>NC_135137.1:38795825-39396574 GCF_051014445.1 Colletes latitarsis | reverse complement strand
ACATCGAGACGATCGATGTTTCGTTATCATCTTTGGAATAATTCAGATTTTGCAACCGTTTAAATTAATCGTGGGTTCTTGTAGGAGATCGCCGCACCACTACAGCGTGGACTGTGCCCGCGCCCACAAGGGCCTCTTTGTCGGTATTCTGATCCTGGTGTTGACGATCATCTCGTTGATCCTGTTCTTCGTACTAATATCGCGCCCGGAGCTGGTCAGCTTCGCAGTCACCGAGGTGAACGTCTGCGAGCTGACGTTGTACGGGATGTCGACGATGGCCACGCTGATAGGGATGTTCCAGATGCGGAAGCTCCGCTACGACGGAACCAGGAACCTAGAGCTGGACAACATCCTGTTGGTGGCCGCTCAAACCGGCACGTTCATCTACTCGACGTTCACGATCATCGGCGCCCAATTTACGTTGGCAAAGCACACGGTGTTGGTGCTGGTGACGGCGCTGGCGAGCGTCGTGCAGACCACCTTGCAAACGATCTTCATCCTGGACGCGTCGAGACGAACGGTCGCCACCGCGAAGCAGATCAGACGTAAACCGGGCAGAGAGATCGTCACGTTTCTGTTGGTTACGAATCTGGCGATGTGGGCGATCAACACTCTGGAGAAGTCGCGGGCGGAGTCGCACCCGGTCCAGCTGCACTTCTACGGCCTGTGGGCGTGGACGATCATCACCCACGTCTCGATGCCGTTGGCGATCTTCTACAGGTTTCACAGCACCGTTTGCCTATGCGAGGTGTGGAAAAGAGCGTACAAGGTGAAACCGACCTACATGTGACGCAAGGGGTCGCGCGAGGTCGTGTGCAACAAAACCACACCGGCTCCACAGAGACCGAACACCCTGCCGGCCAGGCTGGGCGCCATTACGGAGAACGATCCGGTTTACTTCATGTAATCGAGCCACGGTCGCCCAAAGTCTTCTTCGTCCCTCGAACATTTTCGGAACAGACGCTCCTCGAGTACGCGCTGCGAGCGTTTCGAAGCCCGTTCGTCCTATGTTCGTTGCTCTAGCTAGATTTCTAATTTCAGTTGTATCGAGACGTCGACTTCGTTAATGGTTGGTCCGCGACGAGATAATCGATCGACGGATGAGCGAGGAGAAACGTGGCACAATCGATGACGCACAATTTTTTCTTTTTTACTAAGGTTAGATGCGTAGACGATTAGAGGATTTTAGGATTTATTCGGGAACGACGAGATTCTGTTTGATACACGATAAGACGATTTCTATCGAAATAGCGAATGAGAGGGAGAGAAAGGTATTAGAGAGTAAGAAGAGAGGTCCTTTTTCTTTGGTCGCGACGTTCGTAAGACTGAAATCTAAGCGACCCGTTGGCTTAGGCGATTGGAGAAACGATTCGAATCCGCGTTAACCCGGAACCCCTGATCGATCTGTCCTTCGATGTTACTCGAATACTCTCACGGACATCCGTCTTCCACGTAGTACAAACTACAACTTAAATAGCGTCTCTCGCGTCCAAGTAGATGTTTCGAAAAGCTACCGATCGAGGGAAACAGACCGTCGATCGACGTCCCCGGGCTATCGATCCGAAAAACCTTAAAGCGCCGTGCTCCAACGACCGAACAAACGATAGAAACGATAGTTCAACCAAGCGAGCGATAATAGTACAATAAAGAAATACGAATAATTCATGGACCAAAGGGACGTTCGAGCCAACCGTCCGTCTGTTTCTCTCGATTTTACGCAGCAACGTCCAGCGATCGATCGATGTTCGTGTTTCGAGGCGAGCAGAAGCCTTCGAAGGCCGGACATGCAAGCACGTTACAGTTATCCTACACGAGTCCAGCCGTACAACACTCTTCAAACGGCTCCTCGCACGACGTTGCGCGTTAATCACGAGTCCAAAAAAAAAAAAAAGTAGAAAAAAAGAAATCGTATCGTAGAGAGACAAAGAGGGGAGCCTAGTCCATAAACGCGACGTTAGTGCAGGAGCATCGTAGACTCCCATAGACTCGAGACCGTAGAGCTAAAAAGTTTTTAGAGGGATGTTAACTTGCGGAAAGAGCAACAGAGTACAACGGCGAATCATATCATTAAGCCTTAATCCGTCGAATGCGTTGTCCAAGGTCCGATAATTAGAGAGAATAGGGGGAATCGAAATCGCTCGAGAGCGAGCACGACCGTAATCAAACCGAGACGACCTACTCGAGCGTGTTTCTTCGTTTCTTTTCTTTGTTGCACGCTCAACGGACAGTCGCCATGGAAGATTGGAGGAGAGCGTGACCGATCCGTAGAGCGAATCGATCGGTGTGCAATACCGTTCGGCGAGAATGCGTGAATGCGTGTGTGTGTAAGTGACGATATGTGCGTGTCCTTTGGGAAACGAACGGCGAAAATGGGGGCCGATGAAAGATAACAGAGCGACGAAACGTACGTGTTTTCGCGGGGTACGCGTCCCAGTTAACGCGCGTTTCGCGCTTGTACGCTTCTTTCGACAACTGGCGTTCAGCGACGCCGTTCCACACGGTTGAATCGGTTGATTTTTCATTTCTTGTAAGATACGATCCGAACCGCTAGGCGGCTGTAAATATGTGAACGCGTAAAAGAATAAGCGACGAGATAAAGAACGGATCCTCTCGGTGTTTAGAGCTAGTTGTGTCGACATGTTTCTTCCTATATTATATATAATATATACACATATATATACAAAATATAAATATATTTATTATTGCGTTGTTCTATTATAATATTTATTGTATTATCAGATATAGGATTTACGCGCGACACGTTAACATTTTTTGATCGGGGCTCGTGTCGAGATCCTTCCCTCCACTTCGTCCCCGCCTCCTTTTTCTCTTCTACTTCGTCCACGATCGTCGGAGACGTTAAAAGACGCGCTCGATTCGCTCGCGGGACCGCCCGTTCGATGTTGCAGCCGATCTCGGCACGAGTCTTAGCCGAAATTCAAACAAAAACCACGAGATCGAACCACGAGGTAAGTCACGATTTGCGCAATTCGGGGTTCGCGAGTCGAACAAGGGTGCACGCGAAAGATACCCTTCTACGTCACGTCTTTAAACTGTACTTTTTCTATGTCCGCATACTCTAGTTCCTACGCAATGTTTGTACTCTTATACCCTTTGTACTATTTGTACCTTACGAATTGCAATACACTCGTCCGCAATAATAACCTGGCTCACGTTATTCCCCAACAACCCTCACCATCCGCCGTCGTTTCTTATTCTGCGTCTGAGGCGGTTTCACCGTTCGTGGGTGCGGAAAGGATTCTAGCGACGTGCCAAACTGGATGAAAATAACACGATACAAAGTCGGCCGACGAAACGCAGCCGAGCGATCGCGTCGACCTGAATACCTCCGATTCCGGTCCCGACGACGCACTCGTGTCCGTGATCTCCCAACGTCGAGGGAGGTCCAAGCCGAGTCCACGGTCATTTCGCGAGGGAACTCAATTCGAATCAGGAGGAAAGGAAATCGATCCGCGACGCGACTTTCTCCGAGCTCGAACCGATCTTTCTGGAACGCGGTTCTTACAACGATATTCCGCGCCGCGACTCGTACATTTATTCGTTCATTTAGAAAAGTCCCAAAAGATACAGATATTTGTATCGAGACAATGGGCGTTAAATAAAAATTAAATGGTTCCAGCGAGTTTAAATCCGGGAAAAGAGCAGACGTATCCATTCTTTAGGAAATCGTTCGTCCAAGTCAGCTCGGCTAAAATGCAGAGGTGCACCGTCGTGCATAAATTACGCGCAACGTATGACATTTAATGGAACCTTTCATAAGTAATTCATGCAATTGATTATTCGAGTTGACGTAAGCGGTGGTAGCGTCCCGTGTGCCACGCGTTTCGCTCCAAGGGGTCGATTTACGCATTCTGAACGTTCATTTTTACTTCTTGGGAAACAGACAACACGTGCTTTTACCTGAGAGTCGCGCACGTATCAATTTACTTTACGCTGTTCCTCCCTCGAATGAAATATTTACGGTTCCTAGCTTTGTTTCTAATTTCGACGTTCTCCCTGACCCGACGTCGATCTTTTTGCACGTTTCGTGGAACGATATTTTTGCAGCGAGCACGTCCGGAAATAAACGTGACAGCGAGACAGTCGGTGTCACGGATACCCGACGGCGTCCCCAATTAACTTCGCGTTAATCACGCTCGTTTGTCGCGTACACGTTCTAAAATCATCAAGGTCAGCCGAAGAGAAATCTTCTCGATCGTTGACAATGCCGGTAGTTCCATCAATATTTCAACGTCGACCCTCCGATCCGTGGCTCTTTCTCTATCATCGTTTAAGGTTTCTTTGTGAGACGGTAAGACTGCTCGGGTTGTAACGTCTGCGCCGCAATTTGCCCTAATTAAGCGATCAATGAAAAGCATTTCAGCCGGAACGCGCGTGTGTCCGATGCGTACCGCGCTCGTGCACGCATCGATGTCTCGTAACGCAATCGAGAATGGAGTTACGTTACGCGTATCTTGTAACTGACTGGATTCCTGTCCAATCTCGTGTACGCCCAATCGAACGCAAGATATTGTTGATATTATCCTCTATCGAAAGTTGCAAAATTTCAGGAATGCAATCTATGGAGAATGAACGTAAGCGTTTTGGTTTGGAGTTGGATGAAATCTGCCTTGGAATGCAACGAGTACACAGTTCATTTTTCTCGCGCCGCATGAGAGGAGGATAAGAGAGCGTTGCACAAGAGAGCGTGCGAACGAAACGACCCTTTACACGGCCATAGTAATGTTGGTTCGCAGGTGGATCGGCGTGGGTGTGTATCTTGGTTTCCTCGCTGATCGCTCGCCGCTTCTCCCTTCGCTTTGTTTTACGCGTCGCCTTTGACTCGCGGCGCAGTAAATTTGTTGCGATTTCTTTCCTCGAGCGATTCCGCCGGTATTTTATTTCAATTACTTTCACCGGTTATGGGAACCCAACCGAATAACGACCTAAACAACGATTAATATTCGTCTTGCTGGGAACAAAGACCGCGGATAGATTATTTTCTGGGGGTGGTTGACCCTCTGTAATCAAAATTATATTCGGCTTCTGAAAGAACCATCTAATGGCAGATTTCAACAATCTATCTACTTGAGAATAGCTAAAGTTTCCAGAATATTTTTCCTCCCCAGAAAACTTGAAGTTAAGAAGCCAGAGGGGAGGGGTAATTGTTTTTTACAGTGTGTACAGGGTGTGTGGAAGCGTGAGAGAGCCCTTTGCATACGCGAACCAAACAACCTGGTGGCTGATCGTTCGTGAGCCGGTCCCCGTAATTAAGGGCTAAATTCGACCCTCGTGGGCGTTGTTAGGCTCCCGCCGCTCGAAGGAGGGTGTGCTTTAGTCGTCAAACTCGCTGTAATACGGCCTCGTATCCATCGTTACCGTAGCCAGTCTAAATCGTAATTGAACAAAAATCAATAAAACCCGAAGGATATCAAAATTCGAGCGATACGAAACCTACGGGGGAAAATAATCACGCGGCTCGAAAAAAGCGATCGTTGCGTTTACGTGCAGTCGGGAGGGTGACTAAACGAAGAAATTCGATCCACGTTACCTCCCACCCACCCCTACTTTCATTAATTCGTACAAAATACATCGGTAAACTTTAAAGCGGCGTAACCCTTGTTTAAATATCTCTTGCATGATATTTTCAGTTTTACACGCCTTTGCAAATAAATATTTGCGCCAGAGAGATTTAACGAAACGGGGAGTTTCGTTCGTGGATCGAGCCTCGATTTAACGGTAATTTTGGGAGTCGTTTCGAGGTCTGGCGCAAAGACGGGTTGGGTTTAGGAGTCGCAGCGTAACACGGGGCGCGTGGGAGACTGCGAGCGTCCTCAAAGTTCCCCGCTGCACCGATTAAGCCGTCACTCCGGGCACTCGAGGCCACCCTCCGATGCGATTGCATCGTGGAAGATAAAGAGCCACCGGTGTAGGTGCATTCATCCAGGCCGAGATTCGCCTCGTTCCAGGTCCGGTCGGAGGCAGTTTCGACGACGACAAAGGCAGAGAGAAGCAGCGTCGTCGACGGGCATCGATTCGACACGATACAGAGTCGACATCGAGGAGGGACGACGAGGCTTTGCGAGCAACATCGGGGACAGGCGAGCGTCACGGAGTGGAAAAGCGTATCGCGGGGGTTAAGGTATTGATCGCGCTTCCCCATCGTGCATGGGGGTGGCTTCGCGCGCGCGGCAACCCCCATAGCCGTTTCGACGCCATTACAGCGGCAAGGATCGTTGCACGGGGACGAAGCGACGGTGGTAAACGCGGCCGAACTTCTCGAGCCACGGACCATAACAGGCTCCGAGCGGGGGAGTACTTCCCTTTTGAAAGGAAAAAGACGCTCGACGGGACGCGCGTCGGTGACTGACGGAGACGGACGTCGCGGCAGTCGACGAGGCCGACGGAAAGGGAAAATTATCGGCGAGGAGGAGAGAGAAAGAGGCGAGGACGTGTACGGAGTCGCGTGCACGGGCAGGAAGGTCTGCGTGGTTCGAAGCTCCCGGGCAGAGCGCAAGCTCCGAACACCTTGTTTACATTCGTCCAACGCCGCAGAGGAAGCACGTTGCTCGAGGAAAATAATCGAGCAGCTTCGGAGACGCGACAGCGTGCCAAAGCTCGACGGACCGCGACCAGTCGGGGAATACGCAGACCAGAAACCGACCGTCACAGCAAAATTTCCGGAGGACTAAACGGCCAACAGGATATTCGGCGGACAAACGCGACCCATGGCGTTCCACCGGCGCATCGTCGTCGGTTAATGGACGGGTGAGTACGCTTCGCGCCCAAGTGCTCGTCGAGTGGCTTTTTCGGTTAGGCGTTTCGCTCCCTCGTGTACGTTGTTCGCGCGCGTGCCACGTTTTTCTGTGTTTTTTTTCGAAACGCGATTCTTTCGCGCGTCCGCGGAACGTTCGATTTATCTCGGGCAAGGTCAGCGTTTCGAGAACCTCTTCGAAGGTTCGTTAGAGCGTGCGATAACACAGCGTTCCGGAGCTTTTCCCGCGCTCCGGCATCTAATGACGCTCTCTGGTAAGCCTCGGACGAAACTACTTATCGCTTCTCGATTCGCGGACGTTCGTAAAACGGAGGAGATCGACGAACTCGTCGAAATTGACGAAAGCTCGCGCGATACGATCATGGCCAATTACAGAAATCATGGTCTGGCCGTGGATCGGTTTCGCGTGCGCGATAAAGAACGGCGATTCCCGGTCTCGCGACGCTTTCGCGGTCAATGACTTTTCAGCAAAACAATTTCCACGCGAGCTTTATCGATTTCCAAGCCGGTCGCGTGTAACGAACGCATCAGGTACCGGCATACATAACAGCCGGGATAATAACGTCGGAGGCGGAGCTATTTACTCGCGCAATATCGTCCGATTACAGGATAACGGTTCTGATAATCGATAGGCGAATGTGACAGACGGATTGTCGTTAATTAACGTCCGCTCAGCGGATCCCCGTTGATTCCCGATGCCTCTTGCACGGTCGATTTCTCCATCGATTTCGTGCGCTTCTTGCTCGCTGCTTCCTGTTTTCAACGCGTTAATATCGTTTGCCGTTTCTTCGAATCACGGTGTAAAAAATAGAAATATTCGCTTGGCCTTAAACGTTCGCTCTTTGCGTCCATTAAAGTTAGAGCGTATCTATAGTCTTAACCGACTCGTGGCGTTCGTAAAGGCAAACGAAAAAGTTGAAGTAAATATTTCATGTTGCGAACCAAGTTCTCGGTATCGTTGCACGTGTCGTGTCACGAAGAGCAACTTGAAAGCAGATGTTCGAACCGACGGCTACTCGATTTGGCACATGCCTCGATAATAGATGTCGAGGTCACCTCGATGCAAGCTCAAGGGTATGCGGCGCCCCAGCTATCGCTGATTAATGGCGGCTCCAACCCCCACCGTGTACTAAGATATTTCGTGGATATTTCACCCCGGTTTATTCATTTTCTGGCCAAGCAGTCCTTAGAGAAACGATGACGCTCGATTAACACGATCGAATTAAAAGCTCTGGGCATCGCGAATCGCAAACCGATCGATCGACCAAAAATCGAGTCAAGGTCCGGCAAATAAAAATCACAGACTCGATCGAGTACGGCGCACACGTGCAGTCGATGTCTGGCAAACGTATATACCGGGTGTCTGCGTTCACCGGGCCGTGGCATTGAACCGCAGGGATCGAGGGAGAACGTGGACGAGGGGGCTGAAAATGGGAAATGGAAAGGGATGCTCGACCTCCGCGAACGCGAACCTTTGTTCCTTTGTTTCATTCTCTCTCGCCGAGGCGATGATAAAATATCCTCGCACAAAGGAGACGGTACAATTTTGATCAATCTTGCGATCCTACGAAGCTAAATGCAGTAGAATCCACGTTAAGAGGGAAACGAAACTCCTCGAATAAAAGAATTTTCCAATAACGGAACACTCGCTTTTCTTTTCGAGAAATCGAGTATATCAGATTTTCTAGCGTGGATAAAAGTCCACGTTCGCGATTTATCGTTCAGAATTTGCGGAAAAATATTGCAAAACCGGCTCGAATGTTCGAAAGGGAGAATCGATCGTTCGGTGCAACGCGCCACCCTCGCCGGGAGCATCGATCTATGCGCAACGGTGCAACATTTTTCGCGTTTTCGAGAACGTGAGCGACAATGGTACTCTCCGTGACGCCGGCCACACATCAAAGAATTTCCTCGCGCAGAAGGACACTCTGTGGTGTTGGAGATTAAAGCCACCGAAAGCAAAGAATTTCTGGGCCGACTCGAGGGAGAGCCGCCTCCCCTGCGAGCGAACATTTTCAGACCAAAGTGTCCCTAACTAATACCCGGTGTCCACCGAACAATTTCCCTCTCTAGAGTAAAAGTCTCTTCACTGAGAACACAAGCTGCTCGATTTAAAGATAATTCAGACAATTCCTCCCCCAGAACGTTCTAGTTTGGGTCCCTTGTTATTCATAATTTTCATCGACGATCTTTCCGAGGCACTGGAATAGCTCCCACGGTAAATAAAAGAAGTAACAATTAAAGATGACGGTCCCCTCACACGGACACGCGGAAGGCGAGCTCACGAGTAACGAGGCAACTTCCATAACGAAGGCTCTTTCATTTGCTCGTGTGAAAGGGCTCTTATTCCCGATCCGAAGTCTCGAGAGTAAAACTTTCAAGTGGACGCAAGGGGAAGAACAGACGTATCCCGTCCGCTACTAATGTAAAGAGATCGCGGAACGCTAGCGTATCGTCGATCCCCGTTGCGACAGGATCGATCTTTGCCGGTAAATTTCGATTCCCTTTATCTTGTTCGTCTCGCTTTCTAACACCTGTCGGAAACGACCGAGCGCCGGGCGTAATTCGAAACATTCGACAACGCGAAACACGCGACCGGGTGGCGTGAATTTCGTGGAGGAGCGACAAGTGTCGCGGCCGAGCAAGCGACTCGCGAAGAGAAAGGAGCAGGTATCGGGGCAGCGATCATAAAACCACGATTATTCGCGTGCAGGCGAGCAATCGCGACGCGAGTTCCTCGCCACGAGGCTGACGATTCCGGAGTACGCGCCGCGAGAAAGTTTTCGCACGCTCTGCCATGCGAAAACGCAGTGACAAATCGACGGAGAACCGCGAACGATACTAAAATAATACAACGATTCCATTTTTTGCCGATCCAACAACTTTGTTCCGGTGATCTAGAGTTCGAACGCGTTCCTTACCCGGTGAATTTCCTTGGTCCGCGAAGAAGTTTGGGATTCATTATGGAGGTAAGGTAGCGGGAACGCTTAACGGGAGTTGGGAGATATCAGAAATAGAGGAAAGTTCGAGTTCGAGATTTATCGAAGCCGCCTCCGATAGATCCATTTTTTAGAAAAATAAAATCTACTCGTAAAGTGGATACTCTTATGGCTTTCTTATTTGTCGATTCGTCGATATCGTTCGGTGAAAGTGATCGTTAAACCTTCCTCGAGTTATCGGTGTACTTAAATATGGTTTTATAAGGTTACGTCTCGAAAGACTCCTTTCACCACGCTAATCGGAAATGTCGGAAAAATTCTCCAAGCTTTGATCGGATTAGGAAATTGTGACTAGAGTTATTTTTCGTAACGCGGAACAGGTTTTACTCTTCCCACGTATACCTACACCGAAAGACTTCTTAGGGAGTATTCAGCTTAGCTTTCGTCGAAGTCTATTGTCCGAGATTGACAGAGAGTAGCGCGGTTTCTGCGGCATTGTTCCCGAAACACGACGTTTTCCGCGGTCTGGTGAAAGCTCGCGCCACGACAGTGTTGCGTTCGCGTTCGCGACAGGAGCCGTATCTAATGAAGTATAAAATGACGGTAATGGATCCGTCGTAATAACATTTTTCTCGCAAAGAAGTAGCAACCGGTCGAACGACGTCTCCCGTTTCAGCTTCGTGGCTTCCCTGCAAAGTCAGAACATTCGATTGCCGGACTATCGTACCGAACGAGTCCGCGGGAACTCGACGCATCATCCCAACGACCCAGTTTCTCCTTCAAACTACTCTGATACTTTTTTTTCTCTGCAACCACGGCGCGCTCGCCGCTTCGTGGAATGCCTGAAAATACCGGGGAACGCGGAAAGCGGATAATATCGGACGGAAAGAACAATGGCGGCTGTAATCATCGTAATTGCTGCGATTACTATCTCCCCGAGCGCGATACCGCCGACGTTTCAATATCAGCTTCACCCAAAGGCCCGAACTTGCCGGCCATTGATGCAACGGCCGTACGTACCATTAAACGAATGAACGCAATAAAAGGTGTAACGGTGAATCGTCAAAGCGCGCGGAGAACGGAATGTATTAATGACTTTTCGCGGAAACGATTCGATCGCGGCAAACGAAGCCTTTGCCGAACAAAGCTGCATCGGAGTCGTGAACTCGTGACCTGGATTAAACGCGAAACGTTTCCCTCCAGGCTTTTGCTGCACGAAAAACTGCAGTTTGTTCTCGGTTACTCTATGTTGCCGGAGAACCATCATTTCGGATATTCTATCTAAAAATGCGGATAGAAGGGAGAAATATAATAGGTTTCAGCGACCCTCCGGTTTGTTTTCGCATGGGCTATTTCGAAATAAGAATTAGGAGCAGTGTAAAAAACTAGAATCGAGCGAAAGAAGCGTGTTAAATGAAAAGAATCGTGATCGACGATCGGTCCCGGGCGTTCGTGGCGATAACTCGAGAGGCGAGAGGGTCGTCGTTGGGTCGATGGACGGCAAGCAGGGTAGGTGGGCGTCGCGACGCCGGCGCCGGTAGGAAGCTCACAGGTGGTCGCCATGCAGTCTCGCCGTGTTTCGTGGCGAGTGCCGCGGCAGCACCTCGGCGTGCCGCTTTTTCGAGGTCCATGACCGGCCGCCGCGACGGCAGAATCGATCCGCCGCCGCCACTTCCGGCCTCCGATTGTTGTGACGCCGCGTGCCGGTCCGTGGAAGCCGGGAACCTTGCCACCGCGGCTTTCCAGGCTTCCTTGTCCTCGAGGCTCTCCACCTGGCAGGACGCGAGCATCGTAAGCCTCCCTCGCCTTCGACCTCGGACAAGCTTCTCCGCGTTATCCTTACTTCCCCTCGAGATTCTCGTGCTCGAAACCCTCGGCCCTCTATGCCCACGCGGGGAAACACCGACGAGGGTCGACGCGACGCGGAGGATCCTCCGATAAGGAAGAGTAGACCGGAAGCAGTGCGTACCCGTGAACTAGTTTCGCAGTAAGGACGCTTCCTCAGTGACGGTAGGGGTTTCTGTGATATACTTTCTCTACAGAGAAACTTCCACGACCGTGGCGGCGTTGCTCGATTCAGGGGGATGCTGCGTGCGCTCGGAGGGTGGCGCGTTCTAACCTTTCTCGATTCTAACCTGTAGCAAACGATCAATTTGTTGGGCGACTCGGTTACTCGATAAAGAAGCAGTGGCGTACCGTGGTTCTCGTGGACGGAAACAGGTGAATTGGACATACAGTGAACCCGTAGAGGTTTCAGTGCGATCGGAACGGGTCGATTATTCCGAAAACAGCCGTATCGATTCAGGTTCGAGGGCGCGAGTGCGGGCGGAGCCGGCGCGACAACCTCGCTCCGTGTTCTCGTTTTCGATGCCTCGTACTATCTGTGACTCCTCGCGAACCCTGCCCATTGAGACCTCTTTCTACGATACATGTTGCTCCGGATGACATCACGCGATTCTGCGTACGTACGAATCGGCCCCACCGAGCGAACCGACTTCCGTACTCGACGAGGATCTCGATTTCGCGTAACGTTGCTCTCCCCGTGACGCGAAACGAGGCAAACTTTAGAGAGCAGAATTTCCACGTACGTCGAGAAACGGGGCAAAAAAAAAAAAAAAAAAAGGAAAACTCTCCGGCGAACAACATTTTTAATTACGCCGCGCGTTCCATTTCCCTCGGCGCCCTAGTCCAAAGTTGTTCGCGCGGCAATCACGAGCCGCACGCTTCGAGTTTAACCTACAACGCGATCGAACAACGAAACTTTCACTGGTGATTCGTTACTGTGCCACAGCGGGGATAGAAAAAGAACCCAAGCCGCAAAAACGTGTGATACGCGGCGCGTTTCAGCCCGATTCTAATTTAAATGGAGGAAACTGGGTTACTCGTACGACGATCGAGCCTCGATGCATTTTCCGAGCCTTTCGGTTTGAAACGTTTGCTCGATACGCGCACAACGAGCCGTGTCGCCAACCTAGGACGCACGGATGATTGCAATCTTTGTCGCGTCGCGACCAAGATCGGATCTAAGCATAATGCAACACTCAGACGGATTAAAATCGCTCGCGGAAGCTTCGCGATAGAGAAACGACCTATTCTCGAGCTTTCAAACTCGTTAATTCGTTATAAATCCGCGATCTCGGAGCGGACGAAGCCTCCTCTGACGGGCTTTCAAAAGCGGAAGAGCTTATTCCGCTCCGGCAATCTTCGATGCGTCGCTTCTGCTCCATCCGAACGAGACGAAAGGTTCGCGAAACCGAATCGAATTGTCCCTGTTTCGAGTCGAAAGCCGCGACGAGGAGCAAACAGCTCTCGAGCCCGAGACAAAACATTGAAAAGAAATCGCGGTGAACCGGAACGCGGAGGAATATTAATAAACGGGAGAAAAGGGGCCTCGAGATCCGCTCAAGAGATTCCGCGGACTGCAATCGATTCGAATGCTAATTCCAGAAAACTCGAAAGAAGAAATTAATTGGTAGACCGCGCGATATTAGCGATTTCAGGGAATTCTTTGGCCGATCGGCGATACGATAATTGACGACGTTTCTAGAATTCCAGCCGGAGCGCGATAACGCGGATCGAGGCCCGACAATGCAGTCTCGATGGTGGCTTAACAATCGGGAATCTATTAGCCGGAGCCGGGTCTGTCGATCGATGGCTGGTTTCTGGTTTCTTCCGGTCCGACGAATCCGCACGGCGAGTCTCCTATTTGCTCCCTTGCTAGCTCTCGGCATCGCGGATCCGAGGAAAGCGCGCCCGTTGACCGAAATAGCATGAAAGCCACGCTGAAAGGAACGCTGTGCCAGAACGCATCGGGAATCTTTGATTTCTCTGTACCGCGAACGCACACGATCAAACTGCCTCGAAAGAATCTCGAGTATTGGACGCCTTGGACCGAGAGCGGGTATCGGGGTTGCGCGTTAACGAGTTCCACGTTAATAAAGGACTGTGGTCAGCCATCCTAGAATAGAGAGATCTTGGGTACCAAGTTTCGAAGAAGAACGATCCGCCCTTCGACTCCGGGAGGGCGCGATCGCGGTTGAAAAAGCGAGTAAAAGCGAAAGCGACGAAGCGATCGTAAGAGTAAAAGAAAAGGAGCGCGGGAAACTGATAGCCATCTGGCACGCGAATTGTTCGTAGGCTTGAAAAGCGACAAGGGAGTAAATTAAGTTCCCTGTCCCGGGTTCCATTAGCGTCGGGTGGTCGTTGGATCGATAGGTGGGAGGGGGGTAGGGTTTCCTGCGTTCGCTGACAAGGCGAGATCTCTAATAGCGATCGGTGAATCGCGCGGAATGGCGGAATGGCGGAACGGTGAGCGCGCGCGAGCGAGCGGCCGGTATCGGCGTCGACGCCGTCGTCGGGCTCACGAGCGAGCAAGCGTCGTTCGAAGTCAGGTACGAAGGAAGGGGGAAGCAAGGTAGCGTGGGAAGAGGCAGGTTGGGGGTACGGTCGGCAAAAGGCAGAAATAATTCCACATTTGCCGAGCTGACTCGCACGTGTCACACACCTCAGGCCCGCACACGTGCGCGCACGTGTCCGTTCTCGGTCCGCGTGACACGCGAATAGAACGAACGCCAGACGAGGAACCGAACCGCGAAAAGAGTCAAGGAACCGTACGGGGGAGGAGGACACAGTGCTCCGGGCATAGAACAGGGGAGAGGAGGAACAAGGAAGGAGGACAGTGCGATAGTCGGCTCGAGGATTGTGATTAAAGCCTGCGACGCCGACGAATCACGCGGATTTCTAAATATATAGCCGGCGATGTGCAAGAATAGGAGACAACCAGCACGGCTCGCGATCGCGACTCGAGAGAGAGCGAATGGAACGTGAGCTCGCAGTGGGCACCGCGACGCCGCGGCGTCACCCGGACCCGCGTTCGGATAGGTCAGTTATCGCGGAACAAACTAGCTGCCGGCGGGTTCGCGTTAGAATCCTGTATCAACCTCTCTCGCACACAGGTAAACACCAAGGATATTCGGATTATTTTCTCTCTACAACCCTTCTTATTCATCCCCCCGCGCATTGCAAGATCCCTGACCGCCGGTTGGCACCGTTTGTCGCTTCTTTTGTTAAAAGAGTCGACCGTGAAACGTGACAGTGCCAACCGGAAATAACCACGGTCCTGTTGATCGTCCCGCGGTTCCTTGCGTTCCACCCCCGCCGCGTCCTCGACCGGGATGATTGTTCCGTGGAACCGCTCCTGCACTTGTTGAATTCACCCTCGCAGGAACTCGCCATCGCGTTCAGAATAGTTCGTGCTCGCGATACGCGGCACGCCACCCCTTCGACGGATCGATCGTCCCAGGTGTATTTCGTTGTCGAACACCCTTCCGCCCTTCTGCCCTTTTCCTGGATTCTCCGTGTTTTTTGTTCAAAAATAGTGCAACTTCCTCCGAGCGACCCGTTTCCCGCTTTCAACGTTCCCTTTCTTCATCTTCTTTTGTTTATCGTCGAAAACCGTGTATTTGCTTTGCTGCCGGTCATTGCCACCCTTCCCTCATTGTTTTCTCGTTCCCGGTCGCCTCTTCTTTCACGGAGACGCAATCGTGACTCGAGCTAGGTCGCTAACTACATCCGCCACCCTTTAATCCGTGCTGTTCCCCTTCGAGCAGTCCGCTCCTTGTTTGACGACTGCAATTTCCTCCGGGAGTCGAGGAACCTCGAGGAACCATTCTCTCGCTGTAATCAGACCACAGAGGAGACCTCGGAAAAGGGAAAGTACCTTAGATTTCGTCTTCTTAGCGTCCAAATAGCCAGAGACGAATTAAATTTCTTCGTCGGGGGATTATTCCCATTAACCCATTTCCTCTTCCGGATGTCAATCGTGATACACTGTTTTAAAGAATTCCTCCAGGAAATAAAAACATTTATTTACTACTCACTGATTAAAACAGTGTTTTACCCAACTCTGTCTGTGTCCATATAACTAAACGAATTCTTGTATTAACAGCTTACAATGTCTACGATTGTGACGTAACGCTTATCTTACAATGTTAACAAATTTCATTTTGCTTTCAACTGTAATATACGTTATGTAGTTAAGTTAAGGGAAGAAACACAAGTAGAAATAGTTAGAGCAAGGTACCCAGAGTCGTGTCTTATAAATAGATATTTCATATGGGTAGTTTAGGGAATAATAGCTTATCGAGAAACGCGATGAAATCGGCAAAAGTAGTCTGCTGACGTAATCGTGGGAGGCTTAAATTGTCGTTAAAGTGTCGCAGCGCAGAATTTCTGGAAAATCTGAAATACCCGTGACGAAATCGGCACAATTTCGCGTACGAGTAGCGCGAGCGTTTCTTCGAAACGGTGTTAAATCTGCACGGACAGAAGCAGAAACGGATGCAAATCGGTCGGAAAATAAGGCACGCGCGAAACGGTTCTAAAGCCACGCTCGAAGCCGTAATTTATTCCGTGCTTGCGACAGCCGGCAAACATTAACACGTGGAATCGTCGATGAACACAGCCAGCGTCGCGATTGTTCCTTTCTCAGCGCGAGCTGAATCCGATTTCTTTTCGCCGACGCTGCGTCCCGCATGAATCGTAATACCTCATCGACGTCTGCGTCCGCCTTTTCCGGTCAGAAATAGAGCTGGCGATTTACTTATTTATTATTAGACGGATAAAAAGACCCAATGGCGTACAAGAATAATAGAATCACGCGTTGCACGAAATAAATCAGATATAAAAGGAAGTTGTAGATCTGGTTTCGAGCAGTGTTCCAAAAAAAGGAACGGAATTTAATTCCGGAAGTCACCGGAAATACTCGGTCGAAAATGGCCCGTGAGTGCCAGGCGCCACGAGACGCCTGTTTCGTTTAATACGGTAATAACTTCGCGGCAGAGAATTGCATTTGCCAGGGAATTATTATGCGAATGTAACTTCGCGAGCCGAGCAGCAACGGCGTTCGACGATTCGGTCTAAAAATAAATATACCGTCAAGGCGGAATTTTGTTTAAGCTTTCGAAAAAGGAATTTGGAATATCACGGTTGCAACTGAATTTTCCAGAAAACCATCCAGCAACGTAAACTTCGCCACTTTATTTATTACCGCGTCGGTGTCATCGGTTCCCCCGTTGTTATAAATATCCCTTGCCGTTAACTTTACGCGCAACGGCGCTCGATGATCGATAACTTTTTCCTTGTGAAAACGGTGCTGCGAGAACCCAAGTAAATATAGAGCAACGGGATTTCGAAGTGCATCGACTCTGTTGTCGTGCTATTTAAAAAATAGCAATTGTTATTCTCGTCGTTCGTCGAATCCTTCGTCGCGCGCTGCTCTCTGTTCGTCGATTGATTTTGCAGCAAAAAATTGAAACAACCATTTTTACGCCACCGTATTCCGTAGATTAAAAGTTCTCTCTAAACGATATTTTATATTCGACGGGTATAAATAGACTTGGTTCGAAGCAAACGCGATAAAAGCTCCAGATCTACGGATTTCGAGCACAGAAATTTCTATCGAAAGTTTGCAAACCGATACTGGTGAACCGTTCAATTTTAGAAACGAACTGTTCCGACGTATGACCCAGTTAATCACTCGATACCTCGCGACAATCAACACCTTTCCGCGAAAACGAGATAACTGAGAAATCTGATTCGTCGATTGCCCGTAACGTCAAACCGTACAACAAGTCGTTCTTACGTAAACACGATACTCCCGCTAATTACTCGCGCTGCGTCGAATGACCTATTTAGCCCCGCGTTCGAGGATCGATGAGCTTTTCACCGGTGGAAACGCTCCATATCCATGAACGGTAATTCGAGCAGCGGGGCGAAAATGAAAAATTCATTCCCAATCGATACACACTTTCTTCTGTTTATCGCGTTCGTTCGTACACCCACTACCAATCCTCTTTCGCCTATCGTCGACATTTTTATTACCCCGCAAACGAGATCTCCGGAGCCTGGAAATTCTCAAATCACTTATCGCTAGTCGCCAAATAATCTTATAAATTCTAGCATTCTGAACCGAGTCCAACCCGACTTCCATAAATTTTTAATTCGCTACAAATAGGTCGCTGGGTCCTCGAAATTGGCTCGATGTCGATCGATCGATCGGAAACGACGTCACATGTCCAACCTGACAGTAGCTTTTTTCCTACGAATGGCACGCGAGCCAGTGACGCCGAACACATTAGATCTCGAACTAGATTCGAACGTCAGAGCCAACATGTTTAATCTACGAAACGAGCTACCTAATCGACCACGATCAATTCGATAACAATATTCTCCTGTATGCTAATGATTTCACTTTTGTCTCAAGTCTAATCTCCCAGTTCTAGATTCTCTAACGATCCGTATCGCACATTTTCCATGTCTATTTGTTCGAATCCAGCCAGCTTCGAGACTGTCCTGTCGTTCAGGGCTCCGTAAAAAGAACTCGAGCAGGCTTCGTCGCGACTCTCATTCGTTTTCTCGTCTCGTCGAGTTCCCCGAAGCGTCTGCACGCGGAAAGATGAACGCGCGTGACTTAGCGGCTCCGATCGCTCGCCAGTCGTAGCGCCATGTTTGGCAATCTCTGCCACGAGGAGAGAGCGAGCCTCCGCTCGACGAGGATGAGACTGATTCCCCTTGAACCAGTGCCGATCCGATCGCGTTTACGCCATCGTGGTTCGCCCCGAGCGCGATCTAGATCGTTCGATCCTCTCCGGGCCGACCCGGAGGACCTTCGATCGTCTAGCGACCGATGGACACCGCGATGTCGAGTAAGTTCGATCGATCAACGTACGACTTACACCGTTCCCGTGACCGACAATTTCCACCTCGAATCTAGAGCGTGTGCTGTGTTTGTCGTGCAACTTGCAAGTGCGTTTAAATTAACCCCTCGAGGCGCCATTTTCAACTTTTCTCCTTCCAAATTCTTGGTCGTCGACGAAGACGGAACTGGGTTGGATAATCGTTGATTATTTAACTACGCGAAACTACGCTCAACTGCACGAAACACGCCGATGGAATACGCCTCATTGTTAACGTCGAGAATACATTCCGAACCTCGGGACAGCACGCAGTATCGCGACAAGCATATCCAATATATGATCGATACCGTGTTCTATGCCACGTATCGCAAGACGTATGGTTATTCAGTGTCGGTTTTGCGCCACGCGTACGTACGAAGTTGGTATCGCGTAATCTTCGACGCCGTTTCCGCGTCATCCGCGAAACGAGCCCTATTATCGTCGCGGAGCATCACCCTCCGCAGCGTCCCAACGAACCCTATAAATCGACGTAATTCACAGCCGTTGGAATCTTTGAAATAACAAAAGACTGCAATCCTAAGGGAGTCGCGAGTGACCAAGTAGCCTACTCGATCGAATCAGAAACTTGTCGATGCATTATTCACGAGCCGTAATTAAAGTTATCGTTCGCGGGCACAGGTTGCCACTCGGTGTAATTGGACGTCGAACTTTGACAGGGACGCGGGCAGCCCCGTTTCCCCGGATCCTTCCAACGATCTCGATCGCCGTTCGACTATACGATTCACCCTCGTTTCGCAGATCGATCGAGAATCACCGACTCTGAAGAGATGCAGCGGTGTCCGTATCTCCACGAGATGAAGGAGCGCTTGCTCTCCCAGCCGACACCGACGGACAGCTTGGACATGGAGCGGCTCGACGGCACTCCGGTCAAGGAGCCAAACCTGCACAACGATTATCCCGCTCACACCAACCCCGGAGTCATTCCGGACCCGCCGGAGATGCCACCGGATTCCCTCATCGGCACGGTCGTCAAGGTACATCCTCGCGAGCATCTTCGATTCAGCGCGACGAACGAATACACGGAACGTTTAAAAAATACATGCGAATGTTACGCATAACTTAGTTTACGAATTATGGACGAGGTTCGCAAAGAGAACTACACACGTAGCACAGTTTTTTTTTTAAAAATGGAAACGTATACTTTCTGTTGCATAGTCGCTCGAGAAAGTATAATTGATGAAAAAGGATTAGCTCGTGAGGTATTGTAACGAATGCGTCTACCACAGAAGATGTTAGAAAGCTTCTCCATTGGATTTCAAGCACGTTGTACACATTATTTATTATTTACGCAGCCGAATCTTTGGTTCTCGTTGTGCAATGTGCTTTTAGCCGTTGTTGTAAGTCCTCCGCAAAATGTAGAGAACGTGTAGTACCTTATTTTTTAGGTAACCTCAGAGAAAAAGTCAAGAGGGTTCAAGTCGAGCGAGCGTGCTGGACAAGGTGTCGGGGTACGTGTACCGATGTACTTATCGTCATACTTATTTCCGTGGAATTACGTGGCCACGCATTGTTTACCGATGCACCGTCTACCGTACAGCATCGATCAAACATCCGTTTATAACATCTTCCGAGGGAGAACATTGTCTTCAATTTCGTTCAACAAGCTGACTGCCATGTTAAAAGTGTCCTCGGCTTTTGTTCAAATTGTAAAGCAAAGAATAGAAATATTCGACAGTTGGTGTAGTTGTTTTGCAAGTGACCATCATAGCAGTCAACGTGTTAATAAAAATCGACAAAATTACAGTCACGTGCCAACTGTGCAGATATTTTCTAAAATCCTTTTAAGGTTCTAAGGCTTAAGATTAATCGTCCTGAACTCGAATTAGCGTTAAATTAATATTAAGCGATAGTTTCACTTACGCGTAGCGTGTTGTAATTATATGCAAGTGCAGATACAGTGTCTCGAATGATCGACGATGCACTTTCTACGATGGACTTTCTACGAAAGTTTGTACGTAACTAGTCCTTCGAACTTTTAAGAAAAAGAGACCAATGTTTGCTTCGGGCCAAAGTATTCGCGAAACGCGTACCGTTTATAAAAACAGGCCAGTTACTAGAACCGACCGCGCTATCGGTCAGCAGGTGGCACTTTATGGTTCCGTGAATCAATTAGGACAACGGTGACTAGAAAAAGTCGAGAGGCAGCATCTGTCTTTACTCGTCGATTGGGAATATAACAATGTGAAACGTCCAGTATCCAATGAAGAAGCTTTAAAATATTTTACACGCAAAAATGTTTTAAACTTGAATATTTGATACGAGTTTTAACCCCTTGCTGTGGCATTTAGCTCGACGAAATTCGGGCCCAAACGATAGGTGTCAACAGACCACACTGATGCCAAACTGCTTCGTAACAGAGATTATAAGAATCGTGACTAATTTTATGGCGTACTAATAGCAACTAAAATTCAATGACTCAGGCTCGTTAAAGTACGGGAAGGGGTTAAGACTACGTAGGTGCAATTAGGTACAAGGGACGCCCACGAAGTTCTCAACTTCTAAAGAGTAACATGGATTTCTTAAAGTATCCATCTTCCGAAAATATGCAACTTGTTTCTGTCTGTTTCATTGAATTCGGTATCAGACACTTGGTGGGCGGTCCTTGTAAGTTTCGTCTACGAGGCAATTCGACAACTATTTCTCGCTGCTCTACGGCTTCTTTCACGAAACTTTCAAAGTTAGGAGTATCTTTTAGGGAGAAAAGAACCAGAGCCGATTAGATTACCGAGCCGAGATTCCAACTCGAATATTTCTTTCGTCGAATGACCGGCCCATGATAAATGGTGAATTTTTTTTCTCCCCAAGGGCAACGTTACCGAACGACCGCCCGTCTGCGATTTCTTTCCACCGTTGGCTGGGAGTCTGAAGCCTCTAATTTATTGCTTTTAGCTGAATTCCGACGGATACGGCTCGCACACGTCGCCGGCGCACGCGAGGCAGCCCTTGGTGCCTCAGAACGCGAACAATCCACCCCTCTGCCTCACCCCCGCCCACGCTGGCCCAACAGCTGGCACGCTGCCAAAGAACGCAAAGTGAGTACATTCTTACGAGTGCATTCTTAAGATCCTCGGAACGACGGCCTTTATGACGGCCTTTTCGCGTCTTGCACACGACTCGACGCTTACGCGCGGAGGATTCTTCGCGGATGTCGTCTAATTGCTTTTATACGCCTCGGTTTTACGCCTGCAGTCGCCGTGAATGCCGCGCGGTTTTGCATAAACGCGCGCGCCTCTCGTCTTTGTTTTTCCCGTACGCCGTACGCAGAGGCGTTTCGCCTCGATAAAAATAGGACGTTGCGAAATCGGACGGAGGCAGCGAAAAAACTAAATGGAAACGCTGTATCGAGGTTAAAAGCGATTCGCAGGCGAACCAATGGCGAGCGAAGAAATCTCCGGGCCACGTGGTACCGCGTGTGCCTCCACAGCTTCCCGTTACGAGTTTCTGGCTAGAGAACATCTCCTTCGTGGGTTTGAAAATAACCACGCGTTCGAAGTTTGACGTTTTACGATTTCGTCACCCGTCAAGCACGTGGTCTTCGTGGTATGGGTAGTGGACATCTGCTTCAAACTGGACGTCAAACGTTTATTTCGGGAACTGGAAAAGGCCTTTACGTTTGCGGGGTGAACGAACGTTTGTTCGCTCTAGACCTTCTAAAAACTTATCAAAGGGACGCAGAAACATTTTTGAAATAAAATAAATTGTCGCGTAAAGGCGTTTGGACGCTTTGTGGCAATAGTAGGAACTTGGAGGTAATTTAGTTCGCGGCGTACTTGAGCTATTTCCGTTTCCTTCGGCCACAGTTTCAGCCGCGCCCGCGTTCAACTCTCGGAGTTGTTACTGTGAATTATTGAGAAGGCTGGAGACCGAAACTGAACTTTATCAACAGTTAATATTGTCGTAAACGAGAACGTCGACTACGTAGTAGCGTGTGTTTGGCCGTCAACAAGAATCTCCGATGCGACCTGTTAAGCAGTCCATGATCGAACGGGTTCTTGACATTGACATTCGTTTCTATTAGCGAATCCCCGTCGACTGTGATTTATATGCTCGCGTTCCCACGAGTACTTTGCTTATAATACGTTCAAATTATTGTAGGACCTGTATAAATCAATCGTTCTTGATCATAGATTGGTGTAAACCGTGCGAATATTATTATTTACGTTCTTTCGAAATTTCGAAGATGATCGACGACAGCGAAGGTGTATTTTCACGGTGTTCGTGGCCCCCATCGAAATTTCTCTGACCCGCTAAATTCCTCTAAAGATCAAGTATCGTAATAAAGGAACCGCGACAGGAAGTTATTGCTCGTTCTCGCGAGCCACAGTGATTAACGCGCGAACTTCGATCGACTTTGAACGGTGCTGCGAAGGAAGAAGCATGGCTGTAGATCGATCGCTAGGGCATAACTCACGAAATTTTGTTATCTGGACCATTGAACGTGTCCGTAATGTACCACGTCGGAGTTTCCCACCGCGAAAATTTATCCTGCTTAATATGCGCGGTTAAAGAGGAACGCCATCTTGAAGCAGCCCTCCGGCGCTGCCGAGAAGCATTCGAAGAAGCTGCGTCGAGCGTGTCCCCGCAAGCAAAAATGACACTTTACCGCATCGAGTTTCTTTGAAAGCGTACTAAGAATCCGGGAAGCGCGGAGAATTTCTCCACCGGTGTTCAAATATCGGCGGATATAAGATAACTTTTTCAAAACGCAGAGTAAAATCAGGTTGGGATATCCGTAAACGTGTCACAAACTGATCTCTCAGAAACCAACCAAGATATCGACTCGATCTTTACTTTAATTTAGTCCGGGGGAGGGAGCTAGTTTTTCATCTTGAGTAATTTTGTTATTAAACGTTCTCTGTTTATTTATTTGATTGCATTGCGACGCTATAAAATTCGATGCACGAGATTGGAATTTTACAGCGTAAACGTAACAAAAACAAACGATCCTGTTCGCATGGTTAGCAAATCTGGCGAATATTGGAGTAAAAATATTGGGAAAAATTTGGGTGAACGCGATTTTACTGATCTCTTCCCAAGCCCCCGTCCAGGGTTTAGTTCTGGAGGCGCGGAATCGTGGCAGCACTGCCACCAGCGAGACTCGAAATCAATACTCGGTGTGCGTGAGTCTGGGCTGTCGCAATCCTTGCAACGCGATATTACAACACGCAGAAAAATGCTGGGAGCACCGGTATTGCGCCGTATCGGTGACCCGATCCAGATCATCGCCGGGAACGCGATCGCCGGCTCGTTATTCCTCCTTCGGCGATCCTCGGCGCACAGCGTCCAC
Organism: Colletes latitarsis; assembly: GCF_051014445.1. Classification (NCBI taxonomy): domain Eukaryota; kingdom Metazoa; phylum Arthropoda; class Insecta; order Hymenoptera; family Colletidae; genus Colletes; species Colletes latitarsis. The sequence continues at coordinate 39,372,817 of NC_135137.1, read as the reverse complement.
CATTCGGTGGAAACTTGGAAAAAACATACCCCTATCGCGTGACAGGCTGCATCGCGATCATTCGGACTGATTACCGGAATAATCGCGGCTGATTTCGCGCTCGAGGCGGCCGCTTCGGCTTCTCTCGCGAGCGAAACCGCAACCGATACTCGGGACGAAACGAAAAAAATAAAAGAAATTTCTCGAATGGAGAGAAAGAGAAAAAAAGAAATGAAAAAAGAGAGCCGGGCAGAAAACTATAATCGAGCTCGACGCCGGTGGATTCGGTGGATGCTTGCCAAGCGTCTCGATCATCGAGCTGCCAACCGGTCATCGACCTCGACTCCGTAAAAACAACCCTGGACGTCCATTTACCATACACGCGACCGAATCGATTCACGGACACGGTTCGTACGCGTGTCCCGCGAAAGGGACGCTCCGGGGGAATTCTTTTCTACGGAATAACAACGACGATGATAGTTTTCGATTCAGCTCCCTCGAAACGGAGAACAACAGAGGGAACAAAGGGACTCCGACGCAACCCCAGCGCGCATATCCCTCGTATCGGAGACGAGAAACGATCGGAGACCGCAAGCAAAGCACCCCCGACGATCTTCCAGGGGGCGAAAGATAATCTTCGATCCCGATCGTAATCAAAGGTCGATTCCAATCAACCGATCCGCAGAGCGACGCACGCTCGAGGATTTTGTGCTAGGATAAGGTTACTGACCTCGGTGCCAGCGTTATCGAGCGGGTCAGTGGGTCGCAGAACCACAGAGCACATCGCCCCCTTCCACGTTACCTCGACACCCCCTCCCCACCCCCCGGGTTTTCTGCCTCTCGTCGCTCCGGATCCTCCCGTGGGAACGCGGCCGAATGTGCGCGCGAGACGTTCCGAATCTGGAACTTCCGGAAAACTCTCTCGCGAGGAACACTTTTCTTCGCGGAATTAAAAACTCGCCCGTTCGGGGACCCCTCGTCGCCGGAAACGGTACAGGAACGCGATAGCTGGCTGCCCGAGGGCGGTTTTCGATTATCCGTAGAACCGTCAGACCGGTGGAAAAATTCTTTGACCGGTATTGGACACGTTAGGCTGCCTTTGCTCGCAATTAGCCATCGCGAGAATAATTTAGAGATATTCAGGGATTCTTGGATTCTACGCTGCAATCATTTCGCGCGTATATCATAAATAAATTCCCGTAGACAAAGGACGCGAGTTCGAAGCTCCCACGAGACGATGCAGAACTATCGACAAACGGTGCTTCACCGATCCTAGCTAACCGTAGACGGATACTGCACCCCAGCGACGAGGATCCCGCACAAAGGCGGCACGTGAACGCATCGATGCCGTGTCTTTAGCATCCACGATGTCCGGGACGCTGAGAATAGATCTAAAAGGATATTTAAATAACCCGAGATCGTGGGATATATATGGAAAGAGGCCGTTACCTGAATAATTGTTCGCGGTTCATCGTCGGGGAGTGCTGAATGAGCTCTCGAGAGCTGCGGAGAGGATCGGTGTGTCTCTCGCGGGCGAACATTTTCGACTTCCGCTGTCATCCTCTCGTGGAAACGGGACCAAGAGGCTCGAGGAGCACCGAGAGATTCGTACCGTGACGAGGAAGGGTAAAAGACCCGATACTTGGACGTTTAACTGCTACGGTGTATTTACGAAATGGGAAGGTATATTCTGGGGTTCTGAATAAACAACCAGTAGCAGTTTCTCTATTTCAGGTCATAGAATCTCTCTGAGTCTGGGTTACGAACACCCCGGGTACGCTATACTTCAACGAGAATGGAGAGTTCGTGGCTCGAGCGATTGTTCGTATTTCCTGACGATTCTCGTTGAACCTGGAACCCGTCCAAGTATTGGGTCTTCCATCTAATTGGCGAAACTGCTTGAAGGAAACGCGGACGCTGCCGCGTGGCGATGAGAACGTAGAGAACCGAAGGGAGGGGGGGCAGAGCGAGGAGGAATCATCGAGAGCTCGCAGCGGTCGCGGTGAAAATTAAAAGGAAGGAAAACGGGGACACGGAGGGTACGAGTAGAAAAAATTCATGACGCGACGCGAGATTCCGATGGGACAGGGGGAGTCCCGGCCGAGGTAGACCAGCCAAGAGGAATCATGGTGGAGGATCCTCGTTGGACGTCCGCGTTGCGCGAGACCGCAGGGGCGGGGGAGGCCACGGGGGAGCCAGGGGAAAGGTCGAAGAAGACCGCGTCGCGCGAAAGGGGTGAAAAAGACGGGAGACTGGGGGCGGAGGGGGACGATCGCAAGAAGGAGAGGCGAGATCCGCCGGTGAAAAAGGGGGTCTGTAAGCGAGAAAGGGAGAGAGAGCACGAGGGAACGATATAGAGTGAAAACCGTGGACCGCAGTGCGCTTGTGCAAGAAGCTGCCGCTGCCCGGGAAGAGACCTCTCGGCCAGCCTCAGTCTCCGGGATGCTGGGGGCGGCGATCGTGATTCTACCCCCATTTCGTCGTGCTCCGATAACATAGTCCGTCTCACTCGGCCGCTGCACGTCCGTTCGTCCGTTCCTCCCGGATTAACCCTAGTCGGCTGTGCGCGGCTACGACCGCCACCGTAAGGTAGACTCCCTTTGCTCCGTCTCTCTCTATCTCTATCTCTCTCCTCTCCCTCTCTATCTGTTCTCCGTGTCTCTGTTGGCCCCCTCTCCTCCCATCCCGGCGAGGTTCCCTTTTCTCTCGCCGACCTTCCATCCTCCATCCCTCCTCCGTCTCTACGCTTCACACCCTTTTCCGCCGAACCCTGAGTGCAGTCACCGCGAGAACCTTCGGCCAACCGCCTCTCTGCTAGCAGGTGAGCTTTCTTGGTCGCGTACACGTCGGTTCGTTGGTCCGTTCGTTGCCACGCTGGAAACGACGTTCGTCGAGGTGTGCATCGCACTCGGCTGGTGATCGCAGCCTCGCGTCGCTCGTCGCCCGTCGCCCGTCGTCGTGGTCGTCATCAGTCACCGGAGCGAGAGTGCTCGATCCTCCCAGGGCTCAGGTTCGGTCGTGTGCACGGGATTTTCCATTAGCTCGTTCGACCAAGTGCGCGGGATCACAGAGAGAGAAAACCTTTGGGGTTGGCCCGGCTTCGTTCCTCCCGGCGTCCTCTCTTCTCCCGGTTATTCCGCTCCGATCAACTTTCTCGCGATCGCCCTTCGTCTTCTGGCGTTCTGGTGCGATGTCGACGTCGACGCTCGACTCGCGCCAGCTCGAATCCTGAAATCTGCCTTCGTTTCCCCCATCGAGCTCTTACGTAAGATCGGCCGAGAGACCTAGGGGAAAAAGTGTTTCCTACGCGGCCTAAATTCCTCCCCAGCCGAGATAACAATCGTATCGAGAGCGTGGAAGGAGCTGCGCTCCGAGGAACGACCGCGCAGGCGTGATCCGCGGAATCGAATAAACAGAGGGCACAAAATTTTGACTCCTGCTGGCCTCGTTTTCGGAAACGGTGTCTCCGGCGTCCGCGCGTCGATCGAACACGACCGAATTCACGGGAGGATCGAAGACTCGGTGCTCGCGGTTCCGTCGTCGGTAGTTTCAGGCGTTCGCCAAAATGGCGGCCGTGGCGTAATCGGGACGTCGTGGACTCGTCGATAGTCGCGGACCCCCATAGAAAATCGCGCGTCAGCAGCCGTGTATTTTGCCGGTCGTTAGGGTCCGAATCTACGATGGTGGGCGGCGGTGATTGCAAGGTCGCCACCGTGGAGGTGGAAGCAGCCGCGGTGGACAACACGGCGACGCTTCCGGTGACCAGGCCCCTGAATCCGCAGAGCTCGCCGCCGAGCGCGCAGGACAACGCCGAGAAGAACAACGCGGCGAACAAAGAGATGGAGCTGAAGAACGTGCGGTCCACCCCAGCGAAAAAGTAAGCGCGGCAGTAGAAAACTAGAAAACGCCAAACCCTTTCTATTTTTCTTTCCCGTTCGAGAGCCAATGCGCGTTTTAACGTGCGATCGGCCGAACGTTACGCTTTCCTCGGCGCAATTACCACCCGCTGGAACGGGAGTAGGTCAAGAATCCACTTGACCGGAACTGCTACGTAATCTGCGCGCTAACGAACCGGTTACTGCTTAGGGGCGCGCTCGAGCCCCGACTTTCCGCTTTTGTACCGTCCTCGAGCACAAACTGGAGGACAATGCGAGCCGGCGGTGTTTTCGCCCGTAATTAGGGAAACGTAAATACTAATCGTGGAGGAATTGGGTCGCCTCTTATCGCAAACATCGCGAATACTCGCGGACAAAAGCGCCAAAGTATACTCGACGGGATGGCTGTCGCCTTTGAAATTCCGATAATCCAGCGAATACTGGAACGAGCGTCGCGCAGCGTCCGGATGACGAGCATCCGACGCATCTACTCGATTCCGGAATCGCGAAACGCGGCGTCCGTTGCGCGGCTTCCGGTCGGGGACCGAGCAGACGCGCGTAACGATTTCCAGTCGGGGATTTATCCAGGTCCTGCCTTCCCGCACACTGGCTTCTATTTATCTAAGCGACGCTTTTCAAAGCGTACGCCCACCGCCGGATGAAAGAACCCACAGACGAGGAACGTCGAACTGTCTGCTCGTAAACGACGATATTGTTTCGCCACGCAGCCACGAAAAGGGAAATCGAAAGCGAGGATTTGCTCGAGGAGGGAAAAAAATTCTGAAAAGCTCGACGAGTACGTGGCAGAGGTTCGCGCGAGGGAATTTTTTATTATACTTGAGGGCGTGGGTCGGATATTTTGCAACTTAATTTCCTACGGCTGTAGGTCTCAACAGGAGTCACACACTCTCCTGTTAATAGTTTGACACGCGTTTAAGAACGTGCTGTTTATTTTACGATCTAACGGTAAAGAAACGAGGGGAAGAGAATCCAGTCTCCATAGTTGGACTCTTCTGGAGCCAATGGGTTTCTTGCAGCGGCGAAATCGTGCCCGTTTGTTCGTCGCGGCCTTTTTCACGAGATATCTTTTGCATTTGATGCGGAACGGAAACGAGGGTTGGAACGTCTGGTCTGCGTTTCTATTCGCGACGCGCTTCGTTAGCCGGTGGCGCGATGGCTACGAACCGTCTTGCGTCTAGTGTGCATTACACGCGGCCCCGAGTTATGCACTCGCGCACGTACACCACCCACTACCCCGCGTTTAAAGAAATAACTAACCGACCGAGGTTGCGGCCACGAACGAATGGAAATCATTCTCGAGAAAGAATCGAGGAAGTGGAGCGCGAACGTATTTCGAGTCGCGAAGGGACGGTGCGGTTTATCTTCGATATATCGATCGACCGACAGAGACGCATCGAGCGTTAACCCTGGGGCGCGACACCTATTTCATAGAAATCGACGCACGCTGCATAAATCCAACGCGAAACCTAACGAGGGACCGTCTACGATCCTCTCGAATTTTATCTTGCCTCGCTTCGACCCTATAAATAACCCTGGACCTCGCGTACGGTCGTTATTATTATATTTATTATATGTACGAAATAGCAAAGCATGTAGCTGAGTTTGAATTCCATCGTCGAGTCGCAGAAACGATCGATAGCTATTGCGTATTCGTTAGTCGGTAGGATCATTGGATTAGTACAATTGAATTTGCAGTGCAACGCGCGATGCAATTCCAAGGCGTGTTGTATATTTTTAACAGGAACATAATATTTAAATAGTTGGAGGATACGTGGGCTTGGAATGCAATCGCACAACGCCGTGCAAACAAAAGATATCGAGCGTCACTCTCTATTTTCTAGAATCGTGACGAATCAAATTCTAGTTAAGTCGCGCTGGAATAAGACAATTGTTGCAAGAAACAATTATATAAATCTGTGTTATTCCAAGGGAATAAATGCCGGTCATCGGTGACCCCAGAGTCAACGTATTAGCAAGGCCATGAGCTTCGAAACCTTGATTCGAACAGTTCCGCTAAAAATAGAATATTTGAAGATCGAATACCTCAGGACTAAAATACTGCCAGCCGCTGACACTGAAACGACATTTACAGTATATATTACTGTACCCCTCTTGAGATTAAGATGAATTACACGGCCCTTGAATATGTTAAGCGTCTTCGTTGTCGCCCACGCCTCGCATCGAACAAGATCGTTTTGTATTAAGCATCAACTCTCGAGCTTATCCGTGCTGCTACATCTTTAAATCATCAGCGTATAATAGAAAATCGCAGAATTCAAAGACGTCGGGAATGTATTATGACACACGTTGAATTTAAAGTGTCTCGCGTGCAAGAGAAGAATGTGAAATCCTAGAAAAGCCGTCCACCGTACCAAGATCAACAAAATGGATGAATATTTTGTTTTGTTAACTCTTGTCTAGAAAAATCGATCGGTGCTTTTGATCTATAATTAAAAACGGACGGAAATGCCCCCTTGATCGTCCCTATTTTTAGATGAAAACACGCTAAAAAATGTCGCGCTGATATTATCTGAAAGTGGGATAAGCAAGAAAAGGAGATCAGCATCGATCGCGCGATAATGGCGCGAACTAGTTTTCGCCGGGATTTATAATTTATTAATATCGATCGAGTGGCAAAGTATGACAGTGATACGCCGGTGTATGCACGCAACACGGCCAAGCAATACCTTCTCGAATTACACAGTCGCAGTCGCAATTGCATTAACACGGGCTGAAAGCGAAGCTTCGTCGGTCTAGACGCTGAGACAAGACAGTATTACGGGCCTCGTGAACGTGACTGCACATACTTCGCCGACAAAACGTGGGACACGAAACGCAAACCAACGACCCGTGCGATGTTCGTTGCCTAAATACCGTTAAAAGCGTCGTCGTGGACATCGAACGAGAAACGATCGGGTCAAAAATAAAATCGCAACGAACGTCGAACTGATTTTAAAGGCTGGGAGGAAAACCGCGGAAAAAGGATACCGCGGCGGGCTCGTGCGAAGAATACGTGATGATTGGACGCGACGGGGAGTACGAAATTCGACGAGAGAACACGGATGAGGCGAGGGTGAGTCGAGAGGGCGAGGTACAGAGAGAAAGACCAGCGGCTGAAAGTAGGTACTTCGAGATATCGACCGAGCAGCCTGGTTCGCTCCGGAGTCTGTGCTAGCCGCGCTGTTTCCACTTCTGGCCGCTTTACTCCTTCAAAAGTAGAGAGAAAAAAAGGGCATAACCGGGGCGCAGCTTGCTTGTTTCCCATCGCCGCGAGAAACTTCGAAAAACTTCACGTCCACCCGAATTTTCACGCGACCCAAAACTTGGTGAAACAAAAGTTACCCATTTTTCAAATCTATGCGGTGTAAATGGTTAGTTTTAATATTTAGGTCACAGTTAGGGCCCTTTAGCATGACTTTATATCTCGGGGAAACGCGATCCCCTGACTTGTATTACTTACAAGTGTCGCTTAACACGGTTTCGATGTAACGCGCCTTTATATCATTCCGAATGCTAGGAACTAAACGATCAACGCGTTTAAATAGAACGTTAAACTGTGCTTAGATATTATCTACTGGATTAATTATATTTATGGCGAGGCGGATCGACGTGGATTGCAAAAGAAGAATAATGTTCGCTCGATCGTGAAACGAGTTCTCGAATCGCATTGGAAGTCAAACGAAAAAGTAAAATTTCCTCTCTCGCGATATACGGCTCGGGTAGTTTCGCGGAAAATTAATTTCGCCCGGTTATTTATTTGCGCGAAAGTACCACGCTAGGCGTCAATTACCGAAAATAGCGATATAATTTAGCTGGAACTAGTTTTCTTGTTGTCGATCGGACTCTGATCTCCGGAAACCAGTTCTTCGCGTTATCGTGTCGTCGAATTAAATAGAAAGCGCGAGCCTGCGCTATCGGCATTTATTAACTTTCGAACGAACGCGGTTTCTAATCGCCTTTTTGCGAATAAAACTAAAATCAAATTCATTTAACTTTGCTCTACGACATAATCTACAAATTTCTACAAATATTTGTATGCCTATATGAATTTCATATTCCGTGACAATGGCGTCCAAGTTATTAAAGAGGAGCACAGCATTAAAAAAAAAACCGACGCAAGAATCGAGTTTCCGGTCGCGTCTCTTTAAATATGGCGATTCTTTATCCAAGGCCGATAATCATCGAAGGAAAAAAAATACCTGACAAGAGTGTACAGGCTCGTGCGGAAAACAATAAAGTCTGCGCCCCAACCCCTGAAATGCCAGCGTGACAAAGGGTGGTTAAGCCCTTCTTGACGAAGATGCACCGTACGGCCGGCGAGCCCCTGATATCCCCGGTGCAGACGTCGCGACGCGGTTGCAATCGCAAACTCGACGCCGTGGCACGGATTTCGGAGCGTTTTTTCTCCGTTTTCCCCGGTCGCGTGCGTCGTCCTCGTCGTCTTCCGTTCCACTGCACCGACAGAGGGATATCCGGTCTCTTTCTCTCTTGCTCGCGATTAATTGCCGAGACGAGATCGGCCGACGCAACGCGTCTCGCTCCCCCACGGCGTAAATTATCGATTCCGCGACCTAACCTTTAACGAGAAAAACCCACCGCGTACTTCGGAGTTCGTTCGAGAGACGTCGAAGCGTTAACGACCGTCGCGACGCTCTCTCGACTCGTTCGACGCGGATTTCTTGTTCAGAGTGCCGCCAAGGACCAAGAAGACGCGCGATGCCCGCCGGCGTGCAATTAAAATTAGCGGGACGGATTAAGGGAACGCCGCGGAGGAGACTGTGAAAAATCGACGAGCTTCCCGCTCGCGGTTCAACGACGGTTCGACATCGAAAATAGAATCTTGGTGTCCAGCGGCCGGCAGTCGACGCTCGCGAATAATCCCGACACGACGCTGCTCGATCTATTCTCGCGTCGACCGATGGAACGGAAAAGCCGGTAACCGGCGACGAGTTTACAACCGCGAAACATACGACGAGACTCGCGATGGACGTGGAAATTGTGCCGTTCATGGAGAACAACGTGAACAAAGTTGGGGGCGCGACGAAGCACGGTACTAGGGTGCAAATAGTCCGAAAAACACGGTGAGAAATTGGCTACGTTATCTTTCAGGTGGATTCGAGGATCGCGAAACCGCGCTCGCGTGAGCCGTAGACGTCGCTCCGAGTCTCCATTGCTTTTTTTTGACTTGCAGAACGTCGCTGTTCATTATCATGAGCTTCATCTACGCGAAGCTGCTGGTGGTGGTGTGCATCGCTTACGTGATAAGCGAAGTGGTCACGCACAAGCTGCCTCTCTACTACTACGAGGGTTTCTTCACGTACTTGTACGGGGTTAGCATCTTGTTCCTCCTGTACGTGTTCTGCTTCCTGCTGCAAGAAAGCGCCTGCTGCGCGCGAGGAAGCGACACCCCGCCACCGCCCCCGAGGCCACCCAAGCCTCCCAAAGAGCCCAAAGACAAGAACAAGAAGAAAGACAAGAAGGACAAGGAGCAAAAGTCCACCAAGACCAAGAAAGACTACCAGGTTCGTTGCCTTCTTTCTTACAAAATCCACTGGGTTCGTCGATTTTACTCGAACCTTTCCTACCGATTAACCGCGATTTTTACGGTCATCCTCCGTTGCTCGTGAAACGGAGTACCATACGCTAGAAAGCACGTGGTACGGAAACCCCCGTTCGTTGTCGCATGAATTCGCCACTTTGCCCCTCGTTAAAGTTTACTCGCCTTTTCGACGTCGAGACGGCAATTACGAAATTAGTTCGACTCGTGCAATTTGACGGGCCGGCGGTCTTTAAGCACCGGGGTAAATTAACGACGAAGCTCGGGGATGAAAAGGAAAAAACTGATTCAGGATGCGGCCGATGTGGAGGCTGGAGTAGCCACTCGTGCTCTGCGAAAGCGGAAGACTTCGCAGAACGATCAAAGCCACGGGAGCTTCTTTCTCCGAATCGGGGCAATAGGTGAGGCTTTGTCTTCAATTGTTTATCAAACAGTATCTTGCAACTCGTGTCGTTTCCTTCGTCAGCTTTCGGGTTGGGTACCATGGTCTACAACGGTTTAGAGTTCGGTACCTTCTTCGAAGTGCCACCCACGTCTCCGTGTTATCAGATACTCCAGGGCGTAAATCCGGTGCTGCAGATGATCTTCACCTTCATGCAAATGTACTTCATCTTCATGAACTCGCGGGTAGGTGATTCGAGCGTTCGAGACACCTCGACGAGACAATTTTTTAAATGCTCTGCTACTCGTGTTCCCAGCTGAACATCCATCGCTTCAAAGTGATCGCACGTTTCGGCCTGATGCACGTCGTCGCCACCAATCTCTGCGTTTGGATCCGCACCCTCGTGCTGGAGAGCATCAAAGAGATCACCAAGCATCACCAGAAAATGGGACAGTTCGAGGCCGGCATTCTCGGTCAGTATTCAGATAAATTCATTCTTTTGCAGATCGTAGCCACCTTTTTGCAAATCTTCAGCGTTTGACCGTAATTTTTTATTTGTGTGACGTCTCTGATGCATATTCTAGAGAGCATCAAGCAGCACTCTATGCGAAACGCCGGAACCATATTGGGAACAGCGCCTCGAGACGTGGCTCTTTTGCGCGAGGCTCCATTGACCGCCACGAGGTCGTCGACCTCGACTGCTTCGATGGTCGCCAGCTCGACGGCTGCCTCGTTTGGCCGAGTGATGAGAACGACGTCGAGGGCAATCGCGAGGGCTGTTACGACGCCGACGACCACCATCACAACAGGCTGGAACCCTCCGCCTTCGACGACCACCACCACCTCGGCGTCTTTGCCTAATTTGACGGCAACCACCGCGACCACCCTGTCCACGATACTGACTACCTTAACGCCGAAAACTACCACCGAGGAGAGGACCACCCCGACTATCACCACTACCACTTCTACTACTACCGCCGCTTCTACCACGCCGTTGAAAATGTTCTCCTCTTTCGTCGTGGAACAGTTCGACGCCCCGCAAATGGACAGCAAAGAGGAGGTAACTACCCGTCGAATAAATCGAATCTCAGATTATTTCTATCGCGATTTACGAACGTCGACACGGCCGCAGGTGCACCAGATCTTCGACACGAACGACCACACGAACAGCAGCACCGATTTCTGGGGCATTCCGCATTTCAAGATCTTCGCGGAGGCCCTGACGGACGAGGAGATGGCCTCGAATTCCTGCGGCCGAGTCAACATCATGGGAACCATCGTGCAAGACGCGGAACCGTACCTGTTTCCGTTCATAATCGAGTACAGTCTGATCGGGGCGGCAGTGATCTACGTTATGTGGAAACACATCGGCCGACATCCGCGCTGGCCTCACCAGGTGGAAGCCGATCTCGAGCGCCGCCTCGAGGCTATGCTGTCTCGAAGGGCCGTTGCCTTGGCCCACGCAGGTAATACTCTTCCTCAACCCCTTAACATGCTTTGCTTAGCTCAGGGAACATAGATCCATTAAATGCTGTAGGATCGGACTCGAGAAAACGTCGTCGTCTTTAAAGCTAACTGGTACTATTAAAGTTAATGGTACAGAGATTTACGTCTTTGGGGATTCTCAAACGCTGGTAGAAGTACTTTGCTCGGACAGATATCTTTCTGATATGTTTTGAACGCGTTCTCCGGCTATGAAACTCGCTTGCGAAAGATCGTTGTTAGGCAACTACCACTAAAGACTGCTCTCAACGCGAAAAATAGGTCACACAAGGGTGGACTGTGTAGGAGCGAGCAAAGGACTGTTCTTCGGCCTGCTGCTGTTGGTCGGCTCGCTGATCTGCCTGATACTCTTCTTCGTGCTGATCCACCATCCAGACTTCGGTCTGGTGGCCATTTACCTGGCGGACGTGTCCCATTGCGTGCTGATGGTGCTGTCGATCGTGGCCATAATCGTCGGGTTCATACGGGTGCAGAGTTTGAAATTCAAGGCGGAGGAACAGAGCGACCTGAACGACATCCTTCTCCGCGTGTCCGGGTTCGGACTGTTCGTGTACGCGGTGTTCAGCGTGATCGCTGGATCGCTGGCGGCGTTCACTCACGAACCGAACCTGCTGGTGATGCTGACCGGTCTGCTCTCGGTCGCCCAGGTGATCCTCCAGATGCTGTTCATCGCGGACGTGTCGCGCAGGAGGGTTCACCTGCCGGAGCACGATCGCAGCAAGCCGGGCCGACAGGTAGTCACCTTCCTGCTGATCTGCAACCTGACCATGTGGGTGATCTACACGTTCGAGTCGCAGAAAGTGATGGCGAACCCGGTGCAGCTCGACTTTTACGGGTTCCTCGCTTGGGCCATCGTGCAGAGGGTCACTCTGCCGCTGTGCATCTTCCACAGGTTCCACAGCGCCGTCACGTTCGCAGAGATATGGAAGACCAGCTACAAGGCGCGCCTCGAGTAAACGGTGGACGACCAGCCACCCTTTCGTCGGGATCAATGGCCCGGAGCGATCGTCGTTCGCGAGCAGAATCGACGGGACCGAGGTCGCCTCTCGACGACCCGAACATTCCTCGGCCCCACGGTCGATCTTCGTCGCTCGAATCGACCCCGGGTCTCCGTCGAACGCGACATAGGAACAGGGATACCAGCAGGTAAGGGGAGCTTCGAGGATCCTAAGAGGAAGGTTGCAGCGTCTTCGTGCAGCGAGTTCACGGACAACAAGATCGACAACGAACACAGGTTGATCTGACGGGTTCTCGTCGAGGTGGAAGCGGGAAGACGCAGGTACCGAGCCTGGCGTCTACGAGGTCGAAGGTATTCGCGGCGACAAACGCAAAGCCAGGAGAATCGCGAAGCGTCCTTTTAGTTTTTTTCTATTTCACTATTTGGTTCTCGGTTCTCTTTGCTTAGAGCAGCTTGGACGTTGCTTCTCTGATTGGTAAGTAAGACGAGAGTGCACGGGAGGGAACAGGTCGGATCGACGACGAAGCACAATAACCAACCGTCGAAAGACGATAAATATCAGCGCGCGTTTTACCACGTGCGACGCCAATTCACGAAAACAGGGCCCATTTCCTTTCACCGCGTTTCTCACCTTTTACGATCTCTATATACTGCCGCCAAATTTTCTACTTTTATATATTATATATGTACCTTCGCCCCCCACCCCATCGTGCATCGAGAACATTATGGAACGTCTCTTTTCGAAGGATATTCGAACCCTTTGCAAATAACATTCGTCGATCGTTGGAACAACGATTCGACGACGAGACGGGCTTCCGGAGGAGTCGCCCCGTTAAAAAATTTTCTTCGTTAGCATAGGTGACAAGCCGTGATATCTCTTTCTCGTGGAAAGGGAGAACGAACCAACGGGGAGAGAACGAGGGGAAAAGAGGCTCGATGTAGGAACAGGGTACAAGTTTCGTTGTGTTGCGCGTTCAACCGGAGGAGGTATGTTTTTGATCTCGCGAAGGATCTGTTTTGTTCTGACGAGTGAAAAAGACGAATCCTGTCCGCTCGTTGCCGACGAATCGGCGGAACGGAAACCGAATGACCGAAAGAGATAATCGCGCCAAACGTTATACATATAATATATTCCGACGTTCTATCTCGTCGCGTGCTGCAGAGTACAAAATCGTTTCTGACTTTTAGAAACTTTTATCGACACACCCTTTCAACGTTCGCGGATAATGAATGTACGTGTATAAACGAAAGTGTCGGGCGAAACGCGACGATAGAGGCAACAGGGAGGGACGAGAAATGCGTCGACGAACCGAGAAACGAGAAAAGGAATGATCGTCGCGTAACGAGACGACGCGGATCATCGTGTATAGAGGGTAGAGTAACCTTTCTTTTCTCCGTTTTCTTCTGTTTCGAACGACCCCGAGCATCCAGAGGATACGATAACGAACCGCGGATGTAGATTTTATCGCGAGGCTAACAGATTATAGGAGTAAGAAACAAAAAAAAAAAAAAACAAAAAAAGATATCGTAACCGGCGATTTTAAGACGGATGCGTTAAAGAGATTAAAGGGGGAATGAAATTAATAGCCGGCACACAGGTAGAGAATCTCATACGCACACTCACACACTCCCACACACACAGACACGTACACCATTCGTCGAGGATAATTATTATTACCATTATCGATTAGCGTGTAAGCCTATCTCGAGAACACAAGAGAAAACAGAGTGATAGACCGAACTTTTGCATTTACTTCGCTATGGATATTGTGCGTAGACAGTTGAGGAAACGGGGCGATGAAAAATGTGTTTTACATAGTGGATTATAGTTTTGTGAATCCCTCCACGGGTTAAAGGAAACAAAAAATGAAAAAAAAAAAAATGGAAAACCACCACACTCCCGATCGAACGTACGTACCTAGTTTTCTGAGTCTAAATATTTTAATTCTTAGACGTCTGTATAGGTGAGAGTGAGGAGTCGAGAGCAGGAAACAAGAGGGACGAAGTTGTGAAACTGATTATACATAAAAATTAAACTATACATAATTGTAATCCAAGATGACATTATAAAAAGATGAAAAAGCAACATGATATATATATAAATAAATTAATATATATAGATAGATATATATATATAAATATAAATATAAATATAAATATAAATATAAATAAGATTACGGAGATCTTTTATTAATTTCGATGTGAGCGACTGTGAGAGAAACGATGACGCGTGCGAATATGTAAATAACGAAGCACAGAATATTATTGTTCGGCAGAGCGTGTCTGTGAAACCAAAACGATTGCTATGCGAGTTCTGTCTTCGCGGAGGCAACGATCGAAAGGGGTGCGACTGTTTCTCCGGAAAAATGTGATTCGAGATCGTTTTATCCAAATTTCGGAACGGGATACACAGTGGGCGAAACAAGTATTCGTAGTTTCATTTTGTTTTCATTAATAATCGAGTCATAATAGAATCATATAACAAGCATAATAATTTTAGAGTCGAAGTAGTATTCGTACACTTATGTGTGAGAAGAAATTTATAGTTATTTAACTTGTGTATCGCACTTTATTTTAACATCGATTATAGCTTGCAATCTTCTCGACATGGATTCCATTAATGTTTGAATATGTTTTCCGCACTTCAAACGCTTGTTTTGCCCAGTGTAGCTCCGTGGTCGAGCCAACGATCGGCAATTTTGTTAGCTCGGAGACGATTAGCTATCCGAGCACCCCTCAGCCTCCGAATCCCTCGTTTCAAGCACCAAACCGAACTCAAAATCAAAAATAGACCGTGCGAGGCAGAGTGTGTTCTTCGTTCCACGGTCGAAGAGGACTCGAGGCGCGACTAAATCCGTTCAAAGGAAAACCTTAGTTAACTAGGCACTGCCACACAGGACCAACAAAAGTCGAACGCAAAAGGTAGCCGCCGAGGAGACGAAAAAGAAGGAGAAGACAAAGCACGCACAAATGCAAAGAGGGAACCAAATATACCCTGCCAATCACCGAACGTGTGGTAGAGACAAGAGAAAGTGCAAGATGCCAGTTTACCCTTCCATGTTTATCGAGAGAGAGTGAGAGAATGCGTGGGCGTGAGACTGAGAAACGGCGCGCGAGCGACGTGCTCGTTTTTATTCGGCAAACAACGTCTTTGTATACTCTGCCCGTGTTCTAGAGAGCAGCGGGATCATGGTTCTTGTATATGTACATCAATATCTCGATAGTAGCCGTAAGCCTAACCAATGAGTCGCGGATTTGCTGGGGATTCTCGCGAGTAATCAACATTTTTCCAATTCTTTTCTCTAGATCGTAGAGTTACGGTGTCGCGGTTGCAACATGGCGAACGGAAGACCGTAGATTTCGCGAGAGAAATCGAATGGTCGACGAACGGAGAGAGAAACTTCGTTTTGCGTTCGTCGAAGGCAAATCCGCGACGCGTCGTCGTCATTTAACATTACGTAGTGAGTCTTCGATGTCTTCGAGCATAATTACAGTTTGTACACATCACACAATACGCGCACATAACCAACGTACGATTTGGTCGGACCGACAGGACGACACGAGAACGGGGATTTCGCGAGAGCGGGAAACGCTCAGGGCGCCGGAATGCAGGACACAATGGATAAAACTCTACAAATTTACATGTTGTCGTGTAAGCAGTTCTTCGAAGTCGAGTAGCGACGATACGAACCGTAAAGCTCGTAAATTCGCTCGTTCATCGATTCCCATTTTGATTGTATAACGTTAACACGCCGTTTCATTGTAATCCGTTGGGGCGGCACGCCATGGTGCCGCCGTCATTTGTAACGATATACGATTATATTGGTTAATAAAAGTTATCTAGATGTACCGTGCACTTTTTAAATTTCCCTCCAAAGTCTTTCCCAACTTTCTACAACAATGAGCAATTCGATGACTCAATTTTCTGAATACAAGACTAGGTATACGAGTAGACCTTTCACCCAATGTATTTTTCCAACCCATTTTTCATTACCATTTTCGTGTCACTCGCAACATTACCAACAGGTTACACAAATGAACACAAGAGGAAGTGAGACAGAAAACGAAATTACATAAATTTTAGTATTTATTAACGGAATGAAAGCTGTACAGTCCAGAATTGAGCATCAATCGATTAATTTCATTGGAGCAACCAATCGATTAAGATTATTTAAAGATTTCAAGATTATTAAAATACGTAAGGATGTACCTCATTGACAGCTACACCGAAAATCCTTATTTATTTAAAAAATAACTCGGTATGGCAGTCAGATTGGGCCACGAAAGTCCATAAGGTGAAACGTCTACTCGTATACCTCGTCTGTGATTCAGGCTCCACTGTGATTACTTTCTCGAATATTTAGTCTGTGTTCCAGACGCTGAGAGTATAGTAGTCGTATTCCAAGGCTGAACCGATAACGTTGGCAATGACACAGAAATGGTAAGAGATCTCGCTTCGAGTCTGTTCTGTGACTCGAGATAACATTGATTGCAACGTCTACTCTACTATTCTTTATGAAAAAATAAACAGTATTAACCAATTTTATTGCAATTCCCAAACGAATATAGAAGGAATTTTTTAATTCGCGTACTCACAGTTTACAAATTTAATTACGCAAATTATCAAAAGAGTTTCAAGCGATACGAACACCTTGCACGATTGATAAGAATACTATCAGAAACCCTGGTTTGCATTGCGTGGGTGCAGCTAGTTTTAATGCCCGGCAACAGATGGCGAAGCGAGGCAATATAGCGTTCAGTTATGCGAATGTACCCCGGTAAATAGAAACCACCGACTCTGCTATAACCACGATAAAAATAAAATTCTACGAGATGCCTGATTAACGCGTGCTCGAGTATCAAGCATCGATCGGAACCCAGTTGACTGGACCCATCGCATAATACAAAACGCGTGGCCCAAGTACGAGCGCGTCGAGAAACGGGCCAGGAAATAACGGGGACCACGCGGAGTCCGAAACAGGAAACCGGGGACCGGATCGAACAAGGGAATGGGCCGTTAAATAGCAGTCGAATAGAAAGAAAACAAAAGAGAGAGCCACGGCGCGAATACATATGAATGTGTTGGCCGTATCGACGACAGAAGAAGAGAAGCGTTCACGGTGAAGAAGCTGGTTGTGAACGACCGGTAAACAATTAGTCGCGCCGTATGGCGATGAATCATTATTAAAGACGATGACGAGCCGACTGTCCTCAGGCGCTTCGTTGTCCCGGTCATTCGAGCCGGTCGGGGGCCCTGTTAGCATGCGACATTAATTTGCGTAAGGTGTGTTTTGGGGCGCTACTTGAAAGGCAACGGATGTGGGTGCGCGACAGAAAAGGAGATGACGAGCCAAAAGACCGAGGAAGAGCAACTCCGCCTCTCATTTGCCTTTCAATACCAGCTCCCTTCTCGTCATTGTGACAACAAAACCATTGTCGTGCCACCGTACACACCGTGTATTACCTACCTGTTCCTGCCGGCGTGGGTGGCGACCGGGCACACCGGTCGTATCTACGGAGACATCCAACGCTCGCCAGGAACCACCTTTTCGGAGGCGATCAAACATTCCCCGGAAAATGCCCCGTCGACGGTACGAACTTTCGCCGAACGGAAGCCACTAGCTACTTTAGTACAATTTCAATGTTATCGTTGTTACGCGTAGCCATAAATACCAATAGCTAGAGCGAACAAACTGCCAAATTGGAGGTTTCGACGCGAGCGTTAAGGGGTTGCAGAAAGGGGTGGTGTACTGCAGCCGAAAAAGGTCCTTCCTGGTTGGACGTTCGGCGGTTTTCCACTGGGAGAGTAAGGTAATAATCCGTGTAATGGCCGTTAAGCGTAGAGGCGAGTAGAGTGGAGCGGAGTCGAGCGGGTTCTCGCGCAAAGGCGCAGCGGAGCGAGGCGAGAGGCCACGCTACTCTGTTTGTACCGCTTAAGCTAATGAGCCACAGATGGCGATATATCGTCGGAGCTCCGCGGTATAAGTAGTATAAGGTGGGCCGAATGCGAGGGAGAAGATAGATGTCTGCGATAGCCGAATCGTTGCAAGGTGGCTGAAAAGTCGAGCGAAAGGGGTTGGCCTCCTTCGCTCGGCTCGATGGTTATCTCGGCCAGCCGGTCGTCCGCGGCTACCGCGTCCGATCCTATCTCGCGATATGCACCCTCCTTTTAACCCGGTGCACGAGGAACCTGCAAATGCACGCGCCCGTTCCGTTCGTCTTTTCGGTGCCGGCGCATCTGCGCCGCCCCGGTCTTTTGCACTGCTTGCGCCTCGCCGCGAGCGGATCCCCGATCGAGATCGCGTCGCCCCGTCGCAAAAAGATACGCCGTCGTTTACGGCCCGTTTTGCATCGTAAACATATCTTAGCCCGACCCCATCACCGTTTGCCCGCGAACCAATCTTTATTCCCGAAATCCTATCGATACGTAGAAACTGCCCAGACGAGGAGGAAATTTACTTTTCTTAAATCGAGAAGATCGTACGCCCGTTACCCGCTGCATTCTTTTTGTTCGTCGAACAACGCGTCGTCGATCATCTCGAACGCTCAATCTAGTCTCGCGTCATTAATTTGACACGTGACAACCGTTTACGTTTATCGTCGCGACAGCCCGGCCGAGATTTACGACCGCGCTAAATTTATTCAGAATCACGATGGACGTGCAGGTACCGAAGGTAAAGCCGCGAAATGAGCGATTGTTGATCGCGGTAGGAGATCACGCGACCGCCGCGATAAGGGTTGAAGCTGCAAGGACAATTTGCCGGCTACAAACCAGCTTGGAAATAATTGCACCCCCGGAGTCGCGAGGGAGTCGTCGAAACCATTTTTCAACGAGACGTCCACCGAGCTAACAGACGATTATTATTATTTTATTAATCGGCAGGTAATCCTTCTTGGCTGAGAAAAATGTCAGCCATGTCCGGTTTCGATTAGGTCCAAGGTGGCGGTGGAAGGTCGATTTTTCGAAAGGAGCGTACACGTGGTCCGCGGATCGTAAGCGCCGGCTGATGAAACGTGCAGGAAACGGGATCGCGAAACGGGTTGAAGGAGACAGCGATTTCACACCGCGGCTGCTGTGATCCGCGATTTCACGGCAGCTGCTCGTTGCCAGGAAGCGAGACACGACGTACGCGCACGCCGGACGAACTTTCTTGCGCAACGTGAAATCGAGGACAGACCGCGCGATCGGCGTTTCTGTTCCGAGAGACACGACGACGATGTTGTGGTCGATATCGGCGCCTCTTCTTCCCCTAAACTCCCCGACGCGGAAAACGAACGGAACAATGAAGCGACGTCAATCGAGTAAAGCGATACGGAGCGTGGAGCGGCGCGATCGAGCCGCGATACCAAACTCCTGCTCTTGTTTGCACTCCTTTGGAAAGTGCCGAGAGCTTCCGCCAAGGGGCGGAATACGTGCATCCTTAATTACCTCACGGATCTGCCGATAAAAGGATAATAGGTAGACGGCGTGCATCTATTTCCTTCGCTCGTCGCTCGCCGCGCTTGTCTGCGGTCAGTTTTTCGCCGGTCGTTAGCGCCGATCCCATCGACGCGTGAAGCCAAGCCGTCCCCGCGTACACGCTCCGGCCGATCCGCTCCTCGTCGCGATCCGCTAGACGCGGATGTAATTTTCGTCGTTTCTTCGGCTCCCACGGAACGGTAATTACGCTATCGAGACATCTCGAAATTGCCTCCGGATCGCGAACTTGTCCGGGAATACTCCGATTGTGCTATTGCAACGAGCAACTTTTACATTCGAACGCTTTCTGGAACTTGTAATTACACCGACAACAAAGTACGTTTGAAAACTAACGAGGATAGTTTCTCGGAGGCCATTACCGTATTAATCTATCGCTGACAAGATTGGCGTAACGATTTTCCGGGCAACGCGGGTGCTAGCGAACGCGCATCTCGGAAACGGCGAACGGCGCGCGTTTAAAATTTACCGCGGCCCCGAACGTCCATAAATCGCGACCATAACGGCCGCTATATTATCGAGAAAATGACGCGCGAAGCTGGCGACCGACGACAACCGGGAATTTTCACGCTGCTCTCTCGGTGCTCGAAGAAAACGCGACGACGCTCCCGGGTGCAGGATTTTTTTACCCCGGCGAACGAAACGACGTGGGCGGCTGCATAAAATAGGTGGACTTTGCTTATCTAGGGAGCGTGCGCGCGTACGATCGCGGTTGCAACCAGCCAACGGCTCGTACTTATGTTAAATTACAGCTAGGCACACACGCGCACCGGCCATTAGTTTTCTCTCGTATGCACGCTCGGCTTCTGCTACCCCTGGCAGCCCGCCGCTGACGACACGGATATTTCAGAGATTTATGGGTAATCGAGATGGCGTCCAGGGGAATAAAGAAAGACCGATTCACCGACCTCGGATCGATTTACCCGCTCTCCAAGGCGAACCAAAACTCACCCTCTCGAAACTTTAAGGGTTAATAGCGAACCTTGATACGCCACCATTTCGGTTCCGTTTATTCTCGATCCATATTTTCCGCGTGCCCTCGTTCACTGTCTTCGAGCTCATGAATTTGCAGAAAACCCCCTTAGCAAGCAAGCTATACGAACGAAGAAAACTTAAGACAATATCGATTTTTTCGTTGATCTCTTAATTAGAGTATAGAAAGGAAATCGTTCGATATCGCCCAGTTCGGCGGTAACCGTTAGCCGATCTACTAACCGTCGATAATCGAGCTTCCGGCCCGGGCGACAAAGGCCGCACGAAAAGGAGCGGCGCGGGCAATTTGGAGGGAAGACCGCGTTTAAGGAAATTTTCGACGGTTTCGCGAAGAATACGGTCTCCGGGTGCGTGCGTGCGCGTGCAACGCGGCCCGATTACTTCGATCGACGACACTCGACCATCGACCGCCCTCTCGATATTCCCCGGTCGCTTTCGATCGCTCGAAATTCCTCGGTTTCGCGCGGCGGCGGCGCCCGAGGATCTCGCGGTTCCGTGCATCATCGGTCTCCTTCTCACGGTTTCTCCCGCGACAGGGATCGCGCTATCGAATGGAAAGGAGAAGACGAGGAAACGGCTCGGACGCGACGGGCATCGCACGGACGGAAAGAAAGAGCGAGACGTCCGATGGGAGGCAAAGCAAAGAATTGAAAGAAGTTATGAAAATAAGGCGAAGCCGGAAGGGGGCGGACGATAAGCGCATGCGACGATCGACACGCAACGCAAACGCTCTAATTTTAGATCTTGTCACTCTGACGCCAGCTGGCGCGCTCCTCCCCGCCTATTACGCGCGTTTACGCACACTTACGCGCCTTGGGACTCTCGCTCGTCCTCGCCTCTCGACTCCGGCTCCGATCGCTTTGTTTCCCGCTGCCTTCGCGACTGCCCTCGTACAAGCATATGTTGCCATCGGGTTCGATTTTCCGTAATGTTTCGATCTACCACGAAACGCGACTCTCCGATCCTCCGTCGCTTTCGACCGTTGCTGCCGTCACGTTGAAACATCATCTCGAGATACGCTACCGCGGGAAACCTTCTTTCGTTTAAACACAACGCGATAAATTAATTCGTATTCGAGCAAGCTAGTATGCATCGGTACATAAGGTTTCGAGTTATGGCTCATTCCGATTCGGTCACGCGCATCGGCGAATCAATTCCAGCGCAAGCGGTTAATTAAAAACGCTTTTACCCGACAACGTAACGGAACAACTGTAAAATAGGGATACAGGTTAAATGTTAATTAAACGAACATAAAAGTATGCAAATACGAGCGATTTGCAAGTACAAGCAGTCGAAGTGTTACGATCGACGCCGGCCAACGAATTAATAATAATTCGAAAACTACGCGTGCGAGCGCCAGCTAGTAAAGGGTTTACCAAAGAGCGTACGTTTCTTGCAACCCAACTATGAACCCTCTCGTCTATGCACGGCAGCAATCGTGGAAACCATGATTAATTTTTTCGCGTCTCTAGTTGCGAGCAAGACACGCATACCAACGAAACACGCGTGCGTTGGACGGTTACCTGGTTATTACTCGGCAGGTCGATGCTAGAGGAATACACGCGCACGATCGTACCGTGGATTCGCGTACTAATTGCCCGACCAGATGTTTCCCGCGGACCTTCGAATCGCCTGATTTCACGCGAACCCATTGTGAGCGAAATGCCGCCGCGAGAGAAAGTCGGGCTCGAAAAAATTGATTACATACTCGTACAGGTCGAGCCGATTGCGCAACTCGCGTACGAGTCGAAGGCGAAAAGCGCGCGTGTCGAATTACCGAGCTCCGCCGAACGACGCGTTGCACAATCCGCGACGCGCGTCTTTTCGAACGAAAAAGGGAGTTTGGGGGGAATAGAAACGTTCAACTTACGAACAACGCACGATGGCGTCAACTTATCGCGACCCAACGCAAAGAAACCCGTACAACTAACTTATAAGCGCAGACTTGGAGGTAATAGGCGCTTATTAGATATAGCCGATCGAACTCCTGGGATCGCGCGACCTGCACGCGTGTTCCATCGTGTCTTTGCAGTTTCTCAACGAGGCTAAGCGAACCCGACATACGGTACAATTGTATTTATTTAAAGGTATGAATCTTTAGGGAAGAAGGAATCGGTGATTCGCGATGCAAACTCCTGCGGTGGTATGTTGAAACGATGAGGAAACGGCTCGAAGGAAATGTACGTCTTCCACGCGGTGGGCAGATTACACAAATTACTAGCGTCAGGCTTATCAGCAGGATAACTACAGTGGTGAGCAATCTCGCTAGAAGTCAAAGGCTCGGAGCAGAATCCGCGTGGCTTTTTCTTTCGCTCGACGAGTAACGAGCTGTCCGTCAAACGGCGTTCGAGTAATAATCGCGGACGCGAATTCAATCTTCCGTATCCTGAATCCGGGAAAGTAGCCGATTTGCCGTTCGTGTTGCGTGAGCATCGAACTGTTGGATGAGCACGGAAGAAACTTTGTTGTTGCAACGGATATCGTGTCGAGTCCAATGGATTAATTCGTTGGTCGTCGCAATTTAGTGGGAAAGCAGCTACCAGAGAAATGGGGTTGGAGGAGGTGGAGAGACGATTGGCGGGAAAAGAGGAGCGTAATTTAGAATGGGACCGCGATGCATAGGCTAGGTCAAGCCGGTGGAGATAATGGTCGAGGCGCGGGGCATCGTACGAGAGATATATCTCGGTTGGATGTACACCTAACGGGCACGTTGATGAGAGAATGGAGGGACGGATGATATCTTCGGTGAAGTTCCATGGCAATCGAGAATGGAAAGAAGCCGCACTCGTTGGACCTTCACTTCCTCTCATTGTGTTCACCCTACTCTCTGGTCTCTCCTTTTCCGTAGAGACGACCAAGTTCCTTGTTCCCGGGGATCGCGGCGTCTCTCTCCCGCGCTCCCGTCGACGGTTTCTCGGCTCGCGTTAATTCAGCCGGCGATGGTAGCCGTGTACTTTCGGAACGGTGCTGCCCGACAACAATATAACATCCGATTAGCTCATTATGCGGAGATCGACGGATCGATAAATTCGACGCGCCGGATCTGGGCCGAGTACGCGCGATTATTTTACGCGATTTTTGCCGGTAGAGCGGATTTCGTGACTCCAGATATCCGCCGGCGCCGTTGCGTGTAAGCAAAGATTAGAGATACCGTTCGACGACGGAAAGCGTCGTTCGCTGATAGACGGTCGACCGTTCGACGAAACGTTTCTTCGGGCGTCCGGCTGCATCGCGAACCGATCGTGGATTCCGTAGTGTAAAAACTCCCCGTCGAAATATCCCGCTAACGAACCCTGCCTCTAATCGTTCGCGATTCCTGCGCGTCTAATTCGTTACGCGGAACCGATCAGCCGGGTGGGCGGCGAAAAAACCGCGTCGGCTCGAGACCGTTCAGAGAAATCCTGCGACGCGCGTCGCCGCGAAGAAGATCGCGCCGCGAAAAACTCGGCAACAGCGATACAACGTTCGATTAGGTTATTATACGGAGATCGTGCCGATAAATTGGAGCACGTCGGCCCTCCGAGGGTCGAGGATACGCGCAGCTGGTCGTCCACGGTCCCGTCGCGATAAGGGGACTCTCGTAATGTACGATCGCGATCTTCGCCACCTTCGAGGACTGCCCTGGCCAACATCTGGCCGCGGTTTCGACGCTTACCGACCGACGACCGCAAGTATTCCGTGCCGCGTGCGCCTGTAGGCAGCCAATTCGGCAGGTGATATCACCTTCCTGCCCGCGGCCCGGAAGCGAAGGTGGAGAGATTCTGGACACGCCGATACATCCTACATGTTATGATTTATCGGGAGCACCGGTTCCCCCCTTCGAGCACCGAGAAAAACCGGCCTTCAATCTGTTCGCTTCGAGCCACCTTTCGTACGAACTTGCCTTTCGCTCCCAGAAAACGATCCAACGCCTTTTTCGTACGTTTATCGATAATTAACCTTTCGTTTATCAATGTTTTGCAACGAGGCGTCGTCGGGCTTCTGATGGTTCGGAAAAGCCGAAGTAAACGGAGTCGAGGAGCCCCAAGGGCCGGAAGGCAGCGCGCGAGACGGAAGTGGCGCGGCTTAGGATTAGTCGGCCGCGAAGGAAACGTCGTCGCCGGCGTTTCCTGGGATTACCGCGGATTACGTTGGAGTTTCACGAAAGTTCCACGCAAGAAGCGAGCTTCTCGCGCCTAAAGGGCAGAACGAAAAAGTGGGTTATCGATCGTTGGAATTAGCGTGGCCTAAGCGAGCTAGCGAGACTCTCGACGGGAAATTTTCGCTATCCCGGAGCGGTCGGGTTACGTGGCGCACGCGCTCGCCTAGACACGCATTAGTCAAGTTGCAAATCACTCGATTAAATTTTTATCCCCGTTGCGCCGCTCGTGTGAGTTTTTAGCTCGTCCCGCTGCGCCAACTGATTACGCTGTTTACCGCGCGCTGCACGCGAGCCACACAGTTGCATAAATAACGACGAGCGCGCACGCGAATTAAAATTTCCACCGAGGAGGAGTCAGGGACGCTACCAAACTAGGCGAACCGAGGATCGATCGATGCGTTGGGAATAGTTTCCTCGAACATCGTTTTCTCCGAAGAGGCTAAGCCTGATCCCGAGGATGACCCTGCTGCGATCGAGCGATCAGAGACAGTGCCCCATACTCGAGATGTTTCGTTAATTACACGCGAACAATCGGGCGAAACCTTGCCTCGCGTACCACCGTGATCCAAAGATCGCGAGCGTCTAATCTACCCCCTGGCCGCTCCACACTGAGAATTTAGAAGGACAAGTTTCGCGATGCCCACGAGTGTCTGACTCCGTAATCCATTGCGCGTCACGGTGATCGAGCAGAAACCAATGGAATCACGAGTACTTAAATTGTTTTTAAGAACGTGCATGTAAAGTTTTTTTTTTTTAATCGTTCGCACGAACGAGCGATTACGCAAACGCTTCGGGGACGGTGGCGCCGCGTCAGCGAATCGAGGAATTAAAGGCTCGCAGGCTCAAGCTAAGGCCCACGGGACGACGAGCGAAGAATCCCGGCGTGACGGCCCACCTGTTTTGTCCACCCGTTCGCTCGTCCATCCGTCTGTGGCCCGGTTGCGCCCCAGTTGGCACAGGTGTTCCTTTAACTCTCTTTCTCTCTCTCTATCTCTCCCACCCCTCTTTTTGTTTCAAGCCTGTCTCTGTCGCGCCGGCTCTCCCCACGGCCCTCTATTCATTACGGAGCGCCACCGGGACCGAGAGTGAGTGTCGAACGAGTGGAAAGAGGACGAACTCGATGAAAATGACGGATCGCCAAGGAGTTTAGAGGCGACAGCCTCGGACGGATAGATGGATAAGCCCTCTAGGTGTGTGCGAGACCACGCGCCCACCGACGAGGATCGATAGAAAGATCGATACTCGAATAAAAGTCTCCGAGGAAAGGTGGACCTACGAGGGTGGACCCTAGGGCTCGTTTAAAATTCACAAAGCAGTCGAGATTGCTTTTTCGAACGAAACAAAATTTAATTTACAACGAAAGCGGAGCGGAGAAACAGATGCGTGATCGAGCGGATCGCGTATACGCGCGATTCGAATAAAGAGATCGGTTTCGAGCGAGCATCTGTCCGTGGACGCGACGTTGGAATCCCGATGTATTGTCCAAGAACAGACGTCAGTCCGGAAAGCAGAGATAAGTGACAGACGTTTATTAATTAACCGAATCATCCGGCCGGTCGACGTTTCGATCCAATCGAAATGATCTTTCCCTCTCTGCACGAATTCTGGGACACCGCGATTGCGTACAGACGTCTTCGTCTCAGGTGCGTTCGACTGTACGCGTGTAATTAAAAAGATACATACACGCGTAAATGCAGGTGTAAATACGCGTTTGGGAGCGTGCGGTATGGTATTCTTTTAAGTCTTGCAAATTTCAGTACACGAGTACACGTGTAATCGAAGACACATGCACGTGCGACTGCAGGTGTGCACGATGATTTATAGATGTAAATATACATGTACTTTAGATCACGATAAAAGCAAGCTTCCAGATTTTCAAGTCAATATAAACTCTCGCGCTACATAAAATTTTAATTGTAATAAAATATCTGTAGCGTGATTTTACCGAAACGTAAGTAGAGATAAATTTCGCTAAGAGTCGAGAAAAATTTGTTCGAAAGAACAGGAGTTCTTTGTAATCGCCGATCGAGAAGCGCCGCCGAGAGCCAGCCCTTCAGCCGCGACGAACGGAAGAAGAAGAATCGACTGGAGAAAGAATTTATCGCGGCGTCTGCCACACGATCGCATCTGTCCTCCTTTGACCAGTCTTTATTACATCGCAAGAACATAAGAAGTTTCTCTACGGATATTAGCTGGGCCGTATCTCTTCTTCACGGTGCGCGCACGCACGCCAAAAGAACATCGGGCTCGTGTCACGGTGCTGCCCGCACGCACACGCTCCGAACCATCTATCAGCTTCCCTCTACGCGCGAAACAACGCGTCGTACGAGGCAAACCCATCCATCCAAATCATGTTCTTTTCCTTTTTTAATCTACCCATCGAATCTTCGATTAGAAAAATTAAAAGACCGCTCAACGAATTTCTCGGACAAATCGTTAGTTCGACGAAACAGCAATTTACCGGTGAATATTACCAAAGAGACATTCCACGACGAAGTAAAGGAAAGTATATCCGTTTGTCGTTAATCGAGTTCTCCATACTTCTCGCACGGTATTTACATATTTTCACAAGAAATCCTTCGGGCGGGACACTTTATCCGCCGTCCGAAGGGCAGACAATGAACGACCGCAACTACTTCGGCGTCCAACTTTAGTCAGACTGCGCGACCACTTACCGCAATCTTTCCAACGCGCTTTGTGTTTCACAGACTTTGGTATTCGCGAAAACGATACCCCTGCACTCTCTATCTAACGAGAGTCTTCCTAGGAGCTAGTTCTCGAAGACGAGCAATTTATATAAACAAAACGACGCATCGTGCGTGACGGGGGCACGATGGGACCCGAAGAGGGACATTATTATGCCGTTCCACATAGTTATCGAAAAGGGTTGCACGGTCGCGGCCCGATAGATAGCTCGCGATAAGCGTCGAGTAGACTGGCCCACCGAATTCATATGCATGAGCCCTTATTATATGGTATTAGCTATGCGCACAGGTGGTTGCCTCTCGACTAGCTAGAATACGGTCTCTCGTTTAATATGTAACACCTAAGCATGCGAAGCTGCTGCGACTGCTGTTGGCTACTGGCTTCTTCTGTGTATCCGTTGATGGATCCGAGAACGGCTGAGCCGCTCGTGCGTCATTATTAGCTGACAACGCTGCCTTCCAATTATTTAGGCGCGCGCCAGTCGCGTCGACGATTCTCGACGAGGCTAACAATAGGTCTGCTCGAAGGGATTACGAACGAACGGGATGGTAGCTTGTTGATCCAGTCGGTATTCTAATCCCCCTGTGGATCTTGCGTCAGCTTTGTTCGCGCGTCGCCTTTTCCAATTAACATTTTAGCTACCGAGAGCCGCGTAACTCGCCCGAAAACCCTTCCATCCGAAGCATCTTCGACGTTCACCTATTTTCTCGTAAAATTTAACCCTTTGCACTCCACTGGCGCCGCTACGGCGACAAACATAATAAGTACTATATGTAGACCGATTGAAGTTCCTATTATGATGACACAAACTGAATTTAGAAAATATATAAATAAAATTTAACTTATAGGTATTCATATACATGTTTGTGGAAAGAAGAATATTTTTATATTTTTAGAAATCACGTCACAAAATTTAATTTCGTATTGCTAATCGTTATTAATAAATACTCTCGGAGTGCAAAGGGTTAAACACGTTCACGTATTTAATACTCTACTCAGAGACGCGAGGGTCATCGAACGTCGAGCGAAATATCGTGTAAGGTCCGAAAACATTGGAACCGTGCGAGGGTTAAACGGTCCGTCCAACGGAACTCGAACGACCGTTTGTCGGGTCGTTTCAGCCCTTCCTGCGTCCACGGTCGGCACGAGGCTAGAGCCACGTCAACTTATAGGCTGGTTCGGGTGTCGTCGAACGCGTAAACGGTCCCGACGAGCGGCTATTGTTGCGTGGCGCGACAGGAAGAACCGCCGGAGAAGAGAAACTCGCGATTACTAGAAGGCAATACGGCCGGTTGCGTTTCACGTGCAGCCGTTTCCCCGGGTTGAGAAATCCACTTGGGCTTCGTTTCCATCCGGTCGCGGGCGTGGTGGAGGACGCCGGAATCGAGGACTTTCGAGGCCCGCGAGGGAAAGCTACGCAACGGAAGGGCGGGTCGCGGGTTTTTTCTTTTTTTGTGCCCGGAATGAAAGCGTCGTCGGCGTCCCTTTGTTCCTCTCGTTCCGGTGGTCCGTGTAGCCTTTAATCGTTGCGTGCGGACCGCGGACGCGACACTTCGACCCTGGGAAGCCGAAACGGAGAAACTGCCACAGGCCTCGAAAATCCCCCGATCGTCCTCCTTTTGTTGCGAGTCGTTTCGTCCAGATGGTCCCGCCGCGGAACTAGGTTAACAGACTGCCGGTGGAACCGCGAATATAATTACGCCAACGAACGCTTCCGGTTGGACGCGATACCGCATCGATCATCGCGAGGATCGCCGATCTATACCCGACTAAACGAACGAGCCAAGTTGTACGCTAGGTCCTCGAAATTATGATCGAAAGCGGTAGTAATGCGAGAAGTATGGTCGTAGCCACGGTCGCCTACGACAGAGAAAATGGCGCAGCCCTCGAGCGTTGTTTGAATCTTTCCTACCGACCAACATCGATCGTTTATTGAATTTTAAACGATAGACGGACCAATGTTATGGAAATGTGGAAGTTTGCGTGACGAAGGAGGGAAACGTTAGGCACGCGTTATAGCGAATATTCCATTCGCATCGGAACGATCAAGCTCGACCTCGACGCGTCTTGGCAGCGATTCAAGAATACGGGCAACGCCGTTTTTCTACAATCGTCAGCTTTTTTTCATGTTTCACGTTCGAGCGCGCCGGTGACCGCATATAAATTGACATGTAAATACAAACGGAATATTTATCCGGCGGGGAAAACACGGGAGCGATAAAAGTTTCGCTTTGCTTCCTGAGAAAGGCATAGACACCGCTCTACACACCGGTTATACGCTATTTGCCCCGTTCATAATGTAACCCGTGGCCTTTTTGCGAAGCGGTTGCGAACAAAGAACGAAGAAGCACCGCGACAGAACAATTAATTCCCGAATATCGCGCGTTACATGCAAATACGTGCGGTTCACGCTCTCATAGCTACAACCAACGACGTATTTACAACACCGTGCACGGTTGACTTATGCGAAAGCCGCAATTAGCTCTGCCCTCGCGACCGCCGCAAATTACTTACGGTATAGCTGCCGAGTAGAACTATCGGCCTGGTGATCGCATAATTTTGCTTAGAACGCCAACGATCCTATTCTTCCACGCGATAGTCCTTCGGGAGTTCAAAGTCGCGTGGTATAGTTCGTACCGGAACGATGGAATCGCGAAATTTTGATCTTTCGGTATCGTCGTCCTCCGTTTGCGTATCAAGGCGTACCGACAGAACAAGCTCCCGTTTTTCTCGTAATGGAACGCGTCCTTTGTGGAACGGTTTATTCCTACCGTTGTCATTGAAGTCTCCCGTTCACTGTTGCAGCAACTCGGTTCTTGAGTTACGAAAATGTCCAACGTCCATGCGATGGATAGATGGAGTTATCGTAACGCGAAGACAGATGAAAATAAGAGAAGAAATGCTGTTTGTTTTCTATACGCGCTCCGTTTTAGGACTGAACAAGTAAACAAATATTGAACGTATTATAGAACGCGAAATACCGATTGTGTTTACATCATCTGTGATGTTTTTTATCTTGAGGCGACTCGTTGCGACTGACAAAAAATGGCAGCCACGCGTTAAAAGTTGAAAAGATCTTACGTTTACGCGCGTTCTCCGTTGACTTGAATACAATATGGCTGCTGCCAGCGAACGCACAAGCGTCTAAGCGCGCGCAAATGGACGCAAAGCTAAGAACCTTCGATTGGAATCGAGCATAGAAGGGCGTCGGCCTAATGTCGGGCGGCAAGGGTGCGCTGCCATAGCAGAGTCTCGTTATTTATACTGAGCGATCTAATGCGTCGACGAGGAAAAGATACGATCCTCTGAGAGGTTCGGTTCAAGGGTAGGAAAAACGACATTAGAATTGCGGTGGAGTGTTGACCAAGGGTCCCGGATCAAACTCGCGAAGAGGCTGCGGCGCGGGAGTCGTGCCGATAGCTGATAGCGTGGTCGTCGCGGCTGGCTACTTCGTCCCGATCCCAACAACCAATCGCGAGAAGTTCTGTCCCACCAGGGTAACCTTGTTGGTCTCCGCCTCCCGGCGGAACGCCTTTCCCTCCAGGTCCTCCGAGCACGGTAAACGGCCCTGGCGAGCAGGTAACACAATCGCCGCGAAGCAGCCCCCGAGGGATCCGGTAAAATCAATAGACCAATGGCTACTGGGACGCGTGCGTAGTTAACGCGGTTGACGGACATTGCCTCTTCCCCCGAGGGCGGCGGTGGTGGTGGAGAGAACTCGAGAACTCACCCTCTCGGGGCACCCCACCGGCGGCGAAGAGTACGAGCGAGGGGCAGTTTCGAGCGCGGATACGTGCGAGCAGCAATTTAGCCGAATCATTCCTGTCGCATGATTTATCACCGTCGCCCTTTCCACCGTGTACGGCTCGCCTGGTAATAGTACGTAATAGCAGTGCTCGTGCCTAGACTTTCCGCCGGTGTGGGAGAACCGAGCTGGACGACCATGCAAAGTGTCCATGATAAATCTTTCTTCCCGCGATGTGTACCTGGCCACGACTCCCCTCGTCGAGTAATCGTCGCGATATACCTATATATTTTTTATTCCTTTTTTGCTTCTACAACCCTCGCGGTTCCCGAGAAAGGACACGGCGCGCAGGTCGCGTGGCGCATTGCGTGAAAAATAAACCTGCGTCCTTAATTGAATTAGTCACGATCTCCTGGCCGGCTCGCAGGGCTTTTCCGGAGCGAACCGCGGCCGCTGGTTCGCGTTTCCTTCGTTCGTTCGCTTCGCCTTTTTCTTTATCGGGACGAGGAAACGGAGTAAATCGATGGCTGGTCGATCAGGGCTCGAATACTTCTTCCAAGAGTATTAGGTACGCCTTGAAAACGCTAACCGAGACATGCAACCAAAAGCGGAGTGCACCGGAAACTGGTCGCCCGATCGGGGTCAACGACTTCATTATCTTCCTCGTTCAGCTGTCCAAACAGACGGATAGACTAATCTCGTTAACGGGACAATGATCACCACATTTCCACGTTCGGTAGTCTAATCGCCCGTGGGCTCGAGATCGTTCGTCGCGTCCTCCAGATGACTATATCCGCCGGACAAACGTCGATATTCAATAGCGAAATTTTAAAAAATAACCAAATAAACGTAAATCGAGTAAGGTCGTTCCTAAGACGGGAAAGAATTCGTGAAAGTTTCGGCGGGCCAATAATCTCTCTCGTGCCGTTTCGAGGGGTCGTCCGACTTTAAGCCCTCGAGGGAAGCGAAAAGGTAGTTTCGTGGTCGATGGCTAAATTACTGTGACCACATCGTTTAGCAGATTCGGAAGGGCGCGAGCGAACAAATGGGCCGAAAACGAACGGGCCGCAACAACCGAATCCTAACAGGATCTTTCTGGTAGAGTAGCGGCTTAATAGCCGGCATATTGTTCCAGTGCTTTAGCTGGTTCCATCGAATATCGAGTTTCGTGCTCTAAATGGATCATTCCCAAACTTTTCTGGCCCCGTCTCGCATAACTCGTTCAGCCCACGCTTTGTCATCGGATATAGTCCAAAAATAACGCTTCAAACCGTGAGATTGTAGGCCAGCGAGTTCGCGTTACCATCCCTTAAACGACCGCTTACAATTAGGTCCAATGAAAATTATCTATCCACTGTGCAATAGCCTTCCAATCCTTTGATTCAACTGCCTACGCTAACACGCTCTTCACACACGGTAAAATCAGCTCTGGTGTACCTCGAGGTAGCGTCCTAGAGCTCTACTTATTTTTAATATACACCTCCGACGTACCAATCGCCTACAACACGATAATAACAGCCTTTGTCGATGACACAGCTATAATGACAGTAAACGAAAACCCCCTGTATGATCCGAACACCTCCAAGAACATCTAGATCAAGCGCAACTACGGTTGTCCAAATGACGCATAAACGCTAGCAAAATCAAATCGCTAAGCGTCGAAGGAAACTACCTGCCAACCGGTTTTAAACAACGAGCCAATTCCAAGATTTGATATGGTCAAATACCTTTATGGATAAAATACAGATGACGCATCATCTTCGGCGAAACAACACATCGCACGAAAAAGAGAATTTAGACAAACGTATCGTCTACCGATTAGATCACTGATCAGAATTCTCGATTGAAAGTAAATTGCTTCTGTAGGCGGTCTTACGCAATTTAACTCTGGGCAATTAATAAAAAATTAATACAAAGGTTCTAATCGTTATAACCTATTCGAAAGTCCAGTTTACGTTTGAAATAAAAAATGCTTAAAAATCTTACTCGATGCATCGATCGAGCGACCGTTCTTTTTTTTTCTGGTCTCGAAATAGACGCAAACTTTACAGAAACGAACGAGCAGCGATTCAAAGACCAACGAACACGTTTGTATTTTCTCACCTCGTTTCTACGTCTATAGTTTGAAAAAGCTACGAGGCAATGCAGCCGACTATGAAATATTTATCCAAGAAAATTGACTAAACACAGAAATTGTACAAACGATTCTGTCGCGGTGGAGATCAACGATTCTACTTACAGTGACGGTCTTGTGCTTCTAAACGCTTAATAAATTAAACGTTATTTATCGTACGGGCGTATATGGTTGCAACTGTATATCCTAAGGCTCGTGTTACGATGATGTTTCGTTTCCAACGACAGGAACTTTCAGACCTCGAAATTCGTGTACTCGAGGCATCGTTACGCGGGTATAGCGATGGTAAAGCGTTCTCTGCAGGTGCACAGCTATTATTCGCAATATCACGGCACGACCGATGCAGAAAAACACGGCATTTTGAGATCGATATACCATGAACCTTTTTCCAAGAGGTAGGTACCATCGATCTGCTGGTATGTGCCCTGACACGCGAGGAGCCCCTATCGTAAGAAAGAATTTGCATCGTACACGTTAGTTTCCTTACCTCGCGTCTCTTCGATTTGGCCTCGAAGATTATGTTATCCATGGCATTCAACCGAAAATACAAGATTCGCATATCCGGATTCCCGCGCTTAAACGGTCCGTACACGATACGATTTTTCTGTACGACAAGCCCCAATAAAATAATGACGTCGCATGGTTAAGTCGTTGAAAAAGCTAGGCACGATCGTTGTTGCAACATCTCGTGACAATCCTCGCGAAAGAAACCTTAACCTTGGGGTTTTTCGAAGAAAGCAACCGCTTTCTGAAAGGGTTGCGTCGATCGCGAAAACGCAACATTATTATGCAAAAGCAAGGCGATTAAAACCGCGATACCGACGACTGTTTTTCGTTTTTTTTCACGCATTGGGAAAGATTTTAAATGGCGGCACGCAACCAGACAAAATTGATGATCCTCGGCAAGGACGCTGCCCCGAGATCTCTTCGCGTGAGATCCCCGGCAACGAAGAAGCTAGAAAATTGTTGCTCTTTATACGGTTTGTTGCATCTGGACTAACATCCGGGGCGAGACCTTTTCGAAACGATTTTCCGCGAACTCTTCCCTATTTTCATCCGCGTCGCTGCCAGCGAAACGTCGAAACGATCGTGCAGCCTCTATTTGGTTATCAGCCGTCGAACCGTGTCCAATAAAAAGCGATTGAAACGGTATTTCCGTTGTTGCTTTGTGTTTTTTTAGAAACGTTAGCGAGCCGTCCCTCCAAACCTAGCAAAGTCGAACGAAATCCTACAGGTACAAATAAAACACACGTAGAAGAAACTGTTCGCGTTCTCCACGCGACGTTGCGCGTTTCTACTATATCCGGTTCTTTACACTGCCGCCATTTTCCCATGAACCCCGACAGTTTAAACATATTCCTTCTTGTTGCTAATTACCGGGAAAAGACGATCGGTTTAAGTTTTTATAGCTTGCACGTAGCTAGAGCGAAAAAATTAAAGAGCAGCTAAAGTCGGGTCGATGGACTGCGCGTGATATTTCTTCCGCAGTATTATAGCCTGGTTATTTACGGAATCGACGCGAACAGGTAACGCACGATGGTCAGGGAATGAGAAAGCAACGACACTTTGCCGCTAAATAGAAACGCTCGAGCATTCCCATATTCATATCGAAACAACCGTGGAAAACATTGTTTGATATTCTTTTGCTCCTCCAGATGTCGAGACGCCAGTAAGTAAAGAACTAATTGTTTGGACGTACGTAGCTTTTTCTACCATGATACATACGTACGTTCAAGTTTATAGGAATTGTGTATCTTGTTGAGGTTCATTGTACACTTTGCACTAATGGTCGACGGTGGTTAACAAAAAAACGATAATAATTTGTACTACTTGCAGTCGACCATAAGGTCTTTCAAAGAGCTGCTAGCTGGTCTTATTAAATTTGATAATTGACGGAGTAGCAACAAAATGGGTTGCTCGAGACAATTGGAAGCATACCTTTGCACTATGGAGCCTGTGATCGGTGGATAGATCCGAAGAAACCGATGAACGCCAAGATTCCTCGCAGGACGTTCGCTCCTGGATCATCGAACGCGAGATTCAGGTTGGAGAGCGTGTGGCGGAGGCGCGTTCGGTGTTCTCCAAAAGTTGTCGGGGCTGTAACAATCGAAAAGACCGTGTATGAAAAAGGACGAGTGGAAAGCCGATCCCGCGGCAGGATAATCGTTGGAATCGGCGATTCCGGAGCGTAGCCGGCATCCGACATCGACATCCGATTTGGGAATTAATCGATCCCGTCCGCGGAAACGACAAAGACCGGAGGAGCGATTGGAAGGCGGAAGGGCGCGTTGGTTCTCGGCGGCGTGGGCGACGACGAGCGCGAGGTTGGACAGATCGGTGGGCGTCCACCCGTTCGCCCAATTGGTCGATCGAGCCGGTAATGGTCGGTGGGCGTCAGGTAAGCTCAGATGCGCGGCACGGAGTGCGCACTTGGCTGGCTTTAGCCAGGTATATTCCATGTATCCTCGCGGTTCCCTGCTTCCCCCTTGTTCGCCGCTTCAAGCTTCGACTAAACCGCTTCGTCCGTCCACCTCTCCGCGACTGCTCGTTGCCTCCTCTTCCTCCTTCTACGATCCACGAGTGCGCGCGATCGTAATCGAGGCGAGCGAGCCCTGCGTCTTGGAGCTAGCTAGCTCGCTCTAGCCGTTGCTCGCGTTTCTCGTCATCCTCCTCGTCCTCGACGTCCGCGTCCTCCTGTTCGTCTTCGTCAGCGGCCAGCCGCGCCGCGGCGCCTTAAATCTTGATCTCACCTCGACCGAGTGGCCGAGAGGGTGGGGGTAAGGCTAGTCTGGGCGCGCTTCGAGCCACCGAACGGAAGGCAATCTGCTCGAATCCGGCGGACCGCGAGCAGGTTACCCCATGTACTCGCGCCGCTGCGTTCTACCTCGAAAAGTTCGTCCTTTCTCGCGCGTTTCGATACTCGATCGAGGGACACGGTGAACGGATTGGTATCGAGAAGACTCCTCGATTCTGTCAGGAGGCACCGAGCAACGAGCGTGGATCGAGCATCGATCGATCGATCGATCGCGGGCCGAGCAAAGAGACTCGCGTTACCTTAAATCTGATCCTAGCCTCGGGCGAGCAGTCGGTGTTCCCGCGGGGATCGACGTGGTGGGGGTAAGGCTAGTCGTTGGCGCGCTTCGAAAGCCCGAGCGGGAAGGCAATCTGCTCGAATCCGGCGGAGCGCGAGCAGGTTATCCCGTGGTCAGCGCGTTCCTCGTCGGTCGGTTATTGGAGAAAGGAGCCGAACCGGGACTCGGCCGGAAGGCGAAAGAGAGACGGCGTGAAACGAGCGGGAACTACCGAGCGAAAGAGAGCACCGCGGAGAAGAGGCGACGAGGCGGAGGGAGGGACGGAGAGAAGGGCATACACACGTCCATAGGTAGTCACGAGCTTCGACGAAGCGCCTGCGCTCGCGAGCACTCCTCGCCGTCGCCTCGTCGCATCGACCACGCTTCTCGTCCTCTCGTGCCCGAGACCGACAGCCGACAGCCGACGCGAAAGCTCGCGCCACGATGAATCGTGCCCGCCGTCGGCCCGTCGGACAGGATGTCATTCTGCTTCGCTAATCGGACGCAGGAAGCCACGACGAACCGTGGCGTCGATTGCGCTCGCGCGCTCCTGCGCCAGCGCCCCCGCGACACGCCAAACAACCCCGAGAGCCTACTACCTGTGACACTGTGTGGGTGCGCGTGCACGCGGTCCGGTGAAACGTGACTCTATTCGCCGCCGAACTTTCGAATCGAACACCACCCCCGCGCGTGCCGAACCTCACGGTCCGCATCCCGGAGCCCAGGGGCTTGCGCGAACCACGGGAAGATCGGGACACGTCCGCTGAAAGTGATCGAGGTAGCCGTCGGATGCGAAAGCAGGAAGAGAAACGCCTCGAGCATACGGACGACGTAGCTGCAGAAGTGGAGGCAGAGGGGGACGGCGAGGAGGAGGAGGAGCTGCTGCCCGGTGTGGAGGGGGTGGAGGTGATCGTCTGGTGATGATGATCGGTGGCGGCGTCGCGACCCCTCCTGGTACTGCCAAGTCGGCGGCTGCGATCGACAGCGAAATGGTGCAGGTCGACGGCATTGGCAGTGGTAGTGTCAGTGGCAGTGCTAGTGGTAGTGGTAGCCCCGCGACAGGCGCGACTACTACGCGTCTCACCGCTGCCAATAACGCCACCAACAACAATAACAATAACGGGGACGTTACGAACAACAACAACAACAACGAAGTACACCAGGTGGTAAACTGCAGCAGCGGATCCACCCCGGCCACTGACAAGTTCTGCTGTCACGACGACGATGCTCCCGTCAGCACCGGCGTCGCGCGGCCTTGGGAACCACCCTCGCCGACCTTCTCGCAGACGAGGTCGCATCTGCTTCGGGTCCATCCGCCGCATCCCCATCAGCACCCGGCCGCCCACCATCATCAACAGATGACCGTGCCTCCAGTGTCTCTGATCGACGGTCAGTTCCTCGACCCTGCTTTTGCTTTTTTCCTTGTTTCTTACGCTACCTAGCTAGCTCTTGTCTCGACCAACGTCTCCGCGAACAAGCTGAGGGTTTCCGTCGCGTCGAGAACCCTGTAGCTGTCTTCAAACGCGTTCGATTAGTTTTGTCGTTTAAGGGATGAAAACAATTGCTCTCCTTCGCTTGAATATGCCAAAGTCACGAGATACGACATTGTAGTTTACGAAAGAAACAAATCTAATAAAGAAAACCGATCGTTCTTTAGGGGTGAGGCCGCAGAAACGCGACCGTCAAGGGGTTAAAGCAACGGTCAAGCGTATCGAAATCGCGGCTCGCTGAAATTCCGTAATTTAATGGACGCCTTCTGAAACGCTTGTACGCGATGTCGCCAATGATCGAGAGGGGGGAGGGGGGCTTCGAACGAACCGATCAGCGTCGCGCTTCGGTTCACCCGGCGAATCTGAAAATTTCCATGAAACGCGGACGAACCGCGACGGTGGCGTTGTTCGCACGGACAGCCTCTATCAACGAGCAAAATCGCTACAATTAAATTTAATTGGACAACCGTTTGTCGTCCGTTGGCTCGCGCCACGATCGAGAATCGAGGCGGCCGTTTGGGTTTTCGCGCGAAATGGCACGCAATATATTCAGAAGCGGAACAACGCGACCGATCGCGCCAACTCGCATTCGATCCATCGAGAATGTTTTTCTGCGTAATTGCTTTCAAGGAAAAAGCAAGCTGCATCTCGTGACGGCGTTGCGTGTTGTTTCGCTCGGTAGGAAGAAACCAGGCGGCACTGGTCAAAGAGAGCCGTGCATACAACTATTGTATGAGAATGCAATTTGGCGATTGACAACGTTTCACTTATAGGGAAAGTCTATTTTCAGTTATCGCGTCCGTAGCGGAAAAAGAACATCGAATCATTTTAAACGGGGTTAAACGAGCGTAACGGCGACGTTTCGTGATTCTCCAGGTGTCGAGACCGTCTGGCTGGCACCCGAGGGATGATACGATCTGCCCCTCTCCGCGATCCTATCTCCTTTCGGGGGCCCTTTAACTCGCTAATGCTCAAAAAATCTCTGGTAATTTCGCCCTCGATTAAAATTGTTCACGGATCCCCGCGAGAACGATTTTTCCGAGGACGCGATAAGGCGATGTTTATCGGCGCGACGCCTGAGAAAAATTGGTCCGAGGAGCAGCGTATCGACATTTCCATAATGCGAATCGCGCGGAACGACCTGTCTCGGGTGACCGTCGCGCAAACGACTCGTAATAAACGGATGAAATAGGATTTTCGTTGCCGCGGACGCGGTCGCCGTGTTTTATCGTCAACCGATCGGCTCCTTTTTGCTCGTCGTACGTTAATTGAACGGTCCAGGGCCAGACCCGAGTCGGAACGTCGATCTCTCGTCGTAAGGTGTCTGCGAAAACGCCTACGGAGTCGTTCTCGCGGGAACGTGACACGGGACGAAACGGCCCTCTAAACGGACCGTCGACCCTCCCACAGACACCGAAAGAATTCGCTGATAAGGCGTTCGCTGCGCGCAATCAACGCCCGAAGGATGTCGCGAGCAACGCATTCAACTACTGGTATAAGAAGAGATCTTTTCCGTGGTTTACACTTGCCGGATCAAACGACGGAGAGCTACCAGCCATACTCGTTCAGAACCGGTTTCAATGCGTCGCCAACAGTACGTCTTTTCGCGAGAAGCTGCTACTCTCGTTGAACCTTTCAATATTCGTCCGTACCGAACAGTACGGACGACTTCTGTACCCGATATGGACCGCGACTCCGGATACTCGGGTACCGATAGCTCGCGCCGTTACACGAGCAACCTCCTTTTCGTTTATCAACTTAGTACAACCCAGAAACCGAACGTTCCGCGTATATTAATCACCGGTACACCAACCATCGTTAAATAAGACCGTATTCCATTTTTATTCGTTATCGTGGAGACCTTATCTCCAGAGCCCTAAAGATTCACAACGCTTCTCGGACTCTAATTATCCCGATGCCTTTAAACTCTTGTATTCTATCACGTTTCGATTACTGTTTGCCTGTTTGAAAGCGCCGAGACCTGGAGGAGACTACATATTCCATGTAACTTACTTTGAAAACTAAGTGGCAAAGATGCTTTTGGGTCAGAATTAACCGTTAATAGCATGACGTTTCGGCTGAGAATTCACTCGAGTTTGCATGCTTCTCGCTAAGCGACGATGAATCGTCCTGACAAACGAAGTCAATCTTAGCTCGATCCTCTCCACCGTTAAACTCGACCCTGCATCGACTGAAGTCTTAAGCGCTTCATTATCAAGCCCATTAATCGTTTAGTTCTTGCTTCGTCCCGTACGGGATATCAGAAAGCAGCTTTGACGCCTTCCTCGCGAGTCTTCTCGACGCGGCTCGGTCCTTTTTGCGAACTTCGAACACCATAAACAGGGTATGTTGTTTACATCGTTGTTACGAGTTTACAGTCACCGTAATCGAACAGAAACGCGAAAGAAACTTAGCGACTTAACTTTTTATCGATTGTTTATTACCGTTTGAGATGAAATCATCGCGTACACGCAATACCATTGTTCTCAGCGTGGAATTATATCGTATATTCAAGAAATTTTCTCGCTAGAGTCGTTTAAAATGGTACCTGGTATGTTGTAGGAAATTATGGCTACATATTTGAGGTATTCTGTATAAATTATATGACACAAATACGTGCCCAGATTAGAGAATGCTTAAAAAAGTAAATAGAGACATCGAAAAAGCTACGTACGAAGCTAAGTACGAAGTGCTTGCTTGCGATATGCTAATCGTCAGATTAGAAACTAGCTATGATACAAAGAATAGTAATAAAACGAAAGGAATTTAGTTCTT
Source organism: Colletes latitarsis (assembly GCF_051014445.1). NCBI lineage: Eukaryota > Metazoa > Arthropoda > Insecta > Hymenoptera > Colletidae > Colletes > Colletes latitarsis. The sequence goes on along the minus strand of NC_135137.1, from coordinate 39,332,010 downwards.
TGCATCGAAACAAGAGAAAACGACCAAAGTCTGGCTCGAATCCGTAAGAATCATAACCTGTTACGTTGTTGACAAAAACTTTCTTCTTTTCTTCGTCGAATCTTATTTTAGACGAGTTTCAGCTTAAGTTACTTACACTGTATCGTGGTTTTATCGCAGTTTCCTGTGCTATAATTAAGCTAGTAATATTCACCGCACTATTTGACACATATAGCCGAGAAAACTTTTTCTTTTTTTCCTCTCAGAAAATCTCTAATGAGCTTCAACGATGCAAAGATGTAAATTTCTTCCACTTCATTATCCCTGTACCGTGGCTATCCTCGTACTGTCAATTTCTTATTTCGCTCGGATCTACGAAAACCGTCCTTTCCGTGCCTTCTACTTAACTTTGTCATTGTTTCGACACGAAAGAAACTGAAATTCCACAGATGGAATAGAAATTCCCTTTGGTTTATCCGGTTTAAATTAATTTTCAGTGTTTGATATATGGTGCCAGGAGAAGATAGAGACAAGTATCGAATTCACATTTCAATACGTTGTTCGCGTAAGCAAAATAGGAAGTGACATCGTTTATAGATCGACTCGATACTTGTAGCTTCTCTCCGACAGATTTTACTGCCACGCCCGGCAGGTATTCCGAGGCAGGTATCGCGGCCCGATACTTGGCAGGTACCTTCATCTGTTCGGTCCGAGGGTCGCTTTGTTTCCACCGTTTCGCTGTCTCTTCGAATCGGTATCCTCTGTCGTGGCGTAACGAAAAGTCCGGTTGTCCGTCGTCGGAAACTAATTAAAATCTCCTGGCTATTGCCGGAGTCTCGATACGCGCAGAACCAACGCGGGAGCTAGTCGATTTTACTCTAAACCACCAATAAAAAGAGGGTTCGATGTTCCAAAGGTTTTACGCCATCTTGGAATTTCGGTTCTCGAAGGTATTGGAAATAGCTGGTTAAAGAAACACGAAGAACGTACCGGAAAGGAACGTGGACTCGCTGGTATCGTTGGGTAGCAGTAACGGGTCGAGGTAATTAATAAATAACCAATTAAAGGGGGGTAATATTTGATGGAAGTATGCGCAGCTAATTGGATTCCGTGTCCATTCGTCTCCTGGCGCACGGTTTCTACTCTGTTACACGAGGATAAGCTAAGTATCTCGTTCCTATCCGGCTGAATTTATAGCCACACCCTACGCGTTTCGAGACAGGTACCAGCCGTGCCCTGTTCGCTGGCGCTCGATTTCTGCGTTCGTGGATTTTCGGATCGGAGTGGCACGGCGACCGGTCGAGGCCGCGGCTCGAAACGAATTTGCGTGTAATTCAGTATGAAATTGATCGGAATCGTCCCGGAGGAATCTCTGGATCACGCGCCCGGCCAGGTATCCGTCGCGGTTGTTTATCGTCGCGACGAATCTCGCCCATTGGCCGAGGATCGAACGATTTTCATTCATCGGCCGCGTTCCACGAGCCCAGGGTTATTCACGGTTTGCAGCATTTTTATATCGATTATCTATCGCCTCGCGCCAACGATCGGTCTTTTCCACGGGGCGATTTCGTGTATACGAAAAGAATATAGAGGACTCCGATGCCAGAAACTCGTTCAGAACCGGTTCTAGGCCTCGCGTCGATGCAACGACACGACGCATTTCTTTCTGTGCATCGGCTACTTTCGTTTTCACGACACCTCCGATAGCTTTGACACGAAACGAGCGCGGAATGCGCGCCGATGCGCCTTCCAGAACAGCCAGGACGCGTAGGTTTCGCCGGTCTCCGCGAAACGATTCAACGGATGCCCCTCATCTGTGCAAAGTGCTTGCTCGACCGCTCGACATCCTTTTCTCCTCCGTCTCTCTTTCCCTCCACGAAATTGCTATCGACGTTTGTCGCACACCTTCCCGAAACCGACGCTCCTCGTTATTCCATAATTCAATTTCAGACGACTTCTGGGAAACCGCGAGATAACACGGCCGCGATTAACACTCCACGCCAGTAAATACACCGAGCAAAGTAATTACAGGATTAACTTCGTACCGTTCGGACCGATAATGTACTCGTACAAGACGTAATATCTTCTTTCCAGCACCTATTATCTCGTACTTCGTTCCAAACCCATTAAAATACACGCGAAACTCTCACTCCTCATTGTCTTCTTTAAAAATAGATCGTTTTTTTATTGTTGCGTACTTATTATTAATGCGCAAAGAAAACTTTAAACGCATAATGTCTCGAGAAGTATTAGGCATAATTTATTGTCTTTGGACAAATTTTATTCCGAAAACCGCGGATTTTCTACGCGTATAGAAAACTATACGTTTCCACTCCGAATCTCCCCTTTGTCGTTTTTAATAATATGCGTCGCGTACCTCGGTACATTTTAAATCGAAAGTGTTGAAACGTAATTGCGCGTCATTGTTCCGTTAATTGCTCGTCAACAGCGACGATAACGATTCGTCGTGTGAAAGTATAGAAAAAATACACAATGTGTATTTTGCAGATCGATACAGAATGTGCTCGAGACTGGAGATACGCATGCGAGCACTAGTACGACTCGAGCACCGATGTCTGTCTATTAATCTACTGCTTCTACTTGCGTTGCCGTTCGCGAACGGCGATATGCTAATTCTACCGAAGACTCCTGCTCGAAACTTTTGTAAAACGTTGTTTAACTATCGATTACGCATTTCGTATCGTGTAAACTAGTAACTAGTGGGAGAAAAAAAAATAGAAAGAAATATTAAACCGGTACCGAGGACTGCTTTCAAAGGATCGAAACGTTAAGCCGCTAAATTTCATTGATATTTTTAACGAACCGTTCGATACCGTTCCACACCCAGAACATACAAACGCCCAGTATTTCTTTCGTTGTTGACGTCCGAGTTGGACCCCTAAATTGACGAAATTTGAATTCCAAATGAGAAGCGTCCCCCGGCGTTCTCGGGCAGCGTATGAACCCGGATAAAACAATGGCGTACTCGCGAAGGTAGCGGTGGAAATCAGACTTGGCAAAGAGTTAGAATTTATTTCTCGGCCCGGGCGGCGTCGCGATAAATCGCGGGGGTTCCGTAACGCGTCTAGTTACTTTGTCGAATATCAGGGTCGTGTATCGAGGAGAAGAAATTACTGTAAGCCGGATAGCGAGTGGCGGGTATTCGCGTAAAATCCGTCCGGGGCGGTGATCGGCAATTCAGCCGGGCCATAAAAGACTAATTAATTAAACGGGCCCCTATGTAAACGAGCGGACGCGTACGCGCGCGCGCTCGGGCCCGCTCGTAACCAGTCGAAACAACGCGTTACAAACGAGCCGGGGATCGGCCGTTTCTATCTACCTCCTGAATTTAATTTCCCGTCCACGATTCCCTCCCCTGAACGACGTCCGATCGTTGTCGACGAAGCTGCGAGAGATCACCCGTTCTCCGTGGTGCCGCGGACGCGCGAACGCTCCTCTCCGACACCGTCGTTCGATCGTAAATTATCGTCGTCGCGGATCGTAAGAAACGTCGTTAAGATTATCCGCCCGTAAAATCACCGACTGTCCGCGTACTGGACGCTAATTACGATTATTCCATCGGCCGTGAATCCTCTCGGAAATTAATTCGAGAACCGGTGGATCCACGCGCGGGAGCGCTATGAAAAGCCAGCAGCCGTTGGCGAAAAAAGAAGGAAAAGAAACGCTCGATCTGGTTTTCGTAAACGCGAACTGTCCGTCGCGACACCCTTTTCGATCGCCTCCTCTCGTGTTCGCACCCCGCCACCACACCCCTTCGGGGAAAGATACGATCGGCGCTCGAGGCTCTCGAAGTAAGGCTCGCCTGGCGAAAAATGGATCGCTCTCAATACCATGGTCCGTTCGATCGTAAATCCTCGCCCTCCCTCTCTCTCTCTCTCTCTCGCTCTGTCCTCCAGCACGAAACGAAACGTCGCCGAGATTAGCCGCCTATAAAATCACGAGGAAGTCGCGAACCGCTCCCGAGGTGTCCTTCGAGGAATTACAGTGGGTCTTCGCACCTCCGCGTGATTAATCGCCGCGATTTCGCCGGGCAGATGCGACGGTTCGCAAGCTCGATATCCTCCGTCTCGAGAGATCGCATCGAGACCAGATCGCGTCCCGTCGCCGCCGGCTCGAGTAATTTAAATTAATTCGCTCGATTATGCCGCCACGTCCGCGCGATCGTTTTCGACACGCTCGTTATACCCGCCTTTAAGACGAAACGAACCGCACGATTTTCTGCCTCGGAAAAACTACCCGAGAATCCCTGATCTGTCGCTGGTCTCTTTTTAAGGGGTCCTGGGGTCCTATCTATCCCGATCGCAAGAGAAAACTTGGTTGTCGCGAGACGTTGGTCGAGATCTTGTTAGAGAAACCAAGGACGAAGACAAGCTAGACCCATTTAAGGTATCGATAGGCAATAATTGATCGCGTTGTCGTCGTACTTTCAGGCGTGAGCTTGCAGAACTGTACCGCGGGACCATTTGCCAGCGGTAATGGCGGCGGAGCCAGTCGACAACGATTGCTGGAGCTGTCGCACGGATTAGGAGCCCTCAGGCACTACAACGACCTGGCCAACCACGTGCTGTCGTTGAATCAACAAGGTGCCGTCGTCACGAAACTTTTGGGTAAGTTTCCGATACGTTCGTACCGTTACATTCTCCGTACCCTTCGAGGCTTCCGGGTGCAAGCCGTACTATAATTAATCACCGTCCCGCGCGAAACGATAGCGCGTGCTATCTTTAATTTCGCAAAAATAACGTGGGATTCGTTGCGATAACTGCAGCAAGTAGATATTACGACGCGAGAAGAAGGAAACTGGTATTAAATCGGGCCGTCCTCGCTGATTGATCGCCCGCAGTTGCTAGAGCAAACAGATAAATGCCAAAGATGAAGTAGTTTGTTTAGAAATTACTCGGTAGAACTGCGGTGCAATTTCCATCGCGTTAGAAATCTTGAAAAGAAAAGCGACGGTTGACGAGGAGACATTTTTCTAAAAGGTCACGACCCGCGCCTGACAGCCCCAGACGGTATTAACCGTAAAACCCCGAGTCGCGAAAGCCTCTACTATAAGAATTAGTATGGTTCATAGACGGTTATTTATTAAATTAAATATCAGCTCGTGCCACGAGTCTTTACGTAATTCACCGTGCAAACTTTTGATACGACGAAAGTACGCCTAGGCCTACGCGCTCGAACGTCGATCGATTCGGACGACGGACGATGAATTATGATAGTTTTCGATTCAAAACATAAACGTAAGGAAAATTCGAAAGATACGCGCTTCGACTTCCGATCGAACGCGATTAGATCCGCGAAACCGATTGGAAATAACTCCGACGCGTTCGTTCTAGATGCCAAAATAAGACGAAAATCAAGAATACCAATTTGTTGATGAAGGCTTCGTTAAACAGTTATTAACGTTTAAAGTTCCGACCGTACTGAATTTTTTTCTCGAAAATGCGCAGGAATTCGAGGGTATGTCTATTCACCAAAAATGATTGTAATTGACCCCCGCAACCGAAAATAATTTTTCCAGAAAGATTTGAAATTTTTGAATTTAATTGTTAATAACTTTTTAACGAAGCCTCCATCAACAAATTGGTATTCTTGATTTTCGTTTTATTTTGGCCTCTAGAATCCTCTATTAAAATATTTCCCAGGGGTGGCCGAACACCCTGTATAAACAAGTTTCTTTGGAAGTCAGTGTACTAGCTCTTTTTCGAATTCTATAAAGGGAGAACACGCCACAACCAACTGCTACGACTATCGACAAAGTTTATGGTACCATTTACCTACTCGGATGCTGAAGCAACTTTTTGCGAAACAAGAACTTTAACGACTTGGATGCTTTGAAATCGACACTGAACGAGTTCTTGAAGATGAACCAACCGAAGTCTATCAAAGTCACGTCGATAAATTAATCTAAAAATAAGAAAAAGTCGCACGACAAGATGGCCGCTCCGCGAACGATTAACGCGATTTCTGCGATACGTACGGCGATTACGAAAAAATGGTTACAAGCTGCAGGCATACGACGCTCGCTCAATTCAGTAAAATACCCGATCGACGTGGGCTGAAATATTAAGTTTCCCTGTACTTTCCTGTTTTGTCGAATATTATATGCTTATTCAGGAATTCGAACAAACTCAGGAATACCTATTATTTTTCTTTTAGTTGAATTGCACCGTAAAATACTTGTATTTGCTAAACCTCTCAGCCTGCTTTCCTTTTGAATAAAAATATTTAGAGGACCGTAACACGTAGCATATGTGACAATGAAAGAAAGACACATACATCTTTTCTAAGCATCGGAAGAAGATTACGATAGGACGATCCTTTGCTTAGAAATCTTACGCTGACAACAATGAACAATCGCTTCTAACCCTGACAACATTGTTCAAAGGTTCCTTTCACGCTTTAGCGAGCGTTACGTAGCCTTGAAGTTTGTAATCTCTTTTTAGAACCCCTATATTTCGTTGTTAAACACAGAGAGAAAAAAGTTGTCTGTAGTCTGGATGGCTGGATCGGTGGAACAGTCTTTTCGTGTGGCGATTCGAACGGCACACCTAATACTATCCTGTCGGTTCTCTGTAATTTGGAAAGTTGGAAAAAAACTTCAACCGAACTGAGGTTAACTGCAGCAAAATCAACCCCTCTTTCGTTCCACGGTAATATACCTAGTAGCGGCGACAGCTCGCTTTTCTTCGCGCGAACAGTGCATTACGGCCGCGCGAAGAAACATGGAAGTCAGAACTTCCGAACAGCTTTGCTCGCTGTGCGCCCGTATACGAGCCGTTCCACGTCAAATCGATCACTTTTCTGCCTCGAAGCCAGAAATTTCTGTTCTGTAAATTTGACACTGTGGTAGAATCTAAAATAAATTAAAAATAATTGTGTCTGTATCCTGTGATCTTTTTTCTTTCGATCTGAACCTTTTGATCCACGAACGCTCGAAAACTACAGTCGAAACACGATTGCAAAGTGAGCAGTGCGCAAAGCCGAGCAACGTGCGCGAAATCAGTTACGCCGCCGCTCGTGCTCCGTTCGTCGCAAAAACGAACCGCTCGAAATCGGAAAAACAAACGAACGACTCGAGACCTGCTGGCGATCGGTGGCTATTATTTCCCTGGACGTCGAGCAATTATTCGCTCGTAATTGCATCTGCGCCCCTTCGTTAGGCTATCCGGTCGATCCAAAGATATCGTTTTAATCGCATCTAATGCGCCGCAACGCGGAAGTGCCCGATCCGCTCGCAGCCTCCTTCGAACGCTTGCAATTATTCCAGGTGCCTCTTCAAGAATTTTCGCAGATTTACGTTCGTACGGTGCGGTTTTTCGATTCGATACGAGTCGAAAGCACCTTCCTTCTGCAGTTCCTTTTAGAAAAGTACATACAAGCTTACGAATCAGTCTGAAATTTTAATCCGTGGCTCTGCTGCAAGCCTCTCGACTTCAGCTCCGCGTTTGTTCCTTAATCCGCGTTTGTTTTAGCGAGAGAAAGCGCAAGCCAGCAACACGGTGTCTATCAAACGGCCAGTATGTCAAGGAAACGAAAAGTATCGACGGCTGTCGATGCAGATAGATTTCATTGACAGCGAACAGACCGGCAAAGGTCGGACGCTTATTTGTTAAAACGCGAGACCATCGAGACCAGCTCGCGACAGTATGGTAGATTAAAAAGGATGGTTTCAAACTCAATAGTGAGCACGATCGTACATCCGTCTTCATCGTTTGCAACTGGAAAATTTCTCAAGTTTGAATTCGCGTCCAGCTGAAACGCGTGGACGTTAATCGGCGATGGTCGATGTCCGACGTGACGCGAAGATCGTAGGCAAGATTGGTCGGTATTCTAAACGCTTTACAGGGGAAACGAGGAACGTGTCGCGTTGGCGCGAGCAAGGAAGAAACAACGAACGAAGAAACGACGCTCTTTCGAGCTCGTTAGACGGCCGAGATTAACTAGCAACGGCCGTTTCTTTCGCGCGTAAAACATTAACTTCGCCGGTTCGCGGGTTCTCAAATAACCCGTCGATAATTTCCTGGATCCTTTGATGTTCCGTGTTCCTAGCTCGGCGTATTTTCTCACGGAAGTTATCGCTAGTTGAGGACGTTTTTACGCGACACTGACAAGACGCAGGACGCAATAATCTAGGACATTACCGTCGAACATCAAAACAATTTAAAATTGTAATTGCCGGTGATTGGGTTCGAGAAATCGAGAACGACGTTGAAATTTTAGGGTTCGAAAGAGAACATTTTCCAAGCGCAAAAATCGGATTTCCTCCGGGGAAATCTCGTTTTCCGGGTGACCGTGCGTCAATCGACTAACGAGTTCCTACCAAGGCTGAAAATATACGTTGGTTTCGAGCGCTTGCAAATGTCAATAGCTTCCAGAGACTGTGGAGTCTGCGGTTCATCGATCAAGCTCAACGTTCGAAGCTATTCTCGACTTTCCTGTTCGCGGGGACTATAGTCGGCTCGAATCGGCGCGCACGGTGCTCTGAATTCCAGCAAAGCAGAGTGGTCGATCGCGGTCACGAAGGAGGAACGTTTTATCAGCGATCGGGGCGGATAGGCGAGTGCGAGTTCGGCGTGGCGCAGGTGTGAAACGATTCAGGGGAAAATATGGTCCGGTCGGGAGCGGCGTCCGTGCGGACGGGAGCTCGGCTCGGTCCGTAGAGGAGGAAGAAGAACGCAGAACGTGGCTGGTCAGAGCAATAAAAAATGGAGGCGAGCCACCGAGCATCGGTGGAACGCCGGTTTCTCTCTTTCTCGGGTGGCTGCTGGCTGGCTCGGTCCTCGTTAACTTTACGAGCCGCTCGTAAAAATACCGTTCGGCCTGCTCTCTCGGCTCGCCAGTAATGTCTTCATCTTCACCGGATACAGACTCCTTAGGCGTCCCGAGGTGAATATAATGTACCATAATCGACCGGCCAATTACTTAACAGCGGCAAACAATTAATCCACCGGCTCCATCCCGTGGTCCCTGGCCGCGTTGGTACCGATTCCTCTCGGATGTGGAATCTATTTCCCTCGATCGCCGGGGACACACGCTCGTTTCGCCGATAACCGTCTGCTGGGTTCGCGAGCGTCACGGTTTTATCGACTCTCCGCATTCGTCTTCCGCCTCGCGAGCCCACGACGACGGACAAATTCACCGAGACAGATCTCGCCGCTCGAATGCACACCGTGTGCATATACCGACCGGGTGTGTTCCGCGAACGAGCTCTATCAGCGCACAATAAATTTCGCCAAACCCCAGAGAAGAATGTAACGCTCCGCGGCCGATATCGTCTAATTTCCTCGCCGCTGCGGTGCCCCGATAATTAATTCCGCCGCTCCGCTATCGGTCTTCTTATCCACGCGCAACAAGATCGATCGCCGCGATCCTCCGCGATGAAAATAACCACCGAGAGAACGGACGAACGAGTCGAGCCTGCACCACCGACCGTCCGCAGTACGCTTTTGTTTCGAACGACCCCACGGCCAACGGGGGCCTCTCTTCCTACGTCGTTAGGCCCATTTTCCATCGTAACTTTTCTCTATTAATTTCACGAAATTCCAAAACCGTTGGGTTTCGGTGTCTGAAGAACCTATTTGAAGCGGGGATGCAGCTGCACCGATGCGCAAGAATGCGAAAGAAGAAAATTACAATAAGAATCAGCTATATTCGAGCAGCCTTAATATATGGAACGAAAATGATTCCCCTCGAGCGATGATTTTTCTTTGCCGTCACGATACGAAACGAATACGTCGCGGCCTCGTGATCCGACGTCCGACGTCCGTTGGTCCGTGTTTGGCCGGAGCAAGGATGTAGCCAGTAGGCAGAGGAATCGCAGCTTCGTGCAGTTTCTTTCATTAAATGGGCCTGTCTCGAAAACGTTCCGTAAACGAGCGGAGAGCGGCGTGCACATTTGCACGCGGGACAAAGTGTAGAAGCACAAAGAATGAAAACTAGAGAGAGACAAAGACGAGCGAGGAACGAGGAGAGAGACACCGGGTCGAAGCAAGGAATTTGCTCGAGGCATGGATACCTATTAGGTGGGTACATCGTTTATACCCGGCACGCACTTCACCCGTGGGAGCGCACGCGATATCCTGCCGACTTTAGCCGTCATTATTGTTATTAATAATAGTACGTAACGACCGATAATTGCTCAAGTCTGCCTGCGCCTCTGGTTTCCATTACCTTGCCAGCGTCGTCCGTTTCGAGGACTCTCCCGCGGGCGTTTCGAGTCCACGGAGACACAATCGACCTTTGGGACCACTGTGCGACGCAACTGTCCGCGATTACCAACCACGATGACCTATACTTTGTCCAACGAGACGAGACGCCGAGCAAAAGAATCGAACGTCGATATTAACGGTCGTTAAACAAAGACGAAACTATACGTCTCCTGTCTCGTCTCGTTGGGCAAAATATAGAGGTACACCCCTTCTGTTATTCGTAAAGACAACTCAGGGAAATAGAACCTTCGTTGGACTACTCGCTATTATTCGGTCATCCTAAAACTTTAATCGACGAATTAAACGAAAAATAGACGTGTTGTACCGTGCAATAAACATCGCGGATTTTAACGAAACGCATGTTCGAGCAGCGCATTACCTCACCGTTTGTTGGTCTTCGTATTTATGCATTCACGTAATATCTGTGCGTCTCTGACGCACAATAGCTTTAGCGTAGCCATCGTCGATAATGATACCGCGAAACCTTCTACAATTACTTGGGTCTCGTTGCGCCTGCAACCTGAATTATGCAGTCAGACTCGTCCGCTGCGAGCGGCGGCTCTACCCGGGGAATTGCAACCCGCAGAAGCTAGAACGAAGGGTGAAGTAGTAAAATCAATGATAACCGACGCGAGCCGGCCACGGAAGAAGCGTCAAAGCGAAGCCTGCTCGCGGCTTTCTGCAATCTCGAGTCGCGTATCGCGATCTTCGACGTCTGGCGTCGGAAAATTGCGTCCCGATCGCGATACAACCACCAAGAAACTCCGCCATCTTTTATACGAATGTAGATAGTTGGAGTCCTCGCCGCGGAAGAAGGCTATAAAAGGGTAAATTTACGAACGAAAGAAGCAAAATCTGAAACGGTTGGTCGGAACTAAATGATGGTTTAAGGGTCGGATAAACGCGACCGAAAAGAAGAAAGAGAAAACGAGATTGTTAAATTTGCGCGAGCTTTCGACTTTGAACGTTCGGTCCCAGAGACGATTAGCTAATCCGAAGGGGCCCGAGGCGGCGCACTCGCGCTGGGAGAGGTGAGAAACGTAACAAAACAGCATGGCAGCCTGAACAAGTATCGGAAACGTTACACGGGCGTCTATTCCGCGATCGGCTCATATTAGATATCTCTGATTATCGCATGCTATCGCATGCCGGTATCGTTTCACGCGCTAAGCTTCTAATGACTGCGCCGTGGGTCCGCCCAGACACGATAGGATTAGTATCCGGTGTCGAGAACGTATGCTCCACGAGATTTCAACGAAGGATGAGCCGGTATCGTTTTGTATCTCCATTTTGTCCACGCGAAACTCGACACTTTCTATCCGAACAATAAATATTGAGCAACGGAATACGTGATTATTCCAAACAAGACGTTACTCCTCGTAAGATAATACACCTTTAATAATATTGTATTTAAACGACGCGTTCGTGTCGTGTCGTCGTTTCGAGAATGAATCCTTCAGACTATCGTGCGCACGGGGAATTCCTTTAGCACGGGTATCATTATTGTTTTTCGAGAAGTCATTCGCGTCGGATGACTAGCCTATTAGCCACGAGTCACGAAAACGTACGGTCCGCGTTCGTTCTAGCATTTTCCAAACGCATTGTTCGTTAGCCTGGCTATTTCAGCAGTAACTGCACGTCGCATAGTTCGCGTTAGAAAACCGTTACACTCGATTTAGCTTTTAAAGTTTAAACCAGAAAATGTTACCGACGCTTTTGTTCGCATGACGTTCATCTTTCTTCGTACTGAAAATATGTTGCCCCAAAAAGTATAGCGAAATAAATTATGAAAGAAAATATACTTTAATTAAAGTTACTAGAGCGGAAGTAATAAGGCTTCTTTCGCGTTAATCACGAGATTAATTTTCGAAAATAACTCTACGGTCGATGCAATAATTGATTCAGCGTACCATTCAGACGCACCGTCTATCACCTTTTTCGAACAATGGCGCCTGTTTGGAGGAGGTGATTCAACGACGATGACAACACCGAACATGGATACATGGAATTCTTAACGTTCAAAGAACTAAAACGATATTGCACAACTGCTTTCAGAACGATGCCAAAGACCATATGTGCCTGTCATTATGAAAGTGGCCAGAGTCGTATATTTAAACGTTCGCGTTTGACCATACTTTTATCATCGCGTATATGGGAAAAAATGACTTGCGTCAATGCGAAAGTTGCTACTTAATTAATTAAGGTTTCGGAACGCACAATATTTTCTGAGACACTCCAAAGACTCGCAAAACTGCGACTTTTGGCTGCCCAATGTGCAAAACAACCTGTGCAAATGTTTGAAGAGATGTCGCGAAGCTATTTTGAATTTAATTCGCAGTTAACAAATAAAGGTTTTAAATTCATTCGTAAGGTAACTTTATATTTCGTTCCATAATCTATAAACGAACGTTTTAAACCAGCGTTAAAGCGACCAAAGTTCCAAAACGAATCTAAATCATTTACTCTAGCGTGGTACCTATCTCGAAGATTGTCATTAGATCGAGATAATCGCGATGGTCGCGCGATTTTTTTGAATTTCGAGAGGTTTGGTCCCACGACGACTTCGAACGCGACACGAGGCACGTAAAGGCGACACGGTATCGCCGTTTACGAGCGATTTAATCGCCAACGAGGAGTATTGCCAAAGCAACGCGTCCTTGAAGCTTGATCTAACGTGTTCCAGGTACGCTACGCCCGCCAGGTTTGATCGGTGGCAGCAAGCCAAAAGTCGCGACGCCGGCCGTCGTCGCGAAGATCGAGCAGTACAAGAGGGAAAACCCGACAATCTTCGCGTGGGAAATTCGAGAGAGACTCATCTCCGAAGGTAAGCAACATCCTTCGCCACGTTTTACAATAGGTTCGATCGAGGAACCGAGAAACGGCGCATCGAAATAGCGCGTTGATTTGTGAAGTAAGGGATTTAGAAGCTCCAGTTTCGGAGGGAGATTTTTCAAACGATTCGCGGCGACGTCAACGGGTTCGTTAAAGGTTTGTTCGGTTTGTAATTGCCCGTAAACCAGCGAGCAAACTTGTCGTTCAATTATGTTGCGAGCAGTGTGTTTGCTGCGCCGGTGCAAATCGTCCGTAATAATAGTCGCATGTGTCCGGGAACAATGTACAATTGTAAGGTAGAATCAAGAAACTCTACCACGGCCTTGTCCACCGACACACTTTATTCTTTTCAAAGCGAGCATCGACGCGTCCGGTCTCGCTTTACGTGCTTTCGTGCGATCAACGGTCTTTTCTTGCCGTCGTCTATTAATTATCCAAATTCGCATTTACGTTCATCCCACGTTACAGGAACTCTCTCGTTAAAGGCGTGCCGTAGCGTCACCCGTGCGCGATTTACATGAAAATTACGAGCATTCGGGAACGTAGAAAGCACCGGATGCGAGACGTATCGTTTGTCAATTTCAAAAGATCGAAATCCTGGAAACATTATGTAAGAGACGACGCGCGAGGCACGAAACCTATTCCGAAGGAAGTCGAACGACACGAATCGAATGTAACGTTTTGTACGCCGTTTAATATTGTCTGTTCGGCACGTTATAAGAAAGAGACGAAGCTAAATTTGCTACAAAGCCGAGGGAATTTGAATATTTATACACGGCTCGTAACGACCGAACGAATACTTAACCAGGGTCTAGAAATTTTCTCCATCTTTGTAATGGAATTCTGCCCGGGAAAACGAAGCTATTTTTCTCTATTCTTTCTCTCTTCGATTAATAATGCGACAGCTTTGACCGATGCGAAAGACAACAGAACATAAACGAGACCGTTCCAGAAGAAGCACCCTCTGTACTTTGCAGGCGTATGCAGCAACGCGACGGCACCGTCAGTGAGCAGCATCAACCGAATTCTGCGTAATCGCGCGGCGGAACGTGCAGCCGCGGAATTCGCGCGTGCAGCCGGATACGGTTTGTACGCCGCCGGTCCGCATCCGTACTTCAACAGCGCCCATCAGCATCCGACGACCAGCCACCATTTGCCCGCCGGCTGGCCAGCGCCGGGAGCGGCGGGCCACCCTTGGATGTTGCCGCCGTTGGCTACCGGAATCTCCGGAGCAGCTTCCGCTCTGCTGCTGCCCCCGTCCTTGAGCCCAGGAGCCGCAGCTGCCGCGGCCGCGGCCGCTTCCGCCTCGGCGGCGGGCACCACGGACCACTCCTTGCACGCCGACGCGATCGCTCGAGGATACTTGCAAGGTGATCACCGATCCTCCTATTATTACCTTCGGAATTGATCATTATTGCCCCGCCAGGATCCTCGACCAACCGTAACGCAACCATTTTTCATGTTTTGCACACCGACAGTCTCGCGAATGCGTACTTTTCAACCCTCTGTTGCCGTTGATTTTGTACATGGCGAATCATTGAAACTTGATATATTTGATCGAAATATTTTAGCGTGATACTTTCTACGCGATTCAAGACGGTGTACTAGCTGATTCGCGGATCAGGCTTCTCGGAGAAATACCTTTCGCGATAGTTCGCTCGCACATTGTGTCGATGCACGCGTGTCGCAAGAATCTCCTTCCGCCTTGAGACGATGACTGTAGACAATGAAATATCGTTTCGTTTGCGTCATCGCGCTGCAAAATTCAAGCTTCGCGAAAACGATGCGTCATACGTGCCAATCTAATGCTCGTTGCGAATTCGTCGTTCGTTTCGCGCAGCTCGCGAGTCATTCGACGTACTGGGAAATAGGGCATTTATAATAATAATAGGTCGCGTAGGAGGAACGATTAGCAAAGCGTCGGACCGTAGGGAAGGTAGTAGAAAAAGGGTTTGTCTGTACAGACGGAGACGGAGACGACGGAAGTCTGGACGGTTCGGAGCAGCCAAAGTTCCGAAGAAATCGCACGACGTTCAGCCCGGAACAACTGGAGGAGCTCGAGAAGGAGTTCGAGCGATCTCACTATCCTTGCGTGTCTACGCGCGAACGGCTAGCCTCGAAGACCTCTCTCTCGGAAGCTCGTGTGCAGGTGAGGATCAATTCCATCCCAGATATCTTTCTCGGAGGGCTAGCACGTTGGTTTCGCAAGGGCATGTTCTCGACCGGGGTTTCCCTTTCTTCTCGTCCCCCGTGCCGTTTTTTCTGGGGCAAACCGACGACGGAGCAAACACGCCGGAGAGTGCGAGCGTCGCGTTGCAGGAGAATACGCCCGTGCTTCGCGTGCAGCCCCCCGAGCCTTAGAAATTTGATCACGAGCCTTCTAACGACCTAACTCGTGACTCTTAGGTTTGGTTTTCCAACAGACGGGCAAAGTGGCGTCGTCATCAGCGCATGAACCTCTTAAAGCGTTCGCCACCGCCACCTCCGCCGCCGCCACCGCCGCAGCAGCAGCAGCAGCCACCGCCGCCGCAACAGCATTCCGCATCCGGTATGGAAATAAACCGTACGTCAAGTTGCTCGATCGCCGGCATGGGCGGCGAAAGTAGCGCGTTCCGTGCGGTCGTCACCAACTCATCGTCGAGAGAGGCGGCCGACAGAAACGAGAGGATCGAGAGGGTCGAGCCGGTGGCCAAGCAGCCCGAGAGGAAGCCCAGCGCCTTCAGGATGATCAGTCAGCTGGTCGGGGACGACTCGCCGAGCATACCGAGGCCCTCGAGCCCGACCTACGACCACCAGAGGCACGGATCCAACCTGGCGACAGGACTCGTCCCCGAGTCAACGAACAACGAGGACTTTGAACGCGCCGAGGACGAGGAGGACGACGAGGAGATCGACGTCCAGGACTCCGATCAAGACGTTCCTTCCTCGCCGACCGTCGCCTGGCGGGATCACTGGACGGATCAGCAACCCTTGGAACTCACCAAGCACGATCGTTGATTTCCGTCGTGAGACCCACCGAATTTCGAGTGCCGCCGGGGAAAAACGTTAAACGAAAAAACTCTCGATCCATTTCCGTAGATCGTCGGGCGGACCGTCGAGTCCCAAACTCGCGCGGTGCAACGAACTCGAGCCGATCCTGGAATTCGAACGAGGACTCTGTGTCTCGCTGGAAGCCAGCCAATGAACCAGCGTCCGATCGAGGAATCTCATTGAAGAATGGCGGCGAACGGGAGAGCCGTCGTATCGTTTGCTTAATGTCTCCTACTCTTCTTTCTTATCGGCGAGATCCCGTAAATCGTCCCTAGTACCCATGCAGCTACTTACTACGATTACGGCCCATTTATTACGATTAAGATTACGCTAAGTGCTACGAAGAAACGTTGCGAAGAACGACGAAGCCCAATATCCATCTGGATCGTCGATTTTTAGATAGGTAATCAATTGCTTGACCCGATACCTACGATTGACTGTTCTTCCGAGTGGTGCACGGAGACTTTAGTTTCGAGAATTTAATAATTTCCGAGATATTGCGTTAGGTTTGGCTATTTTTTTATTCATAGTATATCGTGAACTGGCAAAATTATAATTTTACTCTAGCGATCCGATCGACGACCACGCGTCTTTATTAGTGTTTTGGAAATTATTAAATTTTACGTTTGGCATCCAATCGGAAGAATAACCATAGAGTTTACACGCGGCGTGGTTTCCGTTTGCTCGAGACGGCAAAGAAAGACAGTGCTCGAACCAATTCGGAAACTAGTCCTAGCCGAATCATTATTGCCACGGATAATGCGTTGCCTAGGGCACTGTATAGATAGGAGTAGACGTGACGACGATAAATCCTGTAAGCAAACTCTGTTAAAGCGACTTTTATTTAAATGAATTCGTTTGTAAATACCCACACGGTTTTAATAATGGTCATTTACGATCCAACACGACTCGAAGACGATTCAAATTCACACCCACCCTATCCCCCTCAGCGGTCGTTCCGTGATCCCTCCTCGAGTTAATTCCCCCTTCTCGTAGAGTTTCGTAGGACGTGGTACGGATCGGGGTACACGGTTTTCAGCGAAGCAATTCGTAACTTTTGAAGCGTGTGCGAACGACGCGCGAAGAGAGCAGAGAGGACGGGCGAAAGGCTCTCGTCGACGATTAACTCGAATCTACGGTTTCGTCGGACTCGCAAATAAGGAATCTGCGCGCGAAACTGGTTTCTCGGGCGACACTCTTTCGGGGCACGGGTGGAATCGGTCGTTGGCGGACAGCACGAAAACACCGGATCCACCGACATTTCGGATATCGTGGTCCCCGTCAGCGGTTAACGCGACTACCAAATTTATAACCACGCTCGAGCCGGGGATGCGCGCACGGCCGAGAAAAAACGACCGAACGGAGGGACGAAGCGGGGCAAGGACCAGGGGACCGTGCGACCAAAAAGGACACGATCGCGTTTGTAATTGAAACAAAATTGCCAAACGCTCTCTCGCTGTCCCCGGCCGTCCAGTTTCTCTCGTTCGAGCATCTTTGTCCCCGGCAAGCATCGGCGGTAGCCGGGCGACTCGTACGCGGATTCGAAGGCATAATTTCGCGCAAACCGGAGGCGCGAGAAAAAACCGGCTCGTGGAGATCCGTCGAAAGGAGATTACGGGCGGTGAAATCGGCGCACAATAGAGAAGAAAAGAGAGGAGGAAAGCGGGAAGAAGGGTAAGAGCGTCGTACAAAAGGCGATGGAGGCGATACGCCGCGCGGAGAGCTGTCTTCGGCGGAGAGGAGAGAGGGTTCGACGTTATTGTAATGCGAACAAACTTGCGAAAGGCATTAACACCGGTGGTGGGTGAGGATCGTTCGGCACTCCCACCGTAAAAGAAAGAACAAGGGACGACCGAGCGAGCAGCCAAGCACACGCGGGAAACGGGGTGGTTCGGGGGAGAAGCCTCGAGGAGGTGGAGGAAAAGGTGAGGAGAGGAGAAGGACTCGGTCGAACAGAAGGAGGGATCGTCGAACACATTCAGGCAGTCAGCCAGGAGAAACGAGAACGTAACAATTACTATCTGAGACCGATCGGTGCGGTAAGATTAACGATCTTACTCGTACCGGGCACGTCGGGGCCCGTCTTAGCCGCGATTGCTCATGGGAAGAGCGTGGGGCCGACGTTAAAGTCACCTCCTCCTTTGCTCAATGAGATATTGCCTGCCGAGCGTAGCGCACCTTTCCGTGCACGCTGAATCGCGCGCGCTTCCCTTCCTCTTTATCTTTTTCGCCTTCCACGCTACGCGACCGCGTACCTTCTGCCTCCAGAAAAATGCCCCCGCGATAAGCCCTGCACGCACCGACCGCAGACGCTTTTCTGATTACGCCTGTCCTACGCCGCGACTCGATTTCGGTCGGTTAACCCCTCGGGGACTCGGGGAAACAATAATTTACGATGTCGAGTTTCGAGCAACGAGTTACGGGATGCAGCGAGAGTCGGAGACTTTTGAAAAACTAACAACTAACGCAACCCTCGAGAGAGAGCGAGAACTTTGGTCGCGCGACGACCAAAAACGCGCGACGCGGAGACCCAAAGTGCGAGCGGATGTGGAGAGCGCAAGGGGTGGGGAGGTGGGAGAAAAGGGTGGCACGGTCCAGCCATAATACGCGAGAAATCGTGAATTAGTGAGCGTCTTTTTGAGCGAGAGAGCGGACGAAGGAAAGGAGTGCCCGATGATTTCTCGCCCAATTAGAGTCGACCGGGCTATAAACTTCTTCGCGGATAAGATAGGACCTCGGTTTTCTGTGTTCCGTCCGAGCTGGAAACGTGGAGGTTGGGGAGGGGTTGGGGTGGGGAGGAGCCGTAATGTCCCGCTTCAGCCCGGAAGCCTTCCAGGTCGCATATAGGCCGGGAATCCGTGGCCGTGTGGGAAAAAGATAGACACGGCCGTCCGAGAGAGAGGACAGCGAGGGTGTCAGGGGGAAGACCGAGGCAGAAGAGTGTACCTGAGCATTGGGACGGAGCTAATTGGCTCGTCCACTGACCATTGAAACCGCCGTCCTGGTATCGTCTTCGATCCACGGAGCACATATACGTGCCAACGTTTCAGGACGATCAATTAAACGGAAATGGCCGGGAGATATCCCACGAGAAACAGACGTTCTCGCACGTCTCGAGCACCGTCGGTTTCGCCTGCCCCCGCGCCACGACGACGCCTTTTTCACTGGTCGGGATCTCCACCACCGTCCGAAAAACGCGCCTCGAGTTCTCCGTTCGAGATCGATCAATCGACCGGGCATCGACGCGATCGCAAGATCGACGCGTAGAACGAAAGGGTGAGTTTCTTCGAGTCCGTCGCGAGATCGCATTCCGTCTCGCTGGGGAATATTCGGTAGATCGTAACAGCGCAATTACCCGTTTGTAAGGCACCGTTCCCCGCATAAATTCCGTCCGCATTACGGGGCGTTGGATTTTATTTTACGCAATCGGTTGGTCCTCGGGGGAATATGCTGCCAGGATATAACACACATTCTACCGTCTCTCACTCTCTCTCTCTCTTTCTTTCCGTTGGTCTGTTGGTCTCGATCGTCGGCCTCGCGTGCAACCTGCGTATACGTGGCTCGGTCGCGCAGACCTCTCGGGCCGTGTTTGCGTGTGCACGTAGGGCCGCCGAGCGGAGTAATGGCGCAGAAGCCAACTCCTACTACTCTTGCGGTCTGAAATGAGTCGACTAGGATGGTGTCGACGTGATGTACAGCGACAGGGTTGATAGCGTTACAAGAGCTACTAACCCTCCTCCCTTGCTGCCCCCCCTCGGTCCCCCTCACGTCCGATCCTCGCCCTTTTCTCCGCCACCTTCTCCTTGCTCGCAACCACCACCGCCGTGGCCGCCACCGCCACCGCCACCGCCACCGCCTTCCATTCCCTCCTCCTCCTCCTCCTCCTCCTTCACCTCCTGCTTCTTTGCCACTTTCGCCTCTTTCTGCTTCTCCGGCTCGACGTGTTCGAACGCATCAGCGTGTAAAGCACGCTCCCGTGGTCAGACCGGGCCTCTTTCTCTTCGTCTCCCTCTCGCCCTTTCGTCCTGCCACTCCGACTTTCTCTGTCGCTCTCTGTACTCTCTTTTGCGGTCTCTCGACGTGTCTCCCTGTCGTTCTCTCTCTCACCTTGTTCGAAATCGTTCCTCTCCTCGGGCATCTTTCTCGCCCCTTGCGCTCCAACTCTGTTCTTTTCGCTTCCACCCGTTCGTGTCGTCGTTTACGTAGGTATACGGAGATTTGTATAGGGGCAGAGTCGCGCGCAGAAAGACCGAGACTATCGGGGCCACTAACTTATTATCGGGAACCGCCATTAGCATGTTTATAGAAGTGACTGGTCGACACGCATGAGGCCGTGCCGCGCGGAGCGGCCCGTTCCGGGCCCCGGACGGGCCAGCTTCGATTCTTTTGTATTTCTGATCAATTAGACGGTGTCCCGTGTCCAGCGGCGGAACACCTTCTGGGGATACGCCTAGCTGTGGAATGTGTTCGCTCCTTCCATCGTTTCGTTTTTCATCGCGGCAAGAATCGCCGCGATCGCTATCGCCTCGATTTCAGTGGCCGGCATACAAATGATTGCGGTATCGACCAGAACGCTCCAACGTGCCTCGATCGAGACGCACGCGCGATCCGACGACAAAACTAATCCGAGACCGGCGCGATCGCTCGCGAGCAATTGGCTCGAGATATCGCTCGCTCCAACACTTTAAGCACGATGGAATTCGAGGTGTCGAATGCGCCGCGATTATCCCCTTGTTTATTTCACGCCGATACGCTTCAATTCGAGCGCAGTTATCTCGTTGCAGCACGCCCGTTCGAGTAGCAAAAATTACTTTTCGAAAACAAGAAAAAAAAAGACGGTCTTTAGCAGAGATAAACACCGCGAAAATGCGACCGTCTTGTAAAGTGGCGAACCAAATGGTCACCGATAAGTTACGGTAGTGCTGAAACGTATCGCGATAATGTACCGAATTCCTTCATCCTAGAACAACCACGACCATAAATCTTACGATCGATTATATTCAATTTAACCAATCTTCGACGTTCGTAACGAGGATAAACGACACTGGATGTCTATGCGTGCGAGCATAGTATCCGCACTTTAAAATTAAACATCCTAATAATTTGGCCATTCGGTTAATAATTGATCGGTATCGATAACCGGGTGTACAGGTAATACGGGTAATGTCCAAGAATCTGATAAAACCGGTTGAATCGATCGCGCGAGGAGGCAATCACGAGACAACCGTGAACAGTTTTCTGTGCACGGATGGGGAATTGCCGCGCGTCGTCGTACGTTTCCGAGAGAAACTCTTCGATCCCAACGGCGATAGTGTCGGTTGCCTAATGACAGCGATACCATCGCCGAACTGAAACGATTCTCGATAGGATTCAGCTTCTACCTGCCGCTCGGCCCTAAACGCGGAATCACCAGTCCCATCGCATCGTGTTACCCGTTTCTCGAGAACCGAAAACTCCATTTCATCCGCTGCCACTCGACGCGGCGTTAATGAATTTGTCCCGCGTTTCGGGAACTCGAGATCCTCTTATGCGGAGGATCGAAAACGATGATCGTTCGAGCGCCGATCGAACGGACGGGGACCGGCCGAACATCGTTTGCATCGTGACGGAACAATTTTTGCGACGAACCGTCGCTTCGGAGGCATCGTCGTTCGCAACAAAAGAGGAAAAACGCATTGTACCCCGGCGTTAATTGCCGCGCCTTTTCAGCGGGCACCGCGACTCGCACAATGCCCATATGCCCGGCTCGAATGAATAAAAAATTAGCCCCGTTCGAAGCAGAAAGACCACGCTCGTTACGTTTCCCGCTTCGAGAAGAATGCGTCGATCGCGCTCCAAAACGCACAATAGGCCGCAACTATGTGCGAGCTATTTTCAAAACCGTGTCGGAAAATTAAACGGCACGCTTCGAGGAACGGAACAGAAGAAGTCTGCGCACCCTTCCTTTTCATGATCTAGTCTCTTTAACGCACCGAAAACCAGAATATTTCTATCGAATTTAACCTGGAAAATTATTGGTATTTCAGTTAACATGACAAACGAACGCGAGATAACACAATTTAGAAAATATAATAGATATCGCAAAAGTATTCGTAATTCTTGCTTCCAGTATTCGAGGGGACGTCGAAATATAGTAATCGCGTTATCAAGAATACGGAAAGTACGTTGTAGGAGATATTGAGAGCCGTGTACGGGGCAGAGAGCGTCCATAAAGTTTGCAGACCGTATAATAGGACGTTGAGATACGAAACGACGGACCGAGGATCGATTCGCGAGCGTTACCGCAATTAGTTCGACATCGGTGGATCGATCGAAACGGATTCAAACGTTCCTATGCATTATTCGGCGCACGGCCGATGCAAATCGGAGCGATCCTTCACGCCGGGGTGTCGCGATCGCACGACGATGCGATCTACCGCACACCCTGGCGGCTGATTGATCGCTGTCATATGTACGCGTGCTCGATGGATTACGCCAACGATCGCGTTCGTGACGCGAAATCGAAAACTCTTCTCGCGCCTCTTTGGGGAACAAAATCAACACTGGCGCCGAAAACTAAAGAGAGAACGCATAGAAAACTTCGTAAGAAAAAAGAAAGAAAATCAGTCTTGCAGATAATTTCGAGAAGACAGTCCAGAGAGCTGAAAGCTGTCGTCAATTAGAGCGCCGTAGAGCTAACAGGGCAGCGTCGTTCCGTGTGTGTTGGACGGTGGAGCAAATCGGTGTTCGGGCTGCTCGGGCGGATTCATCACGCGATCGTTGTCAAGGATCGCTATCGGCTGTGCGATGATCCCGAACTACCGTTAATTCCGCCAGCGAGTAGCGTCGGAGGCGCGAGAAAACAAGGGGGCCCGGTTAGAGAGAGAAAATTAAAGCTTTCGAACGGCAAAGACGGAAGAAAGACCCAATTACAGCTGGCCGCGGAGTAAAGTGGCTATTAGGGATTGAGACGCGCGCCGGATCGATTTACAAATTCGTCGAGTCATCTAAATTGGATTCGAACGCGCCGGTCGGCAGCGAGATCGGTTCGTGATTGGGAACGGAAATCGGACGGAGGGGCATTCGATCACGATATCGGCTGTTACCCTCGAGGAGACGCCGAGAAAATCGCGTACGCACGCACACTTGAGGAGCCTCCTGGTGAACGGATACCGCTAACTCGTATTTACCCTGGCGAGGGATCGTCGAAGAAACGAGGAACAGAGGCGAGAAAAGCGTGGTGAAGAGAGGCTGCTGGCTGATACTCGATGTAAAATCAAAGCCGACTTTTTGCTCGTGCCGGCCGAGACTCGGTAGTCGGCATCGCGACGTCGAAGCTGCTCCGGCGTCCTATTCACCGTCGTTCTCGGTCTCTCTCCGGTCGGAGAGTTGTGTAGTCACCGTGGGGCCATTATCCCGCCAGCAAGTGGGTTTATTAGGAACGCAGCGGGGGTGGCCTCCGGGTAAGATCGACACCAACAACAACAACAAGCCTGTGAATCGGTCAGCCTCGTTACCGGTCTCCTCGTCCTTTTTTCTATCCAACCTCCCCTGTCCGAGAACCCGACGGCTACCCTCTTTGCCCCCTCACCGGACGGCCCATTATTACGAGCAATTATTAATGGCCGACGGGCTTTCGCCTCGCCTCGTCAGCCCGACGAAAACGATCGAGCCCCGAAGTGAGAAACTGTCGGCTGCTACCGGTCAGCCTAGACGCCTCGGTCAATTTGTTCGCCAGCGCCTACTCCGAGACCGGACCCGCTGTCAGTCTTTCAACTTTCGCGATTCACTGCTGTCGGGATCCTCCGACCAAACTCGGTTCATCCGCCCGAATTTAAACGGTTTTCCACCCAAACGACGCGATAAATATATCGATAAGAATGACCAAAAATCGGAATTCCCTCGTCCAGGTAGAATAGAAGAAAGGGAAAACGAGTAGTCGGTTTTGTTCTTGTCGAGAGCGCGTGTCCAGGGCTGGCTAACGCGGTAAGTATTTAAATAAAAGCGTCGCGAGATCGATCGCGACGTAATCGAACGGGCGATTGGTACGCGTCGCGTCGCTGTCGGGCGCGGTAATGTCGTTACACGGTCGTATCTCAGGAGGAGGGTGGGCGGGGGTTAGGTTAAGGCGAGCGTCGATGATTATCGCGTGCTTTTCAAACCGGCCCTTCCACTCGATGGAAACAATCGAACGGCGTGGCAAAAGTCTGTCAGTGGCTACCGGTAAGCCTGGTCTTTAAACTTTTCTGTTACGCCAGCCGGAATCTTGGACACGGAGTTATCGACAGGCCGATACGTGTCGACACGAGCGGCGGTTCGAGGCGAGAGCGAGGAAACGGTAGCGACGCGAGCACGCTCGGGCCCCGCGGGAGAGAGAGAACCGGGCCCCAGGCTCGGGGCCCCATGCCCCGGAACGGCCGAGCGACAGTCGCTGGTTTTACCGGCGGGGACGCGTCCAACTCTCTTCAAGACTGGTTGATCGTTATTAAGTAGTAGCTGGTACATGGACAAGACTGACCAATGCAAAGAAAAGACGAAAGAGGAGGAATATGGGAAGCGTAGGAAGAGCGCGAACCGAGGAGGGAAAGCGAGGGCGAGGGCGAGGGCGAGCAGAAAGGCGAGAAACCGAAAGGGAGAAACAAAAACACGGGAGAGAAAGGGAGAAGGACCAAAGGCAGCCCGGGGAGAAGAAGGCATTGTTCGCCGGGTTGGACCCGCCGGAACCCTCCCGCTGCGCAAGTTATTTGCCACGATTCTCCTTCATGATTTTTACTCTAATTTGTAACGACAGGAACGGAGCACGCGAGCTGCATACCTACTCTCTCGATCCTCCTTCGCCGCTTCGCCGTCTCTCTTTCTCTCTATTTCTTTTCGCCTCTACCGCCGGATCGGGAGCATCGGTTCGAGAAACAACCTCTCTGACTACTATTCTGCTCCACCGTCCGTCGGCTATGCCTCTTCGTTCACCGGGGGCCCCGAGACGACCAAAACGCGCACCACAATGGACTCCCTATGATTTCGGTAGCGGTGTTTTTTGTCAGCGGCAAACAAGGGACCGCCATGGTTAGCCTTGATCGATGGCTGAACTTAGCTGAGTAAGCCTCCGTTTAATTAATTCTTTAATTACTTTTCCCCGGTCGACGGGAAGAGAGGCTCGATCGACGCCCGATTACAGATCACCGATACGGATACGCCACGGTAGCGCGCTCCGACTATTTAGGCCTGCTCTTTCCACGCTGCCCACAACCTACAGATATTCTAGCCTTTCGGATCGTTTTTCGATCGCTATCGGGATCTCTCGTTGCGTCGGAGATCCTTCGACCTAGATAGACTGTTAATTCGACCGTTGATCGATTATTAACCCTCGAAAGCCGGATGTCCCGTGACGATCGCTTTTCGTCCTACGTTTCGTCAACCTTTTGCTACGAAATCGAACAGAACGTCTCAAGGTTTCAACACTTACCAAAATTCTGCACTCTTTCGGTGGATCGGCCTACAGCGAAGTGGTCCAAGTCTTCCATGGCCTATCGCTCGAAACAGGTTGCTCCAAATTCTGAAAAAAAGAGACCAAGTATGTTATACAGTGTTCGCGATATCAGATTATTCCGATCAGAAATACGGGATGCAATGGACGCAAATCCATTAGCAACATCGTTTAGCTGGAATAACATCCGCCACGCTTGTAGCAGTTTTATTCAATGTCTCCCAACTATGTGTAAATTCAAAAGTTCCCCGAACGACTACTTTGTTTCTTTACTCGTCCTGTGACCGTTTTCAAACGAGCGTCGCGTTTTCCACGCCTTTAGCGACGGTCCAGTCGTCCTCTGAAGAAAAATGCGCTTTCTGACGCGATTTTCCGCACAATTTGCAGAACGCAGGGCCCGACAAAGCGCGGCAGTGCGCGCGTGTTCGCGTATCCGAGTAGCGGGCTGGCTGCACGATATTTACCACAACAAGGGGATACCCGTAACATTCGTTATGCACGGTGCGTTCATCCGTCAAGGTGGTTAGCACGCAGGGGGCCCGCGCGGCGCGAAGAAAAGGGCCGCGTCGTAAAATTCGGCAGGGTAGTCGATCATTGTTCTTGGGGCCCGGGCCATTGCACCGCTGCCCCGTCCTCCTCGGCCCGCCGTGCACGCCACCCCTTCTCGTCTCCTTCTCCGGTCCACCCGTTCCCCTTCCGAGCACCCATTTTCACCCGTTCGTTTAATAGCAGAAATTACTTTGCTCGACGGGTCCAAAGACAGGCCGATCGCGCGAAACGAGCTTCGGAGAAATAACGCGGTAACGAGATGACATTAGCGGCCCAATAACGATAATAGACCCGCGAACGGGGATTAAGGAATATTGAATGTCGCAACCTCGTGAGATAATAAACCGCGAGGAACGTTCGCGATTTCTCCGCTTTAAGCTCGATTCACACTCGATGGAAGCTGGACCAAGTTTTAGTCGAATGATATTTAATATAAGCCTACTGTTTCAGAGTCTTAAAGAATGAAACTTTTGAAAGCAACCAAACACGATCAAGCGTGACACAAAGATCCCAAAGGCGGTAGCCGCGCGCAGCTCGAAACGATTTGACAACCTGGAACTTCTCCATTTTGCCCGTTCGCCGTTCACGGGCATGGGTAGTCGTGGTGTGCGCGAGAAGTAAATTAAAATGAAGACGATCGTCGAGGCAAGCGTTACGTTTGCCAATCTCCTTAAACCTCCGTGTGCATGCCACGGATGGATGATTGCACGACGAATCCAGCTTAAACCGAATTACCGTGGCACGCACGGTTCTCTTTTTTGCTCACGAATTCCCGTCGAAACGATCGGACCGCTTCCGTTTGCCTTTTCGACCGTGCCAACCCAGCAGCTTCTTCCAAACTATATTCTCAACTGCACGCTCTGCAATCTCTGTCTGCGATCCGCCTCGCGCGACACCGCGTGTTCGATCAAATATCCACGAAATTGTGTCGGCGGACCGATCAAAGATCAGATTCTGTCGTTCGTGGCAAATTTGTAAAGAGAAGCGATCGATCGAAAGTGGTTGGAAATCTATTAGGGAGACTAACGAACCTTCTGGGTAGGTAGTATCGAAGTTAGGGCGACGCAGCGAGCAACGAGGCGAGGGGAGACACGAATAAAGGTCGTAAGTCAGGGAATGGTGAACGAGTTGTGGAAACGGCGCCATCGGGTATTCACGGAAGACGGTTTTCGCGGTTGAGGACGAAACGGGCTTGGAAACCGTAGGCAGTTCGCAGGGCGCGCGCAATAACGTAGCCAGGTAGGTGACATTCGTTTCTCTTAATCACGCGGCCTTTCAGCGTGCGGACTCGGCCGAGCAAGGAAAATCATCGGCGACGCCGAAGCGCCTGGAAATTCAGCACGAAACGTGCGAGTCGTTGAGCGTTTACGGGCGCTCGAGCTCGTGTTGGTGATCTCCGAGGGCTAAGGAGGCGTTAAGAGGGGCAGCGTCGTAAAATAAGGCGGCGACGTGCTAGATACGAGCTGAACAGCGCATCGTAAAATCAGTCGGTGTCGGTGCAACGGCATAATTCTTCGGGCAACTCGACCGGGCCGTGAATTTCGCGAGAGTTTAACCAACGAGAGAGCCCTGCAACCGGCCCGTGTTCTGCGGATATGTAATTGTTGCGAGCAGATGTTCCCATTGACGAAACTGTTGCGGTTTCACTCCCGGCCATCGACAAAAGGCGATACGCTCGCGTTGCGTAAACGCGAAAACCACGATCTTGGAAATTTCTTTCTCGAATACTTGGACCATTTACATTTCCTCCACGAAATATCTTTACGCGCCTTTTGGTACGCGGGAACACCACTTTTGTAACAACAATACTGACAATACAAAATTGTTTTCCAATTCCAGCGAGCTTTATGTCGGGAGTTATTCTTTCGTAATCTTCGAATGCAAAGCAGTTGCAACTCACAATCAAAGGTGTGTTAAAGAAGAAACTCGAAACTTGAAAAGAAAACTGAGAAAAGTAGACGAATCGATGATCGACTCGACGCGAGCAAACGACGATCTACCGATCATGCGCGTCGCGTACAACTCGTTCGTTTCTTTAGCGAAGAAGACGTAAAGGACTGCGATCTCCGGATTAGCCAGAGATCGTGGAGCGTTGATTTTCGCAAGCAACGCGAGGAGATCGTTGTACGAGCCGATCGGTAGATAAAAGGCACGCGAACCTACCCGCTATGATCTGGTTGAAGAGGAGAAGACGTTAAAAGGGACAGCCTCGTAAAATTAGGCGGCCGAGGCACAGGGTTATGCGAAGCCTCGTAAAATTAGCCTGTATCGGTAGACAGATAATTTCTTGCTTACGACAAATTTTATGCGAGCCAATCATCAACTGCGCGAGCTCTCTCGTGGCTGCCTCGAGAGACAAGGTACTCTTTCGATAGGAGATCGCGCAAAATAGGAAAGTTTCGTGGTTCTTAACGACTTGGTAACCGCTACGTGAAACCATCGCCCGATCGGCTGGATAATTTCGCGTAATCGTAATACAGCGAGGTATCCCTCGTAAACGCGTCTCTTCACCCACGCGAACATAAACGTCCGCTCGGGGATACTTTGTCCCTAAGCACGACGAGTCCTTTTAAATTAACACGAGTACGTCACGATATCGAAGACAACGACTGTTCAAACGAAACAATATCTTCGTAAATATGCATCAAAATTGAGGGATCTAATGTTAGAGTAGAGTCTAATCGTACTTCAATTTTTAAGGGGTCGTTGTAAAAGGGAAACTTCTCCCTTTGAATCTATTGCAAAACGAAACCTGAGAAAAATTTATTACGCTCCTTAGTGTTATTCAAAGTTATAGAATTGTACCTTCCCTTTCCTATATTCGAGCAAAGTTACACCTTCGTATGATTTTTTTACGAAGTCACAGCAGTTGATAGCATCGGCAATTGTCGAAGCTTCTCGGAAAGACAACAAAAATAAAATAATTTGTCGGCTATAAGAGCAATTGAGAGCGTATTAGTATATTAATAGAAACAAAAGCAGATCGATGGAAAGAAACCGACGCGACGATTACGTGGAAGGTCAAGCACGGGCTGTCGATAGTAGAGTTATGTTACGTAACTAGGGCTCCACCTTATTGGATCGTTTGCCTCCATAATTGCATGACTCTCGATACTTAAAAGGATTTCTCGGCCACGTATTCCAGCAACTGCTCTATCGAAAACTGCACGAAGACACAAATTTCATCGATCCAATATGAATTATGAATTGTCGCGGTAGTCGAAGTTAGAAGCAACGAGGACTCGAAGAGCAGAGATTTCCGTCCAGAGGGAAGAACGGGGTATCGGTTTGTACGATTGGCCGTTCGCGGTGACTTCCTGCTCTGCTGTCGAAAGCAGGACGTTCTTAATTTTGTGACATTCGTTCCGGAACGGTCGACGCGACCGGCAAAAAGTTTCAAACACGATTCTCGTCGGTGCCGATCGCCGATGGGGTAGTCTCTCTCGGTTTCTGTCGGATCGAGGAGAGTTTGGTTGTCGTTCGTGCAGAATTTCGCGTCGCGGACTCGTGCAGCGAGCAGTTTACTCAAAAACAGCGGTCGGGCCCCGGATAGAAGTTAGATCCGGGGCCCGGATAAGGGCAGATCAAGACGATGAGCCCCGGAGTCGGAGCAGAAGAGTCGTGTCGTGTCGTATCTTCTGCATCTGATGGCGGCTACGCCTCTTGTCGGCATTATACGGAACGCGCACACCGATTATCAAAACTGTCGCTTCCTTCGTTACCTTTTCACGGGCATCTGAGTCTCTCGTTCCGCGCGGTCCGATGGACCCGTCGCGTTCTTTCCGTCGGAACCGTGAAATATGATTCGTTTTCTGGCAGCCCTTCTATGACGCCCGGGCTGCCGGATTCCCGGGAACTCGATCGCATTTAAATGTCATTCCGTTCATTTCAACGCCGGCTCTTTACAGCTCTTTCACACGGTCACGCGGAAGTCGGCCGCACGAGGGACCGGGTGTCGCCGCTACCAGCAGTTCCGACACGCAGTGTCTTGTCCAACAAGTTCCTGCTTGTTATTAATAATAATAATAAGACAAAGACTCGTCGCAAGTTTGGGACACGCAACTCTTTATAATATATGGCATACTGGGGGCTTTCCAATAAGAGCTACGCTAAAATAAGTAACAGAAAGCGAACAATACGGACAAGCACTTTCGCAAAGTTTGATTCGACGTATCTATGGGTTTAAGAAAAAGCTCATATAGCCTAGGGTCAATCGCTACCGGTCGGTGAGGCCTCGCAAGAGCACCCGCGTTCTAGTTTCCAGCCGGAATACAACTATTTTTCGATAGTTCTCTCGTATCGAATAGGTAAAACTGATCGTTGGTGCGAGGGGAGAAACGGATCAAAGGGAATGGCGATCGCGATAACGTCGTTTTCGCGGGTCTGGAAGAATGGCCGATGGGAGGCGAGACGAAATTTCGATCCGCGTCTCGAGATGAATCGTCCGGTAGTGATTCGCGCCACGGATGCTCGCATGCACGATGACGGGATCGTCGAGGCTTGAAAGAAGAAGAAAAGGCACCGACGAAGCCTCTCTTCTCTTCTCTTTTCGCTCCTCCTCTCCTCTGGCGGTCGGTGCTCGGCCCATCAGCCTTCAGCGTTCGCGTTCGCGTTCGCGTTCGCTCCGAGCTTGCGTGCCAGTCAGCATTGCCAAGTAATTTCTTGCACGCAATTGCCCGCTACTGGAATTGCCTGGTAGGCGACCTCAGTCCGTCAGTCATTTACTTTTTAAATCGAGCCTGCCTACCTACCCGCCCGGCTGACTGGCTGCCTGCCTGCCTGACGGACTGCCGACTTGACTCGGCCTGTGCACGCGTGTTCGAGCACACATCGTCTTCGTGCCGTTCGCGCAGAATTTCCCAAACCTTACGATCCCGCGATAAAACTCTTCCTTTTTCACCACGCTTCGCGACTACTCGCTCGAAAATTATTCGATCGTCCGGGACCAACCGGTTAGAGCGACCAGACAACGGAATCGCGACGCCTCTTCGATCCGAGGATCAAGCTGGATCTGTGATTTACAAAACAGAGGGTTGCTCCTGAAGAGGTACGTCTCGCGATACGACCAAAACCGCCATACAAACGCTCGGTTGGCGAACGCGGTCTTACTTGCATGTTTTATTCGAGAACTATGAAAGAAGGAAGAATTATCGTCCCGAATCGAACGTACCAATGACGAATAATTGTACGTTAAGCGTCGGTTGCGTTTGCATTCGTGCACGACAAGCTAACTTGTCCAGGAAGAGGGAAGCTACGAGCAAAACGGCTATATCTTAATCGTCTCTTGTTATTGGCTTTCTAGACCAAGCGTGCCGGGCTCGTGGGAATCTTCTATCATGCGCAGAAAAGAGGATGCGAGGTCTACGTTCAGCGAAAATGCTTCGATCTTCTATAAATACGATAAAAACGGAAGCATCCTCTTTTTCCATACCAAGACCCTCGGGTGTTTCAAATTCCACGCTTATTTGATGGCAGTTTACATTGAATCTGATTGATGTAACGACGCAAACGAGTCCTAATAAGAGTCCGTAAATCTACTGGCGAAAAAGAAACGATTTCTAATGTATACACGGCTCTTTCCGAGTAGTAAAACGTCAGATTGATCGAACGTATTTGCATTTCTGTTTGACCTAAAGTCTCGAGAATCTGAAAATTCCTCTGGGGGGCCGCGCGAACGAACATCCGGGGGTTGCGATAACTGCACGCTCGACGCTTGAGGGATCGTTTCTGGAAGTTTGTAACGCGATTCGGCGTCTAGTAAATCGATCATAGGCCGCCCCAGAAATTCCGCTCGTGCAAAACGAATCGCGGATAAAATCTAACCGCGCGGCGTCGCGTACGTATGAGAAATCGACTCTACACGACCCGCACGTGAACCGTTGCCGTACAATCCCGCCCCCGCGGGGAAAATTCAACCCTTCACCGAATACGGGATGTTCCCGCGATAACAAGAATCTTTCGTTCTTCTTCCTTACGCCAATTTACTCTTAACGTTAGAAGGTCAATTAGCGATTTGTGCAATTCTCAGCTTAGATTAGTCTTAAGAACTTCCAATGTGAACCGAAATGAAATAAAATAACAATGCGTATTTGTGAACATAAAATATGCAGAGTATTGCAAAACATCGATCAGAAGAATCATGTAAGCACGTAATTTATTTAACCTTGATCCCAAGTTGTAGTCACTTCTGTACTCCGATAATTCTTAATCATTCGCTCGGTTACTACAACTGATTCTACCAAACTGTTTGTATACAACGATCGATGAACTCTCGACCTTGTTGGCGATACTGTTTTACGAGTCCGTTTAAACTATTCCCTTGATAATAGTAGTCGATAATTCGTTAGCCTTGTTTTGCGTTAGAAAGAATATTAGAAAATAACAGATTCGCGTTTGATATATATGGATTTGCCGAACATAATTCAACCGAAGCAAGACGTCTGTACGCGAATCGTTTCCCCGATAGACATTTGCTACATAAGAGAACGTTTCACAGAATACGCGAACACCTCTCGGATACGGGTTCGTTTAAAAAACGAGTGTTGGATGACTGGTAGACCAATCATTATCAGAACTGTTAATCTCGAAGAGAGAATCCTGAATCACGGCGAAGAAAATGATGGCATCGGTGCCCGAAGAATAACAGCAATGGAGAACGTCGGACACACGACAGTGTGCAGAATTCTACGAGGCCAAGTCATCTGTCCCCGCCATGTTTGCTCTTACCTCGAGCCATATTTTACCCCCGTTAAAATTCTAGGAACAATCTTTGATCATTGATTTCATAAAATACGAACGAATCGAATCGGTGGATTCACAATGATCCTCTCTAAAAAAAAATGCTGCCCTACAATCTCAACGAAACGACGAACGAACGCGGCAAGTGCACGAAGAAAACTCAATTACAGCGAAGCTAGTCTTATCTCGGAACCGACGAGAGTCCGTCATTGATAGCCATCTGTAGAATCCATGATACGCGTCCCCAGAATCGCGCGATAACGATTCCTATTGGCATTGGCATCGTTGCGTCAACGTGATAAGACAATCTTTCCGACGGGACTCGCGCGATGAGCCAGCTCGCGATAGGGACGATTCCGTGCACGATGATCGCGTCGAACGACGCAACCGTCGATCCAACCATTGGACAGAGGAATGCAAAGAACTCTCGACGACCATGATAAACCACGTTTCGCGACACCAGTGAGAAATTCAAAGACGCGTGATAGCACGTTCGCGAGACGCAAAACGTTCGCTCGTCCTCAATACGCGCGCAGTTCGTCGCTTCGAGCGTTGTCGATCGCTCTAGCAAGACGTTCGACGGTGGATCGGCGCTACGAATCGTTAAGCGCGTACTCCGAAACCGACTTTAGGATTCAGAGAAGCCGATCGTTCGATTTGTGCGCGATATGAGACTACCGTGGATCGCTGTATCGACTATGGCGATCGTTCTATGCCTGTCATCGCGCCCTAATTGCGCAGCTAATTTGACGCCATCAGCGGAAGCGAAGAGGCTCGCAGCTAATTTGACGGAAGCAAAGAAGTTCGTGTCTTTCGAGACCTACAAGACCGAAACCGGCTCCTTTATCAACGTTCCGCCGAACTGTAAACCGGGCCAGGTGATATATGGAGATCGCTGTAAAACCATCTTCTAAGTGAGTCGTTTGTCGATACGTTTATATGCCCGACTAGAGTCAGGCAGAACAAAATCGCGCGGTAATTACGATCTAACTGCTGATCTCGAGTAACTGCATCCAGTAAGAAATTAAATTCAGGGAAATGCTAATAGTAATAATGATTCTAGTTTACTAGTACTTTATCATTCATACTTTTAAAGAATTTATGCTAGCATTTATGTAAAAATATTTACACCTTTTGTTTCAGATCTATATCTTGCAATAGACCGTTCCCATCAATAAACATATTCGTAACCAGCACTAAAAAAGGATCTATAAACCAGTCGAGGATCTCCGCGAAACCTGCAGGATTCTTCTTTCCAGAGTGCAACGTCGATAAAGAAGTCTGTAGATCATTTATCCAACGAGCGTAACAATAACGAACCCACACTTATTGTCAGACAAACACGGGCCACGGATACAAATTGTAAATATAGGAACAAATTAATACGATAAGATAACAATAAAGAATCGGCCACAGGAAGTCGTTGTCGATTAACGCGAGATTACCGAGAGAAGGAAGTTGCTTTATCGCTTGTTCGTAACTTGCACAAAATTTCGATACATAAACCAAGTAATACCTTTCATTTTGCTTTGTATAAATTACACACACTTTCGTTCTAAACCTCCAAATAATTACACACAATAATAAATAATTATCGTCCGTGAAACATGATGGGATCTGGTTTAACGTGCATAGGTAAATAAGCTACGATAAATAAAGTTGCATTAAAAAAGAAATTATGTACAATAACTAACAAGGTATAAACTTAACTCCTCACAGGAGTAAATGTTACGTGTATTGCAAATATTAATCTCGTGAAAAATCACTGGTTTTGCAACGCGCTCTACATTCAAATATGGTCACCCGTTGAACAACGCGGAAACCAACTACCGAAGTCGGTAAAGGTACCTTAGAAAACTTATTCCAATACCATTAGTGGAATACAGAAAAATTATATCGGTTATAGTCGCAACGCACGATAAACTAATGGAATCTGTAAAAAAAATCGTTTCAAAACAAGTCGCAATATACACAATATGCGTTTCGTTGCAGTGAATCTTGAGGACAAAGATCCTATGTATAAAACAATTATGAATTTCTACGATATGACGCGTATAAAATAGATCGTAGTTCATTAAACCAACTCTTATGTCTCGTCTCTTATACAACCGTTAATTTATGATTAATTAGTCAGTGAATCTTAATCTTTGTTATATAATTCGTGTAAGTTTGTATTCAAATAAACCGCGGAGTCAAATCGAAGCGCACAGACGCGTATCGACCTATCGATGTTCTTATTGCGCTACGCGGAAAATGGCTGCCCCCAGAGCTTGTATAACGAAGAATACATAACCTATTATTATGTATTTTTGATATTTTATGTTCAATATTTCAAAGTAAGTGCTATAGTGATTTTTCTGGGAAAAACTGGAAATGGTGTTTGTTTTAAAGTAAGCTTTTAAACAATGTTGCATTTATAAAAACTAATGGAAACACACTGTCCTGTGTAGAGTTCAGGTAACAAAGTTTCTTTAAATGTTTCTTTGAATTATTATCAAAATTAATACTCGTTTGTATATTCTAGGTTGCAATAGAGAAAACAGAGTGACGAGTATGCTCTATAACATAATGGTACGTAGAGACTGTGTTGTAAGTTTTGGAATATCCAATATCTCCAAACATACATTGCTAACTGCTTTAAAAAATTAAATCTAAAATGATAGTGACAAAAGTACAGTATTTTGGAATTTATTAGAAAGACTGTTAAGCGACCCTCTTAACTACAAAGCCAATTAAAACACCTCTAATCTCTTAATCATCCAGTGAATTTGAAGAAGCCTAGCCAAACCATGTCTACCTTTTCTTTTTCGTGAATCGATTGAATGTATTGTTCCAAAATAAAATAAGTAAAAACAGTTGTTACAATCTTACAAGGTTGTTCTCCGTTTATATTCCGAATATTTTCACAATCTGTATCGCACGAACTCTGTGCGTGAACTCACGTTCGTTCACGATATCAGCGTTTCGAACTTTTCGCCTGAACTGCTACCTTGAGACGTTGCGTTACGGAGGTCGATTCGAGACTAGTTTAATTTATACATGCAAATTAATACACCCACGCCCCTCGTCAGTCCCGCAATCCTGCATAAAAAATCTGCTCGTCAAACGAGTCACTTACACGTTAACACATTGTACGACACTGCGGGATTCGCCTGTCGCTCTATGTATGCATGTTTTAAGCATCGATAAACACCCTTTAATGCTTGTGTTTGTTTTGCATTCGTTAGACAGATAATGGTCTTATTCGTAATATTTTTGGATAGAAATCTTAACGCTCCCGAATCTATAAAGACCTTCGTACTAACGAACGGATTCGGCAAGGAAGTTCATTATCATTCATTATCACCGTCGTGCTACTTAGCGCTACAATTGAGCTGGTTCCGGTGCAGGTCGGAAAAACGTCTCAATGCGCACGGTAGATAACGTTGCGTATGATTGTTGCTTGCGTTCCGATAACGATGAAACAGTCACCGCGAAAAAAAAATATCCAGAGAAAAAGAGTGCGACGGTGGTACACGGCGAAGCGATGCGTCTATTGCGATTCGTATGTGAGCCGGCGTCGCGGTGTGTGTGACCAGAAATACGCGTCGGGACGTATTCGCTTCGGCAGTCGATCGCGACGCGAGCGGAGGAACCTGCTCAGGTGTGCATACTCGCGTTTTACCCGTGCAGCGAACGGAGTGCAATGCGAACCGCGGGACCGAGTGTCTCCTAAACACGTGTCGTCGACGTCCTCTTTTTTTCTCTTAACTTGGAAACCGCTAGTGCCGATCACCGCGTACGTCCGACAACGATAACTGTTCGCGAAAGGAGCCTGCAGGCGTCAGCTTTTTTTTTTTTTTTTTTTCAATTCCAGTGGATATCGAAGGGCAGCCGATACACCGACCACGCGAGAACATGTCGCAGAACAGACGCAAACCGTTAATTCTCACGATCGTCGTGATAATAATGGTTATCGGGCTCGTGGTGGCTCAAAGGGACACGCGGCTGAGCCACGACACCGACAGCTTCGTCTATCCCGGACAAATCACACCCAGGAGCGGAAAATCGACGGAGAAGTCTGACGGTGGCAGCGAATTGTCGGTAAATCGATCGTTAAACACGGTGTTTCTACATTTTAACGAAACGTTTCCGTTCCCGAGTCCCCCGGTTCTAGCTCCCACGTTTTCTCCGCGGCAAATGACGCGATTACATTGTCCGGCGTACGACGATCGTAGAGAAAGCGTACCATCGAACGCAACGAAGGTGAAGAACCAATCTCGCGTCGTGCGAATGATATCAGTGTCGTTGACTGGAATCCCAATCATTTCATTCCGATCGTCGAACGCTTGGCAATTCTTATCGTTCGAAGATATTGCGAATTTGAACGTTCTCACGGACGTAAAAATCCTGCAAAATTACGTGTCTTGAGAAATAGGCAGCGCGCTGTATCGCCGGCTCTGGGATATTACGCAAACGCAGTCATCCGTATCGGTTGTGTTACTGTAGTTTATACAAGAGACAGGTTAACAATAAACGGTGTCGCGTTTGCAGGAAATTAGTTCACCGGAAGGAATTGGTCGATTCGAGCTGAAGGTGATACAAAATTTCAGCGTTTAGAATCAACGATATTACTGCATTGCATATGGATGCCATATTTTAATGAGTTTTTTCTGGTAAACGCCCGACTTGTTTCTCCCATGATGATTTATATCGTTTTTATTATCCTTTTTCTCGGATCGACTAATACTTTTCTTGAACGAGTAAACATCAAAGAGACAGTCTCTCGAAAAAATTCGTGCTTTCAATGGTAAACAGTAGTATTACGACATCCTTGACAACGGGGACGTATTCGTTTTTCCTTAAAGACCTGAATGACGTCGAAGGCCGAATACCGCTAATGTCAAGGATGAACGAGGATCGAGGTAGAAGCCTCGATTGTGTATGATACGCTTAGAATGCTCGTCACGATGTCAGCGATTCGATATACAACTAATTGTACGTCACTTGGCGTTTGTCAGAATACTCTGACGATTACTTTGCGATCCTTACCCAATTTTATCGGCGCGTCGCATCGTGGTTCATTTAAAATTCGCACAATTTTCACATAATAGAGGAAAATGCAGCATATTTGGAATGCTAATGTGTTTAAAATTGCTGTTATTTTATCAGAATTATTTCAATTTTAATGAAAGATTCTAGACGCCAAAATAAGACGAAAATCAAGAATACCAATTTGTTGATTGAAGCTTCGTTAAAAAGTTACCTACACGAATTTTTTTCTCGAAACTGCGTAGGATTTCGGGGGTATGTCTATTGACCAAAAATGATTGTAATTGACCCTCGCAGCCAAAAATATTTTTTCCAGAACGATTTGAAATTTCTTTTTTTCGCCGAAAAATTTTCCGATCGATATGGAACTTTAAACGTTAATAACCTTTTAACGAAGCCTCAATCAACAAATTGGTATTCTTGATTCTGGTCTTATCTTGGCCTCTAGAATCTCCCATTCAAATTTTTCCCAGAGGTGACCGAAAGAAAGATCTACTTTATAATAATCGATACTTAAAAATTGCTTAGCTCGACTGATTCGCAAACGAAAGAATAGAAATTGAGGTTGCGGTTAATAAAATGCGCATATAACGCAAGTGTTGCAAGGTGAAGCTCGTTCTTCCAACAAGGACGGCACAACAGCCTTTATTTCGCGGAGTTTACGTTCGTTTTGTCATAATGCAATTACAACAGGCTTATCGAACACACGGAGTATCGGTGAAAAGGTGATTCTTCGCGACGAAGTAAAAAATATAAAATAGATGTTTTTGATCCATTGTGTAGTTTCCGAGAAAAATGACTTGAAAAGTTTTATGCAATCCTTAACAATTGGTCTTAATGTACGATTATTTTCCAAGAACTGTTAAAAATGTCGCCTGTACTGTCGTAAACAAAGCTGCGCTCTTCGTTTTAAATTATCACGAATTTAGTTTGCCGTTGTCAGTCATTTTCCTTATGCGTCACACAACCGTTGAGAAGATTTCATTTAATATTTTTTAGTTGCTCTTTCGAGGAATCACCGGTTGTACCACGGTTCGTCGGATACCATTCGCACGTTCCAACGTTGTGACACGTTTGTACGATCACGAATGGCGCCGGTTATCGCAGACAGCCTTTAAAAGTGCCGTTAATTTCTGATCGAAATGTAGCTGAGCTAATGATTCTCAGAAAGCACACTGTCTCCGAGTGACAACAGATTTCACGATTACGTAAATTCCGGTGCACGCGAACTGCTACCAGAATGCTCGACGAACCGTTACCGATTCCGTCCACACCTGTAAACGTACTTCGAACGGCGCTCAAAATTAAAAGATAAAATGACACATCCTCGCAAATGGTCGAAAGGGAACGCGTCCATCGAGTTTATCGAAAGAGGACATTAACGCTGAAGCTGGTTCTTAGAAATCGGTTCGCCGTTTGCTCGTTTTTGGGCGTCCGTGCGATAGAGCTTTGTGTTCGAAACCTGTTTCAAGTCGAAGGGCGAACGTTTCAAATCCGGAGAAACGACTTTGCACGAGCTGGCAAGTTGACACCTCGCGCAAACGTGGATAAAAATGCTTTTAATGGCGATCTAAAAATAGGTACCGCGAAAGCGAACATTTTTATACCATTTCCCGGATGATTGACCCACGATTGTTCGGTAATCCTGTCTTTGCTTTGTCGTTAGAGCATCCGCGATCGTACTTAATGATTCACGGATCGCTTATATACAGGGAATACCCTGATAATTAACTAGAGAGGCGTTCCGTTCGATCTCGTTTACCTCGATCGCTTCGATATCTATTTTGCTAAATAACTCCTGCAGCGATTCTCAACCGGGACGATAAATTTATATAAATCGATGAGTAAAGATACCAAAACATTTGCATACTTGAATGAAAGGTAGACGATGGGGGAAAGGAGGTTGAGACTCGCTGCTCTAAAAGCTTGAAACATTGTTGTTAATATTACGCGGTACACCTGAACCGATGTCCCACCCGATCACCGATCGATTCAGCAACTCGCGATATGCATAACAAAACGCTGGAATTCTTAAGCAAACAGACTTAAAAGTGGCTGATTAACGCGCTCTTCGTAGGAAAAACGTTTCGCGTCGCAAGACTGAATGCGAAATACAAATGACCGGCTGCGATATTAAAACATTTCTGTTTAAATGGAGCAATCGATCAACGTTGTAGTCTCGATATCGTTATCATTTAGCGCGATCTACACCAGGAATACGCGCGTTATCGGTTTACCGGTGCCGATTAGATCGTCGGTCGATCAAGATAACAACACAGGTGAAACCAACAGAATTTTCCGTTGATCGCACTTCCTGTGCCGTGAATGCCTCGTTATTTTTTCAGAAAATGCTGCAACTAGCCAAGAAAATCGATTCCATGGATTCGGTCGACGAGTTTCTGAACATCGTCCAGGGTGTACCAAAGTACCCCAATCCACCAGCGTACCCCAATCTACCAGCGTACCCCAATCTACCAGCGTACCCCAATCTACCAGCGTACCCCAATTCACCGACGTACCACATTAAGAGTAAGTGAGTTCTCGAAGCCCTTCAAAGCGTATTCTGTTTCAAATTTGTATTTATATTTCATAAATATCAATAAAGATTTGTGAGAAATTCCAACAAGAAGAATCATATAGTGAAACTCCCTCATTAGCTTGCGAGATTCTCGTTTAGAATCTGTCATACTTAACATTCGTTTGGAAAACCGGTTGATTAGTAACGCTTTAAGAAATAATACTGACGAGAAATACGATCTCGTAGATCGAACTTTATTCAATGAAATAATCAATATAACGTTGGACAATACCAAATGTACAAAAATACTGATCTATACCGGCGTGTATCGTGCGACGATGCAGAACCAGCTGCCGTCACAAATCCTCCGATGTTTAACGAACAAATTGTTGCAAATAAATCAACAACCACCCTGGCAAATATCGGTTGATTACATAAACGAATTATACCGAGCGGTGTCTCTTGGTAATTTAACTGTTTGAACGATGCTTCATTATCGGTAAATATGAGATCATTTGATAAACCGTACACACGGTCTCTAAACTAAAAAAGGTTCAATTAACAAAACAAAGCTATAAAAATCAAATACGCGATAAACGTAATTTGCAACGTTTGATCACCGTTGCTTTACGAATCTTAAAAGCGTAAAATCGCTAACCATCGCGGAAAAATCGTTTGGTAAACAAACGAAATATAACGCAAACCCACAAAACCTTCAGAAGAGTTACCTTAAAGACCTTTCCTCTGCAAAGATAATTTAAAAAAAAATTCGTGTTCCGACATTGTCTGAATAAAAACGAAAAGAAAAAATAATAATTGCCTTTTGATCAATCTTCTGATTCGACGAAAAGAAGGTTCCGTTTCTTCTTCCTTAGATTTTCGTCTTTTCGAACTTGCTTAAAAGATTCATCCTGCACTTGTTGCTAGCCTCGTATATGATCAAGTGGATCTGATAGTTGAAAATGAACTTTTTCCTATTACGGTCGTGACAATCGTCCACGTCGACGCAAGGTTTGTTAAAGATTAGCTTATTATCCACGTAGTGGGGAAAGAGTGTCGGCGTGCAAGGGTCTGCGATCGCCAACTCCGTTCCAAGGTTCTTCAGAAAGCATTTGCGATCTTCGAAGAAATTCACTTCTTTCAAAAAACCACCGAAATCGTTCGTATTCGGTATCAGTCTGTTAGAGATTTCATTGATCTCCTCTAGGGTGAGCAATCTAGCTTTCGGCTGGCCAAAAGGCGTCGTAGAATTTTTACTTTTATAAGACGGTTCCAAGGCTGAACACTCGGTTGAAATGGAATACGCAATTTGCAATTTGCACGGCCGCCTCCAAGTGTGAGCGCCAGTAGTGGCCGAGAAATACGCATTCCAAGCATCTGCGATCGAATTAAACACTCCCATTATGAAATATTTGAGATTCTTTACGACACACAGTGGCGGCCATTTACTTACGTACAAATTCCTAATTTCTACACTTTGTATACTGTCTTGGAACGCTTGCAAATATATCTAAACTGTATTATTGCAGAACCTAACCCAGAGCTAACCACACGGGTAACGACCCAAAACATACTGCGCGACATCAAAACATTTTAATATGTAAGTGAATGGCCGCTCTTTAATTTTATTTCGATTCGGAGGGGAGGAAACTACGTTACACTTTAGCGGGAGTAGGGATAAAATAGCTCTTGCCTCTTTTCCAATATTTGCGCGAGAATTCAATCTCTCCTTCGGCCTCCACGTACTTAATCGAGCTAGTTTCAACGACAACGGGCCCATCTCCTTGACCACACTCTCTCTTGATGGCTTTGATGGTTGGTGCCATTTCCTCTTCCAATTTTATCCTATTAATGCTTTGCTCAATCTCCTCTATGTTGGTTGACGACATCTCAAGCTTGAAAAGATTGCTGAGATCACCCTCGCTTAAATCGTAGAATGTGTCGTCGTGCATCGCGATCATTCCCTTCGGATCGATTTCATTTTGATTGAAATCTACTATCAGGTCATTCTTCGAAAACACTTCTGATGATTCTTGGGTGGGTAATTCACGTTCTATCAGATTATCGTTATCGGTTCGTAGAGATTCCTGGTCGCTCCGACTTTGATACGAAAATATCTTTTTCCTGTATAAAAATCGGCGATTACGATTTCTACCATTTCCTGGTCCAACGAGAACAAAATTATTTCGTGATCCTATATTCGCGTGTTCTCACCGGTTCGAGCGTTTCTTCTTGTAACCGATGTTAGCGATGGGCACGATGTTGCTGAATTTGTGACGACTGTTCACTTTGTGCGCTTCCATGAATGCGGTTACGTTCTTCCTGCCTCTGATCGTCCTGCCGAACCAATCGAGGACCACGTTGTTCGAGAGATGGTTTTCTAAGCCGGAAGCAAGACCATCGACTAGGGCAAAGTAATTGTTCGCGAACGAAATAGCTTGCGTGTGCTCGTCCATTGCCTGTTCGCCTAAAAGAACGAGCCAGGCTTTACGACAAAAAGCTCTCTACTTAACATATGTTAACACGAAACCACAGAAACCACACTGGAACGAACGTAATAGGAATTCTGGAGTGAACCGTGGCGGAGGGAAATTCTCTAACAAATTCGAGGAGGGATTTTACTTTTTATTATTAGTTCTAAAGATGGTACACAATAATACATGAAATTCCCAAGTTACTATTCCAAGATGCTTGAAAACGACTTGCTTTCAGGTAGGATGGAAGGCGCAGGAGAGCGGTCGAACGCGGAGCGACCAGTTCCGGCTAAATGTATGCCCGAATTACAACCAGTTTCTCTGAAATTAGATAACGATCCTTCCACAGTCTACTTTCCCTCTTGCACGCGCGTCATGAGATGCGGAGGATGTTGCAGTCACTCGTTACTTTCCTGTCAGCCAGTCGCGTCGGAACTCCGAAATTTCGAGGTGAGCCACTGTGTCGATAAATTACTGATAATTGCTAGTCCCCGAACTAATTAAATATTACTCATGCTTCAAGGTATGGGTGGTATCGATGGATCATGTGAACGGACTGAGTTACAGGGATAAGCGCATCATACCCGTGGAAGAGCACACGAAATGTGTGTGTGACTGCAGAATTAAGGCGGAGGTAATTTGACGACAGCCGATAATTGGGATCTTCCTTCTTAAACCGGTACAAGTCGGCTCGCGGTCTATAGCTGACGGTTCGCGAACACGTTCGTGCATGCGTTGCGGTTTTCTCGACCGAACGAGATTATCTGTACATTTAAAAGCTTTAGCCGTTCGACGTTATCTTTACAGCATTGCAACGAGAAGCAGTCGTATGTGAAAGATGAATGCAGATGCGCGTGCAATAACAACGACGAGGCGGAAAAATGCTCGAGGAACAACGACACCAAGGTCTGGAATCCAGAGCTTTGTGCCTGTTTCTGCAGAGAAGAGTTGGACTGTTCCACCGGCTTTTACTTCGATCAAAACACGTGCAGGTGTGAGCGGAAAGAATAGGGACACTACTGTGGAAATAAGGAAACTTTTCTCTCACTGCACTCTACTCTTTTGCATATCTTGTAAGCCGCACGACTCGCTCAACTAACAACCCCTTTTCTCGACGATCTATCCAAAATTGTTCGTATTTACGTTCGATCAACTACTACGTTCTCGCAAAAATACGCTACTGCAATAACGTACTCTAATGCTTCTTTGCTTCCACTTTTCTTGCTACCTTTATAATCTGCTTTTCTTTGTAAGGTTACCGCAAATTGAAAACAACCGAAGCATGCGTCGCTTTCTTCAAACGTATGGATTCACCAATGTATACTGTGATCTTATTAAAACTTGCATGCAAGTTTCACACGCTCGTATATTCGAGTATGCTTTTATAAACGAAAACTGTTGGCAAAAATCGCTAGCTTCGTAATGTACCACTTGTTTTGTGAATACAATTTGATCAAAATAATTTTAAATTATTTTAAGCGTACGGTGGGACGGTACCAACTTCTAATCATATTTTTATACAAACTAAAAGTTGGTCTTGATACGGTAAACACGTAATACGTCGAACTAAGTTTGTTTAGCTTTCCACTTAGGCGACGTGTAAATCGTTTTAAACAAAAATCCATTAAAAGTATTATTTTTCGAATTGTCTAAACGGAAAGTGCAGCAACGTTAGTATACCATTTAAGTAAGGTACAAACGGTAAACTGACGATGCAGCATTGATTTAAAAAAGTATTTGGAATAT
The DNA here is from genome assembly GCF_051014445.1 of Colletes latitarsis. NCBI lineage: Eukaryota > Metazoa > Arthropoda > Insecta > Hymenoptera > Colletidae > Colletes > Colletes latitarsis. Next base: position 39,287,421 of record NC_135137.1, on the reverse strand, counting down.
ACGAGCCTTTCAACAATCTAATGCACTTTGCACGTCTAATGCCTTAATTCGAATAATCGTTAATACGAAGAAATCATTTTGAATTCTATATTCTTAAACGCGCGTTTCAGATGTCGACAAGTACCATTGTCTAAGACATGGTTTCCACTCACAAAGGGTGCGGATTACAGATTTGGACAAACGCAAAAACCAGACAATGTACCCCCTGTAATAGTTGCATTAGATGCAGCGGATCCTAGAAGAAAGCCTAAAGATGACCCAGAACGTTAAGGAAGTTCCAAACTAGCAGACTATATTGAAAGACTCACGAAACAGCTACTTTTAAAAGAACATGCTTGTAGCTCAAACCCATGCATCCGTGCCATTTTAATACAACACAAAACATGCAATTATAGTATTTGTGAGATAGTATTAATTTGATATTACAGGATTAAGTCATTATAATTTTTACATATCAAAAGACTTTGTGATATAAGGAAATATAATTATTTAAACGATAATGTCTATATTTCTTTCCATAAGGTTCATACTTGGATTACCTTTACGTAATTTAGGTAATCTACAGGGAATGTTGCGACGTATACAGTTTCATGAATTATATTTTTAAGCATGAAACCAATATTTACTAACTTATGAATGTTACAAAATATAAAAAATGTATTCTTTATTCATACCAATTACTCCTTGTCTATTCTTGTTCCCTCCAACTCTGATTGTATTTGCTCTATACTGGATTCCTTCTGATGCTCCTTGATACTTTGATAACAAAGAACCACCGCCTTATTAATCTTTAAGACAGCTCTATACTTCTCACTTAAGGATGCAACAGATGCGGATATTTCGCCTAAAAATTCATATTTCGTTAAATAGAATCTCTCACTTTCGACTAACTGTTAACCGTTATTCCAACACGGATTCGTAGAATTTAATTTACTACCTAACCTTGCTTTCATTTGTAATACAAGATATATAGAAACGCAACGTTTGAATGTTCTTCTTTAAAACGCGTCAAAGAGAAAACACTTAACGATTCGTAAAGACAACAATTAAACGATTGAATTCGATTGTACAAATCATTCACTTACTAATGGACGATGCAATATCATCGATGGTTGATTCTTTCGTGACTTTGAGACGTTTATACATTTCCTCCATCTTAATAAACTTACAACTTCGTTTTCTAAACTATTTTTCACGCAATTAAACATTAAAAGCAACACCTTTAAGCAAAAAGTATCGAAGTTTCGTTTCAACGGACATGTGCAACGCCAAATGGCGCCATTTGGCGCCAAAAGTGCTCGAAGCAGCAACCGTAAATACGACGCAAAGCAACAAACTTACTAATTTTTATTAAAAATGCGACAAATATACAAAACACAAAGTTATATTATTTACTGGAACAAAGCAAACGATACCGGAATAATTTATAACGTTATGCAAGAATTACCTGTTCGTCGAAGTCACGCAACGTAGAAATCACGTCTACAGCTACAAGCTTCAAAGGTCACAGTACCAGGCAACGTATTAAATTCGACATTCAACGGCCTCGCCACATTTACAGTTTTTAACAATGTTTCCATAAAAACTTATCCTCGACCAGTGTCGAGGATACACAAAAAATTTTACCAACAACCAAATACCGTAAGTATGCCTTGGTCGCCATCTGACGACTACTAATAAAATATATCTTTCGTACAGATTCCCCAGATGTCGCATCATGACGGATGATCAAAGTTACGTCTGTGCACATAAGTAATTTTTAACGAAAACATATTCCGTTTAATAAATACTTTAAATTGGCGAGTATATGTTTAACCAATCTACCGCATATGTCTTATGTAACAGTGGCTATCTCCAATCTGACTCGTTTTACATCACAACCTAACCAAATCATTTTCGATACTTAAATATTTACGAATTACCCAGCTCCGTTAATGAACCATTAAAAGTTATTTGTTCATCCACATTTCCACGGAAGCTGAATATCAACTTCGTCGAACTTATCGAGCAAATAATAATCTAATGCATAATGAGAGACCAAACAACCATACTTTACGTACAAATTGCAGGCTTCAGTTTCATCTACAATGAGTCACACCTAGCATAGCTTACATACATGTCCAAACTACATACGTACGAGACATCTGTTTACCTACATTTTAAGTTACGATTAATGTTTAATCACGGCTTCTTCGAGAACTGTTGTTATACGTCTAATTATTATTCTGGCTTGTCCCTAAGAGTCTGTTTTAAATCTCCAGCAAAAGAATCTAACTCGACTCGAAACGATCATGGTTTACGGTTAATCATGGTCATCGAGATCACGCAAAAGACCTCGCGAGATCGGAACGGAGAAAGGCTCGGCGGATAATGTTTCGTTCGTGTTCGAGCAGCGTGTCCGCGCGCGTACTGGACGAAAGGAGAAAGAAGCGGCCAAAGCGAACGACGAGGCGCCGTTTTTTTGCGCCACCCGTTATAATTGCTGGGGCCTCGTCACTTTTGCCACAGTGAAGTATCTCTTTCGTGCGTCGCCCCGCGAATCGGTCGGCGGCTACCTCAAAGCGATCGCTCGACGAACAACCGGAGGAGGCAAACGAGAAGAAGATGGAAGACCGGAGACAGAGAAAACAAAGGCAACGGGCAAGTCCCGAGCCGCTGTGCGAGGTACTCTCGCTCGTCACGGAATTGTCATTGGTCGCGGCACGTGAGCGGCTGAATTTGCAAAGCGCAAACACGTGTGGAGATAAACGTGTTTTCCGTTACATTTTAGTCGCTACGAAATGGATCAAGGACCGCGCGCCGCCAACCAAACGTATTACGAAATAATTGATATCGTTGCGTAAATTACGCGGGAGCCTCGACGCGCGTATCGATCGATCATCGATATTAGGGAATTCAAATCCCGCGCACGCGTCCTCGCGTCGACGGATAAAAATTTCATTCAAATTTTTGCCCGTTCGTCGTAAAACGAACTCTGTAATGTACAATATTCTTTTTATTCGACGTGTAACGGGACGAACGATCGTTTATCGAAGTTCGTATCTAAATAAGAATTTAGCCGATCCGCGGATAATTATAGCCGGCTAGCTGTCGACGGCACCCACGGCGCGTTTGATGCAATTTAATCGCGGTGCGCGTCGCGCGAACCACCATTTTTTTTAGTCCCCGCGTGAATGCGGCTTAATTGCATTCGGTAGCGAGGAAGAATTAAAATTCAAAGAGGAATACAGCAGTGGGTCCCGAGAAAAAAACCGGTACCTCGCCTACGTATTTTACGCCACTTTCTTGCGTGTACGCACGCGCGTATCGCTGTCCCGCTTCATCGCGCATCTCCCGACCTCTCCTCCTCAAGGACTCTCCTCTGGAAGGCCCGTGTAGCCGGTAAGAGGCTCTGCGATCGTAATACAGTAGCCAACACGGTGGTAGGTTTAAATCATATTAAAGCGCATCCAGGCACCGGGAACCGTAACCCTGGATTACTGCTACAAATCGTCCCGTAAGGGGAATTCCGCGCGCCAAGTAATTCAATCGGCTTTAAAGGTCCTGCTAATCACCGAAGAACCTCTCCTCTAATTCGAGGACGCCGATTATGCTTCGTGTCGTTCCTTTTCACCGGACGCGACGCCGAAATTCACGCGAGACTCCAACAAATCGACTAAGGTGCATTATCTTCTACAAAGAAAACAAAGAAAAGACTACGACTACCGGAGAAATAGAAGTATTTGGTAATTCAGTGATGTACTTCCTATTTCATATTACTTAAAAAAAATTCGTTGATTCGTTCAAGTAATCACAATGGCAGTCGCCATTTATATTAACAATAAATAGTTATTGTTAACACATGTAGAATTATGTATTTCGTGGACATGTACGCAATCAATGGTGTGATTCTGTAAGCCTATCGATAGTCGAGAACAACAACAGAGACGAGGAGGTATGATAAAGTGGTCTCGTGGAAAGTTACGAAACAACGTGGGCAGCGACGGTAGAAAATAGCGTGGGTCGTGACGGTCTGAGACCAGGTGGAACGTGTTTATACAAGATACGACCTGATAAGACACCGCCGAAGCTCGGCGGAGAGCTTGCCTACGGAAGACACCAAATGACCAATGCCCAAAACCGAACGGGAAAAGGAAATTAAATTCAGCACTCGTAAAACTATTATAGCGTCGAAACTATTTAACGCTTAACGCATTGACCCATCTCATGCCCGTGCGTGTGACAAAACTTTTCACTATGGAAGTAGAAGAATTAAGTCTCAAGGTGAGATATTAACACGCACGCTACCACCACTCGTCTGGAATAATCGTCCACCATAGATCACGCTATATTCGTAGCGATCTTGTTCAACGTAGTGAATTACTACAATTATCTACGAGTAAGATACTTGGTTTATTTATTGGGTCATAAAATAGAGAACCATTTCTATCACGCACACGCGACGTTGGTTTTCTTACTATTTCTGGGGATCTTTTGGTTAAAATGCGACTCCAAGTTCGTTCTCCGAACGTGAAAAATTCAAATCACATTCGAATTCGGAATGGCGATTAAGTTCGGCCATGGATCTCGATGATGGTCGTAAAGAAACTTCTCTCGGGAATTATTAGCCGAGGTTTAAGTCCCCCACCCGATACATCGGTCACGATTTTATTGCGTTCATTTACGAATAAGCCTATTGAGAAGCTAGACATTCATAGATGACACCTACGAGATTGGATAACAGCTCGTAGAGCATCGTCGCGACAAGTTCCATCCAGGACTCGATCCGTAAATCGTGACAGAAAGAATACACGCGTCGCTCTCGTATTAACATTTCTTTACGCGTTCTGAATCGCGTTACAAATTACGTGAATCGGTCGCTCCATAGGTCGGAGTTAACAATGCCGATGATAGATAACCGCTTCTGTGACCGGAATAGTATTTTTAGTCGCGCGAGTAAACGCTTGCGCGCGCCCAAAGATGACCAGGCGCGGCGGTTTTTAAAAAATGAACGATACATACGAAAACGACAACGATATTTCTCGTGTTTCGTCGGTGGGTTGATTCGTTTCCGCGGAGCCGTGTCGTTATTCACGTATCCAATCAGTACCAAGTATCGCCTTGGAACTTAAATTGACAACGAAATTGGCAATGCAATTTACGCTGCAAGGGTATCGAGCATTTTTGATCTACACGCGATACGAGGCCACTTACGTGGAATTGAGAACCGCGCGCAAAAAGGAGATACGATCGTCGATCGAGATCGGCGTATTTGCAATTATTACACGAATGTTTTCCCTGGCGAATATATGTAAGTCGTCCAGAAGCATCTGTTTCGAATCGGCCGGATTGCAAAAAGGAAACCGTGTTGCACGGAATGATACGGACGGGAACAAAAATCGTGACCGCAATCGTACTCAATTTATACGTGTCCGGCGGAGGAAAATCGTCGGAAGATCGAGCCAATTACGTCTAATTTTTTCACGCGACGACCAAAGCACAACAACGCTACCAACGCCAACGGAATTACTTGTCCTTCGATATGGAAGGTATTCGCAACCTCGTATCTAGTGAAAACAAACTGCAGATTAAGAAACAATGAAATACAGAGGATCTTCTCTATCGCTCAAAATTTCACAAGAGAAATATTTGTAAATTGTGCAAGGAACTAGAGAGGAAATCGCGGGATTCTCGAGACGCTCAATAAGCGGCCCTTCGCCGAGATCCGAGTGTTCGTTTTGCCCTCGGAGGCTCTCCGCGACGCAGTATCTACGAGTCTATCCCCGACGCTAACAACTTCATCGAACTGACTTCGCACGAGCCAGTATCCGTTTTAAGAGGGCGGCTTTGCGGTACGTACACGATCAGCATCCACGCGAGCAACGCGTTACCGATTAAGACCTTGCTCATATCGGGGCCATTTTACATGACGCTTTACGCCGATAGCGTCGCAGGCAAAAAGACGCCCCGACCAGGAGGAATCTGGTCTTATGGGACCTCTGGAAAATTAATTCTCGTTCGCGTCCACGGGCCGAGTCGTTGCTCCGTCGCCGCGTTTTTCCGCCGGATGATTTCAACATTGCAAACAGATTACGCGCAACTTATTTCGCGACGATAAGAGCGTCTAGAGAGAAGTGGTTTGTAATTTGGTGGCAATTCCGTAATCGAGTCTTCGGGGAAAAATCACGCAGCCCCGGTATCTGTCCAACGTTCGAGGAGGGCTCGCCAGTAACGACCAGCTCCTCCTTACGCGCTCCATTAAATATTTATACCGAATCGCGTACCGCGCGCAAGAGACACCGCGAGACGAGATGCAAATTACAACAGCACTCGAACGCCGTTGGCTCTGCACACTTTGCGCCATCGAGACAGCGAGACGCGTACGGTGTTGTTCGTCCAACCATGGCGAAACAGATTTATTCTTACTACGCGTGTACGCTTATTGCTGCTTTCTGTTACTTGTTAAACCGAGTTTCTTACAAGAATTCGTCCCGCTGTTCGCGGTATCCATCCAACAAAGAAATGAAAAAGTTTTAAACAGTAGCATGACCTTCGGACGGCCTTGAGTACGAGAACATCAAAGATCATTTCAAGGTTCGTGTTGTAACGTATCGTTGTTTTCGTCTGAACATCGCCGATAATACCATTTAAAAAGAATACTAGCGTCCTTGTATCAAATTTTTCGTCCTCGAGTTCGTTCGAACGTCACGTTACCACAGACTATGGAAACGATTTTGAGAAAAGATCGGATGGCCTGTTTCAAAAGTCGCACCCTGTATACCCATCAAATCCTTTTTCCCCCCAAACCATCCCTAAACTTTTTCTGACGCGTGGTGTACCATTTTCGGTCGAGACTCGTCGTATATTCGTTAGCACGCCTCGATAAATATCTCTGCCAAATTTCGAAACTTTTTTCTTCGTTCTTTTTACTCGACCTTCGACGACTGGGCTAGTAAAGAACATCTTTCGTGACATTCAGGATTCAACGGTCGGACCTCGAAAATATCTTCACGATGTCAAATCGATAATAAAACGAAGAGAAGGAAACGCTCGACCGAGAGTGATCCAAGAGATCGAGAGTTTTGTGGATCCGGATCCGAGGGTCGAATTCGATCCTGCATCTCGCGTGTCGAGACACGCTTCGTTGTCTTTTCTCTCTCGGTGAGCATCTCTAGATCTCACCCTCCCTCTCTCTAACCAATCATTCTCCGTCTCCGTCCTGGCAGGCTCCGTCTCGCTCGCTCACTGACTCACTTACTCGGTGGAAACAAAAGGAGCAACTGGTGTGGGCAGAGAGAAGGGGAGGAAAAAAGAAACAGCGAAAGGGGCCCCTCCACGGCTTCTCCCACTCTTCGTGCGGAGGGGAAAGATCGAGCGGCAGTGAGTTCGACGGAGGGACGAGGACGCGAACAGGCGGGGTTAGAGGGATAGAGGGTGGAAAAGAAGGAAAGAGAGGCGCAACAAAAGTAGCCGTGACGTCGTGCAAAGCGAGCAAACCGAACGAGCAGCCGTGGAGGAAAAAGACGAAAAAAGCGGCCCTTCGCAGCAACGCAGAAGGGAACCAAGAGGGAAAGAAGAAGAAGAGACCGGCCAAACGAAGAGGGGACCTCAGGGATGTAAGGTGGAGACTTTCGTGCCTCATACGCGTTCGCCACGGATTAGGTCGACCGCTCCACCGGAATTGAAAATTACCAAAGTATTTTGTCATTCAGCCATTGACTTTATAACCATTTCCTACGTGTAGAGGAAAAATGCGATCCGTCGAAACGCTGGACACTGGAGAAGTAATTCGGGGAAGAAAGGGATTCGTCTAGACGATGAAAAAAAAGACACGCTTCCATGGGTTCGAAAGAATGGATTAAATCTGTAATATTTCAGGGACAAAGGATTACAATTTTTTCCCGTAACGTACCTTGGTTCGAAAAATGAAAAATGAAAGATACCTCTACGTCTTAACAAAGTCAGGAAAACAGATTGACCGCAAGCTACGTTTTATTTTTCTTATCGGACGCGCAACCGCAATGTCTGCACCGACTTCCGAGTAACTCGATCGAACGATTCTGCCCGATGGTTGTACCGAACTTTACTACAGCAGAGATAACGATATTTCTGATTGGAAAATCTCGACCAATTAACCCAGTGTTAAGTAGCTCGACGACCGTGCTGGCAACAGGTACGCAGAACCGCTGAAACATTGCACTAGCCTGCACGTCCGTAGCGGAAACAAACGAAGAAGCAACGAAGCGTAGAGCAGCGCACTCGCATCGTTGCGGAACGCGAAACAGAAGAGTCAATGAACCGAAACAATTGTAAACGTCTCTTGAGCCGATATTCGGTCGCTGCGTCCCTGGACCGTGGCAGAAGAGATAAAGGAGGAGGAAGAGGACAGAAAAGAGGAGAAGAAAAAGTCAGAACTGGCAAAAGGGGCAAAACCACGCGCACTCCGCACACTCTTTCCTCTTCTGGCTCTTTGGTTAGCCGAGTCCTCTATACCGTATAGAGTGTAGTAACGTACAGTACAGCCAAGACATAGTACCACGGCGTGCGCATTCGACTTTTCAGCGTGCACGTGCACGTGTGTCGACCAGCACAATGCGCACCGGTTCTTCTTGTGTGTGACTATGTAGGTACCTGCGTGTGTACCACTTCGCCATCATCCTTTACGGTTCAGGCACTGCGAGCCATCGGAGAGAACCTGGTAAACGGTGGATGTCAAGGTCCTCCCTCTGACAGTAGCCAAATAACATGTCCGCGTAACATATTTTTTTTTTTCAACAAAAATTTCAGTCACGCGAAACTTTTTTAAAAGCTCGCGCCTTTTATCGAAATTATTTCCACGTGGCCTTACACACTTTTTTCCAATTACGATTTTGCCAAACACTCTCTTGCGAGCAGAATCGCTCGGACGATCGGACCGACCCTTTACGACGCATAATAAAAAGATATTAACCCTCTATTGCGTTGCGTACCCGATCGGGAACGCAAGAAAAAAAGCATCTCTACAGTTAGCCTTGCCAGGAACGAGTAAAAAGAAAATAAAACAATTCAAATCGAAGAAACAGTTACGGCCGTACCTATTTCAGTCGGTAACATTTAATAACTCAATGGGTAATATCGACGATAGATAAAATTTTTAATGGACCATGGATCTTAAAAAATGTTTACAGCCAATTCGGTCTTATTAATGTAATATTGAAAGCTCGGTGAAGCTACTGTTCGCACGGATCGTTCGAATACAAACGGAGAACCGATGTTCATTTTGTCGAACGTTCGCGTTAATCGAACCTCCCGCGGTTACTCGCGCATCGGACGCGTCCCGGTCGATGCAACCTGCGGCTTAATGGAGCGATCATTACGTGACACGATGCGCTTGAAAAATTGTTCACGGTACGTGAACTCGACGCGGAAACGCACGGAGCCGATACGAAACGAATCTCGCCTCTCGGGTTGTTCGTAAACGTTACTCGCGAAATTAATACGGTGCGCGTTGATCGAGTGCGAGTCCCGGGGCCCGAAACGAGTTGATGTAAATTGCCTAATTGTAAGTTCCTCCCCGTTCGTCGTCCTCTGGGTAGAGCGGATCGGTAGTTGTGTTCCCCGCGGTAGCCGTTGCACGTAATAGCATTCGGAAGGAAAGCAGGAGCAAAAGGAACGATGAAACGAGACGAAAGAGAAACACGAAGAACAAGAGAGGGGAAACGGATCGAAAGGGGGAGAAAAAAGAGATCAACGCATCAAGAGGACGAGAGGCTTACACGAGGTATACATCAGAACAGATTAAAATCGTCGAATCTTCCTCCATCTATGGCTTCGCCCGTCGAAATTGCAACCACCTCTCGACCGCGATTTCCCAGTCTCTCTTTTTAATACGAGAGATGCTCGGAGGTGCGTTAATTCTTACCGTCTCAGGGAAGTACGACACCCCGGATTCATCCCCTTCTACTCGACAAGCCTCTAAGTGAAACGCAACGGTGCTACCCCGACTTTAGAGGAAGCAAACTATATTTGGAACATCGGTTCGTTTAACCCCTTCGTTGGCAATCGGATTCTCTGTACGTTCCACCCTTTCTCAAGGATCTTGATTTTCTATTTGCAGAAATGGGGCCCTTCTTCGGGGACAGTTTAATAGCTCGGTCGTATGCGAGGCCGAGTATGGGGAAGAGTAGGGGTCCGTCTAGCATCTCGCATTTGTGATTTACACATCGTAAAGGCTACGAGCAAGACGCGGCTTGTCCGTGCGTGTATGTACGCAAGCCGCCTCTCGCGACCAGATTTGGCGCGACTGATTATGTGCTCGCGCTGCACGCTCGTATCGCGTCGATGGTGTTCGACCTGTTCGCGTTGTGGGCGAGTAGTATGCAGGAGATGCAACGTTACTGGTGCACGCCCTTGCGGAAAGGTCGACGAGTCCGAACTATGTATTCCAAAGGCGCGAGAGCCTTTTGATCGTCTCTGCTAAACGTATCGATATCTTTCTGGTTTTGAAAAATTAACTATTTGGTATAGGTACTTCTCTGATTCCAAGAACTATCATTTTCACCCTCGAAACACAGACAATTTAAACAATTCTGGCACCTCAGTGTACGAACACAGGCGTATGATCGTTTCGAGGGTGGTTGGTGATAAAAGGAACGAAGAGGATGGTATCCTATCAAACTGCTCGAATCACGTACGAGAGATTTATCGGTGCGCGGATTTGCATTTTAAATATGCGAAGTGGCGCTGGATGTTAAGCCGCTCGAAAAGAATATTCCGTGCCTCCTTCTCCGCCGCCATTATCCCTTCCAGGTCGCTCCATTTTTCCTTATTTTCTTTGTACGGTACCTCGCGACGAACGACACCCAGGACCGTAACGATTAGCGGAATGGCGCGAATGCAAATCGGTAGACAAATTTCGCCTACTCTTTTCGTCGAATCGCGTGGTTTATTCTTGTAAAGATTCAAACGGGTCTGTCACGGACCGGTAATTCCGTCGACGACTGACAGCCAGTCGAGATTCATTAACGTTGTTGGCAGCGATTCAACGTTCGCAAAAAAAAAAAATACAATTTTCTTCGACGACAGGAGACGCTTCGCAGAGAACGGATGTCTCCGCGCAGTCAGAGGCACTTTAATCTGGTCCGCGTCTTCGAGGAATTACATTGACCGCACCTTGTAACCACCTACGGTAATTATAATGGCGGCGAAGGAAATCTATAACCGTTGTCGTTCAGAAACGCCTAACAGCTCGTTCACGCGATACGGTTTTTGCACCGATTCGCTCGTTCTACCGAATCGGTAATAACTGCAAGCAACGTTCGCACCTTTCTGCATGTATGAAACCGATTTGCAGCTCGAAGGTAAACTCGAAGCGTGCTCTCCTGCAGTTCGATGAGTCATTCTGCAGGATATGTGCAACTTTACTTGATAAAACTGCGAAACAGTTGGCATGGCAACAAATTTGTTCCATACCGAGAGAAGACTTCGAAAAATTGGACGACAACGAACGAACAAAGAACGTAGCCATGTGTACGCGCTAAAATTAATTTTTCAACTCTGATTTCGATTAGTGCCGATTCGATGAAATGGCGGAAATAAAGAAGAAACATTGGGTGACAACAGGGAACAGGTGTAATGCTCGAATGAAATCTCGGACTCTGTAGCAAACGAATGGGTCTAAGGGAAAATCCAAGATGAAATATTTAGCGCGAAGATTGCTTAATTGCCCCAGCGATGCAAATGCCCGAATAATTCGTTCTCTTTTTCGTCTTGGTTTCGTTGGCCGGCGTTCACCGGTGTACTTTGGACATTTTTTTTTCTCGAATCATCCTCGCCAGCTTTTTCTCGCCTTTATCAAGGCGCAATTTCGAGCGAGGCCGCGGGTCGAGTTTAAGGTTTTTAACTGGGAACGGAAAATCAATTCGATCCGCGCGCTATTGCTGCCAATTCATTCGCCGCCGCGTATTACGCGTGTCCATCGAATTGTATTCCGGAGTTGCAGCCGAACGACCGGAAACGGTACCACCATCGATCACGTGTTTTTGCCAGCGTGATAAAGTTACTTTGGTTTGCACCGGATGCTGCCTGTAACCATGGCAACGCTCGCGTGGATCCCTTCTCGCGTCAAGATAAGCGAAAATTACAACAAAAATTGCTCCTCTTTTGTTATTTTTCTATCTTACGAACTGTATACATAAACTGTTCTAAGGACGAACGACAGGAACTGACGAGATGACCTAATACTTCCAACGCGACTGGTTTTTATAGGTTTAATTGCAGCTTGGGAAACAGGAGGACGGTGGAAAGGACGTCTACCTTGTCCAGGAGCAAGTCAGTATATAACAAGGTATCGTATACTGTTCAGTTACATACGAGGACTGCATTGATTACGACGATGAGAAAAACGTAATCGGATTCCCCTAGCAACAACAGTGTCGTCGGCGTTGGTAAGCCTAGAAGTCGGTGCTTAGCGTACGGAGGGTGTCGAATGCCAAGACGAGCCGATAACAATCATCTCCGTGTAGACTATCTAGCCTCGTCTCGATGGGAATTGAAACGGCGTTTTGTCGAGCCTCGTGTCCTGTCGGCGTAATTTCAAGTTTCGATACTTTTTATCCCCGCGAGGTGCCGGATTCTTATTTATTTCTTCGGTTAATACGACGACGCGTGTTTCGTCTCCGATCTCCGCTTTTTTTATCATATTTTTCCCATCCGTGGAAAAAGTTTCTGACCGCGACATTACCGAGGATAATGGCCAGCGTCGTTAGACGGCGGTCATCTCGACTCGCTATCCCTGCGAAAGGAAGGGACGCGGTTTGACCGACGCGACTGGTCGTACAGGAAGATCTACGATTAAACTCTTTGCGCGAAGAGGAAGTGCATGTTTCTTGCGGCGATCGACTAAGACAACGAGAATAGAAGCCTGACAGCCCTGTCGTGCACCGCGGATGACGTACGAGAAACGGGTAAAACCATTCCTGGAGAAATCGACGCAAATCGTTTCGAAGAAACCCGTAGAACGCGCTACAATTTGTTCGAAAAATTATTGCGTCGAGACGCGAGTAACTGCCGTGTCTTCGTAGAAAATTTATTTCTCTTTTAATCGTTCGAGGGACGGGCAGCTATTTTAATTCCAAGGAACTCCTATGGATGGAATCTGTGGGACATCTTCGAATCTACCATAAACGTTAACTGGACGCGAAGCTCTAGCGAAAAAATTGTTAGGTGTTTCGTCTGTCAATCCTCAGTTTGACGTCGGAGACGTTGTTTGGGCTTTTATGATAAATGTCTCCGCTATTAAAATGGTCTTGCCCGGAGAAGAAGCGTTCGTCCGACGAAGGAACGTGGGAGATCTTCAGATCGTGACTAAAAATGGCGATGCAGGTCGAGCCTTTTGCCGAGGGCAGATCGAGATCGAGAGCTACGGGATGATCGGTTAGAATCGTTTGCATAGTCATTCGGATAGGACGATCATAGATTATTTAATAGAAACCGAAGATATTAGTCCCTAGATTAATAAAAGAGGTTTAACGACGTCCCTCGATCATCTCTTCCGCGCAGCGACGAAGCATTGGACGTAATCTTCAAAAGACTTTTAATTGTTTTCGGTACGGATAATGCCTTGCTATAACGAACTAGCCGTGAATAGTTGCGTTTCTCGACTTACTGCAGGCTCATAATTTACAATCAGTATAGCGGCTTCGCTCTAATAAACTAGACCATTTTAACGACGATATCGCTTCATAACGATTTACGATGGATCGTTCGTCGGATGTTTTCTACACAGTTGCATTAAATTCTCGTGTCAAAATGACAGCTTACTACCGAAGCGTCGAGGCGTACGAGGTTCTGCACGAATTATATATTACCGTAACGACGCATATGGCCTATTTAAAGGTCAGTTCCATGATTTCTTATTCGAGTTTCGGGGTCTTGTATACCGATCGTTCTGTATTCCATCCTCAAACCTCCTCGCGAACCGCTGCATACCGTACAATGACAGGTTTCCACACAGCAGAGGTGCAATTTCTACAACAAAAGTCACTACCTGGCAATTACGATCTTTTACCAGAGGCCTCTCGATGCTCGTTTCCTTTCCTGTCTATAGTTCTGGCTTTCACGCGAACGCTGGAGGTGTTCCCGTGCAACTACGGAAGCTCAATCACGAAACATTTTCCTACATTGCTCCCTGACGTTCTCAAAAAGTACAATTTCTATCAGTATCCGATCGTAGTTCGATCGAAAACGATAGTCGCTTGGATTTCGTGTACGAAACTGGTCGGACAACCGGTTAGGCGAACGTTCGTTAAGAGATCGTTGTCTCTCGTTCGGAAAGTGCGCTGTTATTGAGAAACCGGCCATTATTTTCCTCGCGCAAGAAGTCTTTAATAACTCGTTCGCATCGCGCGACGTCATTTTCTCCACAAAGAAACCATTTACGAAGGTGCCGAAGTAATTTGGACTGTTCCAAGAACTGTTACGCGCGAATACGCGAAAGAGGATTACCCTGATCGTGTTTCGCGAAAAAAAACTTGTCCGCTGGACTCCTCGGAGGTGTATAAAGTGTCGCCCTCGAGACAAAAGGCACCAAGGTACCAGGGTAGCTGCTCGCTTGTTTGTAACAAACTTTGCTCCGAGCTCGAAAGACGAAACGAGGAATAAAATTAAATACGAATACGATCCTCCAAGTTTCGTGTTGAAAAAATGGAATTATTTCGTTGGAAATCGTAGGACAGAACAAACCAGTATTCCTTAAGTCGTTAATTTTAGTGCAAACGATCACCGAGAGATAAAGTCCCACCCTCCGGGCGATCGTCGGATAACGGAATAACGACGGCCATTAGCATTTTCCACGTCAAGCTTATCGTAGAAATCTTCGTTTGTCGTCCGTAGTGCGTATAAAGTCCGCAGCGAAGGTAGATTTAGCAGGTCATTATTTCGTTATGACGTTTAATATCTACCGATATTATCTGGAGGAATAACGACACGCCATAAAACAAGCGTACGGTGTATTATGAAATGAAAGTTTCATGAGACCTTACGAATTAGCTACGATGATTGGACCATTATCGAAGCTGTTTGAAAATCAATCGACATTCGGAAGATTAGAATGCAAAAGGAAAATATTGCACGAGTGCAACGTGTACTATACCGACGTCCTTGAGTGTAAGCGATCTGTTTACGAAAGGGACATCGACCTCTTTGGTACTCGCATCCATTACGAACTTGGTCGAAGAGAAACACGAACATAAACGATGTTGCTCTGTACGTCAATTATGTGTGTTTATCCTCTCTTTCACAGTTTTTCCATTTAAACGTTTGCTATATCTTTTACTAGTCTTCTACTAGTATTTTTTTGTATTCGATACCATAAATCAATGCCTGCCAACCAGGTCCACGTCACGACACGATTATGGAAGGCTAATAATTCTGCGGCACACATTTCCAAATGGTAATTATGTTCTTTGATATTAGAAAGGAGTCTTGCAATAATTCACTGCGTTTAAATCTCTTTCTGAGCAACGGATTCGCTGGAAGGTTCCAAAGTGTCGTTTTAACGGTGCTCGCGCGAATCGTTCGGCTGCAGGAAGACGAGGAAAGAGAAGATTATCAAGATCGGACGGCAAGAAACGTTAATCATCGCCGAGAAAACGGAAGGTTTTGCTTTCTCTGAAGCGTTTACTTCGAGTTTTATTAATGCCGAAAGCAAGCACCTCGGCTCGTTGCAGCGTGGTCAAGAGCAATTGTAGTTTCTTTTCCCAGAGTCGCGCGAGGGTTGCAGATCGCATTCCGAGAAGCAATTTTAGTCCGAAGTCCGAGAATTTTCTTCTTTCGATTTGTTTTGCTCTGACTCTCGGACTTTTTCGTTTCTTTCCCGTGCAAATGCAATTTAAGACACGGATCAATATTGCTGGAGCAAACCGTCAAATGTTGCATTTGACACGACTAGTTTTCCAAATAATTTCATTTATTTACGAGTGGTGTTTCGTATCGAGAGTCTGGAGCTCGGCCCAGGCCTCCGATTCGGATCAACTGTGAGAGAAAGGGTCCTCTCGAGTTCTACAATGTTGGGTTCCACGTAACCCGTCCCTCTTCCTTTACGTCAACGGTTTCGAAGTCGTTTTTTCCCGGCCCTTAGAGCAGCACTGTTTAGGCTCGAAAACCGGATTGGACGGGTAGCAATACGGAAATTCTTTGGTGTAAGAATTTCCAACCAAGCGTGCCTTCGTGGGATCGTATTTCTATCCGGTCCTACCCACTACAATATTATTCACATTATTTATACATTGTTGCATCGCTTTCGAACACACTGCCCTCGCACGGTTCGCGTATTAATTCGGTGCTCGTGTTCCTTTATACCCAAACGAGAAAACAAGAAGTAACGTTGCACCGAGAACGGGCCCAAAAGTTTTTAAAGCCACGTTTCTTGCCGCTAGTTTTAAAGAAGCTGCTCGAAGCACAGCGAAGGAAAGAAATACTCGTCGGAATTTTTTTTTTAGGGATCCTCGGTATAGGGTGAAACTTCCAAATTGTTAGCTACTTGGTGAGCTATGCGTGTACGCGCCAGGGAAACGTTTTCCTCCCCAGCAACTCTGCCTGTGTGGGTTCAACGGCCGACGAATGACCTGCATCGTTGTAAAGCTAGTATCCTCGAGTGTCCTTGGTTTCCTACAAAGTTTCTACATTCGACTAGGGTTGCCAGGTCATAAATTTGTGCTTGAATTGGAAGTCGGACTATAGGACCATGCAGTTTGCGTTGTTGTATAAGATTTACAGTTATATCTTTGCTTCAAGATATAATTATGTAAATCCAACCGACGTTGGTTTTTTTCTGTTATTTTTCCGTCCTGGCAGCTTCGTGATTTCGCGTACGAAAAAGTTGTTATATTAATTGTTTGCTTCCTGTCCGTTCGATCGGGTGGGAAATGGCCCTCCTCCCGACCGCAATAAGTCCGTGAACCGTAAACCGAATGGTTGCGTGGAGTGACGGTAATTTTCCTCGATCACGGAGCAGTTCCCGCGACGGTAAAGTTATTTCCCCCATTCGATCGCGGATAAGAGCATCACGAACTACCGGAGAACGGGACAAACAGGAGTCCGTAGGAGCCAATTCGTGATTTTTCATCTTCGTTGACCGATGCATCACCTTCTCTCCGGCAAGTGGAGCACGTATACGTTTATTCGCCGGTGCTGCCCTCTACAGTTTCCTTTCATTGGCCCCTTATCTCCGAGTGATGGTGAATCACCGCGGCCAACACGATGCCGAGAGAGCGAGGAAACCAGAAGAGGAAGAGGGAAAGAGGACCACGATGATGCTTAGCACGTGTGTGTGGTGGTCATGAAATAACCGAGGTACAACCAGAGACAGAGGGAGGGGGGACAAGGTGGAGCGGGGGAGGAGAACCAGGAGAAAAGAGTGGAAGAATCGTGGAGCGAGGGAGAAGAAGAGTGGGAGAAAGAACCATGGGCATGGTGTTGACCGGGCTTTGAACCCTGATCCCACTGGAGTACTACGCCGTAGTACGGACTCCGTCGGGATTGGTTAGCCCGCTCTTCTTGGCTCACCACACTATCAACCCTGCTTCTCTCCCGTTCCACCCTTCCCTTTTCTGCCGCGTTAACAACAACCCTTTCCTCTCGAGACTCTCTATCTCTGGCCATTTTGTACCCGCGAGGCGGCCAACTACCGAGAATATCCTCGAGCACACCATCGACTCCGATGCGCTCCTCGCGGAACATTGCGAATGTTTACAAACACTTTGCCTACATGCAACCACTCTCTAGAACTGCACCTTCTACGAGCGTGCGTTGCGCGTTGCTGACGCGACGCACGTTTCCGCCATTCTACGCGCACACGGGACGCGGATTTTTTGTTTTTATTTCATCGTTTTAATCGTTTTCTTTTTGTTTCGCGGGGGTAGAGGATGACGCGATTGAAAAAGATCGAGTATCCCTCGTTCATCGAACGCGCGTCGAAAGATCCAAACGTGGAAACGATTCGTAGGAAATAAAAATATATTCGCGGGCCAGCGTAAAGAAGAAGCGAACCACGGTCGGAAGGTTCGAAGGACGGACGCCGTATATATTTTACGAAGAGACATAAGCGAGCTTCTCGTCTTGCGCATCCTCGAAGACATCGAACCACAGGCGACTACCGCTTTGTCCTTACTTGAAGAGGCCGACGGTAGTGGATGGGATGATCTTCATCGATGGTGGGGCAAGAAAGATGAGCAGGGTAGAGGAAGGCAGAGAAGGTGGAGGACCGTTGCACTGACCGGGCTTTGAACCCGCTATGTGGTAAACAACAGGTACGTTGCACCCATGGCGCAATTTGTAAGAGCCCAGTCCAAAGAAGACTTCTTCAGGAAGCCACGGTCCGAAAATAATACCAAAGACCACTTCGAATAACGGCTACCTGCCCTACTACCTCCGCTCGGTTTCTTCCTTCCTTGGCAAATCGCAAAGAAAAAACTACAGATCGTGTCCTGTGATTGGGAGCTACGCGGAAATGCGTACAGGAAAGTAGAACTGTCCGAGGCGTGTTCGAAACACGCTCGAGAAACTCGAAATTCGAAACGGGATTTTATTCAAGTCCAGAGACGTTCCTAAGGAAATCAAATAGCTACCAATTACTTTATACGTTTCAAAATTATAAGACGATCCCTGCTGCCTCGAAACTGTTTTCGAGCGGGTTTAATCGCAGCGATTATTAATGCTTCTTTGTTTTGATGATGTACTGTGAACATTCTCTAACGAGGAAGTGGACTATCGGTTCTAATCGGAGGCAAATGGTATCTGGATGGCACAGCGCCGTCGACTTCCGCTTTACAAAGGCAGCTGGAGCCTTGGATATCAAATCTCGTCGCTCATTTTACGAGATGTCGTAACATTTGCCGTTAAACGCGCAATAATTCCGATTGCTTTGCATTAATAACCGATAATTCTGCTAAACCCGTTTTAATGCTACGCAAATCAACGCGGTATATAATTGGAAACTGTTTACACAACAATTTGAATTACTGAGTAGCAAAATGTCGCGGTAAGTAAGTATTAAAAAGCGAAGTAACAGTAAAAACAGGATCTCTTTTGTAATAACGTATCAACGACTACCTTCTCGTGTATAAAATACTGCTCGAATACGACGTTTCGACACGCTACCAGAAAATAAATCTATGCCAGTTTACGTAATTTCATGCAAATTCGAATCTGGGTTTGTCGTGAATCGATATCTCTACCAATGGGCCTAGTTACCGACATTTCCAGTTCCTCTTGCGACCACTAACCGTCGCTACTGTCGCAAAATTCCCAACAACTGTTTCTACCTAACACATATGTTTTTCCTTTTTTAATGTTTAAACAACAAAGTGTCTACCAGACGTATTATTCGTTTCAAATTGTTCGTCGATTACAGTTTAAATTCGTCTTTCGATACATGTATCTCTCCTAAAATGATTTATAAAACACAAACAATGATGATAAATAAAAGGTTTCTGCTGTTTTTCTGAAAGAAGGTGTGGCAAAATTAAAGTTACAAACGTTTTCGAAAATATTGCTTATCTTCATACGCGTGGATTCTCACGGTAATAAGCCGACAACAAAATCGAGGTCACTTCCGGTTTTCGTCACGGAGGCATCTTTCTTAAATATAACGCGTAATTCTATATAAAATTTAATGTCTGATGCTCTTGTCTTCGTAAATTATTCATTTATATTATTCCCTCAATGAATAATGAATATTTATCAATGAAATACCAAAATTCTGCCCTTGTGCTATATTTTTAATCCCTTTTTCCGATGCCAATCGTTCGCGTAATAGAGGCATTTAAAAAGTGTCATTGAAAAGCAAACAGCTGTTGAAAATGTTGAATGCAGGGACGTATAATTTACGATATTTCTTCGATAACGCGTGCATCTTGTATTGTTATTACAGACAACGGGTTTCCCTTTGTTTTTATACAAAATTGATATCGGAATTCGAAGAATTCCTGTGATCGTGTTGGCCGAGGCTACGGACGGGGAACTCTCATTCAAGAATGAACGTCGAAATGTGAGCGTATCGTCTAAAAATACTGGCGGTGGGCCGAGGTGCGCCTAGCAACAGAGATTGCATAGAAGCATAACTATAGTGAACGTGCGTGTTTATACGACGAGGCACAACGAGGACACAAGTTACGAAAAAACGGAGCCTGAGCGACGAACGCGTTGCCATACGTTAAAATTACTTTTAACATTTCGACGTCCGATTCTCGATCGTTTCGAAACTTTGATTTACATTGTTTCGAAAAATAATAATATTCAGTAGATTGGTCAGTTACGGAAGGGTCGTTTCAATCGAAATCAAACAATTTTTACAGGAACACTTTTATCAAATAGTGGTTGATCCTTGTTTTTTTTTTGTCTCGAAATTTCTTTAGTCTCACCTGCTTCCCCAAAATGGTTTTAATTCATACAAAAATAATACCGCTATAATACCTCTTTCCTAATGTCGCACTACTTTTCTATACATATATGTATATTTCTACGTCCAAAAGCATCAGAGATATTTCAAATAGACATGTTTGCTATACCATTTAGAATAATAAATGCAGTTTTACTCGCGTATCGAGCTTATATTTTGTAGGAATTATTTTCTTGCGTGTAAGAACCATTCAGGGTTCGAGACCAACAAAATTAACAAAAAAAAAATGTTCATTTACGGTTAAGGATCACGCCAGTGTATATCGACGAACATTGAAAAGAGCACAGATTGCAGAGAGACACGTGCACCGTCTTTTGGAGAAGAGTTGCTTGAATACAGGGGCCACGTGGCTTTCTAAGTGAAAACGAGATTCTTTCTTTACATCCCCCCTTTCTATTCCCTTCAGAATACCATGACATATACCTCTGGCTAAATCGCTATCCGAATATGAAAATGAAATTCGACCTCACGATTATTTTAAACCGCTTACTCAGTCCGTTTCACTGAAGTAATTCTTGCATAATTTTCTGACCTCGATTTTGAATTCGCATAGAGATTAATAAATAATTATGAATGCCATTAAAAAAAAAAAATGATGCATCCGCGGATCTTTCGAACGTAGAATGCATTGTACTTTATATTCAAGATGTAAAGCTTTGTGTCTGATCGCAATAACCAAGAAGTCGGTTCTTGGAGCAAGAAAAAGAAACGTGGGAAGTAAATTCGAAGCGTAACTTACCGAAGGAACACCTGCCTCTTAGCCGACTTAGAGTTACTCTCTCCTGGGCACAGCTTCCGTTGCACCTGTTTGAATCTTCAAGAAAACAAATTCTGCGAGCTTTTCGTTCAGCGCAAGGAGTTTGTACTGGGATTCAAGGAGTACTAGGGTGGTGTCTGCTGTAACAAGGTAACATTTGGATTAGAAAAATGATAGGATAAAATGATGATTAGAAAAATGATAGGATAGGTGGTCAAAACAACCTACAAAGTGATTGAATTATCAAGGATGAGATCATGGATGATGCATACCACAAACCATATTATTCTCTTTAAAATAAATTCTACCATCGATGGGAAATCAAATACGTGTACCAGGATTAACACCTACGAGGAACCAAGTACACGGGAATAATACATATGTATAGGTTTCAGGCACCCAGGACTCGTAAAAAATGAATACAGGTTTTTTTTGTAGATAATTCTTTTTTTTAATAAACATAGGTATTCACTTATGTAGGTTAGTTTTTTTAGACTCTCTTACGATTATGGTTTACATAATAATATTGTCGTTACACATATAATTCTTAGACGAATACCAACTGGAAGTGAGACACTGGGGTACTTCTGCTCTCCCTTTTCCATTTTTTCCTTGTCAACATTCACCCTCGCAAACAAACATCATGCACACGTGCTCAAGCATATGCAAATCTCCTTTCACACACTATTTACCGGGGCCTTACGTCACGTTTGGAACGTACATACACATCTACTTATTACAAATAAGAAGTACACGCTAAGTTATGTTTACTGAGATCATACTAATACATCACAGGGTTACATAGATATACGATTTATATATTCTCTTTTACTATTTTTTTTCGTTTGTTTCCCGACGGCAGACTCTTTGTATCGTAACCTTTGCAGATCTAACGAGATTCCATAGTCGTTCGACGCGTTCCTTGTTTTTTAATTGTTTTCTTCGTAAAGGCAGGGAGAAATAATGTTTAGCAGTCTGCCGTTGACTATCAGTTTCTTCCGAAAGTATCGTCGAACCGTCCGATCGTGCGATCGTAATCGTCGAATCAGAATTTCGTCGAAAAAGGAAAAGAAAGAATATATAATATTATATGTTCGACAAATTCTTTGTACGGAAATTTTGATTTCAATTTAATTTCTTATCGCGAAGCTCTCGCTGTACGCGTATCGCTGCCATGAAAGCGCCATTGAAACTTCGAATACAACGCGACCGGTATGAAAAACGACCACTAGAATTCCTCAACGAATCGATTCATCCGCTCATAGCGCACTCCGCGAGTGAACTACGAAAAAAATAGCTTTGTAACCACCAGTCGTATTTTTGAATTATAATCTCAAAGAGGGGGAGGGAGGAATGATAAACGGAAAGAAGTGTACCAAGGAGCAGGGTGCGAGATAAAAAAAAAAAAAAATAGAGTTGTTCCAGAAGACGGCTTTAACCAAATTATTATAAACAAAAACTTGTAATAAACAGCTACCATTATAAAATCAATATACCATTTAAAGAGATATATAATTACATTTACATTAATGTTACGGTTTTGCGTAAATTCATCTCCAAATCCACGATGAAAAAAGTAACGAAGGAAGCTTTGGTTCCTTTTCCAAAATAGCGTGTTGGGCACTTTGAACCTACGTACTTTCGTTAACAGGATATAAAATCATTCGGATACAGATGCACCCTCGCATAATTTAAACAACCGTTCAAAGACCTCCAGAAGCAACGATTTCTACTCGCCGAATGGTACTAAAAGGAACCCACTACACGTTTGCTCGGTTAATGGAAATCGCGCAAATTTCAGCCTGATAATACCTCCACGAAAGGTGAACTTTCTCGTTAAACCAAGGAGAACTTTCAACGGTTTTTACACTGCACCACCAATGTCTAGGGTCTGATCGTAAAACGTTAAAATCAGAGGGGAGGGGGAGATCCTTCGCCACAATTTGTACAAGAAAATGCAATGAGATAACAAATGCAAATTCATGACGAGCTAAATGAAGATTGCATCGCACCGGCCGGCCAGATCAATGAGGATTATAATTCTGATTACTACACGACTGATCATTGTACTATAACTTCTACCTTCCAGAACATTTAATACGCAATACCAATTCTGAATTCTGCAATCTTCGTGAAGCTTCGATACTCTATATACAATATACTTGATGCAAATCAGGGCAACGAGAGATGAAAGAAGAGGAGGAGGGTGGGGAGTAGAATACGATCAAGGTTCCTTCTCTGAAGAGATATAAGAAAAAAATCGCGGGGTGATTTGGCATCGGCTGTACTTTCTTTAAGTCGTACAGGAGATCAATGCTTGAACATGGGTAACCAGCTACGTATCTAAATCATATCTTTCTCCAAAATTACTGTCCTCGAGAGACTGATCTCTCCTTCCGGCCACGAAATCGTGATTGCGTTTCCTTTGTTTTCTCAAACGTTTCACAGAGGTTCACTTTCCCCTCTGTATAATTTTTTTTGTTTGTTTTCAGATACCCTAAGAAAGAAATAATTTCGCGATCGTTTCAAGGACTCGGTCGATCGAAACCACCGCGAAAGTTCGTCCGGCGAGTCAAACTTTGTTTTCATTAGTACGTTAACAGAACATCCGCGAATCCTCGGCAAGCTGAAAGGTCGTCGAAGACTCGCGGAGGGTTCAAAATGGAAGCAACTTTTGCCTCCAGGGATTAAAACGGGTCTTCTATTTGCCGATGTTTCGATCAGAAACGCAATGCACTTGCCACTTAACACCTAAGATTCGCTTAAAATTTACGTGTTGTATCCTAAAAATATTAATATATTTTTTGTCTCCTTACACTCCCGTCTAAAGTGTACGCTGTGCAACGACACCATCATCGTCATCGTAATTCAACCCTCCCTTGCTTCATTCTTTAGAATCGAACAAACAAATATATATTACATTAATTAATTTCGTGAAATCATTACTCTCTCTGTCTGTCTCTCTATATATATATCCTAATTGTTACTCTGTGTTTAACCTAATGCAAAAAAAAAAGATAACGACACGATGAATTACATGTACATGTATTTAAAAAAAAAAAGAAAAAAAAAATTATAAAGAATAGAAAAAAATAGCAACAACCGTGGCGTATCGTACTTTCTTCCGTCGGTTTCCTCGTGCATGGTCGTCGTTGTTACTATTTTGCAATTTCCGTGGCATGGCTACGAAAAGTGTATGCGCGTACGTAACGAAAACTGGCGATGCTTCGTGGTTTCTTTTTTCCTCTGCCTACCGTTTTCGTCTACATTCATGGCGGATAAATCTACGTGAATGGCACAGCCAACGGACCTCGCGCCTCCTCTGTCGGAGCTTGCTTCTGCCGTTTTCGTTCCTCCTGGCAGTAACGCTTGCTTCGTGGTTCCGGTCCCTCTCGCGCGGACAAATGAAAGAAGGACAGCGAGGCTGAAGGAGGAAGCCGGGAAGGCTCTTTAGCTGCGTATCTGACCCGCGTTACGGGCGATCTTCTCCGGCGGCTCTATCATGCTCTTCGCGCTACCGTTTAAGCTACGTTTACGACTCTTCATGAAGTCTGAAAACATACAACAATCGAACATGTATACATCCGCAGAAACACGTAATTCGCTCACAAATACAAAAAACGTTCCGAGACCTTGCGTGATAAAAAAAAACACGACGAAGGAGACGGGTAATTTTAGCTCGTTAATCAACAAAGTTTCAACCGTTCGGCGAGCGTTATTCGAATCGAGTATTCTAAAATCGAGCGTCTTCCTAATCGCATGCAGCGTGAAGTTCGACCTTGTGCATCACTCGCGATAACCTTACGAATGTAATCGACTCACCGTGTCTGTTAATTATATATCGGTGGCAGATAAGATATCCGCGAGTCGTCGCGAACCTCGTTCGGAATTAAAACGCGCTAGACCGAAAGTACCTCGAAGAGAGAAAGAGAAAACGTCGCATAAATCGTGCAATCGTTCCGAAATAATAAGAAGCACGAAACATTGTTCCTCCTATGCGCGAGACGTTGTTTGCGAACCTTTAATGAGTCACGGTATAGGAAGCTCGGCACAAAAACGCAGCCTGCACCAAGCTGATCACTCGCGATCATGAGTCACGTCGGCGTCGCATTCAGCTCCGAACGAACCACAAAAACCCCTGTCGCCCCCTCGATCCCCTTCGGATCAACATTTGGCGAATTTCCACGGGGAAGCTCTACGCATCTGTTCAATTTTCCGAGCTAACCCTCCGTGACCTTTCCTAGTCTCGCTCGCAACGCCACGCGACAAAATTATGGATATTTCGGGGCTAAAGAACCGCGTGTGCCAACGGTCGCGAACCCCCTTTTCGATCACGCCAGATCGGACGCTCAAGTAACATTTTCAAGAATTCCAAAAGCATCGAAGAATCCACTTAGTGTCCCGTTTGTCGTGGAACGAGCCTATTGTAAAACACCCGATATAAGAACGTAAATCTCCGTTGTAACAAAAGCACGCGGTAGAGACAAGTACATTAGCATAGTCCTCGTCCAGTATTTCTTTTTTCTATGCCACCCTTTCGGCGAGTTCGCAAGCAGTTTCACGAAGCCGGAAAGAATCGATGCGTGCAATTTAAATGCCGGGATTGTGCGCGTATGCGGGTTAGAACGATCAGGATTTAAAATACGAATCGAGCCACCCCGCGTGGCTTGGGGCATCCACCCCGGTTTAGTCAGGGATGCGATCACGATGCTAGCACAGCTGATACCCCCATGGCTGGCAACGCGCAGGAGGCGCACGCTCGCACGAAGGTCGCACGCGTGAACAAAAGCTGATGACCGACAGGGGTACGCGGAAGAGAACGGGAACGGGGGTGCAGCAACCCCATATGGACTGTACAGCTGACCGCGTGGCTCATTAATAACGTACGTTAGGAAAATCAGTCGGCACCCCTATTGCACTTACAGCCAGACAGAACGGCGGTACGTTACGATCGTGTTCGTTATCCCGTATACTCGAAAACATGGGGAACAGAGGGAGGAGGTAGACGCGTCGAAACGGACCGTATCGGCAAATCAAAACGCGTCGTGCGGTGTATCGATCCGGTTAATCGAACAGCGAGCGTATCGTCACGATATTATCGTTAAATAATAACGGTTACCGTCGCGCGACGCACGCGACCACTGAAAGCCGAGCCGCAGAATAAACATCAAAGGTAAGACCAATTACGCGTAATCTCGCGCAATTAAGCCAATGTTTGAGCACGTCTCGGGTCGAAGACTCTGCTCTAACTTTGCAGAAATGCCTGTAACGCCGAGACCACACCGCGCGATTAGCGATCAGCGTTTTTCTAAAGAACCAATGGCGCGAGAAAATGATAAAACCAGGATTTACAGTCGACACAAGTCGGAGAGGGCTCCGGAAAAATCGCGTTCCTCGAGGGACAACTGTAATTAGTAAATTACCCAACGAATTCGGAATTTTTTAGTTGTGAAAGTGTCTTTAATTTGTTTTTAATTGCGTGACCACAATTTCTGTTTGATATGATACGAAAAGTATTATCTCGCAAACTCAACGGCGTGTAACGTAGTACCGATCAAGGTCTCGAGAGATAAGAAATGTAAAATATAGAGAGACCATATATAACAAACTTCACGAAACGTTTCGTACATCGGACGCGTACACATTTGCGTCGTTCCTCGTTAATAAAAAAAAAAAAAAAATCAGTCCTAACCGTAAGTATGCATTGCATTAAATAAGCTTAGCGTATTGGAGACGCGCCAGTTTAGCGTACTCCAAACACACGGTTTTTCAACAGTTTTATCGAACGAGCAAATCCGTCGTTGTGGATACAATGCGACGCATAAACAAATGAACGTCGTCGCGTGCTGCTGCGACGCAAAATGTGTTTACACCCGTGTAGATGCATGGCGTGCGGGACACATGACGAGTCACGTCCAGAAATAGTGGCGTCGCGTGGGTGGTGTGCACACCCGAATAATAAATAGGCGAAAAAAAGGGAACTAGACCGTGAGGTACCATCTGAACAAAATGGCCGTGTCCAAGATACAGATACAATACGGAAGGCCTCGCGTGAGAACACGTCCGAGGAAGCGATAATACACGGGGTGTCCGAAAATTGCACCCGATTTGGTCGAAAGGAACGTTGTTGCAGAAATTCGGTAATGCAGAAAAGATCGCGTGCCCCGCCGGGTATTCAAATAATCGATAGGCGAATTATTCTGTAATAATATTTATCGTTATGTCATTCTTGTTTACGCTCGCGCGCGTATAATTATCGAACGATGCTTATCCGTGCCAAAAATATATTTCTTCAATTTTATTTTGATTTTTATCGCTCAACTGTGAGTTTACATTAATTTTATCTAATTCGCATCCGTGGAAATACTTTCGTTATTCGACGAGCGTTCGTTGCCGAATCGGCCGATCGATTCATCGACGTAATGTACAAAGTCTCATTGTAATATAGATCTGGAAGTCAATGGTATTCTTTAATGCACGAAACATATATGCACAATGTGGTACACGGGTGCAATTCCTTCTTTTTATCAGGTGCTTACGTAATTACGCAAATTACAAAGACCTTGGCTGTCGGTCGACGTATTAGATTGACCTAGGCTGTACACACTTCCCGTATAAATAATACCAGTCAATTAACTGCGATAATGCGCGTTAATCAAACGGAATAATTCAAGAAATCTCGTGTTCGGCCTCCGAGTAATTGAAATATCAATTTTCCTTATGCATTATACCGGTCATTCATATTAGTTTGAAAGTTAATTCCTAACCTCATAGCTAATAGAGAATTGACGTCAAATTAAATATAGATGTTGAGGTTAACCCTTTAGCATTCAGTATATTTAAGTTAATTACGTGCTAGACGTGTTCTTTTTCGTAAAGGAAGGACTCTTTGAACATTGAAAAGGTTAACTCGAGCAAAGATTAGTAACTTTTTCGCAAATCTTGCACAGTGACCGACAGTCGTTTTACCCGCATGGGGGAAAAAACGCGCGTGTTTACGTCACTGTTTCGTTTTCAACGTACAATGGCAATTACGAGGTAGGAGAAAAAAGAACGTTATCGCTTACCGGTTATGGAGGACTGTTTCCTCGTCGTGGAGGTCGATAAAACAGGGGTGGTGGGTTCGACGATGTACACTTTCTTGTCCGACTCGAAGTCGAAAATTTCGTTCATGGTGACCTCGCCGATGTGCGGTACTCTTGGTTCTTGCGGCGGCGTCCTTTCCGATTTCTGGAGGATCGGAGTCGTCGGGGATTCTTTACGCAGTAATCTCGTGGTGGGCGAAGACTCCCGTGCCTTTCGTGGCGTGCTAGGCGCGTGTTTCCTTAAGTAGGGCATACCGCGTAGGGCATAGGGCTCGGGGACTACGTCTTGCGGCGTGACGAGTTCCCACTCGTACCTCGAATTCGCCCTCGGTATCTCCAAGTGAAAGTCAAATCCCCATCTCTCAGCGTCGAGTATGGACTGAGCGCGAAGCTCCCGCTCCGCCAATGCACGAGCCGCGGCATGATCGACAGGTCCGAACAGGTCTCTTCGAACACGGGCAAGGGCTGCTCTGCTGGGCACCGCTCGTCCTCCACCCAAATTCCTACTCATTTCCGTCATCATCACCGGATTCAACACTCGTGCGCTCATATTTCGTCAGTCTTTCGCGCCGACAACGTCGCCGTTCTCCTCGCACGGTTACCAATATCTAACTACGGTCACACGAAGAAACAGCTTCTGTTTCTTTTTTTGCGGTCACGATTCCTCTCTGTCTCTGATTTCAGAACGTGATCCGGCACCTGGCCAGCACCACTCTCTCCGAACTTCAACACGCGCACACCACTAAGTTAATAATCGTCCGTTTTTGCATAGGTTCGTTGCGTTCGCACACGTCCCATTTACGAAGATGATTCTTCCAGGAATCGTCCACGGAACGTTGAAATACTCGCGGCTCGCCAAGACGTGGCAACGTTGTCGTGGCGCGACCCACCGAATTTCGAATAATGGCCGTGCTCAGCGTCACCTCGCGACTACGCTGATCGTTGACTCGTCCATGGGCGCACAAAATAATCCGCAAAAATGATTTTCGCCAGCACACATTCGCAAATCGACGGATTATCGACGCAACGAGAATGTATTTCCACCGTAGAAACGTGCACGACCACTAACAAAGTTTGGCAACACGGTAAACACAGTACTGCGTATCACGAGCGAGTGAGACGCAAGATATCAAAACAGCAACACGGCTATCTCATATTTCCTGAGAGTCCGATACACGGTCCGACCGCCGAATTAATCGAAATAACGTCCAGGAATTGACGACAGAGTCCGTTCTCGATCTTTCCCTTTTCTTTTCTCATGAATTCGTCACTATAGCCTGCGGGAAGATAGAATCGGCAACGTTGCACGCACTTGCGCGTGAGCCTCCCAAAGAGACGGAGAGCGTGTTTCGACGTGTTCCCGCGAAGAATGTGACGATGTTGTTGAAATTTAAAATTTCCTGCTTATTCTGCTCAACCGATGTCGTAATTATCACGTTCGTGTACGATGACGCGCAACAAAGATATCACGTTCGGTCCATTATCCAACGGAAGAAAATTTCGCGGAAAACGTATTGCACACGGCCCGAAAGCACCAATATGCTGCTCGCTGGCACGATGAGGAATCACCAAATTGACTTCGTTGCTGTATAAAATCCAAAGAAGAACGCTTCCCGCCAAACACACGACTGTCAAGACACACGCGTGGTTCCAAGTTCGGCGGAAGGTCGTACACGATTGCGCAGTTATGTTGACGCCTGACGATGTGCGTGCGTACTCTGCAACTCACGGAGTTGCGCGAAGACACGTCCAACACGTGTAAAGCGCTCTCTAGCGACTGAAGCATGCGCCTCCCGTTGCAAGTGACCAAGCCTCTAAACTCGTCGGTCATCTTCGGCCATCGTCGGTCTCCCTCGGCGTCACCCCTTTTCCCTCTGCCGCTACGGGGAAGAAACGAAATAACCGCCATTTGCAGAATACAGTCCCTTCAACCTGAGCGCAGCACTTCAAGCTTTGAAAATACGCACGAGAAGGTTGTACAGTTATTGGCCCCTTCTCTACAGCACATAAACGAGCAGAATGCTGATGATAGTCATTGAACGTGTACCAGTATGCCAAGTTCTATGGTAAATACCCTTCAACTTCATTTTTCCTGTCGGGTCTATTTTACCCAAAACCTTGACAAACCGATAAACCATGATCGTGCATTTGTTCGCTACCTTTTAGTACAATATGCACAATTATGCTCAAACTGTGATAGTACCTGCTATTGATAAGAAAGAAACAAAACTTTGTTCCAAGTATGGCTAGTACAATCGAAAATTTGAAAGCTAGAGAACTATAAAAGTTGGGTTAATTTTACACGGTGAAAGTTTCGTAGTTGACGCTGACATAATGCTATTTAGAAACAAGTTGATCGACGAGAAATGTTAAGCACGTCGTGTATTGACAAAGGGACGAAAAATAAACAAGTCCAGCTTTCAAAACAACGGCTGTAATCTTATCACGGACACTCGTACGTACGTTTATTCGGCGGATTTCCATGTTTGCATGGCAATACGTTACGAACAGTGAATGTATTTGCATACTGTTCAGATTATCGTGGACATTTCGTTTTGACCGATAGAAGCTCCCATGGTTTAAACACCGTGCTGAGAATTAGAACACCATACTTGGACGAAATGGTCAAAAGACTTTATCTTTTTGCATTTTCGTCGAGACCAAATACGAAACAGTAAATTGGGTTAACTTGTATTTACGTCTACAAGTGTTTGGAATATATATTTAGATATGTCAATCGACTGTTTTACATTGACTATTGTTTGTATTTGTATAAAAAATCGTATATTTTATTGTGCACGTTTGAATTACGTTTATTTATTCGATTTCAGAGTTTAAGTAAGAATTTAAATTTATACGCCAGCCTAATGTACACGTATAAGTGCTTACGAGTTTTAGTTGAAAAATATTATGCATATGTAAAATATCAATTGACGATTGCTCGTTAATTTTCATGTATGTCTCGATGGTGATTGTTAGGCAGCAGATGTTTGTTGGGTCGTTGTTAGGAAAGTCACGAGATCAACGAGGCGAATCGACACTTTTCATTGATAATTGTCAATTTACTTCGTTGCTGTTCTCGTGGCCTAAATCGTTCGTATTTTCTGCAGAAGGCAACGGAGAAATGGTTTTGTGTCGCGTGGGACGCAACTCGCGTCGAGCAGACTGTGCACGAACGATCATCGTGACCAATCACGGCGCGCGTTGCCACGTAGCGTTGAGTAGTGTTAGTGGATATCCGTTCTATAAAGTATGGCCGACCAAATGGCGCCACTATAGGCGCGCGGGAAACTTTCAAACATTCAAACCGGGCACAGACGACAAAAACAATTTCCCAGTAAACATTTTGCACCGTAACCGTGATATCTTATGCAATTATGATTAGAATCGACGCCAAACTCTTACCGACGGCTCTAACCTCAATTTCGATCGTTTGTTATTTTCGAATCTACCTTCGGAATTCTGAAAGCGATATTCGGAAATGTTTTTAGCTACAAGGAAAATAAGAGAGAAACAAATAAAAAAAGCGAGAAAGACAATCGAGAGGAATAAATTCTCATGCAAAGATTGTAAAGCGTGTCGTTGGAAATGAAAATCCCACGCAACATCCAGGAAGTGGTGAGGGTGGCACCGGATGCATCTCAATGAGGGGAGAACGAGCGAATGAGTCGCGTAAAACAATCCTTTTTGCGTTTCACCGAGACTACCGTCTTTCTTTCATCTGTGGTTAGGTGGAGTACCCGTTTAGCAAGGTATTTCGTTGCACAGGTGTTCTCTCATGGTCCGCTCTAGACGAAGGATGGAAAATAAACACCGCTCGTGTGCTCCCTCCTCATCCTTGCCTCTTATTCCGTATAACGCCTACTGCATCTATCTTCCAGACGATGAGCTGTCCTAGATTATTTCTCGAGGAAGCTCGTGTTTATACATCCTGCATAGACGACCGGAAGACGCGTGGTTGCATCTGCATCGTGTGTTTACTATCGAGGTAGTCACCTGTTCCGTCAGAAAAGAGGATTTCGCTATCAAATCCGGGTTTGCCGTCCTTGTGCGTTATCTCGTTGCTTGTACGCTGCTTTAGAATGAAAATGTAACCGCGATAAATCATTTTTATCGAGCTCAAGGTGGTAGATTCTGGAACTCGAGGTTGAGAATGATGATACTCCTTCGTACGACGCGATAATAGATAATGCGGGTTTTTTTTTTTTTGTTTACGCCAGCGGAATTGCAAGATTTTAAAGATAGTAGATATCGATATCGATCGGTATTTAATAATCTGCTCGTCTCGGGATCGTTCATTAGCGATACGTGTTTGTGAAATTCTTGAGCACGGTATTGTCCAATGGTTCTTCGGAACAATGAAGGTGGTGCGCGTTATATGCGAACATCTTTTGTCGTAGTCGTGATTGTGCCCACTTCCGTGGGAATTCGCGGAACGGAAGTGCAATTTTTGGCAATGGGTACACCACCGTCAGCTTCCATGGCGCGAGCAACGTGAAAAAAAGCGATTCTTAAGAAGCAGTGCCAGGTGCATGGGCCGCCTTCTCACGAGAGCTCGCGATTAAATGTTAAGAAATCGTGATACTCGTGGAATTAGAGTTGACGTTCCTTTCAGAGAAAGTTAAGCGACTCTCGATATAATTGTGTACACACGCAACTGTAAATCTTCAGGGTTTAACTTTAACGTAGTGTAATTTGCACAATTTCGATGTTATATTCGTTAGCATAAGGTCTTTCGTAGAAAAGCGAAATGTTTCTGTGTCGTCGAAAGATGCATTTAACAGATGTGTCATCTCATTCTGATGCCTAGAAATTAGGTCGTGCATAACTCGAGCACCATATGCTTCAGAACGTCCAATCCTTTTGCACCAATCGCATATCACAACTGTTTTTTATTATTAAAAAGGAGAGAAAGTTTTTCAAGACATTGCCAGACAGTGATTTATAAATTTATAAAGAGATATATTATTTCGTTTGTCTATAAAAAGTACAGTCATTTTTTATAATTTATTCACAATATATAATATCATTCGTTCGTTAATCACGCGTATTGCACGCTGTTCTTCAATAAATATCTAATTAAATAATTATATACGGTCACTATAAAATTGGTATAAATAATACAATAACAAATATCACGGCAAACGACTTTCGATTTCCAAATTGCCATTAAAAGTCGAATTCTTTCGTTTATGTTGAAACTTGTAACTTTGGTTTACTAGCTCCTCGGACATTTGATTATGTCCATTCTGACTAGAGGTCAAATTTATGTTCTATTAGACGACGACTTTACAATTTCTACCTAAAATTTCATCGATCTCTCGGCCTCAGTATCACTCGTTTCGTTCGAATTGGAATAGCAATTCCTTCTTCAACAAAGAATCTCAAGATGAACGAATCGTCTCGTCACTATTCTCATGTACTGTCAGTCATGTTCTCATCGTCTTTGTCTTCCGGATGTTCCGCAATCGTAACGTGGTCGTCCTGCACGGCTTGCATATTTTCCACCCGATTGCACGACTCTAATTGATTACGAATTTCGTTTCGGTCCCTATCGAGTTTCACCCATTCGTAACGGCCGGGCAAAGGTTCTTCTTTCTCGAAATCGAAATTCCATCTCTGCTTAGCCTGCGTCCAAACAAAAACAGAAAGTACCAGTAATGCCGGGGGATATTAAACACCGTTGAGCGCGTATTTACTTTCGGATCAAGGTAATTTATGTTTTCTTCGTTACTCACGTTCTCTCGGTTCTTCCGTGCCTCTTCGAAAAAACAATTCGCCAGATTGTCTTCGACGCCGGATCGTCGTCCCGAGTCGCCCTCGTTATCGACCTCGTCGTCCTGGAAAAGTCTTCTACGCACGTTCCGAAGTCTTCTTCCCTCTTGCAAATCGATGTTCGGATATTGCATCGTAAGCCGGGCCCTAATAGATTCGAATTAACTTTAGACATTCGCGATACCTAAATCGACAGAATCGTACAATCTTAAGTGAGACGATGGAATCACGGAATTATCGCGCGTTATTAAAGCTACCGACTGTAGCCGCGATCGGTCGGTTTTGATTTGCGATGCATTCGAGAATAATAATGGAATAATTATACAGAAGGCCGTGGACGAACAGATGATACAACCATGCTGCGTATATTCAGACTTAAGAATATCAAATAGTGCAATGCAAGTTTAATTACTGACGCGCCACGCGCGATGTAACATACATAGTAGTTCGTTGTGGTTTGTAAACAGTATGATATGCATCGAGTGACTCGCTGCGTCGGAGAGCGCGCGAGTCTATGCACGTAGATTGGCAAAAGAGAAAGAGAGAACACAGAAGAGAAACCCGTAGCACTGTCGGCCAATGTGCCGTTGAACGGATGTATCGGAATGCATTTCACTTCCTGCATGAACGTATGGTCGCATACCGGCTAATAGTTATTATTCTACATACGTAAGCGCAGACGAGATAAATTTTTGCGGGCACAACAAAATCCTCGATTAACGAAAACGTTTCTTTCGCTGTGGAATCGGGGGAAAATTGTTAAGAAGTTTCGTAAAATTTGTCAGACAAACTGGTCTTTTCACCGTGAGAAAGCAATCGACACTAGATTGTGCTGCTACTGGGTTTCTTTAGTTGGTCAGAAACTGGTTTGTCTCGAAACTTTTGCTACCGTAATATGAATTTTCGTTTTGGGGTCGTCTAGACGGAGGTGAAACTCGAGGGTAGATTTAAAGCGTGTAACCGCGACTGCAAATAAATCTGAAAGCGT
Organism: Colletes latitarsis; assembly: GCF_051014445.1. NCBI lineage: Eukaryota > Metazoa > Arthropoda > Insecta > Hymenoptera > Colletidae > Colletes > Colletes latitarsis. Next base: position 39,252,400 of record NC_135137.1, on the reverse strand, counting down.
AATTTTATCGAGGTACACAATCAACGGGTGTGTAAGATCAAGGCACCTTGCGCGAAACAAAGAATCCGTACAGAGGAGCGTGCACCTGCCCAGACCTCGCATCCGCCGTTTATGGTCCCTGAATCTTTTAATATCGGTGTCGTGGCCTTTTCGACCCGCTGCAATAACAAACTCGGAATTATTTTTATTTGGTGAAATCAGGTGCACGTCCCCTTCCTGGCCCGATCGTTACGTTTAAACGAAAAGCTCTTTGATCGGAATACAAATCCATTCACGGTGTCCGTTAGTCTCCGGCGTTAATTAGAACACTTACATTTTCGACGTAACTTTCATTTTCCAACCGGCCGGAGGGCAGAATCGCGGACAGGATTATCGCGATTTTCTTTTATTACCGATCACAAGCACGTAAACACGTAACGCGATTCACTCCGGTTTCATTTTGGTATCGTGAAGGACTCGTGATTTCCTTCGATGGAAATGCGTCCCCTACGGTTTGCTGTCAGCTGGCGAAAAGTTCTTAGCTCGAATAGCAACGGGATCGATAATCCCATCGTTTTCGTCGGGGGTGTGGACTCGTACTAAAGTACGAGGGGGTATTTTAGTGCGCGCGCACATTGCAACGAGAGATGGTTCGTCAGTGCGCATTCGCACGGATATCGATATTCGACACTCTCGGTGTGCACCAACGTGCGACTCTATCTCTCTGTCATTGCACCGTGACCATTCGATTGCAACCATCGGACTGCGAGAAACGCTTTTTTCCCTCGATATTACGTATATTTTATTAGCTCGGGGTCTATAAAACGTCCTTTTCCCAAGCTTTTATCTTGCCATACGGTCACATAAGAGAAACTTGACTGTCAATTCTTGTACTTCATCGCCCCACGTTGATCTTTCCGTTCAGAGATGGACCCGCGTGGCAGAGTAAACGTTCAACTATATGTTTGTTAAAACGACTTGATAAAACTAAATTTATCGCTCGGTTCCATAACGCATCACAAACTCTACACCTTTTTCTCGATGACTATGGTTTTTAAACTATCATAAATATTGCATAGAAGCAAACCTATTAAACGCGATAGCGTGGGGCGCATACGACCTACGCGACTCGAATAGAAAGTAACTAAATATCGACTCAGCCCGGAACGAGACAAAGACCACTACAATTGCAAACAAATATTGCAAATAAAATGTAGATTTCGATGAAACTCCACAGACTTATAAAAGAGATTTCAACAAGTGTTACATACTCAAAGTTTCAAAACAGCTCTACGTATCGCAAGCATCGAATTGATAACTCTGCGGCACGCGTGCTTGGATCGTGGAATCGAATTTTAAACAGACTCGATAAATAACATGATTCTCAAATAACACTTAAACTAACCTCGAGTTCAGATTCCCGACGACTCGATTCTCGAGCATAATCTAATTCTAGATTGAATTCACCGGCTGGTTCTTGAGGCACTAATACCGAATCGGTCGTCCGAAAATCTTTAAGAAAATGGAGTACTCGCGTAAATGCAATTGCACAGTTAGAGGCAGAGGCACGAGGCTGCAGCCGGTGCAAGGCTCCAAGTGCGACTGACGGAAAGTTAGAATAGTCACTTGCATCCCAGGTGCAGCGGAATAGCCTAGATTCTCTTTGTAGACTATTAGTCACGAGCAACAGTGTAACAGACGCATGCGCGAATATTCATTAACCAAGTGATTCATTATGTTGTCGTTCGTCCCAGAATGTAATTGTTCGTGACTGCGATGTCCTTTCGCGGATAATTTCCGTTCGTTCTTCCATGACTCGATTTCGTTCGAGGAAGACTCGAAGAAATCGTTAGCGAATTATCGACGAGCTCCCTCGTCCGCGAATAATATCTATTTTCGGGGAATCGTCGAGGGCAATTACGAGCGGGAGGATCGTTTGACGGATGTTTGTCCTCGGAAGATCGATCGTTCGATCTGCAGTACTATATCGGTGTCGCGAAGCTCTGCCAGCGTATCGAATTCTAGTTGTCGGGCGATAAACCGATCGATCAATATTTGCGAGCCGGAATAAGATCGAACGCAATCGAGAGGCGAACTGTTACAGCCGAGGAAAGATAGGAAAGAGGCTTCTTCTTCGCGTTGCCAGGGAGAAAAACTGAAACGTTTCCGTGAGAGTGTGGCCGGTAGAATGGCGGGAAGTAGAACGGTAGGAAATTCTCACATATAGAGAGATACACGTATTCTCCGGAGAATTCTTCGTAGGCTGTAAAAAAGCGGCAGCTGGGAGTAACCTAGCAGCTAGATAGCTTCTCGGTTCTGCGCTTCTCGGACGTGCTTCTCTTCTGTTTTCCTTCACCTTACGCTTCCTTCGATCGTCCGACCTTCTTAACGGCTTCGTTACAACCGTCGTTTCGCACTATTCCGCGCCGGTGTTCCGCATCGTAACTTCCGAGAAAATTGCTGCAACTAGGTCGCCCATAATTTAGTTTCTTTTTTTTTTCTTCGCCGATCCGCGCAAGTCATTCTCGCGCCTTGCTCATCCATTTTCAACTAGTCAGCTGTCGATAGAATCTCTCTTTCGGAAAAAGGTCTATACGCTTCGATTCCTGACACGACGCGAACCGTTTGCATTTTTTAACCTCGGTTGATTCCGGGTTCGATTCCCATAATTACCCAGTCACGAGATCGCACGCGCTAACGTCGGGTAGAGAAATACTCGATCACTCGGTAGAGGAACTTGACCATTGGAAAGGATCCAGGTTGAAGTTCGCAACGTTCGCGATGTGCTCGAACGTTTACCGCGTGTGACCAGCATGAGCATCGCTTTTAAACGATCAAACGCGCCTGATTAATATTAACGCTAGAGAACCGAACCGTTACCATCCAAAATGAAGCGCAACAGTAAACCGTCGATGCTTTTTGCGCCGAGTCTCTCCGTTCGAATTAATTACGGGCGGTCGACGAATTTTGACGTAAACGATTTCTTATCGGCGCGAGGTCGGTGTACGGAATTTTTACGAGAACCTATTCATAGTTTCGACACCCGATTTCGTAAACCGGCTATGCGAAAGCCGACGCGTCTGACCGATATCGGAGTTGTTGCTTTTGCCTTGAACGCGTCCTTCGCTCGGTTTGTTATCGTAGTCGTGAAAATTACGTAGTTTTCTCTGCACCGTTCGCTCCTATCTGCCTTATCGCCAATTTGTTTCAAACACTTATTCCATATTAGATACGAACCGTTGCTAGATCTTTGAGCAAACGTTGTTCTCCTTTGCGGTAATTGAACGACGACGAACTCGTGGGGCGATTCGACCATTGCGTTTATTTAGTAACATATGTTCCCCGTCCCTCCTGCATTCCTTACTCGATCACATAAATACCGATCAAAGTACGTTGCATTAATTTCATTTCAAAGTTTCATATTAGGATACAGGTCGTTCCGGAGTGGGAATTTTGGTTGCTTTCCGATAGCTATATTTCAACCGGCGATTGCCACGATTGCGTACATTTCCCAACGAACCGTGCCCTTTTCGAATGATTGCTGACAACGAACTCCGAGCTCTTCCTATGAATGGAATGCATATTCATTCATTCTCCTTCACGGTATCGTCGCGTATACACGTGTTGCTCGCCGCGGATCCCGACATATGCTAAAATCTTTTGCGCCAACTGTCGCTTCCTGCGCGTATCCATTGACCTTGAAATATATTCCAGCGAAAAGGAATCACCCTGGTTGCGCTCCGTTTGACGAGGAAGCGCGTAAAAAGAAAATGGTTCTCGAATATAGGAAGGATACCGTCACTATCTTTCGCGTTTGTACCTATTCCTGCAACCGGGCTTTCTAACGAACGATTTCACGTACTCGAGGTTCGATATAAATAGCCACGAGTGCCGGAACAGCCGCGATTTGTTATACTTTCTGTATAACAGAAAAAAGAAATAAATGCAACGAGCCCCCCCATCAATTAGGGAGCAGAGACTGTTCAGCTTGACGACACTCCCTTTAAATCGTTCCCTTCTGCGGACGCGCGTGTGCCCTGCGTTATTTAAACGCAGCCTGGATCGTTACGGAGGGCTCATCCGATTCGGAACGCCCTCGGGAATGTTTCCTGTCAGACGTTTTCGTCGGATGTACGCGTTTTTAGGGGCGGAAAACCGTACGAGGAAACCGAACGACGCACGGAAACGCTACCAAAACGTTAAAAACTGCCCCGAAAGTACCTCGGATTGGGTTTCGGGGTGGACACGAACATCGAAGACCATATTAAATCCTACATGTTCGATCGACCATCAGCGAATGTACGTTTCTTCGAGAAAAAGTGACTTTTCCCCGGCAGAAATACACTGTGCGGCGTCTCTCACGTGCGGCCAATCTGTCTACGAGGCGTCGCGTCGCTCGTCGCCGGAGGCATTTATAGAAACGGGGCTGCGGAGACGCCGCGCGTAGGGCAAGAAAGAATGGAGGAACGCACGCAAAAAGCGAATCAGTCGGGCGCAATCGTTGAAATTAATTCAGTTCGCCTCTGCTATGCGAAACGGCTAATCGCATTCTCGCACCTGTTATGCTAAACGATTCGGTAGCTCGTACGTAATCGTTTTAAAATATGTGCATCTAGTGAACAGTACGCGTCTCCACGCAACGGATAACACGTTATTTTTGCAAATGAATAGGTCGGGATTATCGGTTGGCTGTAATCGACGTAATTATTTATGTTCGTTAGCGGAACAGTTTTCGTGACCGCTGGAAGATGCCTGGGAAAATTCTTCCATCTGTTCCGTAAACAAGAACCGCGCGAAGGGTTCGTTAACCGGCCACATCTCGCATTCCACGCTTAATAACAACGAGAAATCATTATAGGGATATATACCGTGTGCACGTGGTTGCACTCGCCACGCAGCAGGATCCACGATTCGCCCTCCCCGATGCGCCGTCGATGATCTTTATCGACTTAATTAATTTGGAATTCCGCGCGATACCGAGTATTCCGGGACGCGCGTGTGCGTATTGCGCGATGTTCAATCATCTTGGTGTATGTTTCGCACGGAATAATTAACGCGATACGGTAGAGTCCCTATTAACCGGCACGTTTCCCTCGACCAGGCTTCGATAAATGTCACGGAATACATTTCACGGTCGCGTGCATCCGTTTCTTCCAATAATCCGCCAAACGTACGTTCGGAAGAAGAAACGATCGCAGGTGTTGGGAAAAATGAACGGTGACACGATTCCGAGGAGGAGGGACCGCTCGCGGTCGTTTCCCATCGTTTTGATCATAAATTCGCGACAATGGTTCCTCCTCTCGAAATAGGTTAAACCACCCACACCTCGTCGCAAATCTACACACCCGTTCGGCTTTCCCGTCGATCCCATCGGACGGAAATAGATTCACGTAGGTCGTGGACACAGCTGCGGATTTCTATCTAGTATTTATTTTGTGTTCACGCACCGTTCGCCCATTTGCGGCAGGTCAGCGTCGTTCCTCGACCCACGTATCGGCCAACGAAACGACACTTTGCCGTCGAGTTTCCCTGGCAGAAAAAATTCCATGTCCTCGAAGGCGACGCGTCGCGTGGACTCGCTCGATTTTACGACCGTCGCTAGCCACCAAACAGACTCTCGCCTTTTTTATTTTCACCCGCTACGCCCTCGGATTTTCAAACGCGTACAGGGTGGCAGGCACGAGACCTTTTACGAGCGGTTTTTCCCAGAACCTAGCTCGATAAAAAGTAAACAGTCGATTCGCGATTCGCTCGAGATGGGCACGCCGTTTCCTCGCGAATATTCAAATTGGAGCGTTCACGGTGGCCGCGCGTGCAACTGCAAATTAGCCGAGGCAGAAGCGCGATTATCGGTTTGACGGTCCGACACGCGAGAAGAAAGCGAAAGCGTCGCGCTAAAAGAGTCTCTTGACCTACCAGACTTTCGACGCGATACGTACTCTCGTAAATTTCCGTCGACGGTCGGTTGGTCCTCCTCCGCGTCGCGAGTTTCGCGCGATAGGAACCGCGCGGTTCGGAAATTCGATACGGAAGCTCGCGAGAGTCCTCGTTGGCGTTGTTCCGGCGACAGTGACAAAGCCCATTGGATACTGTTTTACGCCGTGGTCGGCAGAATAAAGAGAAAGGTGTCTCCCGGTTGCTGTGGGTGCATTCAACCTGTCCGGAATTTAAAACCCTCGCACAATAACCTCCTCTTTCGTACGCAGAGAAATCCAAGACTCGCCTCGTGAACTCGAGGAGCACAGGAAAGGCCAAACCAACGATGTAACGTTACACTGTTAAATCCCGTATGTAACGCTAGTCTCGGCCAGCACTCTCTCCGCTCGTGAGTTACCGGATGCAGGACCGACCGCAACGCGACAGGATCCATGCTGTCAGGAGGGTTGCGTGTCTTATCGCGAGACAACCTCCTATATCAGAATCAAAGGTGTCAAACGTGCCATTAGGAAACAAGATGTCGAGACCTCGGCGACAAATCTACCGCCATTTTTTACCGAAACGAGAAACGACCATAGTAGATATTATTCAAAATGAAAGTCAAGAGAATTAGCTGTGTCGCGTACCTGTGTCTCGCAGCCAGCATGTTGACGGGAATTCCGGGCCTTGTAAAGAAACGCGATTCGCAAGAGGACCGTACTGTGCAAGTTTGCCGCAGTAACTGAAGCTCTTTGGCTTCGTTACGAGGTGCAGAACGCCGACAGCGCTTCCACGTTTTAAAGCCTCTCGTGCATCGAACTGCACTCCGAACGCTTAATCCATCTACGTGTGGTCTATTTATAAGTGGAAGCGTGTATGTCCCTCTATTCCCCGATACGCCGATGTGCCTGCATGTGTGCCGCGCATAGACGGTACGCAAAACGCTCGCACGCGTGCAGGCCGCGTAAGCTCGAGAAAGGGAGGCTATTTCCGGAAAAAAAGGGAGTCGGGCGAAAGCTGCCGTGCCGCCAGAGACACAGAGGTCGTCCGAAAATTCGGCTAAAAATAGTTAACCATTCCCCAGACTCGCGTGGGAGGATTTGTTCCGATAAGGAAATCACCGTGTTTCTTTCAAACCTCGCACACCGAATGCTGGGTTTTCAAATCTCGAGCGTCCGGTGTCCGAGGGTTAATTGAACGTTTCGAAGCGCACCCTGAACCGTTTGCCACTTGGGACGCATAACGGGTATCGCGAGCTGCATTAGCGGACTCGATGGGGGAACGTCTGGTCGTTTCGCGATAAATTTAAAACGGTCGAATCTGCGGTGGTCGTCTCCGCGTAGCACTTATCCGAAAGTGGATGCACTCTCGGACGAGCGATCGAAAACTGTCCCGAGGCTGGTCGCTTTCGCGCGGATAATGGACGGCGTAGGCCGTGAGTAGACTCGGAATTTTAAGTGCTTAGATGTCGCCGCGTGTCGCAAGCTCGCGCCGCTTTCTAGACATTGGCAATAAAAGGCGCGCCGTAAAATTCCACGGGAACAATATCCGCTATCCCCCGAAGCCCGTTCTCACGAGCGAAACTCCGACGCGTACCCGATTACTCGAATCGTTTTCGCGGAAAGCCGAGCACGATGCACGACCCAAGACCTCCGCGCGTACAGGGAAGAAGGCCAGCAGGCGCTTAACGATTTCCAAGGCAGTTCCGAAGGCGGTGGTACGGAACGACCGAAACACAAACGGACACTCGCTTTTTCGCTCTTTATATTCAGACTGGAAGTGATTTCACGGTTCGAAGGACCTCTCTTCGGCCTCCAGACAGGATCTAGGCGAGGCATCCTGCCAGCGATCCTCCCTCCATGTAGGCCTCACCTCCTGGCCAGGCGTCAACCGCGATAATGTTTCTATTTCTTTCTCCTTTTCTTTCCCCCCTTTCCTACAGCTATTTTCACGGACCGTGCATCAAATAACAGGTCTTTCCATGTTTTACAGATTTTACTGTTCTTAATCTAACGGACGATCCCGGAATAGACAATCTCGTAAGCAAGATCTCACAAACCATGAGAACGAACAGATTTCGATGCCTCTGTGGTTGTCGTCGCGATCGAATTCGCGACACCGATTCTCACAGGAAGGTTCTGTCCGTGAGAGACAAGACGGAGGACCATGGTCGATGGTTCGTCGATGGACATAACCCCGCGTGGTTCAATACGGTCGGTCAGTTTTTGCGGTGAGTCTTGGTCCAGCGAGCAAAGGAATCAGAGGAGAGTGGCCCGTGGGACATCTGCTCGTCGAACCGCACTCTCTGCAAACGTACTTGCATCCTGGTAACTAGAACTTACCTGATCGGACGATCCGTCGAAACTTCACGGGTGGGAGAAAACTGGCCCGGTTGAAATTTCATCGGGACCGACGCCGGCTCCTGCGCCACGGATTTCTACGTTAAAAGCATCATCGAGTAAGTCACCATTCTATTAATAATTGTGGTTAAATATGTTTTGACATAAGCACTGCATTTCTAACATTCGACGTGCCCATCGATAACGATTTGACTCGGTCGAGGACAGTGCTAGGCCTTTTTCCACCGAGTCAATGATTCCTCTGTCTTTCACGACGTGTGTACTTGTTTAACTCTCGAGCTCGGTTTGGACCCTTGACCAACCGACGGATTTATGTATCTCACGACGGTCTCGTTGCTCGAATCAGACAGAATTACTGTCCATCGTTTCGAATGCAGTTTCTTCGATGCAGCATCTGCCCCGTTAGGGCACACACTCCCAGTATCGACGGCCAGAAGATACACGCTTTGGTTCGAACATCTTTCTGGCACGTTCTTTTTTCTTCTTTTCCCCCGTGCAATTTCGACTTCCCTTCGACCATCGACACGTGTACTTTCTTCCACGCGTATCCGGCCCAGTCTTTCGTTCGCGTCCCTTAAAAAGAGCTAATTTTAGGCCCGCCTTTGACGAGGGTTGCACGGCATCGTGAACGACAAAATATTCTCCTCGCGTGTAAACATCGCGAACACAGTTCGGATCGAGGATCTTTAAAGCCAACGTTTTTATTTTTCTCCTCGCATTTACGATTTATTTTTGGCGACTAAATTATATATTTTTACGCCCTAAGGCAGTGTCTAGCGTCTCAACCGACTTCTCATTTTACGTTTACTTCTTTCAACTTGGTAATTCGTCCTATAGCCACAAAAATAATTCAAGCGACGAAAAATCATTGTCCTAGAACGCTACGATCCTGGACCACAATGGTTTTTAATGACTCTGCAGAATCGTGCAGGTTAAAAGGGCACGAAAAAAATGTCAAATGGTCCACGTGCGTAGAAACGGTCATCGGGACCAGTTTTCGCGAACTCGTGGTAAAGGGGTCGAAAGGACCGGCCACTCGATATGAATATCCTTTAATTACGACGGGCGGTTAGTCCCCTTTCGGAGCTCGTGTTTACAGGGTATTAGATAATATGGGGACCAACAGGGCCCGTGAAGCGAGGAAAACGAACGGGCGCGTGCTACCGTTGGAAAATAAAATGCCACTCGGTGAGTTCGTTAGTCCATTGTGGACATCATTTGGTGGCTCTCGATCGGACATTACCCCTCTCATTTACCATTCTTCGATCCGCTGAAAAGATCGTAATTTATCGCCGGTTACGTTGCTTTTTCTGACCCACGGTTGGGACGCGTTCGACAGTTAGACGGAATTTTTTAAATACCCAGGAACTCGTTCATTTTGGACGCTAAACAGGATTTTTCTGCCGCGTACGTTGCATCGAGTGTCTTTGAAAGATAGTCATCTTTTCAGAAATAACGGCTGCGTGCTACGTTGACTTTGAATCGGTGGTCATTAGGTATTTGATCGCTTAACCTGTATTTTACCGACGCAAACCGAAGCGTGTGAAAAAGGATAAAGAACACCAACAAAGGGAACGCCTTTCTGCCAATTGCAGAACCGTCCGATCGCATGGTACGTAAAAATACTATAAAACGAACAAAAAGACAGAATGATCCTGCATCAAACGATGGCTAATGAAACCGTTGGCGTATAAAAAGTGATCGATTAACTTCGGTTTCGTCGGAAGAAAAGAAGTTTGATCGATCGCGCACGGATCGGCGATCCATCAAAATCGTCCCGATGGAAGTTCGCCGGGGTCAGGTGGAATTTCAATGTAGGCTGCTTTCATGGCTAATTCAATCAATTAAGTCTGCGGTGGGGCTTGCTCTACACGTGTTCCAACGATAAACAGTCATTAAGCGCGCCTTTGACGACGCACCTGGATTTCACGTTCGTCGACGGCCAATTCCGAAAAGAGAAAATTTGATCTACGGAAGGGCGTCTGCTTCGTATCTGCCATAACGCGTTGGCGTTCTTTTTCTTCCGTACTCCGAACTGTCTCTCTTTTCTCGAGTAATTGGATATCGCAACGACGAGGTCCTTAACGATCTTGGATACAATAACGCCGATGAGGTCACATCCTGTTTTAGGTTTCCAATTATACTCCGCTAGCTAAAACGTAAGATTCGAACGCAACCTCTCCTTCGATATTCGCCGGTAGAGGCAGCAATATGATTTCGATAAGAATCGATTTGTTTAAATGAAATATGAGAGAAACTTTAGTCGGTTAACGGTTTCTTGCGTAAACGTTAGCGACGCGAACGTTTGGTCGTAACGGTTTGAAAATCATTACCATGAGTAGGGTGTTTAGTCCATATTCGATTTAACACGATCGTACAGGCCACGAAAACCAGCCGTATTAGTTACCATTATCGAAATGACCAGCTAGGATGACAGCCATTAAAACCATGAACCAGCTGCTTCCCTTCGTTGGGCTCCCCCATGGTAGAAGACCCTGCGGTGCATCACGCATTATAATTAACCGTCTATATACCATATTCGGCCACCCCCATATTCGTACCTCGCCGAAGATAAGTAAATGCTCGGACACGCGTCTACACAGGGTGTGCTAATAAAAATCTACTAAGTAACGTTGCTGTATTAACTTAATGTTTCTCTCTAAGAATGTTTGTTTATGAACATTCATATTCATAACACTTAATACAAGACGTAATCCTTGGGAAAAGTTTCAGGACGATAACCTTTTTATACCCTTTTGATAGTATTTCCTTCAGTTTACTGTTCGAACTACCTTTCTGAAATACATCATCTTCTTCAAATATCTTATGGTTATGCAGTTTAACAATTCGTGGCTCACGTTACAAACATATTAAGAAATCCTATACGAATACATAATGCAATTTAAAGTTTTCTTTTTCTGGCTGCCTAATAGGTAAAATAATAAAATAGGGAACTAACAGATGTAGGAGTTAATTCTCTTGATCCACCCTATAGTGTACCCCACGCGTATACCACGGACCTCCATGGCTTCAGTCCAGGTGGATATTACAAAATGTTCGTTACAAATAGTAGCCATATTCTTCAGCTGCCTAATTTTCAACTATCCCAGTCGAGACCCTCGTGTCGTGTGTCTAACGAACTTTCAATTTGTTCTCGAATCAGCTGGACAGTTCGTCCAATCTTTATCGCGTTACAAATATCTACATATGTATATTCTATCATCGTATGGTCGTATCTGATGCCTAACAATTTATTTTTCTAACGTTAACTATCTATGCTATATGCTATACAGGTCGAGGGATGAAGGAATTTGTAGACAGCACGCGGTTGCGTATGAAAGCACGATCGTTTATTATTCGATTTCCCTTAAATTACTAGTTGACTAGAGTTTTTCATAATCCTAAGTTTTCGGATATACATAGGACATTTTCCAACATCTCCAAAGACAAGACCAAGGAGAGAGGACGTTTCATCTTCGTATTCGATTATTCTTTGGAGGCGCTGCATACGATGTTGGTTCATCGAAGAACCAACCGATTCAGGCTTTCGACGGCTCACTGGTATTTTACAAGACCTTTGTCCATCGCAAACCCCCATTGAAACTCGTTAAGCGGTAACCTTGTGTTTTGACCACGGCGAAAGGATTTTTTCTCTTCTCGTCGAGGTCAAAACGATTTCCCTTTTATCTACTTCGCTGATTGTGGAAACTAGGCGACGCTAATTATGCTACTCGTGACAGTGAGCTCGTCCAAACCTCCATAAATCACTCAGTGCGGTATTTACAGGAACATTATAATTAACAGTTCGCAATTAACGCTAACGAGGACGTCCTCAACGATTGTCTAGCTCGGAACGACGATGGATATCACGAAAAAACGGCGACGAATAAATATACAGAGTTCTATAACGCGATACAGCAGTCGTAAACACATGCGATTGGTTGTTTTCTCAGTTTTGCGACGCCTTTTTCGATGACTTCATCGTCGTCGTCGTCGTCGCTGCCTTCGTTGTTTTCGACACTTCGATCTGCTGCTTCGAGGCATCCAACGATGATGTAAGGGGCTTCTTATTCACTTCGCACACCTTTCGGGCTCGCCAGTAATCTGCACAAGCGGAAAATAAACCAGGTTTCAGATTAGTATGCACATTTAAAGTGAAAGTTGACAATTAACAAGTTCGAGGTTTAATTTTTTTAAAGAGGATATGAAAGAAACAAGATATTAAATCGATAGTATGGGTTATAATCACGAGTGTACCGTAGAATACCCCTTCGAATTGGTCGTAGCCAGCGTTGGTTGGAAAAGGAAAGCAGAAGAAATTTCAAGGAAAACCGTTGCGAAATCTTTGTTCGCAGAAGCATGTTGTACGGTTTCATTGGGCAAGAGGTAGGACGACACTTGCAAAAGTCGGAGGGGTCGACTTATTGCGACGCAGTTTAACCTGTATGGGGAACCACGCCACGCGAGAAACACGAAATTTCCACAACAAAAGCCACGGACGGACAAAACGTCTTGCGGACACCCTATTTTCGATCAGGTAGTCACCTGAGCGCCCTCGCTGCTTTCCTTTTTTTTTCTCTCTCTCTCGATTTCTTGTCCTTTCCCTGGCCGGCAGGTGCGATTTCGCGTTAGCAACTTCTTGTTTACATTGTTCGAGATCCACGCAACGAACACGAACGTAGCGAAATTAAAGAAACCGGGATCGCGGTATCGAGCACCATTTTTCTAGAGCAGCTCCCGATATTGACAAGTGCATAGACTTAAACAAATCAGAGGAGAAACAGAAGCGGTCAAGCAACGACCATATGTCGAGGACGCGTTGATCCTTTCTTCCTATCTCCCGTTCTCCCTTTTCGCACTGGTTTGCCATATGGCGCGCGAAACCGAGCTTTCTTAACTAACGTCCTCTGGTTTCCCCTGCTGGCTTGAATTCCGTCGAGGATTTCGTCTGTCAACATCTGTTTCCTCGCCTAGTCGCGCCACAAAATATCTCGAAGCGCGACGGTTCTCGAGGGGTCCGACGTCTACCTGTCCATATGCTTCGAGCGAGATTTGGGCACAAAGATCGAGATTACCTTTGTCCATAGAGCATCGCGGAGGCCCCTCGTTCTCAAGCGTTTTTCAATCAAACGAAGGATTTCCACCCAAGGAGCCTGAAAGGAGGTCAGTTTCTTTTCGTTTCTTTAAAGAACACGCGCAAAGAACCCGAATCTCCCTTCGTTTCATCCCCAACAAACTAGACGTTTCCAAGACTCGACAGAAATTTTGATTTTCGAGGATCCATAGCTTTCTGTTTCGGTATTTTAGGGCGAAAGTTCAAATATACGTTTTCAGCGTCATTACCGATCGATTAGAGTGCAATTATAGGAATCTGTGTTTGTCTAGTCGTATGCGGGTCGGTGGTGTGGCGAAACGCGAGCAGGTACGAGGGGGCTGAAGGTAACTGCCGGCTAAATGTAAATGCAAATGCGGTTATAAGAAAGCACCTATTGCGACAGGTGGTGCACGACCTTCTGAAGGTCCCGTTGACGGTATCGCGTGCTCGCGAACCTGATTTAATCGTGGGAAAAAGACTCTGTAGTTCTTACAGTTCCGCAGCGGGGGCGACAGGTGTCGGTGGAAAAGGGCTGGTTGCGATGTCTCGCTCCGTTGACTTTTCACGGATCTCCGTACGCTTCAGCCCGAAGAACCAACACAGCTGCGTATTATCAAGGCATATCACCTCGCTCTTATGAAATATCCGACTAAACGCTCCGTTTTTGCGCCGGTCGGGCGTAAATACTGCGCGTACGCGCCTCGACGAAACAATGCAACTTGCATTGCGCCGGTGCATATGATACAACTCCAGGAAATTCTTCGAGAGTGGCGGATAAAGGATGAATTTATGTATTTTAAAGTACAACGATTCAAAGATCAACAAACGTGATCTTGCTTCAGGGTAAGACAAGGTCTCATGCATCAAGGATAAAGATATAAAAGCTTAGTGAATTTTGGTCAAAATGGACCTGAAGTCTGATCGTGAGTTAGGTTCCATGCACGTGAACTAAACGAAACAATGGCTAGTCGGAGAGACGCCTTCTATTATCACTGGCAAGCTAACGAAGACGTTAATGGCAATTGAAATATTATTCGCGAACGGTCGCATGCGAAGTGTGCACTTGGTCGACATAATGTGATATCCATTGTGCAATTTGTGACCGTTGGGGTACATTGGCTCCGGTGCGCGAGCGTGTAAAGAAGTTAGGCCCGAGGAATGCAAGGAATGCGATCGTAAGACCGTCTTATTCCATGAAAACTAGGGCCCTTCGATGAGTCACAGGACCCTTCAGGTATTTCGTCCGTCTTGAAACATGCATGACTCATCGGCGTGATTCATGCGACGACCTATGGGTACACTTTCTAGACCTTCCCGGTTCCCGTCGTCCAAACTTCTACGTCAATTCTCAGCTATGCGATTGGAAAATACCATTCGTGTGCCGTTCGATCGTAAGAAAAATCGACAAGAAAGCCGTAACTCGTGCTTAGGTGGTTCGCTAGGTAGAGGCGCGCGTAGAAGAAGGAAGCGGGATGGCCTACAACGGGTTTGTAATTTTGGAAAGCGATAGTGGCCAGAGTGGAGAGGGCCCGTCAGAAAGTTTCTGGATAGTCGCGTAAAACCAGAAGCTGGGAACTGGCAACGAAAGAGGGAGAAAGAAACGAGGCGGAAGAGGCGCGGAGGAGCGAGGCTAGACTAAGAAAACAGGTCGGAGCCACGCGACCGGCCTACGCTGCGCCTGCGCCTACGGTGCCTTCCCTTTCCTCGCCAAACGCCATCGCTTTCCCGCCAAAAAGCTACGATGCTCTTTACCACGACGCTACGCTTATCAAATTTATTTATACTTCGTGCACTCTTCCCATTCCGTTTCTCCGAGCATATTTCCGATACAGAGACACGATTTAACTCGCTGTTACTCAAAACCGCGTTCACTCGAAACTTCGCAATCGCTTTCTCGACGGAGGTATTTCTTCGTAAGATTTCGTACCACGCTATAACCTCAAAACGAAATTCTTGTCGAAAATACTCGATAAAAAAAATGGAGGATAGTCGTAATAACCATTCTCGGAACCTGCCACCATGGGCAGGAAGCTTCTAAAGTTCCATGGTAAGAGCTTTCCGAGTAGTGCTGAGTCACATGCGACGTATCGCGGATACTTGTACACCCAGGAAACCATACGCTCCATTATCTTTTAAGGCTTCGCGTAGAAATCCGTAACTTCACTCGCGAGGGTAAGCAAAGGGAAAGATAGGAAAAATGTGTACTCACCGTGAATACTGGTCTGCCTCGAGTACGGGTTGCTCCGTTTTTTCGGCGACGGTTCGTACTTGTCATGGTGTTTTCTCTGATAATTGTTCTCCTTATCCTCGGAACGCGGATCGACGCCCCATCGTTTCGCGAACTTGCTCCTTTCCATGTCCAGCGCCTCTTGGAGCATTTCCACGGTCTCCCTGGAGTTTGGCTTGCCGAACAGGCAACGTGGTACGCGCGAGGCCATGGTCGTGCTGGACAACACCGTGAAGTGAACCTCGCGACAGATCGAAGCTGCCAGCATCTCGAAAACTTCTTCTGTTTCGGCAAATTGAGCGAGCAACGTGGCGGAAAAAAACAAATTCCCAAATTTGTTCTTCGTGCGACGGGTTTCCTTCGTACGATTCTTCCGAGCACGCTGCGTCGAAAACGAAAGGTGCGAGGCTCCGATTTCTTCGTGTCGGCGCGTTCTGTGTCCCTTTAAGAGCCGTTCGGCAGGTATTTCGATCGATTTCCCTCGACTTTTCTGTCAAGTTTCCTCGAGAATTCCTCACCGAGCCACAAGAACCGAACTAGATAACTGGATTCAAGTCTCTGGTCTTCACCGCTCGACGGCCAGACTCCTTCTGGTTGAATCTTCAAGGCAGCGAAGCTTGGTTTCGAGTCCACCGTTTCGTCGAGCCACGAGGTCCGATGTGACCCTTCCACCGGCCTCACCAATTCAAATCTGATTGGTGCGCCGCCATGGTTGCGCAGTAAAAATGGCGCGCACTCACAGTCGTTCTGTTTCCCTTCAACGATAGGGTCCTTTCCTTTTCTAACTTATCGAGCACGTTTCTCTCCTCGTTTTATCGTCCTTTTCTCTCTTTTGCGCCACGAACCGTCCAACGGATTATGCTAAGCGATTTTGGTCAGAGAAGGGAAGAAGAGGCTCGCGCCATAAAGCCTACCTTTTATTTTTTTCTAAGTAGCACCACGTATAGAGCGATCACGATCGCGCGAACGTTCTCCTATTCGAGAACGTGTTCCGTGGTTCCTCTCCTCGAAATCGCTTCTTCTTCCCTTCCTTTATCGTCGTCATTTTTCGCGGTTCGCAGACTAGAAAACAACGTCACTCGGTCAGCTTTGTTTATAGAGGGTGTCCCAGAATGCGCGCTCATTCTTATAGGATAAATATATTAGAGTAGACGAAACAATTTATTCCTCAAGATCGTCTTAACGTGAAAGAAAAATTCTAAACGCCGATATTTTTACGTTTGATTTCCTCGTGCATCCCCATAATTGTATGCCGTGCGCCCATATTGATTCTAAGGCTGGGACAGAGCACGGGGCTTAAGATGGTTTAAGGGAAAGGATTCGGAGAAACGAATTTTAAAAGAAGTCGTGTCAGGTGACGGATTGTCGAACGTCCAGAATCGTCCGGAATTACCGATACATCGTGACCGAGGGGTGGTTAGACCGATTGTCGTGAATAAGTGCCACGTACGTATTTTTGCGGGAAGGGCAGCGTTTTACGACGAAGAATAAAAAAGAACGATCGCCCGAGAGCAGGTGGACCAGACCGAGAAAGAGGGAGAGACGGCGTAAGAACAAGTTTCGCGCCGAAAATTTACCGGTGTCGCAAGTATTTTTACAACAAATCAGAAAATTACATTGTCAGGTTTGATACGCGATACGCTCGATCGTCGTTCGGTTTTTGAACAAGGGGATCCCAATTTTCGTTTTCTCGTCGCGTCTTGTTTTTGTACACGATCATTATAATCGAACGACTTTGGTGGTAGTGTTACGTTGCGATACGCAACACGATAGGGGTTCGTGTTTTCTATGGCGCATTGTGAATGTCAGCGAGCGAAATCATCCAAGGTCAGGGTTTAATTTTAGTACAAGGCCTTGCGCTTGATACTCCAAACCGGACGGTTGCAAATCGTTCTTTCTATTAACACTTCGGAGGCGCGTACGACTAATCGCTGTCGACATTTCGGATAAAACGGATTAGCATCTCGAATTCTCGGACTTTTTCGAGCGAAATACTTGCTTACGTATCTGTGCGTAACTAAAATGCTGACGCTAAAATGCAAATCGAAACAACTTGATGAATCGCGGCCCAAGGACTCGGACGAGGTTCGTTCTAGAACGATGGGGGTAAATTCGACCGTTACAGAAAGCGAGCTGAAAAACACCATACACTGTAGATCATGCGGGCACGCGAGCATATGCGTTTCGTATATGTGCAGGACGGCCTCAAGTGTGATCAAAGCACGGGCAGGTGAACATCGTGACCACGATGGTCAGCCGCCGTAACGATTATTACCGAGGTTTGTGATTGTTTTAAGAGATTTTTCTCCAACCATTTCACTCGTTAGATACCGTATCTCTTACTCTTATCTCCCAACCCCTCGCCGTACGACTTAATTTGTCAGACGTATACTACTTAATTTATATCTCGTGGTAAAAAAATCCATTGTTTATTTTTATATTTCTCGCGTAGAAAGGAAGACCGATTCCATCGGGCGTCGTAAAAGAGCGGTTTCCGTATTTTAATTCATGATCGTTTCTAAAAGCAACCGTTGGATCCTCGAGGGAATATCGACTTCCTCCTCGTTCGTCGTTTAAACGCGGGAACATCGATATCCGTGGGGGATTTTCAGTTTGAAGGCTCGGGAGCTCCCCAACGAGTTCGTTGTTTCCGGTCCCGAGCACCCAGACCGGAATACACTCGGGGAACACGGTGACGTCAGTGCATCGTCGAAAATTAGAGAGAAACCGATCCGCAGGGGTTCTGTGTCAGGATGTAGTTAATACCCGCGACTTTAACTCGAACCGAAGACGATTACCGGTATCCGATCACTTTCCACGCTTCTGAACACTGTAATGGACAAAACGGTTCTTCGAACGTTCGATTTTCAACGAATTTTTCGTCTCCGTACCAGTTTCGGTTCACCTTTGCATTTGAAAGCGAATAACCGTGAAAATAATTGTTAGAAGTAAATATTTTTTGGGGGGAAACGATACCGATCGCCGCAGAAAATTGTCAGAAAGATAGAATAGGAGTACAGAAGGAAATCGCGTAGAATGGAATTTAAAAATTTGAAACTGAACCCTTTAGCCAGCGGTCCGAGCAGCTGGCAGCATATGTTCGGTGCGAATGAAAGAAACGAAACGTCTTTTTGTCGCTGAGAATACCCTGTCCGGCGTTGTTCTTTTTCTTTTTCCTTGCAAATTCTCCCTGGGTCAAGGGAAGCTGTTTAACATCATCGACGTAACGTACACCGATCGGCATGTTAGAAACTTCAAAGCGATATCCTAGTGTGCAGCCAACAATAAGAATCCGATTATTGCTGACCGAGCGTGTCGGTATTATTACTGGAAGCACGTGCTTCTCTTTTTTGGAAACTCCGAAACACGTTTCGAATAAAGCGTGGTTGCATTTATATTTGTAAACCATATGAATTGGAGACGGTTTGGAAGCAAGTCCATCGATCGCAGGATATTTACCTTACGTATTTCCGGAAGCTGTTGATAGCGTTATCAAAGTACGATGATTCAGGGACAAAGGAACGAAGGGACGAGCAGAGGAAAAGAGAGGATGAAACAAAAGAGGACGTGTTCGCAATCACCTGTACGCTCAGGTATCCCGGAGCGTAAGAAAACAAAGCTGGCTTTCCACGTGCACGTTTACCACGAGGAAGCCGACAAACAAACAGAATCCTCCTAGGCGCGGGCGTCTAAGGGAATTCGATCCTTTCCGTGGTGTTTTGTCATCCGGCTGCAGCCACGAGTTGCAACGATCCTCCTCTCGATTTTTCTGAATTTTCCTCGATGCTCGTCGACTACAATCCTTTCTCGTTGGGCTACCTGGCCCCGGAAAATGGTTCTCGATGAAACGCTCGTCTCCCCCATATTCCTACTCACGGTTCCGTTAAGCGGATGTCTATTTTCCCTCGCCAGATGGAAATTTCTCGTTTATGCGTCGCGCGCGTCATGGACCCAGAGGATAAGTGTCGGCGGGGGTGGCCAGCTGCCTCGATGCAGATGCTCGAAAAATTCTGGAATTTCGACGGCACACGCCGAGGAAAAAAACAAATGTATTAAACAAACTTTTCGACCGAGAATGCTGTTTGGAACCGGGGGATGTATCTTGACGTCGTGACCGAGAAAGAAAATACTCGAACCCGGAATCCACTTACAGAGCGACCCGCTCGCAAACGCTACGCTAGACCCTCTTGTAACACGGCATTCTGGAAACACTACCCAAAAATTGCGACAGCTCTCCTATAACATCGTTTAACGCGTTGAGCATTTCGGTAAAATACAATCTACAAAACTATTGTTACTTTCAATTCAATTTACGAGAAGTTTAATTGGCAGTGCAGAACTTGTGTGTTCGGTCCAATCGTTGGATACCGCGCAAATGAAACGGAGTGCACTCTCTCCGGATGGTGTCTTTTAACGGCAGAAATTATTTGTCGACAAGGTAACGTTTAATATACGTGCAAATAAACGCATTTAATGCGAGCAGTTACACGTACACGATGGGAAGAGTGTATGGGAACTGTTGCGAGCAATCGAGCTAGTTTATTCGTGGCAGAAAATCGTGCGTGCGAGCGAACCTGAGCGGGAGGGAGAGGAGGAAGCGTTTAACACAGGATGTGTTTCTCTCCACTCTGTAGCCGTGCGTGCAACGTTGGATTTCGTTCGTTTCCCGGCTTTAACCATCCGTACAATAAACTGAAACGATAGAGAAAAGACCGCCTCTCCGACGAACTGTCTCGTCTTTGACAATTTGCTGGACACATACTCGTTAATTTCTTTAACGATGTAAACGTTCGATCGGCCAAAGTGACAGAGAGAGAGAGAGAGGTGATTTTGAGGGTAAAAAGGAGCTGCATTAGATACGAACAATGCGGGAGTAAGGCGTGACAGAGTTTTTGGAGTCTTGGGCGATCCAGCTGCTCGTACCTACCTTCGCCGTTGCCCTCTCGAAACCTCCTCCGCACGATAGTTCCTTCAGATAGACTGAATACCAGCAGATCTCCCGAAGAGACGCCCCGGAGGGGGTGGAACAGCTGTTCTCCGCATAGAAACAGAACCTTCGTGTCCGAGCGCTTCCAGATAGCTTTTACCACGCTTTGCGATCTCCTAATGGCCTCGAATTTGGCATCGTGAATCTTCCGAGGCCGTACAATCCTTTTTCTTACCCTATGTTTTATAGGTTTCACGAAATAATGCGGATATCGGCAGCTGTTCACTCGCGAGAAATTATTAGACTGTTGCACGTTAAAACGAAACGCGAAGTAATTTCGAAGCGTATCAGTTTGGTGGTCACCGACATTTCATGGACAAGAACCCAATATGTGGGAGTAAATGATTTATCGAGATACGATGGTAATCGAAGTCTAGCTTGGAGCGCGCGGTCGAAGCTCGTGGGTGGACAAGGAGAGAAAAAGAAGTTCAGGAAACGCAGGATCGCCAGATGCGAAGGGTAATTAAATCGCCGCAAACAGGAGCAGGACCTTTCACGTTGTTTGACGGATGGCAGCCCTCGAGGCTGCTACCATCTTCGAGAACCAGATTCAGCGCTCGTCGTGCGGTACGCGAGCGAAAGATGAACGGAAACTCGGGTCCGTTGGCTATAAATTGAATATGCTCCGGCTCTCGATGCGCACCTGCGACTCGTTGCTCGCTATTTTTCACCGTGATTATTTATTCTCGACTTCCATGGAACTGGTCGCCAGTTACACGCTCGGTATTTAAGTGTACGGCTTCGTCTTTTTATTTCGCGCGCCGCTCGGTGCTCGCGACGATCGTTAAACGTTACATCGTAAACAGATGTCGATGTCAATTAAATCGCTGACTGAACTTCCGTTCGATCCGGCATTAGGTGGGCTCTCGTGTTTCTTTGGACGAGAAGCAGGAAGGAGGACATCCGTTCGAGAACAAAAAACCGATACGTCGGCGAGCACTCTGCCCAATACAAAGAAATTCGATCTGCGAGCGTTCGACCGGTCCATTTGCTCTCCTACCGAACGAAACGATTATTTTCTCGATCGAGTAATCCGTTGCCAGCATTTCAAGGACAGTGTTGCAAATATCGAGACTGCTTGGGAACAAGGTTCCCGCCAATATCTTAAAGTCCGCTCGAGGCAGTGTAACGGCCGTTCGTCCGAGATGCCTCGAAAGTGGCAGGTGCAACTCGGGCCAAACTTCATTAAACACAATCCCATCTGCGCCCTCATACTTCCAAAACGTCTTGCGGCCGACGTTGCTGCCCGAGACGAGGAAAAAGGAAGAAGGACGGAAAGCCTGGAAGCTCCAAAACCGTCGACAAACGCGTTTCGAACTTCTGTTTCTTTTCCACGCAAGATGGATCGAAAGAAACAACGCTTCGCATTCAAGCAAAGATAACAATCCATCGACTCAACGTTGCAAAGTATTAAAACTTCTCCTTCAGTTTCTTTTTGTAATGGAAACGATCGGATGGACCACCCTGAGGAAGAACACAATTTTTTAACCGTTGGAGTAGAATTTCTGACGATGTGGAAACATCAAACGCCCAGCCCCGAATACTTTCGGCGCCGAGAGAAACTCCAACCGAAGATCTGTTTCGGTTAAAACAGAAATCGTTTCCTGGAAGGAAGATGTGGCCACGTGGCCGATCCTTCTGGCACGCGTGCCTGGTCCTTCGGGCCTCTAAAATTTATTGATATTCGGATACTGTCCGACGACCAAAAACGAAACAGGAATCCAAATTGAACCATTATCCATGCTAGTCGACGAGTTTTTAGTAATTATTCGTCCCGGTCGCTAAAATGTTTGTAAACGTATCTGGAACTTGATCGACGAACCCGAACCTGTGTATAATTATTTAACCGTTTAACGTATCGTGTAATTCTGCACCAGTCGACACGGTTTTCGAAATTGCCCCTGACGCTCGAACGGTTAAATAATTGGAAGCTCAACGACCGTCGTTTCGTTTAAAAACGTACGGTTATTGGTTCTTTTTGCGATAGAGGGAGTGGAATATTTATATAAAGTCCGGGTAGAGCGGGCAATAATAATTGAAGCGTGCACCGTAGCTCTCGTGTAGGCACCTCGTGCACCAAGCTGGCTAAGAATGCAATGAAAGGAACACTTGCTGAGCTGCGAAGGACCTTGGAAAAATCCTCCCCTATTTTCCCATGAACTTGCCGTCTTAGGAAAAGGTGCTGCTTAGGTATTTTCCGTAGCTTACGATCCGCAGGACATCGTAAAAGGGAACCCAGCGAGGGAAGAACGAGGTGTATAATAGGGCTTCCAGGACCTTTAAACTTTTAAAGGGACGACCCTTGAACAGCTGACGCGTTCTAAGGTGTTCAGGTATTCTGTTTGATAAATTCTGAACATCTTCAATAGGTTTTAGACGACAGAGACGAAGACGCTCCGCGGGAAACGCGCGGCAAATTGGCGGGAAATCCGCATTTCCGGTAAAACGCTTCCACGTTTTACGTTGCATTTAATTTGAGTCAAGTTTAAAAGCAACACGATAATAATAGAATAATTATTCGATCGCGTCGTACGTGTCCCTTTAAATTTTGAAATTACCAGGTTCGAGTGTTCCTTCCGAGTTCTTAGAGTTCGTAAATCTCGCTATTGTTGGAATGGTTAGGTTTCCCTTGGTTTTGGAGGATCGGAGAACCTCGTAGCTTTGCCTCAGGTAATCCGAAACGTTGGAAATTTAAATTTTATTGAAGTTTCGGTGTTTGCTGAAACCTGAATAGTGCTTTGATTGATTATCTTCCGTACGAAAATGAATTCGATGATTCACGATTAATTGCTGGACGTGGGAAAGCGGAAATTAGCGTCGATATATTTGCGAGGGTGCATATGAGAAACAAACTGGGGTACATAATTCGAACAGCGTAAGAGATTTATTCTAATCGTAGCCTAGTTCCCACGGGAACCAGAAATTATGTTCTATCCATAGTTTCCCCGGACGATCGTGAACATTCTAGCGCAACAATTAACACTGATAATCTATTGCGGCATCTGCTGTCCATGATACGATATCCAGGTGCTAAATGGGGGGTGTGTCCAGCGTTTGATATTGCTTCAACCGGAAACTCTATGAAATACGATATTTTTCCGGTTACGCTTTCCATCATCTACTCTTGATCAAAGTAGTTTCTTTCAAGTTAAACTAACGAACGAATAAATAAATATGTTCAATTCGGTTGTTCCCTGATTTCGAGCGCGCACGTTTCCCATCGAATTTTACGATTTTCCATTCAAATCGATTTCCGGTTCACACGGCCACGGTCATGATGTAACGCGTATCGGAGTTTGGCAAGTAATAAGATAATTGGGGTGGGCGGTACCGTGACGAAACACGAAGGGTAGTCGATGGGGATCGTCAAATTGTTTCCTAAAGCGGGATAATTGACGAATTTACTTTCCCAGTGCCATATGTGAGCGTACAGATACGTTATTCGAGAAAATATTATAATTTGAGTGTACGAGCTTAAAAATATCAACGTTAAAACTCACGTTGACGATCGTTTCGCGTTGGAACGCATCGTTTCCGGTCCACCGACGTAATTTCTCGTTTCTGCTGACTCTTTTGTTAACGATTCTGCCTCGACTACCGGTCAACGCATAATGCGTCGGGTTTGGTTCCCTTTGATTTTCGTGGCTCGTGGGTGGTTGCGATTTTCGATTAATACTCACGCTGAACGTGGGCGTAAGAAGCGAGGGGAGAGGAAAAAACCGTGACGAGCGTGACAAAAATTGCACAGGATGTGGTTGCACGCGCCCACGAAAATCGACATTAACCGTGCATTAAACGAACGCAACCCTTCGCTCTCTTTTCGTTCGCCATTGTTCCCGGCAGCTGCTTAATTCACGGTTTCGCCCGATTTTCTTCCGTCTCTCTCGGCTACTGGTTTCTGCAAACCCGTGCTTCCTCGAAGCTTCGTTAGCAACGATCAGTCGACCAATCGATAATAGTTGCTAAATAGAACAAAATAGAATAGACGGTCGAATGTTTGCCTTATTTAGAGACGCCCGGACAATGTACGGAGTTTCGTTGCAGCTTTTCCAACGAACAACACACTGACTGTAACTGGTCGGCTGCGTAACGAGCACCCCCGCAAAGCGGCGGTTTCTCGGCGAATTTGGCAAATCGCTGAAACGAGAATTACGGCCGCGATACAATGGCGAGGGTCGCGCTGCGGCTCGACAATGAGATCGTTCTGTTTGCCGGCCTCCTCTGCTATTATTTCCAGACGGCAAGGTACGCGTCGTTTATGGACGGACAAACATCGTCGTCGAAGGGACTCGCGACTTGTTTGTGTCGACGAATAAAAACGAAATTACTTTGGATTGTACGCGGGAAGAACCAGACGCGTCCATCTATCGAATATCGAATGTGCAACGTGGGGTACGTTGAACGATATTGATACATCTGCTCGATAGCAACGATAGCAATCGTCTCCTCCCGCGGAGACACAGCCATCTCGACGGATCGATCGGTCTCGATCGATATTGCTCGATCGACCATCTGCCAAAGACGCGTTTCAAGGGTTAGCAAACCCTTCCTGGACCACTGGTGGACTTTTACGGACGAGCGGTTGGCCACAATAGACGCGAAAGGTGCACGAACAAAAGGGGATGAACGGATACGCCGATTGTTCAACGCGTGACACGAATTTCCTCTATCGACTCTGGAAGGAGACATATTTTTCGTGCTTAGGCCGAGTTTCAAGTTGCTTTTCCCTAAATCGCATCGCTAGAGTGGCGGATAGTTGTAACAAATTGGTCAGAAAAATGATGGACATAATGTAATAGCATTATTTGATGCGGCTTTCGTTCCGGTAAATTTCGCCGGGAATCCATGCACGGTAATACGCGGCATTAAAACGTTATTATGAATTTGCATATTCCAGATACGCGCGGTCTGCTTCCCTCCTGCAACAAACTCCGCTTCGTGCCTACGCTCGTTAATTTAACTTCCTCTCGCGTCCTCGACTGTACGTGTGTCCACGAGTTAGAGCCAAAGGCAAACGTATCGCGGCGAGCATCCAATCGTCGCGATTAAAGGATTACCTTCCATAATCTTGCGCTTCGACAAAGACGAAAGGGTGAACGTCGCACGTTAGCCTGAGACACCACGTGGCCGACCACAAAACGAGCAAATTACGCGAGACGAACAATGTCGTCGCCAGTTTCACGCGCGAACTTTATGTTCCGTGAACGAGAATCACCCTTGCAGAACTCCTCCAATCGATGGACGTGTGCAAACGACCAACGACTATCGCGCAAAGACACACGGTCGTTTTTCGCGCGTACGTTCGAAAATATTCGGCCATCCGCCAGGAAACTATCCAGAGAATCCTTTGAACGCGATTTCCTCCGGCATTCGCTTCCGGATTAAGCGACGAACGATAGGCACGTGTCTTCTCCGTCCGCAAAAGGGTTTCGGATGCTCGGGTTTTTACGATCGAGATACACCCGATAACACCGGATATATAATTTTCTAGTTATTTACACGCAACATGGACCAAGTTCTGATTGTTCGACACGTTTGTTTCTCGTTAATTCCTTAGGTATCTAGCGACTTATGGACTAGTTCGATATCCCAAATTATATACCAACGTCGTTCCAAATATGCTGCACTTCCTCGACTATCGTTATTGTCACGAAAAGAGAGGACAAAGTGGAAAAGGAGGAACGCGTCGACAGGGTCTTCTTTGTGTAACCGTGACCCATTACTTCCATGCTGGGGGCACGTGAACCATATGGTCCACGTGGCCGGCGATGCACGCGTTCTCGATGCCCGATCGAGCTATCGAATTCACGAAATTTAAACTTTGCACGCGCGATCGGTTCCCCGTCC
The DNA here is from genome assembly GCF_051014445.1 of Colletes latitarsis. Taxonomy (NCBI): domain Eukaryota; kingdom Metazoa; phylum Arthropoda; class Insecta; order Hymenoptera; family Colletidae; genus Colletes; species Colletes latitarsis. The sequence goes on along the minus strand of NC_135137.1, from coordinate 39,225,989 downwards.
GCGCTTCGCTGGCTTCATGGGAAACAGCGTTCGTCGTGTCGTGTTCCTGCGCCCTCGCTTTTTTATTCTTTCCCTCTTTCCTGCAAACCCGCAACCCTTCCCTAAATTATATTCGGGTTTCAGACTCGCGGAATTCTGGTCCCAGCAACATCGAACTCTCGCCCCATGATCGAACGCGCGATTGACATTCAAATCACCCGCGATTGTTTCGCGCAATTTAATGTATACCGTGTTGTGGTCGTCAACGCGTTGCAATTAGCCGGGGGTTCACCGACCCGTGGCGTTGAATATTAATATGCGACGGACCTCGCTGATCCGAGAACTTGAACTCGGTGTTTCTTTTTGCCGTTTGTCGGCCCGAGAAAATTTGAAACGCAAGATTCGCGTTAAGGGGAATTAATCTGGATAGCACCCACGAATTTCGATGGAGCTAGAACAGTAAATACCGCGACAAATTTTAGATCGATTAACATCCGATCGCGAATTTGATCTGATGCGTTTTCCAACCGCTTCGTAGTGTTTCTCGAAGATTGCATTTTATTCTTGTTTTTGTTTGTCGTCGAATTTGTCGAGTTCGACCGTTACAGGAACGGCAATCGTGCGAGGCGTTCCGCGCATTGTTCATTGTGCAACGACGTGCACCTGCGCTTTACGATTGCTGAAAGCGGAAGAACCCCCCCGTGTACATGCTTCACCTGTGCTTTCCTGTACTCTCACGCATGCACCGTGTCTAATAAAACCTGTTAACGCGCACTATGAGTAACATGTGTTAAGAAACAGGTCTCTGGACAGTTTCTCTCTAAATTTTCAAACGAAAAAATGCATGTATCTTCGATCTAAAGCCCATCTATCCTACCATGCGGTATAATGCACGTAAATCTATGATAGTTTCTTGCTTTTAGTATTACGTAAAACCTTCTTTCCCCTAGAAGCTCGACTCCAATTCGTCCAGGGAAAAATACAATGTATTTGCTATGTTAACAAAATATTCGTCACCAGAGAACAATCTTGTTAGTTGAAAATATTTTATCGACGGTTGGTACTGCCCTGTGGCGCTTTAATCACAGACGAGGTATACGAGTAGACCTTTTACCTTATCGACTTTCGTAGCCCAATCTGACTGCCATACCGACCTGAAAATTCGGAGGTGATTTTAGCGGCCTCTTCTCATGGATGGTGGTCAGTTGACAAACTATTCTCTGAATTAGTGTTGATGGGCTGACAGCTGTAGTGTGTGCATAAATACATGCGAGTTGACTATGCAGGGATTGAAATTCATTTCTAAATCTGTTGGTAATATTGCAAATGACATGGAAATGGTAATGGGGTTTTAAGACCTCATAAAAATGGGCCGAAAAAATACATTGGGTGAAAAGTCTACAGCTAGCAAACATAGAAAATGTTTTCCTCTCTATTATTAACAATTGTCAATAATAGTAACCCTGTAAACTATGTAAATGAATGAAATTTCATTCGATATTTATAGAAACTCTTTTAAATTCAGTCATGTCCAGAGCCCATCCATCGATATGTTATCCACGTATTCGCAAACATAGCGCTAGACAGATGGCGCCAATATTCAAGTTTCTGGTACGGACGAAACCATGATCGATCGCAGCTTGTAAAATCCTATAATTATCAATTTAAACCGCAGATTAGTAATATTGCACGAAAACGATATTATCGTAAAGCTATGCTCAACAACCCCTAGTTTCTACAAAATATCGAATGCGAAACGTTTCGTTAAAAATAAATTCAATGCGTTAGAACTATACTGTTTTCTGGGAAACGTACGAATCGTGCTGTAGTTCCTTTCAAGGACCTCGGTTTGGTTAGTGATACGGTTGGCCATATCGATTACTTTATAAAAAGATTCAAGGAGCGCCGTCGAAGAAACAATCGCACGAAACAGGCAATAACGCCCGTCCGCGTATCAGGAAAAATACCAACGAATATATCGGTCGCGTTTGATCGATAGACGTCCGAGTCGAGTCGTAAATCCGAGCGACGAATGCGTGAACTTGGTAATTCCTTATTACCAAAATGCGCTTAGAGAAAGCGATTTCTTCTACGAAATTGCTAGGCTACTCATGAAAACGAAGAAGCAGAAAGCCTATGGACGACAAGGCAGCGCGCCTCGGCAGCTCTACCGCCGATAAATTTATCATTCGTGTCTATTTACATCCGAATCGATAATCGATACCTTGGGCGCACCTCGCACCTAGCGTACATCCACGCACGCACACATTCGCTGGCCATCGCGTTAGCACGATCGAGATTGGGTCCGTTCGTGCACTTACACGGCGATTCGAAGCTAAGGATCGATTTCGATTTTCATGTAATAAGTTCCTGAAAAAGGAAGGATCAAAGCATTTTAAAATATTAACTTTAAATTATCTTTCAAGTTTGCAAACAAAACGAAGTACATACGTGCTGTTACTAAAAACGACGCGAGTCGAGGAAACGTATAGAATTCAAGATACGACCGTGTACCTGCCACACCGGGCGAAAGGGTGAAGTTGAGAGAAAATGGCCGTTATACAAACCCGACAGTCTCGGTTTGTCTGCGAATTCGAATCCAAAAGGAGAAAGGCTCGATAAATTGTAACAAATTCTGGTCGAGTAAGATAATTTATTGCTAGCGGAATGGTACGAAAACAGTTTTATAGAAAAAAGGAACAAGTTAGTTCGTTCCGAGGACACACCGGTTGTCGTGGGGCCGCCTGGTGCCGTCATCCGGAGAGTTATCATTCCACTCGCGCTCGTTCCACGACCTCACGAAACATCCCCTTGCCCTTCGACCTCCGCCGCCATTCCCTGCCTCTCCGCGACCCGAGCGGTTTCCAAGCTTTTTCCGTCTTCTCTTCTCCAGACGGCCAACAAACGCCGTCGTACGGCCTGCTTTCTTCTCGAGCCGTTCGACGAAACCGAGAGAATTTCCCCACGACGGAGATTACCGAGGCTGAATCGACGCGTCAGGAAGGAAAACTCAGATTAAACAAGCGGTCCCCGGGATTCCCCAAACCTGCCAATACTCTCTTTAGGCCCCTCGTCGCTCCATCCATGTCCGAAGGTTCTTTGTCGACTGTAAACAACCGACGAATCGTTATCGCTGCCTGGGCAATTATCGTCTATCGAATCGAATGATTTACAAAACTATTTTTATGACCTTTTTAGCCAACTAAATAATACAGAGCTGATTGATAACGGTTCAAAATTTCAACGTTCGGTACAATAGCGATAGAAAAATGAACTGGTAACGACGTAGGATTTGAGTGTCTCTTTGAAAGAGTAGATGGGGTTTCTAGGGGCTTTGGAGTAGAAGCGAGGATAATAGAACAGAGTTTGGGACGTAACGTTTCGGAGCATAAATCAAGACACTGTGAAGCAGGAGCGAAAATGGCGAACGTAGACTTTTGGATGGCGCAGGCAATAAACATATTAAGCTACAGGAGTTGGTACATTACAATTGATTCACGCTATTCCGCTGGGCGACCGTCCATAGAACCTTCTATAGCTTTACCTACGAAGGTGTTCACACCCGTGAGTTAGCATGCCGCCTGGCGATCCCTTTGAAACAGCATCGGGCAACCTTCTTTGCAGCGGGTCGAAATTGAATCCGAAATAATCCATGCGGGCCGCTGTAACCACAGCCTTCGGGAACCTAATTCAAAAATTTATAGCTTGGAATGTTTTATTTTTCAACGTGAATAACAACGACTACGATCGAAGCCTCTGTATTTTCTACGTTCGTTTTTCAATATCGCATGGAGTCTGCTCGGAATTGCAAAGAATCGGTTGCTCGTAGTCGAAGGATTTTTTGACAGAAGGTTACCCGTAGCCATTCGATTGCTGGAGACTATAACACGAAACGCATGCCGCCTGCGGAAGTACTTTTTCACGCGCTGACTACATCGGCGCACGTTACGAAAAGTAGCACGCAGGAGCGTAGCTATGGGGGGAGTTTTATTTCTCAAATATAGATATTTCACCTTTACCAAGATTCGTATATAAAAAAAAACAACTGGGACATACGTGTTCCAATACAACTTCCAAGTTTGTTATAATCGATGTTAAAATCCAAAGAGAAAAATGTGGCCTGAAACTCTATGACGTTTAGACGGTTCAATGATCGTGTGTAGCAACGTTTCCCGATTCTACGACGATATTGCAACAGAGTAGCGATAGGTGACGCAATATTGCGCCGAAATCCCGAGTTTCCTGGTCTCGTGGCGTTTCGAGTCGAGTCGTACGGTGACCGAGGTGAGTTCATAAACCTGAAGCGCGAGTAGTGTCGCAACCCCGAAACGACTAGGTATTCCAGGTCCTGGAAGCCAGCAGTCTACGAGGTGCTCGTATCGCCGCACGTTCGGAGGTAGCTTATCGTCGCTGGTTGTAAAACAACAGATAAATGGTACGTGGAGCGCACGCGGCCGACTTTGAGATCGCGGTCGACTCGGTCAAGCAGGGTCACCGCTTCCGTGACTGTCCTATCTGCGAACGTGTTCGTCGGCGTCCATGAGCGCCGCGTGACCGTGCGCACGTACGCGTTAATACACGGGCAAACGTGGAATAATAGGTGCGCGCACGCACGGGGCGTTTGCTATTCGCGACCACCCCGTTCCTCGACTAGGATTGTTCGGAATTTCATTCGCACAATAGGGTATTTCGCCAAAATTATTATCGTTATTTCGCTGCTTTATGGTACTTTAACTCTTCGTAGGTTACGCAGGCCGTCAGGGGCTAATTCCCATTTTTCCCTGACTTTCGCGCGAGGGATGGTCCCCGAGACTTGACGCTTGCTTATTGTTCAGGTTTCCTTAGGTGATCAAACTACCCCGTACGGTAATGAGTCGATTAGGTTAGTTCTATGCGATCTGTATCGAAAAAACGGTGTGCTAAGCGAAGGCCTCCGACAATAATTAAAGTCGATTAAACTCGAGATACGAGCAACGTTGATTAAAGCATGCCTGAATTCTTGATTCCACGCTTGATGATATGCCAGTGATACAGACCATTATTAACCTTGAACGGAAAAATTTCATCGGCGAGAACCGAACGATCGTGAATAGTTAGTAGGTTAAACGATTCAAAATGGAAGCGTAACCGTGATACTGTCCGTTCCACCTGGATCTTTCATTTTTCGAGATTCGGGAGTCCGAAGTCTTCCTTTCTGGTCTCTCTTATTGATCTTCGTTAACAGCTACGCGTAATAAAAAGAATTCATTATCCATACGAGATTGGAAACGGTGAGAAATATTAGTGTTGTCTCGAAGAAATTGATAAGGTCCATTTCCGTTTGAACGCGTCGCCTCGATAGATTGGCGGTCGTTGCAAATTCGGAAGAACCTGACCGGGTGAACTCGCGTCGGTTTTATCCGTAATAAAATTATATGCTCGTACGATAACGCGATTAACTTCCTATCGATCGACGATACGCGTCGTGCGTAGCGATGGACGTTCGAATCTTTCCTAATCCCCCACAGTCCTAATTATGTTTGGCTTCTGAAAACGATTATACGATATGACCATTGCTAGACACTAATATAAATTGAGAAAAAGCGAACGAACGTATCTGCAAAGTATGAAAATGATCTGAACAATCGAGGAAAAAAAAGTTACCAAGTATGACCTATTTCGTCGGCCATCGGAGTGGAAAGCTCCCTTAAAGTCGCGCGGCAAAGCGAAAAAAGCGACGCTCCCGCTACCTAAATAGAAGTTTCGTTCGTATCGAGATTAACGTCGTTCCCATCGGAGAACGAGGCGAGACACGAAATTCGATTTGAGCCCGACCACGCGACGTCTCGAAACTGTTCGTCGCACGGTATACACCGAGCGACGTTTCCTCGTCGATCGTGGGTGATTCAATTAGAAAGGACACGGACGATGAAAAAGCGTCTCGCGACGAACATTAGGGAATTCTGAAATTATTACCTTGTATAAAAACATATTCCGTTCGGATAATACAGCGTTGGGATAGTAGAACGATCGGATGGTTGAACATTCGGGTAACAAAGGTTCGTATAGTGGAGGTTCTACTTTACTTTGGCTCTATACATAATTGAAAACATTGAAACGAAAATGTTCTGGCACTCAACGCGCGAAGATGGATGGTATATACCGATACTTGAGTTTTCAAAATTCGGCCATAAAACCCCCGGATAATTCATTTAATGAAGCGAAGGAAACCTTCGAACTTCTTTCGCGCTTGCGTTCGAAAAGAAACTATTGTCGGCGTATTGTAGCCACTTCGAAGTCATAGAATTTTTACGACCACCGCTATTATGCGAAATAACAAAGATATTACCGTAGCCTGTTCTAGCGAAACCTGGTGCAATTAAGGTATCGGTAAGTCAGCAGGTATCCGACACGTTCGTGGATGTTTAGTCTCGATGAATTTAGTATCGAGTAGCGAAAAAAGGGTTATACCTGAGAGCGAAGAGCAAATCGAGAGTAACGGTGGCGAAGGGATTAACCCGTTGTAAGCGGAGCGTAGAAAGCGCGGGCCCTATTCGGGCTGGCAAACGGCGTACGGCTCGGAGCGCGATTTTATTCGGGGCCCCGGTCACGATTTCCACGAGCGTCGTTAACGGTTAACCGAAAGTTCGAGGCGTTTCGGTATTCCCCTTTGATTTTTCATCGGTGCTCGCCTCGTCCTCACTCGGGATTCTTTTCTCGACGAACGGTCCAGGGCCGCCGCTCGAGAGGCGAACCTTCGAGCAAAACGACTTTCAGAGCCCGCAGTAATGTACTTTCACATTTGCAAGACCGAGGCATTGAATCGCTGGAAACTCGTTTCTTATTGCGAGGAGGAAAAGGAGCGGGAGAGACGGGGCAGACGGAGAACCGCCTTCAGCGGGAATGATTTTTCGCAACGATGCACCGCGAAGCACCGCCGCGCGTGGCTTCTCGCGAAAATGATAGCCGCTCGGCTTCGAGGTTCGTTTCGAGAGCTAAACGGCACGATGCTTGGTCGACGTTCGGATCGGTATCGTGCACGTGATGGATTCGTTAAAAAGAAATTGTTGGATAACGACGAACGATGTCCGTCGGCGAATTTCGAAGCTACGTCGCGTACGACGTTTCTGGCCTGCACTTTAGAAGGTGGCCGGCCGGTGTGTACGGAGTCCACGGTACTCTGATATTTAGAGAGCGATCTGTATTCACGTTCTCGGGCAGAACGGCAAGTGCAGTGACCCAGTGACACGTGGAAAATCTGGTCCGTGGCACGGCGCACGCCGAGAAGATTCGAATTCGACGGATCGAGCAGTCTAATATCGACGATGACGGCCGACGCGGAGGCACGCGGCTTTGCTTTTGGCAAGGAAAAAAACCGCCTGGCCGTGGTCGTCAGCCGCTAGGCGCCACGAACGGGGCATAACCAGAGACCATTTTAATTTACATCCCACCTGCCAGCCGCGCGAGAACTCGCGTGCTCGTCTACGGATTCGTTCGCTCGACTTTCCAATCCGCGACACTCTACCTTCGACGCCGTGAGCTTCTGCCCGATCGAATTACTCCTCTCCGTCGCACGTTGCGATACGAAAAGAACAAAAGTCAACAAACTGATCGTATAGACGCGACGGCCCCGTCTTGCACTTGGCAAACCTAACAGGACTCACGAAATTAGCGCGTAATTATGTAAGAAATGAAACGCTATCATCGATGTACAGAATGTTAAAACAAATATTTTTGCTCGAAACGCGAAAGTTTTCGCGCGAAACACGCGGCCGTCGAAGTGTTAATAAACGAGGCATCCGACGCTGTTAAAAGTATAAATAACAATACTGAAATAACGGACGGGATTGTATTTATTGCGTTTCCAGGTCCCCGAGAGAAGGAACGCGTGAATTTTCGTATGAAAAACGGCTGCCCGCAGGCTTTTGGACCCGTCTCCTCGCCTCTCTCTCTCTCTCTCTTTTTGTCCATTTTCGAAAGGCTCTTCCCATGGAACCGTTGAGGGATTTTAAGTAGGGTGCAAAACGAGGGCTTGGGTGGGGTCGGGCGGGGCGTACCGACGGTTCTGGCTCTCTTTATTGCACCCTCCTCTGGGTCGGTGCCGTGGACCCAATTCGCTCCAAGACCTCGACGTCGTTATTGCGTGTACCGTAACGCGTCTTCGCTCGGGGATTTTCTGATTCGAATTATAGAATCCGATGGCCGACAACTGCTTGTCGTTTAATGGTCACTGACGTCACGCCGAAGACGCGATTAGAACGGGCTGGGTCTCTAATGGTTTCGTGACGTTTCGCGTTACACCGGGTTCATTATTCTTATTGTTATTAACGGATGCGGTCTCTCTTCGGTACATTGACGATACACAATGCGAACAAATTTACGAAAGTCCGATCCACAAGACCACGGACCGAAACGAACGTCCACTCTTCGAATGGAAAGTGCTAAATACGAACAGAGTCGTTCTTATTTTTTTCCCCCAACGAATTATTAGTCTCGGATTGCCCTACATATCACTCGTATATCGGAAAGAGCAAACTTTTGTACGGTAGAACGTCGATTATCGAAGCCCCGATTGTTCGATTATTTATCGGAATACAAGTGGAACATATATGTACATAAGTACAGCACCACTAGCTATCGCTATTTATACTTCGAAATCTGTATTTGCCTGGCAAATACTAGACGTTAACACATAATTAAAATTAGATGTTTCGTTTACGCTGTGAATAATAGAAAAAAAAGAACAGCGGTTAAAATTGAAAACGATGAGGCAGTTTCCGTCATTTTCAGGGGAGAAAGTTTCCGATTCTTCTTCGGAGACGATGCTCGTTTCCTTGGGCGTTTTTTGCCATGCCGATGGAAGCTTTTCACCGATATTAATAATTATCCTTCGCGACGCGCATCGAGGCGATCGGACGGCATTTCGCGTTAATGCGAGAAAAAGCGCGGCTGTATCTTTAGACGGTGACTGACGCAGAAAGATCCGGTTTCACTTGGCTCGAACGCAACCAGACTATCTTCTAATCTAGAGGCCGAAATTTCTCGCCACGTTATCGCCTACTTTCGCAAAGACCGCTCTAAAACAAGACCGGGTAAACTGTCGATCGATCGACCAAAGCGATTCTGCGATCCCTCCTTAAGATCACGTGTATTCTAGCGAATGGGCGCAGCTCCCGGATACGGGCGGATCGGCAATATGCGAGGCACCGGGCTATTTTTATGTATTTACAAAAAGACTGCCCGCCACTGTTATTAATACTCCATCACTCCAACGAAGTAGTCGTAAAGATATCGCCCTCTTCGACGCACGATCCTCGGGATCTTCGAGACGCGTCCCTCGCTCGGATGCACGCTAAATCGTCGCAGGGTTGCGTAAAAAGGTGAAATTGCCTTCGAACGTTTCAATGTTCAAGTTCGTCGAAACGTTTTCGTCGTCCTTTCAACGACGAGTTATTTTTGTTGGATTCTTTTCTTTCTTTTTATTGGATACCGTCACGGACAACGATCGACACTTTGCACGAAAAGGAGGACTTTCGAACGCTTTGCTGACCGATTAAATTTAACGATTAAACGTAACGCGTGTTCGTTCTCATCGATGTCGAACGCGGCACGGCCGTGAAAGTGCTTAGATCGTTTCAAGTTTTACTGCGTTTCCGTGGTCTCACCGCGATGGTTACAAATCGCTAGTTCGACCACCCGTATACCATTGCCTTGTCTCTTTTTTTTTTCTACGCCGGAAACCGGCGTATCGTTGTAAAGCGGTACAACGAGAAATCGATGGTGAAAACGATTGCGCGAAACGTTTATTTCGAACCATGAAACGTTAACGTTCAGAGAATTAACGAACAACGCGCGTCTGAACGCGTTTTGCGTACGCATGATTTGCGGCATAGATCTCTCTAACCGACAAACAAAATTCTCTTCTGGATCGTTTGCTCAGCATTGAAAAAGTATTAACGGCCGCGTCATTCGTCAACGTCAGCGCGATCCCGCTCAAACGACGCACGAAAAATGTATCGGAGCGACAAAATATGAAACACGCGTTAAAATTCAAAACTAAAGCTCGTAAATAGACATATATCGGTAAAAAAAATCGATATAAAGATGTTTGAAATTTTGGTCGTAAAATCCCGGTTTGCAGAGGATTGTGCGCCGTATGGGCCGGAGATTTGTGCGATAAACGGGTTGCGGAGATGCGGGGGACGTCGTGGCGAACAGTGTATATACGTCAGTGTCTGGCACACATGAGTCATTCTGGGAGGAAACGGTGACGGGGCGCCTGATGCGCCCACGATATGGTCGTCCCTGCGCGGAAAGTGAGCGTAAATCGCCGAGGCGTTCCGAAGATGGCCGAAGCGAGGCCGTCGTGCGGCAGTCGAGCCCGAGCGATCCCCCGATCGCGGTCGTGCGTGGTGGTGCGGCAGGTACGGCAGTCAGTAGTGGATTAGCAGCAACGGGAGCAGCAGCAGCGACGACGGTGGCGTAGCGCTAACACGAAACGAGCAAGGGAAGGAGGAGGAGGTATGATCGCACGAATGATCGACGACGGGAGGAGACATCGTCGAACGGGTAAATAACGGATCGTCGTATTTACCCAATGCTGCGAGAGAAACCGTCGTGAAACGAAGGTGTCCTGGATGCAAACGCTGGCTGCTCCACGGAATATGTACGTGGCGGAGGTGGGCGCGGGCCGTGCGAAAAAGTGGCGAAAACTGTGAGAGAGGTGCAGTGGTGGTCGTGGCGGTGGTGGTGGTGGCGGTGGCGGCGGTGTGGCGTTGCTGGTGCTACTTCGGTGTGTATGCGCGCGTGTATTGGTGGGACACGCACTTCGCCGGGGCCGTGGTTTTACGCTCTCTCTTTCGCTCCTGTTCCGTCGTCCGTTCCCTCTTTCTCTCGCCCGTACCCCTCTATTCACCGCCGACTATCCACCTCTTTGTCGCTCGTACGGAGGCCATCGTACCGAAAGCGACCGAGCCAGGCCAGCCACTACGCAAGATGGCTGTGTGTCGCTAACGAGAGGCCGACAAACCAGACGGGGAAAAGGCAACCCGGGGATAAACGGAACATGCTGCTACGTGAACGTCGGGCCCGTCCCTGAAGAGAGAGACACTGGCCAAGAAGCGAGAGGTAAGTTTCTCTATTACGAATTTTCATTTTTATCCGTCGCTCTGTTTCGCTTTCTTTCCGTTTTTCGCTCTTTATCCGCAACACCGATCGTGTTTCCATCCCCCTTGCTTGTATCCCAGAGACGACGCCTTCTGGAATTTTTCTCGTGGTTGACAGGTCGCCGAACGTAACGCGACTCGCGTGTTTTTTCCATTCCCTAATCCTCCGAGTGTACGTGGACTCTACCATCTCGCGTACGCGTACATCGATACACGCATGTTCCGTACACGAAAACGTAAACAAGTTAAAGCTCTGCCCTGACGAATAGTTTCCTGGACATCGAAACCCGATCCCTGGCGTGCTCGTCCATCGAAAACTCGTCGTCGGAGCGAGACGCTCGATCGGACGTGGTTCGATCTTTTAATTTGTTCGCAACGATAGCTTGTCAGTTTACGTCTTTACTCCAATTCACGACTAGACGACGACTATGCGATAGTGCGAGCCGAAAAACCGAAACGAAAACATCTGTTGCCGAAAGGCTGCGAACTCTGAACATAACCTCAAAATGGGTCGTTTCTTGTACCGTCGCGCGTACAAGATACGTGCCAAGTTGCGTCTCTCGTCGATCTGCGCTTTCATCGACGAGATACGACCGCGGATGAGTACGTGCGTGCACGCTCGAACCTAATAAACAACTTTCATCACTAATTTTGCATAAACTTTTCCAATCGTTTCGTGTGTGAGTTCTCAAGATACTTTGCGCCGGAGCGACGAAGAACTTGAAGAAAACATGTTGCGCCACGAAAATTCCAGTACCGACGAGCAAGATCCGCCGACGGAGTGGAAAAGTTTCTGCGTCCGAATACGCGCAACCGTCGGACGAGAAACATCTGTCAGTCGAAGAGCGACCGACTGCGTCTACGCCAGCTGCTGGAAGTCACCGAGTTGAAACTTCTCTTGATTGCGATTTCGGACTGTCAGACGATATTGCACTACTGCAATCGTCGGTTATAGTACGTATATACAGTGCTCGCCACTGACGCGAGTATTGTTGGTTTCGTTGGCTTCGTCGACGCTTGATTCGCATAAGTTAGCGTGGAAACTTTCCATACAGCGCGTCGACGTGTTCGTTTCAGACCACGTCCCGACGTACCTGACCATTTACCAATACAGCCAAACTTGTTCTGAATTTTACGCATTCAGCATTTTGTCCAACGTTCCGTCCAATGGAGAACGACGGATTTTTAGCTGGATACCAATATTTGGTGTCGCGTTACGGTACTTTTATTGAACGGAGACGATACGACTCGATTCGTTATAAAATTTCGTAAGCCTGGTCGCATTATCGCGTACCGATATAGCTACTGCGTACTCTACTGTCGCTAAAAAGTGTTGTCACGGTTACGAACGATATTTCATTACTGTCTCGATACAAATGTACGTACGTCATCGGATCGAACGTTATAAAAGAGTTCCACGAAAAACAGAAAAGCCTTGTCTTGAACTCGATTGTGCTTAAACTCGTGTTTGTACTTCACCGGCTGCCAGGGGGCAACGGAACATAATTCGATCGTCGTAGACCCCGGGACTCTACGAAATTGAAGGGAATATACTAGTGCTCGTACTCCGTATTACGTATTCATTTTGGAGTAACCTATTAAAGTAAAATTGAAAGTCGAGAATACTTTTTTAATACGATGTAGAACAGTTGTCAATTGTTATTTCATAATGTTTCAATGTACTGGGTTCAAAGTTTTAAATTAAAGGAAAACATTTCGTATGAATTACCCTAATGCAAGAGCGACTCGCGAAGTCATTTCCTTTTGCACGGCGGAACGAGGAAAAGCAATTTCGAGAAAGAAAAAAAAGTAATCCACGAGTCGAATCGTTTTCCTGCGGAACTACGACTCAAAATCCAATTAGTTTCATCCGTTTCCCCTTCCTCCCTGGAAGCCCAATCGATCGATGCTCTATATTTTCGCGTCTGATTATCGTTTTCTAATTATTGCTCAACGTCTGGGAGTCCGCGTTAAGTGCGGAATGTATAATCTGGAAAGCTAACACGATCGAGGGGGTGGAGTCCCTACTCGATTTTGGAGTTTCTCGAACGCTTGACCTTTCGACCGCCCTTTCCAACAGAATCTTGCGTACTCGTTTCGCTTTTAAACTTTGTTCTAGTTATGCGTGTATTTTACATGTGCTCCGTTTTCTTTCTAGGTGTCTAAGATGAAGAAAAATCATTCGATGGTCCGATTTAATTAGTACATAGATACGAGGCATGGATTTGAAACAAAGAATCGCTCGAACACAAGTTCGATAACCCAAAATAATCATTGCGATCAGGGTGTATTCGTCACTACCGGCGTTGATGTTAATAAAAACGCAAAATCATTCGCGTGCGATACATTGACCTTCGAACGACATCGAATAGAGGAAAGGCGATTATTCAGGAATATCCATAGAATCCGAGGTGCGTTCTATTATGAAAGAAGGTCGAATCTCATATCCGAATGCTCGGAAAGCATCAGCCGATCCAATCGCTGGGTCAATATTCGAACCCGTACTGTACCGAAGATTCTCATCAATTGAGTTGTCCAAACCCAAAGATCTCTTTTCTTCGAGCCGGGTATTCGAAAAATGGCCACTGTCGTCTAGGATACGTTTCTATCTAAGGTCGAAGAGGAGAGAAAGGAATTTTTTGTTCGCGTTGTGCTTCGTATTGCATGCGGTCCACGAACAAACGGCCCCCTTTGGGCAGGAATAAACGATCCGCGTTGCGTCCGTAAAAATTTTTCGTCCGTTGGAAACTTTGCACGGTTCGTAGCGTTCTATTTAAGGAATATAAGCTCGACTCGTCGGACCTCTACCTCCGCTGGAAAACAGTTTCGCTTCCGGTGAAAGCTTCGCCATGGTTCTCCTTGTGCTATCCAATTACTGGTCCATCCATCGTTCACCGCAGGAGTTTGTTGTTATTGCGAGACCACTTTGCCGATGTTTTCGAAGCGACTTTGCAATTTAATTTGACGAATTTGTTTGTTTTTACGAATGCACGTGTCGCGGCGGGAACACGACAGGCGTAACGTTCGATCGATAGAAATATCGTTGCATCTCGTTACGGTGTTTCTTCGGATGGATTAAGAGAAACTCGTATAAACTATAACAGTTATTATGAAAGTGGTCCAAACTTAGAAACTATTCTTCTAAGATCGTTAAATTTTACGGTCTAACGCCGTAACAGAAAAATGTATTGAAAATATGACAGTTATTCTGTCACCACGCATTGGGAAAAATGATTTACGCCACTGTCAAAGTAAACACAACATACAGCAGATAACAATGGAAATGACAACTTCATTTCATTGCATACTTCGTGACAACTTGGCAAACATTCTTCGATAATAATGGAATATACTAGATGATACGATGTAATATTAAATGAAAATCGAAATTTTTTTTATGCCACTTTCATAATAACTGGCTCGTATGTATATCGAAATATACGCTTTGTACCAGATATTTTATACTTCAACGAACGCTTTGCGTAAACGCAGGAATTCACCTTTCGATTTCTTCGACACGACCAATTTCGTACGTACCTCTCGATGCACGTATCAGCTTTCAGACGAAGTCCCATAAGTACTTTGGTGATCCCACGAGGATCTACGATTACGATAATCAAATCCATGTTCGCGTTTCTCCCGGATCTTGATCTTTTTTCGCTTTAACCGCTAGAAGGCTCGAACAGTTTCAAATTACACGTTTGCAACTTTACAGGAGGGTGCGACCTTTTGTAAATTTCGACTCTACATAGATTAAAAACCATTAACATAACAGATGGAGCGATTGTTTGAAAAAATTATAGGCAACGAACAAAATTGGCGTAGATCAAAATGACCCGAATAGTTTTTCTTTTAGATAAGCAGAAAGTAGTCCTTGTTGCGCCGAGATTACCATAATTGGAAGCAAATCGACGTTACATCCATAATATCGTGATTTTTTTTTTTCGTTTTGCCATGATTATAGTAATCCTCGATTCTTGGCCAATAGGATACCTTTATTCGCACGCGTAAACGTCGCACAGTAGTTTTAAATTGGCATAATCACCGAAGCCGCAAGTTTACGCAGCTGAAACCCGTTTAGTTATGTATTTTAAGGTCTAACGAATAACTAGAATTAAATCCGGCATTGACGCAAGCTGTTGCAACAAAGTTACACCTAATCGAAGCTCGATTCATCGAAACTTCGCTTTTCTAAAACTAAAAGACACATATACTACAACGATTTATATCATTGTGTACATATTATACATGGAAAATACACTTTAAGGGTAATAAAAAGACTAGGATCCATATTTGCTTTATCAAATCGTTGCCTCGTCAAAATGACGGTACAGAAAACTCGTCGTTGCGATTCCTCGAACAAAAAATCGAACCGTGTACGAGCATTTTTTAGCACAACGAAAACGCAAAGCGTGTTAATTGGAAAATTCCGTGGTCTTTATTATCACGTTACCGGGAAAAGCACGGAATTTTACTGAGAACAAGCCGAGGAAACGTATAATGTATTTATTGCGTGGTATAATCTCGACTATCGATCGCGGGTTTCTACGATTCCGTGAAAAGCCCCGTACGCGTTGCTCGAAAACACCTCTTACATAATGTTGAGCAACAACGTATTGCAACTCGGTCTGTCGCTTATTTGCACGACTCCGGATTTACGTAAAAATTATAATTAGATCTCGACGGACACAATGATAGTCTCGTATCGCCGGTCAGAGGTAACCGATTGAAACACGCGCGTGCAGCGGGAAAACTCGAACGTCGCGCGGAAAATGCACGCGGCTCGCATCCAAGATAGCGAAAATCCGTTCTCGTCGGAAATAGCTTTCTCGAAACGAGCATGAACGCGTGGAGAGTCGTGGAAAATCGAAAGATAGCACCGATTCTTTGGTGAACGAAGATCCATAGACCAAATTCTAGTCTTGGATTATCGGTTTCTCGGCGCCTATTGCGATTCAACCGAGAACAAATAGACGCGTTTGTTCGATGTACGGTACAGAGATTAGTTATTACTCGGGCTTACGATTATCCTGCTCCTTGGATTGTTAGTATTGCCGTTCCACGCGGCACGTTACAAATGAAGCTTAACGCGTGATCATCCAATTTGTCGGCGAACTTTTGTGCGCGCGATTGCGGGTTATAAATACAGGACGTAACAGCAGACGTTTATGATCGCGATACTAGACGGTTAATTTACGACAACAGACGCGTTGGAAACCCTTTGTAGGCTGCTCGGACTGGAGAACTGGTACGATGTTGTTCCACAGTATCCTAAGATGACTGTCTCGTGGTCTCATCCGTTGTTAGAATGCGACTAGATTCGGAAAGATTCGAACGCGGTCCAGCATTTCAATGTGTTCGAGTTTGAAAGAGGCCGTGGAAAATTCTCCGTCAGTTATCGTTGGCACTTCTGGGCTTTTCCGTTTGACGCATACACACCGATCGAAACTGTACCGTCGATATTAAATCGCGACCGACTGTAAAGTTCAATTCTGGTCCACGGTGCAACTTTGCGGGAATTCTGTGTGCCTTGCACCAACTTTCGTTGCTGCCTTCGTATAACCACGTCGAATGAGTCATCGAACAGTACCGAGCAACAAGGCTCTCCCATTGCAATGGAAACAATTGCTGTGTTCGTGTTTAGAAAGTCATGGTGGCGAATCGTTCGCAAAGCTCGTCGTAAAGAGTCACTCGCGGATAATGAACAGAGGAGACAACAACGTAGTCGACACGAGGCATCCTTTTTTACTCGAGTCGTATAAAGATCTCTTACTAGACGAAGGACTATCTTCTAACAAACCTATTAGTTTTCGGGGAGACGACAAGACCGTCTTTTGTTCTTTGGGATATTTTTCAACATCCTCGCGAACTCTGACCGACGCGCAGAAGAAGCTGCGACGCGTCGTTTGCCACTCGACCGCCGACTCCGTCGTTATTCGTGACTTTGAAACGATCATACGAGTCGCGGAGATAACTCGAGATCGGGCTGTCGCGCGTCAGCAATCGACGCGACTTTGCATTGCAAAGTTTTGCCCGTTGGCTCCCTTGAGCTTATCGTCGAGCGTGCACGACCGATCGCCGATCCAGCGACTGACACGCTCAGCCAACGTCGTACGGTGTTTTTTCGTTCGATACGGACGAAGTCGAGACACGATGATAAAGGTCGACTGGTTGCGAGTAAACTGAAACTCTTCGATCTGCCATCTCAGGCGTAAGACACTGTTACGTAAAAGTTGCTCCTTTTATTACGACGTTACGTCTCGTGGATAGCTCTACGTTCAAAAGACGCCTCGATAACGACACGCATTATTCCGCTTTTCCGTCGTTCGGCACGTGGAAGGCTCGACGCGGCTTAAAAATTCTCCAGAATTCCATGTAACATTGTTTACTATAAATACCATATTAACCCTTTGCACTTCGATACCTACGACAACATACGTAGTATTTACAACTCAAATTGCACGGAAACGCTGGAATTGTGTATCGTAGCGAAGCTAGCTCGACGCCTCCGATCTAGAAAAGATCTCTGTCGTCGAAAGCGAACGAGAAACACTGGCACACCGAGCTGCGCGACAGTGACGAATTTGGTTGGAGCTTAGCTTCAGTTTCGCCTTAAACGAAACGCAAATTCGTGGATTTGATCGCGAATTCCGCAGCTGGTCGTCTCGATCAGCGTTTCGATGGACCCCTTCGATCCTCTGCGAAGCAATTTCGAATCCATTAGAACGATATCGGGTTATCCGCACGTACCAGTTTAGCAGAACTCTCTCTCTCCCTGTCTCTCTGTCTCTGTTCTGCTGAGCGTCGGGACGGTTAGCATAAACGTAACTGTACTTCGTGGTACCGTAGATCGTTCATAATACCGAGCAACACTATTTCTAACAAGCAGCACTATAATTAGAGCACGTCGTGCACGCGGTTATACGAAGTTGGAACGAAGGGAGAAGATATAGGAAAAGAGAAGGAGATACATGGATGACGAGTGACGCGCGGGGGCGGAACCGATTTGGAGCTATCGAAAGTTTCCAAAACGCCTGGTCGCGCGGGATCGATCATCGCACGCGCGATTGATCCCCTGACGATATTTTCTCGCGTTTTCGGTGTCCGCGAGTACGCGAATTTCGTGTTTTTTCGCGATCGATAAGAACGAAGACACGGCCGCTATCTTATCGGTAGCTTAATTTCGTAAACGCGGCGTTGCGTTGGCGTGCTAAACCTCTCGGAGATTAGGTACCGTCGACTTTCGAAACCAACAGGACACTTTGTGCGTGTCCAGTATCCAGTCGTTATCCAGCGTTGGACGGAAACCGCCGAAAATCTGTCGCGGAGCTATTTCGATCGTCAACGCGCGGAAACCCGATATTCCGGCGGTTCCCTTTCGAGTGCAGAGCTCGAATATTCCGAACCGAGTGTACCGAAATATTTCAAGTGGCTCGGAAAACTGCGAGCGGAGGGCAAAATGTATGTATCGCTCGATAGGATCGAGTGTGCTTCGTCGCGAGTCGGGACGAAACGAGTTCTCGAGCGCTCGAACAGAGTTCTGTTTTTGAGAGCCACTGTCCCGAATTACCGTGGTACCATACAAAGGCACACGCGTACGCGAACGAGACTCTAAAATATTCATAGTCGTCGTCGCTCTTCGCGTGTACTTTTTATATATCGCGCGACGATAGCTGGCCGTGGGTTCTCCGTTCGCCTAAATCAGAATAACACGACGGTGGTCCCTGCGTGTCCCCTCTGCTCCATCGACGACGCTCCTTTTGCTCGCGATAAAAAGTATTCTCATCTATAGAATAGCTGATTCACGCGTGCTTTCTCCGTTTTATTTCGTTCTTCTTCTCTTGCCTTCTTTTTCCGTTGTTTACCGCCTAGTCCAACTCCCACTAGCAGTTTTTTGGCTCTCGTGGAAACAGGGTTTCTGGATCGCGATCGTTTCGTTCCAAAACGAACAACACCACCCAGCTGGCAGTAATTTTCAAGCGTTAGACGCGGGAAGACAGTCCGCAGACGTTGAAAGCAATGCTAGCCACGCAATTTTTAGACCTTCTGTTGTTTTTTAAAACGATAAGCAAGCTTTCGAACCTCTCTGGATCCAAGTTGGAATATTCGTTCGACGATCGAGCTATGGGCGAAGTCTGCGATAGAATCGACTTGGGAGACCTCCCACCAGTTATTCTTCGAGGGGAACTCTTCTTCTTACTGCCTTAGCCCGGTGGCTTGGATACCCCCTGTTCGGTAGTATTCGATGAAAGCGGCGATAGGATCGAGAATATCGCGCGTATCTTTATTCCTATAGAAACTAGATCTACGAAAAGATACGTAACTATCGAATATTAGTCGATATTCGTAAACGATAGGATAATATTAGGCGTACGAACCCACTACTCTTTACCAAATTTCTTGTTTATTATTGGAAATGTCTAGGACCACAAAGGGCTTGAGGCAAACTACAGATACCTAGCTCGATTTCTTTAATGTTCTGTATACTGTTGTCCTCCGTAAGAAATTTCGATCGAGGTGGCGACGAACGGAGGGATCCAGTAATAAGCGTTGTATCCCTTTCTAATTGCAGGGAATGTGTGACATGTTCATCCAAACACAGCAGACGAGTAGCGTCAACGGCAGCAGCAGCAGCAGCAGCAGCGGCAGCAGCAGTAACAACACCGTTCACCACCATAGCAAAAAACGCAAGTTGGAGTACAACGTGAGCCAGCCGGTGATCCAGCACGCTTTGGTTCAATCGACCGGCGACTACCAATTAGACAATACCGGGCTGCAACAACGGTACTCCGTGAACGGTGCTAATACCGCGTTTAGCTCGCTGCACAACAATAATGCGCTGCAGAAGAGTAGCCCGAACCAACAGACTCTGGTACGAGCCTCGACGATCAAGCTCGTAGACACGTACCAACGCTGTAGCCAGAAGGTTGGTGCCGCTTCCCGCGATCTCATCGCGCCGATAAAGCTCATTTTTCTATTCCCGACCCACGGCGCGATCCTGATCGCTCGATCGCGTCGAGGAAAGTCTCGGACCGCCGTGTCTCTTTCCCCGTCCAGGGACCCACCGACGTTAACGCTCTGCCTGCTCGTCTAATCGAGATAGATGCTCGAGATACGCTTCGCCTGCGATTAGAATTTCGTAATCGCGATCTATTAACTCTAGAACTTCATTCTGTCCCTTTTCTCTCGGAAACTTTACCATTTGTTCGTTTAACAAACCGTACCAGCGTTGTTTCTACGTCGAGATGCGATGAGCTAGAAATCCTAGAGGCTTCTTCGCCTCTTGTGTCATTCGTTTATCGATGTTTCTTCGCAATTGCACCGGACGCGTTCGATTCTCCACTGCGCATTTTGAAATTCATTTGGCGTTCAGCGCGATAACGAACCTCGTCGTCCTCGGCTGCGTTTGTCTCCGCTTGTTTCTTTCCGTTGCTGTCGCTCGTTTCCGCGACTCGTCGCAGCACGACGTTCTGGTTACTAAAAATAGTGCGTGCTTTTTACTTCCGCAAGCGGATACGGTCGTTCCATTGTCCGCCGTTTCTTCTCCTTGTTCCCATTTGGATAATTTTAACAGAAATCCTAGTTCCGATGTTGTGGACGCGAGATTTAATTCGGATTTTAACTGTATTTTAGGAAGGTGAACGCATACTCTGAAGAATCCCAAGTGGTACACGACAGAATTTCCGTTTCAGTCACGCTTTCCCCGCGTATCGATGTTTTCTAAATTGGATTTTCCAAACCAGATACCACGAATGCATTGTATCTACAGGATGATAGTCATCCACGTCCGACAGCTAGGGATTGCCATCGTTGATGGAGAAACTTTCACAAAAGTAGCCTTGTGTTTTGCAAAGTCGTAAAGCATCCATGCTCGCTTGCATTGCTTAACGACCTCGTGTGTCCACGTTCGCTAATTCTGGAGAGTAATTACGGACCATGGAGGAGGTTTTCGTTGCTCGTCGATCAAAAGAGAGATGTATCGCGGGCACGGATTGAACGGTCGTTTGCCAGGTAATTTCTCCGTGTGGCGTAGTTACATATCGATTGAACTTCAAGGCTTCCATTTCATATTTCATACCGGTCATCGCGACGTATGTACTTCCGCCGGGCGAGCGTTTCAGAACGCCCGGTACGAGTATTCTATATCGATCGATGTATCGCGGAAAGAGCGTTTATCGTCTGATTATGAAAGACACACCGTTGCCTCCGTGATCTTTTTCGTTTCAAGCGGTGTCTGTCCACGTTTCGCATTTTGCCACCCACGTATACGTGCTAGTTCGATTAAATTTCAACAACCGCGCACACACGTGACCGATGAGATATTGCATCGACTGGATGGACACGTGTTCCGGAACTTCCAGGGCTTATGTTTGCTCGCGCGCGTGCATATGTATGTGTCTTGTGGCTGTCTTTCTCGAACATTGGGTTCGAAACCCTTGTGTGCTCCTTCGTACGTTCGTCGCTTATTCGTCCCCTTCCAACCAAAGCTACCGAAGCTACTGTCTACGATTTCTTAACGTACAAAAATTTTTGTATAAGGTATATTCCTCCTACAGAGAAAAACTTGGTCGAGGGAGGGTAATGGTGACGGTCTGGCAGTCCATTCCGCCAACGCGACGAACGCAGTGGGTAGTACTGTAGTGTCGCAACACCATACTCAACAGCAACAGCAGCTGCAACAACAACAGCAGCAGCAGCAACAACAACAGCAGCAGCAGCAGCAACAACAGCAGCAGCAGCAGCAACACAAGCAAACAGGCATGACGGCGCACAGCAAACAAGTAACCAACGCTGCCAATGGAGGCGGTGGCAGCAATCCCCAGGGCGATGGGGATTATCAGTTGGTTCAGCACGAAGTCCTATACTCGATGACCAATCAGTACGAGGTCCTCGAGTTTCTGGGCAGAGGTACTTTTGGACAGGTACGTTTCCTCTTCCACTTGTCCGGAGATAGGATATTGTTCCCCGAAGATCAAAGACGCATCGTTTGCTCCTCGACAGGTTGTGAAATGCTGGAAAAAAGGAACCAATGAAATAGTGGCCATCAAAATTTTGAAGAACCATCCATCGTATGCGCGCCAAGGTCAGATTGAGGTGAGTCAACAGGATGTTTAGTTAGGGTCATTGAACGGAAAAGTCGAACTACGTTCAAATGCGATTTCGATTTCACGCAGGTCTCCATCCTGTCTCGACTTAGTCAGGAAAACGCGGATGAGTTCAATTTTGTGCGTGCTTATGAGTGTTTCCAGCACAAATCCCACACCTGCTTGGTCTTTGAGATGCTAGAGCAGAATCTATATGATTTTCTGAAACAGAATAAATTTTCACCATTACCGCTCAAATACATCAGACCGATTCTCCAGCAAGTGCTCACTGCTCTTTTGAAACTAAAGGTGAGTCATGTTTCGTTGTAATAATGGCGTGTTGTCGCTCGCGACTATCGATCGGAGATTATCACAAGAATATACGTTTGTAGCAATTGGGGTTGATTCACGCGGATCTTAAGCCAGAGAACATCATGTTGGTGGATCCAGTACGTCAGCCTTACCGTGTGAAAGTTATTGATTTTGGTTCAGCCTCTCATGTGTCAAAAGCTGTCTGCAACACGTATTTGCAATCGCGATACTATCGTGCGCCTGAAATTATTCTTGGACTTCCGTATTGTGAAGCGATAGATATGTGGTCACTCGGCTGTGTGGTTGCAGAATTGTTTCTAGGATGGCCCCTGTACCCTGGTAGTTCGGAATACGATCAAATTCGATACATAAGTCAAACGCAAGGCCTACCGACAGAGCACATGTTAAACAACGCTAGCAAAACAACTAAATTTTTTTATAGAGACATGGACAGTAAGTTTAGGCAACTTTAAACCAAGTTGATACCGTGTTGCGTCGAAAGGATATTACTCAAAGTCGAATCGTTTGTAGGCACGTATCCATTTTGGCGATTAAAGACACCGGAGGAGCACGAGGCCGAAACGGGTATCAAATCCAAGGAGGCAAGAAAGTATATTTTTAACTGTCTCGATGATATTGGTCAAGTTAATGTTCCAACCGATTTGGAGGGTGGTCAACTTTTGGCTGAAAAAGCAGATAGGAGGGAGTTCATTGACCTCTTGAAGAGGATGCTCACGATGGACCAGGTAGTAATATCTAATTCATGTTTCGATTGTGCCAGGAGACAAAATTATAGCGATTCGTTTGCATTATATAGAGGAGGTATCCTTTATGGAGAGTTTATTGTTGGTTTCGCAGGAGCGCCGAATAACACCCGGAGAGGCTCTGAACCACGCTTTTGTCACTCTGGCCCATTTAGTTGATTATGCACATTGCAACAACGTAAAAGCTTCCGTCCAAATGATGGAGGTTTGCCGACGAGCTGGTGATTTCACAGCAAGTCCGGCGCATCATCAAGCTCCTCCAGCACCTCAACCACCTCCGCCAACGTCGTTGGTAGCAAACTTTGTGCCGACGACGAACGGCAGTGCTGTTACTTTCACCTTTAACAATCAATTGACCAATCAAGTACAGCGATTGGTTAGAGAGCATCGCACGGCGCAAACAGGATACGACAATCTGGTTCGTAAACGAATTTTCTTCTTTTCTCCTCTATCGACGATGCGCGTTCGTTGTTTTCATTTGTTACACGATGGCTTCTTTTTATCGTGCTGTATCTTCTCTTTTTAGTATCAAATATACAGTAACAGTAGCCGTCGTGCGACTCAATACAGTAGCTCATCCAGCGGATCGAATAGTGGCCGAAGCGGAGTGCACGATTTTCCACATCAATTGGTGCCTGGTCTACTTTGTCATCCACCCAGTTATCAGACGATGCCAAGTCCTGCGAAGCACGTAGTTGTTGCCCAAGTAAATGCAATACCGTTTTTCTCGTTCTCGTAAGTTTCTCAGCGATCGTTTAATCATGCTTCGCGTTCTCTACAGCCTCCGCAAGCACAACAGGGACCGCTGCAAATTCAACCATCTATCATATCGCAGCAGGCTGTTGCTGCGGCAGCTGCGGCTGCTCAGCAACAGTACGCAGCAGTACCCGTGTCTATGGTGGAAACTGGACGTCAAATGTTGCTAACGGTACGTATGGTTCGCCGTGAACAAGTTTCGAATTGTTCGCGAGCGATCGGACGATAGTATGTTCGTTTGTCTTCTTACAGAACGCTGTACAAACATCATGGCCCGGTGGTAGTCGTCAAATGGCCGCCATCGTGCCGTCGTGGCAACAATTGCCGCCGCAACACGCAGCCATACAACAGCCGCTGCTGAGCGACGCTGGAGATTGGGGACGACCTCTTATCGTGGACAGTTCTGCCATCTTGCAGGTAGGTCTGGTAGAAAAGATCGTTTTGGTACACAGACCGAACAGTTTTTCAACTAATCTCCCTTGTTTTGGGGAAGGATCAGCGGCCAGTATTTCCTGTCACGGAAGTTTACAACACCAGTGCCCTTGTTGAACATCCGTCTCAGAGTTGGGGTAAACGTGGCGGAACGAAACATCATCAGCATCACGTGACGGTACCACAGCAGTCCCAACATAGGCACGAACACAAGAAAGAGACGCAACAGTTGAGTCCGGTAAAAAAGAGGGTAAAAGAGAGCACACCACCGAGCAATATGAGAAGGCATTCGCCTACCGGTGGTCATTGGCAACAACAAACGATGCAACAGCATCATCACGGCAGCAAACACAACAGCAGCCACAATGTAGAGCATCATCAGGTTACATCCGGTCGGCAGCAAACCATCACTATCCACGATACACCATCTCCGGCAGTCTCCGTTATCACGATTAGCGATAGCGAAGACGAAACACCTGGCAAATGGTAAGCTACCATACATTGCTCGCATTTACAGTAGAATATTCGAACGTAGTTAGAAGAAAGTATAATCTGTAGTCATAAAATTGACCGGAGGAGACGACTTCGTATTTGTTATGAACGTAACAAATCGTTACAATTAGCCAAGAATTATAGAACGCTATTATTTTTTGCTTTGTTGAAATTTTTGTACGGCTTTGTTGATATAGAAGTATGATCATCTCGATGTATCATCTACAGATTGTAATTATCCTGTATATATCGAGTTGCGTAAACAGGAGTCTCGTCTATAAACGTAACCAACCGTAGCATATGTATATTTACTAGAATTTTATCAGTAGAATAGAAAGTAGTGGAATCATGCATGAATATCATTGACAGCTGTGGAGATCGCCAATGTGGAACCTGTCAAAATTTGGCGACTCGCCTGTCTGGCGATGGGCGTCCAGTCCGCGAGGAAGTCATACGAAGGTACATTACCGTAATGTAATAATTGCAACACATACGATAGATATAGTACATATCGATCGATCGGTTAACAATCTCTAAGATTACGACGTAACACACGTGACGCTGCACACATTTCGCTAAGTTTACATTTTAAGCACTAACACGTTTGGGGTTGTTTGGTAGTTACGATGGAAATATTTTCAGGAACGCGTGCACGGTATCCATTATCTCGTCCACGACCCTAACAATCCCATGACTTACAGCTCTAGCGTTTAATACAATTTTGTCGCGTTCGATGCAATCTCTAACCTCTAAATTCTGGCTGGAGTTATTCAACGTTCGATCTATTTTACGCGCAATTGAACGTATTCGTTTTTAATTTCAGTACGCAGTCGACGCCGCGCGTAGTCCAACCAATGCAACAGACTCATTCGAGTAGTCAGTCCCATACCAACGGACATGTTGTAGCGCATAGTACTTCTCAGAGAGCTCAGCGGAAAAATATTATTAGTTGCGTGACAGTCGGTGACAGCGACGGTGAAGCTAGTCCAGGCCGAGCACATACTCACCTGTACCAACATTTACCGCAACATCCTCAGCATCAGCAGACCACACAGTTAATTAAACACGAACCCCAGCAACAGCATCACGTTAGCAGGTAATCAGCTTGTCCGATTAAAGTCGTAATACCCAACCGATACGTGCTCGATACGTGACGTAAATCTATTGTTCGTTGCAGCAGCAGCTCCGGATATTCTTCTCAATCGCAAAAGAAACGATTATTGGCAAAAGTACAGTCCGAATGCAATATGGTAAATGTTGCGACCAAACCGGAACCCGGTGTCGAGTACCTCGCTCCACATCCGTGTCACGCGCCAGCCTGCAAAGAGCCACCGACCTACCAGGTTAATTTACAACTTAAATTTCAATCTATATGATTTTATTTTCAACTGCATTCTTTTTGTTACGCAATTTTTCCATATGATCCTAGTTTGTTTATTTTTATTGGTAATCAACTGCTCCGTTTGCGGGCGTATCGAAGAGAACAACAACGATCCTGCTCTACACTTATTGGTTCATATCCCCTTCCCGTTTTTTAGTAATCTTTCGTTTGAAAATGTTTTTCTAGGATGATGCCTATGACATGCATGACTACTTCTTGCAGTATGTGACCACGAGTAGCGCGCATCCGCATCTTCAAGAGCAGCACATCGTGTATACGACCGGCACGGACAAGCGGGTATCATGGCCTGGAAAGAGAACCGAGTACAAACACGAGTACGTTCAACCGCCGGCTGCTCATTCGAGAGACCACCAAAAGTGGGCAGTCGCCAACACTGTGCATCAGTATAGGTGAGCGGTTCTATCACATTTTACACTCAAAACACACTCGAAGCATGCAATACGGCACATAGATGTAAACAAGAATCTAGCAATAAAGAATAGACCCCTAGATACGAGTAAGAATTCGTGTGCACGTAGTTTGACAGAATCAAAAGTTCGTTGATTCTCTCGGTTTGGTCTCTGGTAGTCCGTTTAGAAGACAGACGTATCTTACAGTAAGTAAAAGACGCATGGGAATTGCATAACAAAGGGTTGGATTTTGTTTTGGGTTTTGTAGGCAGAGCCAGGTGGTGGGTTCGGCAGCCCATCCGGGTCATACCCACAGTCATCATGGGCATCCGGCCCACCTCAGTCCTGGGGGCGGTGGCGGGGGCAGAAGTCCTGCAGGGGGGCCTGTAATAGGAAGTACCCAACATCTGGGACAACCCCTGTACCAGGAGTACGCTCATGTGCGTTCAAGGGCCCATGCCGTGCCACCCCCGGTGTACGTTACCGCCGCGCCTTCTCAGGCTCCTACTGCTATCCAGCAGCAACAAGTGCCCACCTATCAGGGATTCACACCCGGGTGGGTACCTAGACACCTAGTTGATGCATGCATGTGTGTACCATTTATTATATTTTCGTTCTAGTAATAGTATCAGTTCAGTACGTTATAATCCTGTGATCGTACGTAGTTGTTGCAACTATTAGAGCAACATGTTCCCGTGCCACTGTTTTACTAATTTTTCTCTATGGCATGCTACGAGATTCGATCGGATAATCGATACCGTTTTTTTTTTTTCGAGGTACACGTACCGGTGTTACACCTTTAAATTGCTTAGTTTGTACAAGATGCAACGTCGATTGCCTGCTTATGTACAGGCTGATTCTCCCGCGAGTAAACGCGAAAGGAATGTCGCCGCTTCGATATCGCTGTCGCATCGACGATCATTACTTTCGAGTCTACTGACGGAAGACTTGCCCTCTATATCTATTCTTGATAAAACCATGAGTGCGTGTAGAACGAAAAAATTATCATATAAGAAAACAAAATATTTCATTTACCCTTTTTTTAGAGCTTTATGGAGAGTTTCTAACATTGATTATCCCGTTTTTTACAGCTCGTCTCCATTAACGTTGTATGATTCTAGTCGAGCGTTGCCACCACCAGCTCATCACAGCTCGGCCAGGCCGTTGCTCGCGAGTCATGCAGCGCACCCACTGCCTGCACACATGCAGCCAACGGCCGTATACGGATTGGCTCCGCTTTCGCCGGCCAAACATCAATATCAACCTTCTGGTTTGTGGTTCACCGAGTAAATTGTACCTCTGTCTAGCTCAAGATAAGGGATACTGAATGGCGCGCGAAAATTTACGCGATACCAGATTACAAGAAAACTATCGAACGAAAAGAAAAAGACAACCAACCAGGTATTACAACATCCTATGCATTCATTCTTTATAAACTTTCTACTAGCGAACGAAGGGAGCTCTTCGCGATGCTGCTGCTGCTGCTATTGATTATGAAAACGCAATGAAAACACACACACACACTAAGGCTTAACGAGAAAATTCATGACTGAAGGTGACTCGACCGAGTCCCGAAGCAACACAGAAGTCGCTCTACAACATTTCAGTTTCTGACAATCCGTCCTAAGCAGCGATTGATTGCTCCTTTCAAAACTGCCCGTCTGTTAATGAATGGAGATTATCTACGATTCGAATCGTAGCAAAGGCAGATGAACAAACATGATCCGAGTGTTGGATTAACTATCGATCGGCATGCGTTGTACACAATTAACGTAACGCTTCCCTTAATGTTTCATCCTGCCCATCGATAGTAGGTGAGTTGTCTTTTTCATTTCGTTCGATGAGACGAGGTTGCGTGTCGATGAAATGTACAAAATAAGAAAACGACACAAAGAGAGGAGGCTTTTTTACGCTTCCCGTCGCGCAACACTGTTTCCTCAGTGAACCATTTGCTACGGTGATTTGTATTATTTGTATTATTTGTTCGAACTGTTACTTTGGTAATACACTGGTCGACGTACAATTTTGTCCGACTTAGGCGGCGCATATGTTGTACACGTGACACGGTACATATACAGTTACAGTATTTTCTGACGAGTTGTCACGATTTTTACCTAAGAGATTGTCGTAAAGTTATTCCCAACGCTTCCTGAAATTGCCCACACCGTGTTAACTGTATATCTCGCTCGTTCTCGTTCCCGATACATACAAAGGCTGAGCAAACCAGAAAGATAACAGCAAGCAAATGTCACCAGCCTATTTAAGAAGTTGTCGTAGCTCGCAGGTCTCAAGCCCCGGACAACTTTTCAGAAAATACTGTACGTATGTATTATATGTATACTAAACGTTTCGTGACTTTTGGGAGAGTGAATGTTGTTGTCGCGCCAAAGAAAATTTTACGGGGACGTTGTGAAAAGATTGTCGGACAGGCGATTTCGTTGGAATTCGCAGAAACGAGAGAAATTTATGCGCAGTTTAAGCAGATAAAACCAGAGATGTTTGGGTGGATCCGGTGAAGTTGTGTCGCTTCACCGTGAAACAGCAAGCGTATTTTATCGAACCACGGCGTTACAGCGGGGATATAAGTTTGCATTTCTTTTACGATGATACTTCAGATCCGTATCATGCATAATTGTTTTTAATACTCGGTGACAAAAGTTATCTTTGGTCCGGCAGAATTCCCGATCATTTGGCGACGACGATATATCGCATTGTTTTCGCCCGGTTGAATTTCGACCCAGCCAAAAGATTTTTATCGTCGAGTGCAGCGACACGCTTGAACGTTTCAAACGTTCCCTTTTCAAAACGTAGGCTCCCTTCCCGTTTCTTCTAGGGAAAAAAGGGGGCCGATCTATTGCACGCGTTCACAAGAACATATATACACAACGCTACTATACGCGACATATTGATTAATTGTAAAAATGTGTTTTGAGTTTTATCGTCCTAGATTTATTTCATGCTGTTTCAAGTATACTTATGCATCCTAGTAATTGGGTGTCCTTTAGAGGATGTCGTTATTACGATATGGAAGCAACGCGCGTGGTTGAGTTTGAAATCGAATACTTCTCGTGTTTCGATTCGAATGGTGAAGAGGGTAATCGCGCACGATAACTTGTATTTGACAAAAGCTGTGCCTCCTCGCAGCAGCCTCACTATTTATTTGTTTCGCGTAATTAATCTTATTGTCCCCTCGTCGTAACTATTAATGGTTACTATTACTATCGTTACTACTACTATTATTATTACTATTATTGCAATTAGGCATCATCGTATTTAAGGTAATTACCAGGAGTTCGAAGTTTTGCCTCTTTTTTTTTTTTTTTAGATATCGCGTTTTAAATAGATTTGCGCGTTAGGATTGTTCGATAATGAGATTCACATTAGCGTTATTGCAGATTCACATTAATGTTCGACATGCTTCTTCATCAATGATCATATGCATCTTCTCTTTTCTATATCGTGTTTCAACGTTTTGCATTTCACCGAGGGTTGTAGTTTAAGAATGTACCCGTCGAGTACATTGCACAAATCAGCGGTACACAATTAATTAGTATGATACAACACGATGAATTAGAACGCATAGAATTGCAAAGCTGCGTTTCGGGAGAGACGAGAATCGATCCACGGGACATATTTTCGAATACGATTTCTATCGAAAAGAAACCTTCGTTGCAGATGTTATTATGTCGGATTGTACACACATACACGTACATACACACACGAGTAAAGAAACTTTCTTCAGCGTAGATTCTATATATTCTGTCGCGACAAACGCATCGACGCAAGGTTTTAGTTATTTCTTTCAGTTCCCCTCGTTGAATCATGTTCTTCCTTCTCGCACTTTTCCACGACAGTATGAAGAAAGCGATATTTCTAATGTCTCTTTATAACGTGCATTCGTAACGCCGAACAAACTGCATCCGGTATACACATGTGAATGTCCAAAATGTGGAATTGTACATAATTATTACGAGTAGCTCTCTTCCTACATTTCGATGTTCAGCAGCTGTAAAAGTGTAGATCGCGCACATCGTTCTTCTACTCGCGACACTTTTAAGGATAAAAAAAAAAAAAGGGAGGATAGAGGTTTTTCCGCGTGCTGACGTATATTTCGTGGTTTTTAATGGAATGACGCTTAGGCATTGTTTTGCTAATTATTTTATATACATAGCTGTATGATAAACGTGTACGGGAATATTAGCTATGGTACGTTGATTAGAGTGATCCATGTCCAGAGTTTAATTAGGAGTATTTTACACGTAGAGCGAGAGTGTGAGTGAATGATAGGGTGATACATAGAGGCAGAAATATAAACAAAGGATGCTACGTAGGGAGAATGACGAAGTAAAATTTTAGATAACATTATCACGATTCCGCGAAACTAAAAGAAAATTTTCAAAGTTTTAATAAATACAACACGAGGACGCTGCTGATTCGCTACTTTCAGTCGATAGAATCGTAGATGTTGATATCGTTATACAGAGACCACGGTTTCGTTTAAAAAGTTTCTAAACAATAGTTGTTTCTTTCGGTACTATCAAATTCATTGCGACGCGTCTATCAACACGAAACGATAAAAAAATTACATATAACCAAGTCGATGTGCCTGTTTAATCATACTTACGATTAATCATACTTAACGTTTGTATATTTACTGGAAACAAGGGGGAAAAAAGTGACGACGATAGAAGGAGGGGTTGCGGGGGTGCGTCACGAAAGGGTTGCAGTATAGAGAGGGAGAGATAAATAGTTAGAATCAGCATGAGTGCTGTACGTTCTATCAGTCACACGATACGAACGTACGATTAATTAACATACAAGCACGTTCGCGCGCATACATGTGTATATATATGTATGTATGCTTCCATGTAGAACGTAGAGGGTTGTATAGCATAGAAGAAAACCTACCTTCTCTTCTCGCAATTCGCGAGATAAAGTCATATCCTTAGATTTCACACATTCTACTACCGTAAAGGAAACCGTTGTTAATAATAATAATAATAATAATATATATGTGTATATATATATACGCGCAGGTGTATCTATAGAAACATTTTTTTGTTTATTCCTTCGCGAATCGGTATATGCACAAATACACATTATACGGTGTACACGCGACAGTCGTACGCATATAGTCATTTTCACATGCTTCATTTTCGCCTCTGTATACGTGTTTGGACGTATATGTAGATATATACGTGTCACTAGATCGTAGGTGGAACTTTTTTTCAGTCAGGTTTTTCGTTTCTTTCACCCAAAGAGCAAGTTTTGACTGACGATGCGAGGATTCTGTAAAACGTTTAGTATTAAGATCGTAATTATCGCACCGTGGATTCGGATTAACCGTCGTTTAGATTATTTTATTATTACATTCATCGTTGTTAATAGCGTGCTGTGGGCATACAAAGTATTCGCGTGGATGTAGAGTTTTATTCTAAGTAGTAGGATATTTTGGAGTCAGATATCGATTATTCTCTAACAAGTAGAAAATATTGTGGTCGATGTGTTACTAATAACAGCTTTTGGGTTTACAAAACGTGGTGTATACGCTATTCGCGCATGATCCTATGTTATAATAATAGTAGCTTCTCTCTTAGATGTAGATCGTCAGTCAGTACAAGCTCAAGAGTCATATGTTCAGTCATCATTACTTTTAACACACATTTTTCACCGTATAGTTTAGGAGTAAGCGCGTCGCTGCAACGGAGAGTATCTAATTAACAAAAAATAGAAGCTATTACTATACACACACACAAACACAAACACACACATATATATATATATATATGTACTATACGCGGGAAAAGAAATTGAGTAAAAAAAGAAAAAAGTATACCATAAACTGTATCGATGGTTCTAGTTGTGATATTTTATTAATTATTATACATCATAAATATTCGCGTGGCGAATATTATTTTGGTCAGGCTTTTTTGAATGGCCAAGCGTGTACACGGGGCGAGATGTAACCACATATGGAACCGTATAATCTTTAAATTAACGGGATTCATATGGTTACACGTTATCGTCAACTCTCGTCACTTCCGATCGGACGATAGGACGCATTACCTTGGCTGCTCGCCAACATCCGCACGATTAATCTTGCGTATCGGAATATTCTCGTTAACGTGGCGTTGATCTTTCTGCCGGCGAATTTTCCATTCGTTCGCGGTTTTTCGCGAACCATAATAACACGACATTTTAGAGACTGTTTGCGATAGGTTCTCGCTTCCATGTGCCACTCTAAAGCCTGCTAGAGCAAACAGATATTTCCATCCGATACCATTGATTGTACGCGTCGTTGAGCGCAAATGTAACGGTCGCTTCTTCCTTTCGGGTGACACGAGACGATACACGAAACATACACATACACGCATACCCATACTGAAAGCTATTATAGAGATAGGATTATTTTAATCGTTTTTAAATTTGTACATACGTTTCTTATCGCATCAGGGCAAGGGGAGGAGCAAAGTGATTTATTAGTCTAGGTGTAGTGCCTAAAATGTTGTAATGAGATTGTGTCCAATAGTGAATTTATTTAGCGTTGAATCTCTAACGATCGGTCGGGGCGTTCGTACAAAAGGATACGTGAAATTTCCTCGAATCGCGAACGAACGAGATACGAAAGGGCATATATAAAAAAAAAAGAAAACGTTGAAAGATGTTGTACATACGCCCCGAATCGCGAAACGAATAGACGTTCGACGAACGAGTTTAGTACTGTTGGAAACGTCAGATACTCGCGTTGAAATGGCCAGAAACGAAGAAAAAGAACACATACACATACACAGGAATCAAAGGGACGGATCCACGAGAAAAAGATCGTTTCTTCGTGGGCTTGGGATTTAACGTTCGATCGCGTTGTATGGGAAAGTTTGTATGAAATTATTATATATTGTCACTGTAAACAAAGTAACTGACTTTTTGCGAGGAATAGATAATTTAAGTAGTTATAAATATAGGAAGAGAATAACATATTTTTGGAGTTACTACTAGAGAATTGATATCGTATTGTGCTCTGTGAGGTCTTAAGCGTCTGTCTTCTTGCGTTCTTTGGACTTTAATCGTCGGTAATTGCTCATCACGATCGGACCACATTTACACTACAATAAAAAAGAAAATTAAGCAGCCGTGCAACACTGAGATCGCATGATCAACACGATTGTCCTAAACTTTTCGGTAGAACTTTGCTCACGATCTCGTAGACTTAACTGACAACTGCGCCAGCGCGAGACAAATTACAATAGTCCATAGTTGTTTTTTAACAAAAAAAAAAAAAAAAGAAAATAAAAGAAAACGTAACGCAACATTTTCGAAATTTTAAGACGATACGACGAACCTGTCTGCTCGTTCTCCGTACAACGGCTCGATAGTTTTCTCGCTGTACATAAACGAAAAGAGTAAATGAAGTCCGATTAGGGGAAGCAAGATCGTAAATGATAAATTGCGCGAGTAAATTAGGATAGAATCGACGATTCACCTATTTGACTGTTCTTCGATGTTCTTAATGTTCACTATTACACTATGGTAATGTCGCAAATTAATATTAACGGTATTACTTGTATTATATATACGTTCGTCGACTTACGCATAATGCTATACAAGTAAGTGATTAAACGATAAATTAAACATGGAGGTGAACATTCGTGTACAAAAAATAACACATACACAACATCACCGCTTAGACGTTGTTAATCGTTAACAGTTTTTCATCTTTATGGGTGACGGATTTTTTAGATCGATAATTAGACACGCCTTGGCATATAGTTAGAAACAGTCTCTTCGATGTAGAAGAAAATAGAAAAAAAATTTGATGTTTCGACGTTCGTACGGTTTACAATTAGTATTCTTCTTCGTTTTTTTCGTCTTGTTCTTGACGATACACGCAAACTTTTCGAGCGTTTCGTTCGTGCCACGTAAATACCTATATATTACCTGCTACGAGATATAGGGTTGTTCGATTTTTAGAAAAATGGTTCGTTTAGGAAAGGAATTTTTCTACGCGTCGTTCCAAGAACATTGGTTATTTGTTCGCTTGGTCTTCGAGGTGTTTTTAGTTTCGAAGATTACGGAATTATTTCAGTAAAAGTTTTATTTCACTATGCTCTGTATAGTTTCTTTGTGTACGCCGTCGTTGACGCTAGTTTTCGCGACGGTCGTTCGATGTAGCCGAGAAAAGGGAATAGATATGCTTGATGATAAGGAAAACTAGAGAAAGAAAAATCGTAACGAAGTTAACACAGGTCTATATAACAGCTCCGTGTAATTTAGAAGTTTATGCGATCGTACGAATAAGCCGAACTTGCTATTACTGACTACACCTATCGTTATATGGCTATTCTATATATTTGTACCATATATGAATGTTCGTCTTTTGTGTATTTTGATTATACTATGATAGGAGTAGCGCCATTTATACTATTATTATTAATAATCATTCTAATATCGTTGTGATTACGAATACTATTGTATTATTTTTCATCGATGCCGTGCGGGATATTACAATTGATTCTAAATACGCGACTTTGTTAACACGTTCGATTTTTATTGCGTCTCTTAGTCTGAAATCGGTCGTTGGAAATTTTTATACATCGTACAGTTTGAACTTGAACACCTCGACAAATCCGTCGATCAAATCTATGGAGCACCTCGATCTTTTCATCTTCCACGACGACAATGATTTAATCTGTTGTTCTTAGAAGGCACTCCGCCTCTATTTTGTTCTTCGATTAAAAATTTAGAAATGGTTGGTATTGGCGCTAAACTTTTGGCGATTTCGGCCAACTTAGTTTTCCTTCTACTGAATTTTCAAAACGTCTTTCTGCGAAACATTTTCGTAGCATTGCCTTACTGGTATATTATTATAGATATGTATGATAATTACACACCTACACACATAGCACACGTGACACCCTTCGAGTGGGTAAGTCATTCGTGCCGTCGATTAATGTACTGTTTGCCAAACTTCTTTATCCCATTATACGTACGGACCCAGTTGTGTAAATGTATAAATTGTAATTACCGCGTGCGCTCGAATTTAGCGTCATTTAACTGCGTCTTTCGAGCTTAAAGTTCTCGTTGAATCGGTACTCGATAAGGAATAATTTATAACATAAAGACGATTCTATTTTAATCCCAGACATATTACGTTCGATAACAATTGCTAATTTGTTTGAACTTTAATCCGTTTATAGCTGGAAATAACGTTGATATTCAATACGTTTAAAAATTGTAAGGATACCGGTCTCGCCACTATCGATCGACGAACACTAATGTATATATTTTATACTTAAACAATTTCTTAAACAGCATTGGCCAGGAACCGTAGTCGATCCATAGTTGAAGGACACGTCAATGTATATTTTGCCGCGAGGCTCAACAATATTTTATAGATTTATTATTACCGACAGGACATCGATCGTTAGACGCGTTTCAGTAGCATAAATTCGAGCGTAGGCGGACCCTTCGTACGACCATGCATCTAGCAACATATAGTAACCCCGATTGATCGCCGGTCGAGGCGATGCGAGAATAACGCAAAGTTTCTAAAAGGCGGTATTTAGCGTAAGAAAAGAAACACAAAACGAGAGAAATGAAATGAAAAACTGTTTTTTAAGCTTTCGCAGGAAGTCTGTCTCAAAGTATTATTAAAACTCTCAGGCTGCGCCGATTGTCTTTGCCGCGTCGCATGACGTGCGCGTAGGCGCACTGTCGCGAGGTCGTCGAATGAAAGAATGATGGTGTTCAACGACATATCCGGGTATCGAATCGCCGAAGCGCAATTACGTACCTAACTTTCCATTTGATTCTCGTCGAGAAACGGTTTGCTTGTTAGAATTATTTAACGACAGGGGCTCACGCGAGTCCGTAACGATAATAATTGCTGTCGCAACGGAACTACCAGCCGACGATCAATTTGTTTAACAGTAGAGCGTGCCTTATATCGACGATCCGACCAGAATCCTTTTTAGAATTTCGTTCGACCGGACTAATCGTTTTCCCAAAGCATGATCGTCTCGCGTTCGTGCCCGGCTGTCCCTTTGAACACCGCTTCTATATATGCATATACAAATATTATGTAATAGGATAAAAACAATGAAATATCCATTGCTTGCGCGTGCGACGAATTATTTCAGAGGTCGACCAGAGTACAAAGCGTAGGTTTAGTTTGGTCTTTGGAAATAGTTTGCGCACGCGATCCGGAATCGATGTCGTCGTCGAACGTTCGAAAACCGATTGAAATAACGCGTTAACGAGACAAAGAAAGAGAGAGAGACAGAGAAAAAAAAACCAATAAGGATAGGGTAAAATGAAAAAAAGATAAAAAAAAAAAAGTAGCTTTGAAAATACGTAGCGGAAAACGCTGTTACCGTTTCACGGCGTTGCGTCGACCGAATGTATCCGACTCCCGTTGTTTGGGTTCTTTTGTATCCGACAATAAAAAGAAACGAAAGAAACGCGCGAACCAAGGGACGAGAGAGCGAAGCGCTTGGCGCTCTTCGACGCCCACCGCGAATCAATTACCAGAGACAAATCAAAAGTACTTAGGCTTAAATCGCTTCGCGACCGAGCGTGTGACCCGAATCGCTCCAAACGCTATCGAGTCAACCGCTGAATATCGCGAAATACAATCGATCTACCAAGGCTCGTCGCTCGGTCGACGCAACGTTTCTCAGGGCATTTGCGGACGAGATACCGTAGCTTGATCGATTAGTATTGTTAAATGCTTGCTCGTTACACCCCGTGCGTGGTCTTGTTAATCTTTAAAAGAGGAAATAATTGTTCGCGTAAATGTTTTAATAACATCGATTTCAAGCTTCTGGACGCGGGCCGCGTACTGACATCACTGGTGTACAGTGTTAAAATATATACAATTTGAATCAAAATTTTGTAAATTAGCCGTTTTTCAAATGTTACCATAAAGGTCGATCGATATTGTCGGACGCGATTCGGTTCGAACAGAAGTATCTCGTATTTGTACCATCAATCATCGATCAGCCATCGGTATGTTTGAACTGAATCGCAACGCTATAGTGTATAAACATTCGTATATTATTGCCTATAAGAATATTTGAACCGGTTCGTGTCTGAACGAATAACATGTATCGACCTTTATACTTTACAATTGTGTTCGTACACTTTGAACTTGAACCCTTTGACTACGGAAGGCGTATTTGTACGATCGATAAATATCTTTCACTACATTTTCTGTTTTATTAAACTAATATAGCATTAGGATTGTTATTACACGTTGCATAGCATTCGATTAAATAGCTGGGTATTAAAATGTACTTTAGTCTCAATTTAGTTGCTGAAAGCACAAAAGTAATGGTTCTGAACTAAAGTGTGCCGCAGTCAAAGGGTTAAGAATCAGTGTCTCGACAACTACGGTCGGACCAGTTGCAAATTAGAGCCACTAGCCGAACGGCGAATTTGTTTCGGTCCGACCGTAGAAAAGTGTCGAATCGGTGTCTCGTCCGTAACGACCCTCGCCTAACAGACAACGCGCAGAACACGTTTACGTCTAGGCAACCAAAAAAAATTCTAATCTCATCGCGGCGCAGCTTGCGACTACTGCAAACCGATTCCCGGTCGGGTTTGGTAGTGGCAAGCTCCGCAATTCTTCCGACAACAGGGGTCTTACAAAACTAATCGGTGACGACTTACTTAACGAAACGTCTCTCAATTTTTAAGTCGCGCACCGGCATTTAGGTGGTGCATATATCCTTGGGGGCAAGAAGTCTATTTGATATTTATATTTTAATATACACGGGCCGATTATATTTAGTGTATTGTAATTATTGAATATATTAACTGATAGCCCCGGGGTCTGCTCGTCCAGCGACACGGAAACGAACTTGTCGCGACTGTGCGTGGAGAATCAGAATTGCACGCGGATGGAAAATTGCGTGGGACAGGTATGCATCGATGGACGAGCAGCCCGCCGGTGTGAAGAACCACGATTTTCTGTATA
Source organism: Colletes latitarsis (assembly GCF_051014445.1). NCBI lineage: Eukaryota > Metazoa > Arthropoda > Insecta > Hymenoptera > Colletidae > Colletes > Colletes latitarsis. The sequence goes on along the minus strand of NC_135137.1, from coordinate 39,187,261 downwards.
TTACTGTAGTATAATAATCAAACACTAAAGACTAATGCTTAAGGTGATCGACGAGAGCTACGACGCTCTTCGAAACCGCGTAAGTGTATTCGAGATATTACTATATGCAACCTGAAAGATCGAATACGAGACAAAGTGCGAATGCGAAATAAAAAATTTGGTACGAAACGAAAGAGAGCGAGCGAGAGAGAGAGAGAGAGAGAGAGAGAGAGAGAGAGAGAAATAGGTACACGCAGCGGTACAGACGTCTCACTGTGTTTTAAATGGTTAATAAATGCAAATGTCCGTGTATTCGCTCGGACACTTCATGAACTGAGTTCGCTGTGTCACGACTGTATTCTTTATCAAACGTTGTCCTTTTTTTTCTCGCTTTTACGCACCGTTTCGCGTCCTATTCGATGCTACTGTCGTTTCGTCCGTTTGAATTCGATTTATCGTTCGCTTTTTATTCTACAAACCTTGAGAAGAGTCGTATCTTCTGTTTCGTCGAAGATAGACGAGCGCGACGTCGCTTTTTCCATAAGTGCAACTGGGGCGAGTGCATCGTTGCATTTATGGGAAAAGCGGAGGTCACAGAAAGATTGAAGCTTTCCTCTGTTACTTTTGTCTTCGACGAAACGCAGGATGTACGATCCGTTTCAATCGTGTGACGCGTAACTTCGTTGGAAAACGTTCTTTACGGACAACCTGTAACGTGTTTCATTCCCGAAGGAAAATTCTGTCAGTTTTGAGGAGCACGAGAAGTGTGTTGTATTGCTACTTTGACGCGCGAAAACTTCGCGACAGTTCCATCGGCGGTAACAATTTGAAGGGAAAAGAGATTGTAACGTAAAAAATTACTTCTTGTATTCTGTGCTTTCTGCTGTCGGAACACTTTCACGATGCGTCGTCGATACGATATCTGGCATCACAGCAGAGAAAGATTGCGATCCGTCGTATCGTTTAGAGAGATCGAGGAATTTCCCCGTCGATAATCGCTACGATACAGTAGAATTTCAATAATCGCGTGAGAAACGGCTGAAGATCCCTGCAAGTATCGGGTCTCGTGCAATTAACGAGACAATCGATTCCTTCCACTCGCAACTTCGCTCGTTCCTAAGCGACCATCCCTTCCAATTCTCGTTGCGTTTATCAAACTTCTACTGTACCTCGTTCGATCGACGATGGATCCTTTCGACAATACGCAGACCGAACCGTTCCAAACACGCAGGTCCGAAGAGAAGCTTCCGAAAGAGTTAACTAATTAATCACTGTACCTGTTATATTTACTACTTAAGCCCGCAATCAAAGGAACCGAAGTTTGATCGCAGCGACGAAACGCGATTGTCGCGAGACATTGATCAAAAAGAGCCTCGCCGTTTTATGAACCGACAGATCAGACGCGATTAGAAGCGGAGGCTCAAACGAAACACGTCCCTTTTTATAACTACGCGAGTGCAGATTTTAGCGATGCACGCTGTGCATACCGATTCTTCTCTCGAGCGAGCAAAGAATACTTTAACGCGTCTCGTTCGTGTCTGTTTCTTCTCTGATCTAACATGCTTTTAGCGCGACACGTTCTAGATACAGATATTTCACGGTCGACCCGTCGCGATGGGGGACAGAATAAAAACGTAGATTTTTACGATGCTCGTAGGACACGTTTAGAGAGTTGTTGTAAACTGTATTGTAATTAGAGCGACGGATTCGTAGCGCGGAAACGCCGAACACTTGTACCATAATCGTGTATTCTCTGTAGTTTTTCATCGTTAGACGCTAAGGATAATTCTCCTGTTTTAAATAATCGACCAAACGGACTAACGTTATCTTCCAGAAAGCTTATGGTAAGACGACCGGCAATTTTCAATAAAGAGGCCTCGATACGACGAGACTTGCATCCAGGCATGTCTCGCGACAAGCGATCTGTAAATAGTCTCAAACCCATCGCTTATCGCAAAACACTTCAATGCAAGTCTCACCGTGTAGAGAGCATCTTAAAATTATATCGAGTACCGGAAACGCGATGAATCACATGCTTATTTAACACTTTGCAAACTGGAATTTCAAAAATTCTCCGGGATCCTGCACACCTTCAGTTTCGGCACATTGAGTTCAATTTTACGCCGCTAATTAAAAGTAAACGTAATTCGGAAACCACATTCGTTTCGAGCAATCGAAGAAGATTCAAAAATGAAAATTGCAAAGCTCTCCTGTGAGAAAAGAAAACACATATCGGTGTGGTTACGCGAAATTCTCGATGGCTATAATATTCTTCTCAGGCCAATTTCCGAAGGAATGGGCGCTGGAAACATCAAGAACCGCGATTTCCGGATCAAACGATACTTGACTTTCTATTCATACTTGTTCTCGATTTCTCGTGAAACGTACCGTTCACCTAGATAGTACAACAAGAGTAGAAGTTCCTCGCAAACGTTATTAAGAAGCGAGACTGTTCTTTCGATTGCAAAAAGACATCCAATTCAACCGAATAGAGAATTTAAACAGTTAGATGTAGCGCGACCGCGTCTGATAGAAACGACCGGAGCAGTTGCAAAACGATTTTAGAAACTTTTCAAAATTCACGCTTCCTACAGCTTGCGACGTGTGGCGATTTTTTCATGATGCCCTTCGATAAACTGGCACGATACGAAAGTATTCTCTGAAAACGGGAAATCGTAAACAGAGAAGCGTGAAGTAAACGTAGGAAACTGCGAAATACAATAAATACGGTTGCAACAGTCTTGGAAAAGCTAATAGAAAGAGAAAAGTAACGCTTGTGTTTCCGTGTCTGTCGTTTAAATTGTTTCGTTTTTCACCGGCCGGCGATATCGTCGAGATATCAATTAAATTCATACGACGAACAGTAATCTCGTCAACCTTTATTATTATCGCGATACTGTAACTTTGAAGCTAACAAGTTCGAAATAGAAAACGGATCATGTACTGTCTAAGCATGCGACTGAATAATCACCTGAAATTATTGTATATCGCGTAATACGGTAGAAGACGATAGTCAACGATTGTATAAAGTCTACGACATTTTCGAGCATTTGTTATATACATATATATACATACATGCATATATACATATAATATATACCTGTACACACACACCACAAACCAGGGTATATAAAAACGATTGCACAAACCAAATCGTGCAAATTCTTCTTGCAAAAAGAAATCGAAAAATCGCTTACCATTTAGCAATCTGAGACTTTGTTTTCGAGATATTAACAACATTTAAAATTTTTGTGTGCAAAGTGTCACGAACACGAGTTTCCCGTGTGTGAGTGGCGACAGTCTGATTGGGATATAGATAGCGCCTGTCGAGAATTACGTTAGTAAACATTAATTGCTTACATTTCGAAAACGAAGCCTCCGATCGTGAAGTGGCAAAAGATTTTTCGCATAAGGAATTTGTATGTTTCGGCTTGTCCTATCATTTATAAACACTATGTATGTATATATACGTATGTATGTATATGAATATGTATATGTATATGTGTATATATATATATGTATACTTGTAATAATTGATAAAACCAGGGTAAATATTACTATTATCTGTGTGTAATATTTAAATGCCACGTACGTATTTTCCATTCGTACGTCTCTGTAATAGCAATGCGTGTTTGCACTAACGAGATAGAAGAGGAAAATGTGTATTAAATGATAACGATAATAATAATAATAATAACAATAACGACAGACACGCCCGGCGACGCATTTATTGTAAATAACGGTAATAAAAACTATTATATTTAACAGACCCTCGATTCGTTTAGCAGGCTCGAACACATTTATGCAAATGCGTTGAGAGGATCAAGACTAAAAGAAGAAGAAAATTGTAAAGCATGTAACTCCGTAAACTGTCATAGATTTATATTACTCGTTATCGCTCCTGCCTATTCGCAATTTTTAACTGTAATATCTTATAAACTCGTTGGACCAAGTCGTTGTGAGCACTAGTCCATGAATTTAGACACGTTTCTAGACGGTTTCTGATCGTTGTCAAAACGCTCGCCGGTTTTCGCGCTCGAGCAGAAATTTTCTGGTAGCTTGTGTCGCGAATACCGATTCTTCTAACGACTGAAATTACGCTGCATGAAGAATTTTTGTGTTTCATGGTAATCCGATTACCAAAATTGTATTGTTTAAACATTCTTTGAAATACGTTACAGTTGCCTAATATTTGGATAGCATACTGCTATATTTGTTGTATTAAATGTTATTGAAACAATAGATCGATTCTTTTTATATCGTATCGAGTTATTTATTTTAATTTATAAAAAAAGAAATTACAAAGATATCGTGATCGATTAATACTATGATTATTTACGATAACCGGTCTCATGATTTGTAAATAACGACGGAATGCAGGCTACTAGAGACGCGCTCGACTCATCGATGGTGGACGCGACGCTCACATCGACAAGGCTTGTAAAACGGAAGACTATTTCGTAGACGTCGAAATGTTTCTTGAATTTGACTGTCGTTGCGTCTCGCGAATCGCTCCGATAAGATCGTGGAAAAAAAGGCAAATTGCAATCAGTTTCGAACACGAGACCGTGACACAATGAATTTTCTTAACGAATGTAGTATTTTTCAATGCACCCGTTTAATTTCTATAACATAAGCGCCTACGGAAACCTCGAATTAATTGAAATACGTATATTCGCCAACACGCCAATGGTTGCACTCTTTGTACATATAATAACGTTGAACGGCGAGCAAGTTACTATTGTCATATGGTACATGTACATATTCATATATACTGATAGATCGACGATAATAACGTTACGATTACTACAAAGTGAATGTTGCCTTTTGTCACGTTGGTTAATTGTAACCAAGAGACAAAAACAAAAAAAAAAAAGAACAAATATTGATGAACTATGTACGATTGTATTAACAACTAATAACAATTACTATCTATTGTATTACGAGTACTAATTAACAATTACTGCGTACAATATGGAGATTCGTATGATTGTAAATGATATGTGTTGCGTTGATATGTATCGCGTCCCTGGATTGAATTGGGGGCTGTGAAAATAAATCAACCAGACACTTTGTTGGCCTTCTATATTGCCCTGACACACAGGAATATTAATATATGGGTCGACCGAGTGATGTCTTTTTAATAAACACTAGTGCCTGATGTTTCACAAATTTCAGTTATCTTCATTTATTTTTCATTCACAGATATGGTATAAATACTAATTCTATTTTCACGGAGACGGAATTAGTGGTCAGCGAGCATGTATGATTCGATTCCATCAGCCAGTCTTTACTGAAACAGATACATTAGCCGACGAGACAACTTCTTTCGACGGTTTACAAGCGAACAGCGAACGGGTTCGAGATATCGTTCGAATCGGTTCGAGATATCGTTACTCTGTAGTGCTGATAGAATGAATTTCTTCCGCGTGCGCAATGGTTGGCACAATTTTTATCGCGGAAGAAACAATGGTGTTTGACGGTCCGTGAAAGAAGTACATCCTAAATCCAGCTGCTAGCAAAAGATGCATCCCAAGAATTACCGCTATATATATCATTCTATATTTCCCTAAAAATTGACCAGTTCTCTATCAGGTAATTTCATCATCATAGCCATTTCATTAATAGTTTCCTACACGAGCAATATTTCGATATATTGGACTACAATTTCGGAAGAATACTGCGATTTTTTACCTTCTATTACAGGCATCAAAGATCTTAATAAAACTCCACCAGACAAAGCAGTTGCTATTACTACTAAACTCCATTGTAACCATCCAATTTGTATTGTCCAGAGAAAGGCTACAGGGACATAGATGGCTAGAGAGTAACCATAAAGACACAGGAGTTCTAAGAGGCCTGGTGTTGTGTAAGACTGAAATAAAAGCATCTTTTTGTAGATTATTACAAGTATTATCTGTAAATACAAAAGAACAACATCAAACCTCGATTAATTCTTCTTCTGTGTCTCTTGTGCTAGTGGTCCATTTCAAGGCACCCCATAATGTCATTGGTAACAGCCAAGCATACAAAAATATACAAGTAGCAGCATATGATACAATGTGAAATTCATACCTCCAGTGATATTTCCCTGAATTGGCAGTTTGCAAGTAATCAGCCAAATTGCCACTAACTGCTATAGAAAATACCAATGTGACACAAATCCAGAATGGACCATAGAGATCAGGATTAGGTCTTATGTGAGAAATTAAATAGTTTTCACTGCCATGTGGAATCATAGATCTTTTGATTCTTTCTACAACATCATTTGTGTTCACATTAAAGAATTTCTGATAATACTCTATTGTCCAAAAGCTACGTTGCAATGCATCTGAGGAAGGAAAAACACGACTCGGAAAAAATGTACAAATGTCTTCTACCTTAAATTTATATCTTCAAAATATCATTGTCAAATTGTCAAACCTTCGCTTTTATCGGGCATCCCTTGCAGATCCTCGATAATGCCGATGCCCGTCGCGTCATTGGATAGGTTATTAAATGTTTGATGACTGGATGCATGGACATTTAATTGTGCCTGACCAATGTTCCCTTCGTGATGTATCGAAGGAAAATCTTGAAAGGAAATGAACTGTTGCTCGTTAGCTTGCGTTTGACTTCCATCCATAGCTACTATTTTACACCTTTTCTCGTCAATTTGACAACTGGCAGACACACATAACACATAACAACTACTTACGTGTTATCATACTCGGTTGATAATCATCCAGTCATCAACAGCACCATCTAGAAATCATCGCTAGTATCGCAGACGAGCCATAGAATAAATCGAACCATCTTGGTTCCCGCAAACCGAGAACAGAAAAACGCATTGAATGTCCGGTTTGCATATTTTGTACTCTTTATAAATGCAAAAGTGCAATTGTAGCTATGTTTAAAATAATTAATGATCGCCAAACTCAATTATAATTACTGCCATTCTCTTTGCACTGTGATCGTATTCTTTTCTGGATTGGTAACGTCGACTGTGACACGAAAATGCATTGGATGATAGATCTATATTGTATCTGATTCATGATTTATCAAATTATGGTATATACTATCCTATATCAGATCACGTATACGTGAACTTGTAGAGTTTCTCGGAGAGTCGACAAAGACAAACTGACACTCGTCCTCTTCCTCGATTCTCCGAAGCTCACTGTCCTATACCCTTCGTATGTAGTTATGTGGTAGCGGTAGCAGTTGATCGACTCGGATTGACAGTTCGAACAACACAAACGCAAGAATTATTTTAAACACAGTCTAATACCGAGCCAGTCTTTCATTATAACATTTATTAACAATGTATTCCATTTTGTAAGATCAGTAGATTTATAAAAAAAGGTAAAGTATACTTTTGAAATTGTTTGCTTTTAGGCGCGTACTTTTCCTGGAAGTATACAAACTTTCGTTGCTTTAGTTTTGTATATTGACAATAAAATTATTAATCGCGGTGTTACATATGAGAATAATTGTTATTTGTAAAGGTAGCTGAGTATTATTTATTGTTTAACAGGTTAGGTGATACTGGTCTCGCGAAATTGTGTTGGCGGCGACCACGTATTGGAACAATGATACAACGATCTACCAAACTACTGAGACTCCTTTATAATACTAGCCGCTATAATAACGATTGTTTGTACATTTTTCAAGTAGGATATGCTAAGAGGTGTGCCAGTACTTTGTTAACACACAATCATAATACAAAATGCAAGTTAAGCATTATTACGTACGGTCAGGAGATTTTTGGTACCAAAATAAGGGGGCATTCAGAAGAATGGAAATGGATACTAATTACAATGACAAGGTCAATTTCTGTTGTTGCAAAGATGCAGAAAGACAAATCTGGGAACCTGGTTAAAAAGCCAGAGGATCAATCACAACATACAATAATAGAATTAAAAGAAGAGAATTTAGGTCAATTGAAAGAAAGAAAATTAGATGTCAAACCTGTTTCTACTGTAGATAATCAAAGTAATAAACAGAAACAACAAGATCATACAGTAGAAGGTATAACAAATGTTTATATAAAGGATGACCTTTTTTATTAAGTCTTTTGTTTCTTTGATTTCTATTCAAATTGTCCTTTGTATTAAATCGTTTTTTTTAGTAAAAAAGAAAATGAAAGTTGACAGAGGTACACAGTCTTTAGAGCGTAACTTTATCACACCAGTTAGAGCTATGTCTGATTTTTTATTGAAGCCTTCAGATCTTGAAAATTTACCAAAGACAAAACGAAGATCGCCATACGAATTTGAACCACCAATAACTGTTTATTGGAGAAAAGATGTTGAAGCCAAGTAAAATGATGTTAATACTAATTTTAAGATTATACAAATTTCGTATTAATATTCAGTAAACTTGGTTTATTTTTAGAGCATTGGAAGTGTGGGGATCACGTGAAGCCTTAACAAAGAAGCTACTAAAAAAGGAACTTGAACAAAAAACGTATCAGCAAAGTAAGGATAATGTATCTATTTGTACTACATAATTTTCGAAATACTTTAAATTGAGATTGAAAATAAATTTTACAGGAATAATTGTTGCATATTTTATTATCATGAATATCTTCTTCATAAACTAACTGGTATAAACATTGCAACCTGCTTTTCGTCCTAGATATATTTACCGTCAAACGAAGACTGAGAGATTATAGGCGAGAAATGGGCAGCAAAACAACCGAATTCATTCAAGAACAAGAAGGTCTTTTTGGAAGATCTGGTAAAGTGGTTTTAACTGCAATTGTAATGTAAGTTTTGTCGTCTTACCAGCGTTTAATGAAATTTCGTTATTTAACTAATAAATTATTTCTTTATCCAGCAATGCTTGTAATTTCTTGTGCAAACTATGCGCATGTGTCTTTACTGGCTCGCATAGTATGTTTGCGGAATGCGTACATTCGGCTGCAGATACTTGTAATCAATTAATATTGGCATATGGAATTTATAAATCTGTACAAGTAAGTGTATGCACGAATTCGTACTACATACATGCAGTTAAGATAAAAAATGCCTGAATATTTAATTTATGTAAAATATTTCAGAATCCTAATCCTGATCATCCATATGGATACACAAACATGAAATACGTTTCGTCTTTAATATCCGGTGTTGGTATCTTCTGCGTTGGTGCTGGTTTATCAATTTATCACGGAATTCATGGCCTAATAAATCCGTCACTGGTAGAACCATTCTACTGGGCATATTGTGTCCTAGGTGGTTCTTTAGTATCTGAGGGAGCGACGTTATTAGTGGCAATTCAATCGATAAAAAAAGGAGCAGAAGAAAAGCAGCGAACATTTAAAGAATACGTATTAGGAGGACAAGATCCTTCTGTAAATGTCGTGCTTCTGGAAGATTTTGCATCTGTAAATATTTAGTAACTAAAGCAAACTCAACGCGAACGAATACAGTAGCGCCCACTTAAGTACCCGCATTTTTGCCCACTTAAACGTCCGCGGTTATTCTTGGAAGCCAAGCGGCGTGTCGAGCATAACTTGACGCCGGTCGTTATCGATACATTGTACATATGGTTTCGGGTGCCAACTATTGTATCTCACTCGCACTTATCCTCTTTCCTTATCTCCGTTGAATTCTGAGAAACCGGCCCCGAGCACGGACGCTTAAGTGGGTACTACTGTATTTCGCTATAAATGTTATTTTAAAAATAATAGGTGGTCGGTATTACTACCGCAACAGTCTGCATGAGTTTAACTTCTTACACGGGAAATTCAATGTATGATGCTATCGGGTCCATATTGGGTGGTTTTCTTCTTGGTGGAGTAGCAGCGTTTATAATTAAGACAAATACTGCTGCTTTAATCGGGAGAAGTATATCTCAAGAAGATCTTGATAAGATAAACACAGAATTAGAATCAGACATAATGGTAATATTCCCTTATTTGTATTACTATGAATATAGAAATAAAAAGTTTTCTACTGATTAACTGCCTATCAGGTTCGAGCTATTTACGATGTTAAAGGTATCGATATGGGCAATAATTTAGTTCGATACAAGGCCGAAATCGATTTTGATGGAAAAGAATTAACGAGGTGCTACCTTGATAAAAACGATATTGTTGCAATGTTGGAGGTACAGAAGCTTTTGTGAAACCTTTATGAATCGGCACGCTATTCTGAAAATTGTTGCACTTCCAGGAAGTACGAACTATGGAAAATATCGACGAGGTGGAGACATTTCTTCTAAAACATGGTGAAGGTATCGTGGATATGGTTGGTGGAGAGATAGATAGGATGGAATTAAAATTAAAGGTATTTTGCAAAGATCCCATCGATATTTTTTGTTATGAGGTTATAATTTCTTATCACTTAGTGCTAATTTGTAACGTTTTTTGTATTTTAATGGTATTTATAGAAGAAACATCCAGAGATTCGACATTGCGACCTGGAGATCTTGTAAACGCTTTTGTACTGGAACACAAAAGCATACATGGAACAAATTTTAATGTAAATAATGTGTATTAATAATCATGACGCAATTTGCGTTGCATTAACAGCGTTATTTATATAGAGATAGTACAGGGGTCTACGTTGATGAACAGAAAAAAAAAATAAAGCGAATAAGTTCGAATCTCATGTTTCATAATTGTACAGTTGGTGAAACTCATTCGTATCGCATGAGGGAACAGTTACAAAGTCCGTCTACCCTTTCTCCTTTACAATACTTTATAATGATTTATCTATCCAATAAACAGATTATTATTTATTGAGTACCTTAATATACCTTAATAAATAAAAGAATAATATCAACATGTGGCGCAATCTATCACTAACCCAGACCTAACCCATGACAACAAAGCATCAAACAATTTGAAATTGATCGGACAGGCTACCTAAATGTAAACAACATGGCAGATTAGATGAATATACTATTGCACGTAAAAAATACCGCCTTATGAATCGATACTTTGACAATGCGTCATTGCAACATTTGTACAGAAAGTTAGGCGATTAGCCTTTTCTATTAGTCTTAAAATACCTTCATTTTAAAAGATGTCAACTGAAAAGGTAGGTTATGCGTTAACATACTTCTTATTGGAATCTTTATTCACCTTTTTATCACATTATTAGGAAGAGTTATCATTCCAGACTATTATTATCCAAATACTTTACGTATTTACGTTTTTACAAAGTACATAATAGAGGAATTTTCTTGTTTGAAATATGTACTAAACTGTCAAATTTTTTAATGTAGGTCCTTTATCAGTTATATCAACCTCATGGTACTGGTACTGTGTTTATTACTTGGCGTCCTGGTAATAGTACTCATTTAGCAACAACTGGTTATGATTCTTCAGTTGCTATTTTTGATAGACAAGGAGATTTACAAGAACGTATTCAGATTTCTGGTTTGTGTACTGGTTTTGGATGGGATTCTGATGGTGATTTATTGGCTATTATATCACAAAATTCTTTTACCATCACATTATGGGATGCAACAACTGGGAAAAAGTCACAAATAGATGCTGGTGTAAGAGATGGCTTGACATGTATAATGTGGGCAAAGAGAAATTGCTTATTAGCTGTTGGAACACAGAAAGGAAATTTGGTACTTTACGATCATATAAATGCTAAGTATGATATTGTACTTCTTTAGTAATTAGCATAGAATATTTTTACATATTATCATGCACGAAAATATATTGATTTTTTGGTTAATAAACAGGAGAATACCAATTTTGGGAAAGCATAAAAAACGTATAACTTGTGGTGCTTGGTCTTATGAGGGTCTTCTTGCTTTGGCAAGTGAAGACAAGGTTTTAACTATTAGTACTAGCGACGGCGATACACGACGCGAAATATCGCTACAGGGTGATCCATCTGAAATTCAGTTTAATGAAATGAAGATGGATCATAGGATTGGGGGTGAAAATACAGTATGAATCGTTTTTTAACTATTATCAAACATACTATTATCGCGCTTATGTATTTAAAATATTAATTTTATGCTACCTAATAGGTATCTCTTATTATTAGTAAAACCACATTGTTCCTGTATAATATTTTGGATCCAGAGAATCCTATTGAATTAGCTTTTCAAAAACGTTATGGTCCCATTATAACTTATAAATGGTAAGGTATATTATACAAATGAATTTAAGTACAATAATTATTATATTTATCAATAATTAAAATTTCTACGGAAATTCAGGTACGGCGACGGTTATATATTAGTTGGTTTTGAAACTGGGCATTTTACTGCAATATCTACACATATTAAAGAGGTTGGACAAGAACTATTTCAAGTTAAGAATCATAAAGATTCTTTAACTGACTTAGCAATAAGTCAGGTCATAGGAAAAATTGCTACATGCGGAGATACTACTATAAAAATACATAGTCTGCAAAATTTAGAAGAAACTGAACAATTAATCACAATAAGCGGCGAAACTGGAATTAGTAAAATAGAATGGTCGACGGATGGATCAATGATAGCAGCCGTGACTTACACTGGCAACGTTTTTGTCTATTTAATACAAATTCCGAAATTATTTAGCGTTTGTGGAAATAAAATAGCTTTACTTACTAGTTTAACAGAAGTTGCAGTACATCTCTATATGTTAGACAAGGTACAGTAGTGTCCACTTAAGTGACCGTACTTTTGCCCACTTAAATGTCCGCGGTTATCCCCACTTGATACTTGACGCCGGTCGTTATCGATACATTGTATATATGGTTTCGGGTGCCAGCTATTGTATCTCACTCGCATTTATCCTTTTCTTATCTCCGTTGAATTCTGAAAAGTAACTATGCCCACTTAAACGACCGCGGCCGGTCCCGAGCGCGAACATTTAAGTGGGCACTACTGTATATCAAATATTAAAGACAGCAAAAAAAGCAACAGACTACATAAAGCTATGTACATAAATTTAAAACTACTTCCCAGGTGAAACCAGAACCAATAATGATTAATACTATAATAGAACCATCGGTATTAGCAGTGGGACCTATGCATGTGGCAGTGGGTTTAAATAATAGAGCATTGTTTTGGGACTTATCTGAGAATCCTTATAATACTACTGTACACTTCGAACGAGATTATTTAGCAACAATAGATAGTATACGATTGAATGAAACCTATGTCTCAGTTTTATTTGATGGAAAATTGCAGTTGCATATGGTAGCAAATTAAATAAAAAACAATTAGAAGTTTATGTCAAAATATATTAATAATTTTATTATATGTATATTATTATAGATTAAAGTTGATCAATCTTTAACAAAAGACGGAAAAGACACAAAAATGTTTCCAGACTTAAATGCTTCAGATTTTAGAATAACGTGCCATGCCCTTAGTACAGATTTTCTTATCTATGCTAGCGATGTAAGTTATTTAAAATGTATAAAAGTCTAAACATATAATGAACAGACTAATCTACATTTATGGTATATTTAGATGGGTCACATAATCTACTTTTGCCTTGAAGTTTTCAATCAGTCTATAGAACATATACACAATACGGGTATAAACGAAATCTATTTAGATGCAAATGGGACACAATTATGTTTTATAGATAATAAATCTGATGCTTATGTATATAATCCTATGCAAGAAATTGTGTTACAAATACCCGATTGCCCGGATTGCATACAGGGTATAATTTGGGATCAGAATATTTTGGAACGTAATATATTTGCCGTATACAATAAAAATATTATTGTTACGTACATATTTGTAAAATATTTTATCGAAGGTGGGTCAAAAATGAAAAATAAAATAATTACGGTAAATATGTTAAAAATGGTTTGCAAACAGGTACAAAAGTCGTTAGGATAAATACAACAAAACTACCGTCTGAAACACTACCGTTATTAATGTATTCCGGAGAATTAACATTAAGCTCAATAAATAATAAATTTATTCAAATTACATTATCTTCGCACGAAGATATTGGGAATATTGTGGAATCTACAAAAAAGAAAGAAATTTTGGAGAATCAGATTTTGTGTAGAAGGTAAATATTCGAGTTTTCTATTAATTTGATGAAAATAAAATACATATTTATTGTATCTCAGATTTCAACAAGCATGGAACACTTGCGAGAAAATTAATGAAAAAGAATCATGGTTAAAGTTAGGGGAAAGTGCCATTGTAAACTTAAACATTGATTTCGGTAAATTTCGTTATTATTATACACTATAAAAAATATATAGATTATATAAATATTTTATTCCTGAGTAATTATTTTTTATTATAGCCATTCGCGTCTATCGTTATATAGAAGATGCTTCGATGGTTTGGGCATTACAAAACATGGAAAATATAGATGAGTTATCACTATTATGTGGTCATGCATGTATCTTACTTGGTGACTATAATCAAGCAGAACAATTTTTTTTGCAATCTTCGGAACCAGTGCAAGCACTGTATTTAAGGAGAGACTTGATGCAATGGGAACAAGCGCTGAATTTAGCGCAGAAACTAAAAGCTGATGAAATTCCTTACATCGCTAGAGAATATGCTCAGCAGTTGGAATTTATGTAAAAGTTTTATATACAATGTATAAATTGTGTATGTTTGAAAAATATGAAAGATTGCATTTTGTTTTTTCAGAGGTAATTATCCAAAAGCTTTAACAAACTATGAACGTGGATTGGTAGATAATAATACTTCGTCTAACAACTCCGTACATAATCCACACCATCGTAATCTGTGTCTTGCCGGAATTGCAAGAATGTCTATAAGATGTGGTGACAGTAGAAGAGGAGTGAGCTTAGCAATGGACAACGAAAGTTCGAGGCAATTGCGAAAAGAATGTGCAGAAATATTAGAATCAATGAAGGTATGTGTAATCATACATACACAATCTATATATGTGCTTTTACAATTTACATACTTTTACAGCAATTTAACGAAGCTGCATTATTATATGAAAAAACTGAATACTTTGACAAAGCAGCATCTGCATATATAAAATTAAAGAATTGGCAGAAAGTTGGACAACTTTTGCCACAAGTATCATCTTCCAAAATTAGTATACAATATGCAAAAGCCAAAGAAGCTGAAGGCAGATATGAAGAAGCAGCTAAAGCATACGAGACGGCAAAAGATTACGAAAATATAATAAGAATTAATCTGGAATATTTAAACAATCCTGGTAATTTAATTATTGTTAAAACATTTTATATAGTACATTTAATTCAATCACGTTTTAAGTATGTACTATAATTGTATATTTATAGCGCGAAGTGTGGAAGTGGTACAGCAAACTAAAAGTATAGAAGGAGCCAAAATGGTTGCAAAATATTTTCAAAAAATGAACGATTATAATTCAGCGATCAAGTTTTTAATCTTATCGACTTGTCACGACGAAGCTTTTCAGTTAGCCAATCAACATGGGAAAATGGAATTGTATGGAGAAATTTTGATAAATACAGTTGACGATAGCAACGCACGGAAGGAAGACTTTAGAAGTCTTGCAATGCATTTCGAGTCTCAAAAAAATAATCTTTTGGCAGGAAAATATTATTTTCACGCTAAAGAATATCAAAAGGCATTACGACATTTATTGAAAGCTGCTCAATTAATGGCAGACGAAAATGAGGTTTTCACACTAGCTATCGATACAGTCGCTTCCTCAAAAGACGATAAACTAGCGAATCAACTAATAGATTTCTTATTGGATGGAGACGGATTACCAAAGGTAGCATTACGACCTTGTAACAATATATAACAAGGTAATAATTTTTTATTACATATTTATATTTTCATAGGATCCAAAATATCTATTTCGACTCTATATGGCCAGAAAACAATATAGAGAAGCTGCAAAGACAGCAATCATAATTGCAAACGAAGAACAAACGAATGGTTTGTTTTTATGGTGTATTTATTTATCATATCATTTTCAAGAACAGCGTGTATCGTGTAATAAATTATTTTCAGGAAATTACAGAAATGCTCACGATGTTCTGTTTAGTATGTATCAAGAATTAAAGAGAAATAAGATCAATATACCATTAGAGATGCAAAATAACTTAAGACTTTTGCATTCGTATATCCTTGTACGACTTCATGTAAAAAAAAATGATCATTTGCGCGGTGCTCGCATGTTAATTAGAGTAGCCAACAATATTTCGAAATTTCCATCACGTTAGTAAACAAAAAATGAAGTAGTTTGCAATAACATGAAAAGTGGTATAGACTTATTGCAATAAAAATATTATTTTAGATATTGTTCCAATTTTGACTTCTACTGTAATAGAATGTCAAAGAGCTGGATTAAAAAATGCGGCGTTTAATTTTGCTGCTATGTTAATGCGTCCAGAATACAGAAATCAAATTGATGCTAAGTACAGTAAAAAAATTGAAGCAATTGTGAGGAAACCACCAAAATCAAAAGATAACGAAATTGAAGATGAACCTTTAACTCCATGTCCTTATTGCAAAAGTAAACTACTTGAAACAGAGATTACTTGTGATAAGTGCAAAAATGCGATACCTTTTTGTATAGCTACAGTTAGTTTTCATCAATACTTCTATATCTATTATGAAATATAATGTATTCCTTTTTAAATATGGGATAACTTTTAGGGACGACATATTGTTGAAGATGATTTCACAACATGTCCCCAATGTGATTTTCCTGCCATAAGAAGTGAATTTATACGGTATATACATATATATATATGTGTGTCATTTTATATTAAATATAAGTCTATTAAATAATATATAATTTTATCATACTTCATTACATCAGGATCGTCGAGTATGAAGGAACATGTCCAATGTGTTCGGAAAAAGTAGACGTGAACACAATTTCGTCAACTCTTAACATTCATCCTTATCTTGATTTTCAAGATGAAAAAGTTTCAGGGAAGGCTTAATCATTTTTATTTATACGTGTATATCGATTTCGAATTTGAACCAATATTTTCATTTAATTACGAAAATGTATTATACGATATGGATAAGCATACTTCGTTACAAATGCAAAGTATAATTATCGAATTATTCTTATGAAACGGTGCCGTCCAATATGAGTACAATGCAACTAAGTACAAGTAGTTTAGTCATAGAGCATCTATGAAACTTGTGCACGAGTCAAACAATGCTCACGTATAGAAATATAATATGTAGTATTGTCTTAAATAAACTAGTCTCAAGTAATTATTGATTCACTCAATTCTATCATCGCTGTCGCATTTGCGACACTTTTTATTATTATCATTCTTTATATTGGAATCATTTGTCTACTAGATATGAACGTTTGCACGTTATATAACTTATAAAAATTCCTTTGCGTACAATTTCGGGAAAGCTAATTGAATCATAAATATCGTGAAAATATAATGCGAAGTAAAAGCGACACCTAACATAGTACGCTTCACTTAAAACTCGCATATCAATTCTTGCACAAACACATCATAACTGATCGCAACACGTACAGGAAGAATGACAACACGGCATGACTTTGAAAAATTGAAACTAAATAATGACACATTAAATTTTACGACTTAATATTTAAACAAATGATCTAGATTTCTTTTAAAATGTTACTGATTAACGCAATTCTTTCGCGATCGTTTAATTCGCATTAATTTCAATATATTGATTTTGTTAAAATAAATTCAATTCGTGCGAGTACGAGATTGGAATCTGTAATAGTTTCACGTTTATAACCATTGAGAACCATTCGTTTGAAGAAATAAACTGAATTAATTGATAAACAATTAGTAACATGTGTCGTCTTACATTACAATAAAACAATTTTCATACCATTTTTATTCATACCGATCTTTCATTAAGGTTTATGCATATCGCACGACGAATTTTGTTCGAATTACGATCAAATACGTTACTATTATCAACGTTCAGAAGTACTTATGACGTAAATGTAGTTTTTATTTTAATAGTAACAATAATATTAAAGTTTGTTCAATACGTACATACTTACGACTATCACTTCTTTCACATATGATGTAACCGAAGAATGTCAAAGTTATCAATGTTTTTAGATTACATTTTTTACTTGCAAAGTATTGCATCAAACATACAAAACAACACACTCCAGTCTAGGTAACTTATAAGAACAGTTCAGCAACCCCATAATTCAAAAAGAGAAATTTTGAGTTATTTTTATTATCGGTCACACAGATCGTTCCTTCAGGGTGAAAACACCCTTTATGTGAAGATAAATAATTCCTCATTTATCTATACCTATATCTTTAGATCCACAGTAGATACACAAAAATGGTTAGAATACGAATTTAATAGATTGTTTGCTTTCTAAAGAGACACTATTAAAAGGAAACGATTTTAGGTTTAAATAAAGCGATTCCCCACTATCGACGCGTAAAATAATTAGAATATTTCATCTCGTTGAAACCTCATTATAAATGAAGATGGTATGTTAACCTTATCAAACAACATGGTTTGTAAATAACTTTAACTGGTATGTGCATCTTGCACATCCCTGTTGCACTTCGAACGATGCGTCATCTGTTATTTTATGCATTATCAATTATATCATGTAGATATAATTGTTCTCAAGAGGGAATCTTTTTATTTCAATCAAAAATTCGTATTGTTTTAATAGCATTTTCTTAGAAAACATAAAAAAGTATTAAGCTTTTATTTTAACCTTTTGTTTATCGTTACTATAGTTTTAAAGATATACAGATAAAAAGAGAAACACCTATTTACGCATGGAGGTGTAATTATGACCGATAATAAAAATAGTTAAAAACTTCTCATAAGGTTCTCAACAAACTTACACAGTTTTTAAAAAAATGGAATTTTCGAATTGTCGAAGTTCTCTTGTTAGTAGTAGGATATGTAATTTGCATCGACATATATGTATGTATAAAAAATAAGAACTACAATGCAAAAAGATTCCAATGTTCTAAATCTTTAGTAGTTTTGGCAAGAAAATAATGCATTTAGTTAAAATATTACTATCTCTACATATTGTAAATATATTTAGTATGCGTTTCAAACATAATCCATTGAACTGAAAAGTTGAGTTTACGAATACTGTTTCTGTTGTCAAGGCAAAGCATTATATAACAGAGTTTTATTGTATGTTTTTGAATTATTTTTTTTATGAGTATCACCTCTTTTCGATTTTATCACCCATTTTGAGGCAGCCTATATAATCCCATCGTTGTAAAATCTACAATACAGATGCCACTGATGCCAGTACGATGCGAGTAGTGCGAGTAGCGCGATCAGTGCCGGTAAGTCAGTAGTACGCGTTTTAAGTTGTACACAAGTTAATTCAATAATTTAATTTATTTTTTTGAAAAATTGTTTCGAGGTTCTTTTTAAACGTTTGGTAACGCGCATCAAACGAAGCTGATCGACGGTAAACAGAAAACATTTTATTCCTTGACACGCTCGCAAACTGCTGGTCAAAATGGCGGAAAAGAATGACTTGCCGGGTTCAACCTCGACTTCTACCGGGCAAGAAAGCCAACAACTGATTCTAAGTTTCGTTGGGGAAATCGTAAAGAGTCCGATAAATCTGATTCTAGTAGCCGTAATCGCCTTGTTGGTTTACAAAATCGTTAAAAGTAAGACAAAGACGGAGAAACCTATGGAAGAAATAAAGAGATTGCCGAAACTACGACGTGACTTTACAGTGCAAGAATTGAAAAAATACAATGGCACAGAATCAGACGGACGAATATTGGTTGCTGTCAACGGTAGCGTTTACGATTGTACCCGTGGTGCCAGATTTTATGGACCCGGTAAGGTTTCAATCTTTTTCCTATGACATTTTTTTACGCGACCGTCGGACGTATTTTCTTCATTGCACGCACGATTATTTCACAATTACTACTACATTGTCCTTACCTCGGTGAATTCAATATCATTCTTAATTATTTCGCGCTGCCTTCCATCGAACGTCGCTTATCTAAAACCCGGCAATTATGCAAAAATAAACTCACAATCACGAGATCGTGATAATGAATTCTTAAAAGTTGTGATATAACAGTATGTCGATAAATTTGACATTTTAATTACGCGTGTAGTTTTATGCGTATTACGCGTAAGTTTATTACGCGTGTATGTAATACATAATCGTGAGAAATGCTGTGTAACTACTCCAAAGTGGATAATGTGTTTAAATAAACTAGTCAATTACGATTATATTTATCGCTTATTACGTGTTACAAATTTAATCTTAGTTTTGCAACTACATGGTCTTTAGTACTTACTATGACATTACTATGGATTTTAAATTAATTTTAATTAATTTTGTTGTAGGTGCTCCATATGCAGCATTTGGTGGACGTGATGCTAGTAGATGCTTAGCAACATTTTCCATAGAGGTACCAAAAGATGAATATGATGACCTAAGTGACTTGAATACTACAGAAATGAATTCTGTGATAGAATGGGAGGAGCAATTTAAAGGTAAGTTATACATATTTCAGCAATTATACATATTAAAACTTTCATTAAATAAAATGTTACAATAAACATTATTCTAATATAACATACATGTAATAGATCTATGCATATTGAATTGTAATCTACATGATTTAAAATTACAGTTATAAGTTTTGAATGTAATTGACAATAAAACATAGAATAATTACTAAATTATTAAACAAATTATTTTTCATTTCAGAGAAGTATGATTATGTTGGAAAACTGCTGAAACCTGGTGAAGCTCCTACCAGTTATACTGATGAAGAAGATGAAGGTAGTCAGCAAGAGACTGAATCAAAATCTGAACAACCAGAAAGTGAAACAAAGTCTGATCATCAAGCAACTAATGCAAAAACCAAGGATGATTGACCACTTGATTATGTATCAAATGCCAAACAATTTCAAAAGAATATTGCGCACATACCATTGTTAAAGAAACTTTTAAAATCATGGCTCATGGAAATATTTCTGGATATTCAACTAGATATTTTGCTACATAACAATGATATTAAAATAAAAAGTAAAGTGGTATCTTTCGATCAAGTTAGAAGTATGTAAATGTTCAAAACTGGTATTAAATGCAAAGCCTTTTTTTAAATATGTAATTTTCCAAACAATAAGAACACTTGTATGGTAAAATGTTTTTATATGTGTACAAAAGATTTCGTAATGATCCTTAAAACTGGCACTAGGCTTAAGACATAACTTTTCAACTATATTCCATTATTAAAGATCTTTGTTTATATTGTCATTCATAGTTTGCCACATAATATTGAATACATACAATATATGTATTGATATCTATAAATTTTAATAGAATGGTGTTATATTTAAAATTAATGCAGGACTCTGCATACTTACAGTAGTGCCCGCTCAAGTGTCCACGCTCGGGACCGGCCGTGGTCGATTAAGTGGGCATGGTTACTTCTCAGAATTCAACGAAGGTAAGGAAAGATGATAAGTGCGAGTGAGATACAATAGCTGGCACTCGAAACCATATATACAATGTATCGATAATGACCGGCGTCAAGTTACGCTCGATGTTCGAAGCGCTTGGATTCCAAGAATTTATGGAGATAACCGCGGACACTTAAGTGGGCAAAAATGCGGTCACTTAAGTGGGCACTACTCTATATGAAAAAAGCATACAATAATTCTTGGCATAAAAATACTTTTTGAAAAGAAAAAATGATACAATCTATTAAACAAGTAAAAACTCTAATTCATACTTATTTTATATCTTGGGCAATTTCATCAAAAAATCATACCGAAATCATTGTATAAAGATATGGATGAAGTATGAAAGTACTAATTTTGAAAATGCTTCTTTAATACAAAATTACATTAAAATTCAATCTGAAAGTTTATAGAGATAAACGTTTACACTAGTCTTGTTTACATGATTAAAAATGGTGGTATATTTTGTAATCTTATTGAAAATTTTAACATGCTCGTGTAAATTATTATTTAAAAATGGGGATTTCTTGATAATTGCTAACATTTGTAGTAATAGTAAGATTAAAGCCCATTTATTACCATATGGTTATTTATCGAAATCTTTTTAAAATTGTAGAAAGTAACAGAGCTTGCATTTATTTGGTTACTTGTAAACATGCGTTACATAACTTTAATATGCATGCATTCTTTAAGTGTTTTAATTATTTTGTGCAATTATTTCAATTTTAATAATAATTTAATTACATACAATTTTTGTAATAAATTGATATTTATAGTTCGTTTCAATTTGAACTAAGTTATTAATTCGATTTCTTCCAAAATGCGTATTTTTAAACTGTGTTGAAGAGAGTAACATTTATTGTATAATAAAAACTGTTTTCATCAATTTGTGAGTTACTATAAAAAATAAGAACCATTTTATTGTAATTTATATGAAAATTTGCATGTAGTTTGTCAAATTTTAATATGTGTATGATTTTAACTACATGGAAATATTTTCAGTTTAGATAAGTCAGATTGATTCTGTATCATTCCTGTTAAACTGAAATATTTATAATCTATTTTATGATTATTTCAAGTAATTAATATGTCCTATTTATCTATAATGATACTTTAATGAATTTTAAATTTCAACAAGCGATATCGTTGAAGAGAAATATGCATTTCTTTTTACAATATCTATCATTCACTCAATCTCGTTCATTGATACAATCAACATATAACAAGAGACTGAGTCCTTTGCAAGCATTTGCATTGTCAATTCTATTCATTTTCTAATCTTGAATAATAAAATTAACAAATATTTTTTATATATTTATTGCACTGAATTATATAAAAAAAACTGCTCAGATTAAAGTTAAGATCAAATAGTTGATCAAACATAACAAATTTTACATCGTATAATTTCAAGATATTTAACATTTATATTATATGAAAAATATTATTTTATGTCAAAGCATATTGTTGCATTTCCTTTGTTAAATGAAATGATTCAAATTTTACATCATTCTATGTTAATTATTACATATATTGGTTAGTAGGAATCTCATATAAGATTATTTGTAAAAAGTGTTATGTATTGTTATTCAATTGTACTTTTTGTTATTACAGAAGAGCGAGTGGACAGTTTGTAAGGTGAAGGTTTTGGGTACTCTGTTATTAGATATCATGATACCAAAAGATAATAATAATTTTTGTTCATATTAAAATGTTCCTTTCAAACAAGTCCTTTCACTCATTTGTACTTAGTTTGTCCCATCCTCCTTGTAAGTATAATACCCGCGTATTTCTAAATATTGAAAATACGTGATTGATCTATAAAATATCGATGATAATTCATACAAGAATCTATTAAATAACAATTTTGATTTCGTATCTACCGTTAGAAATTGTTTCTATTAAAATCAAATCTCGGTTTTATTTTATTAGTTTGTATGTTGTACAATGCTGTTAAATGTCCATTATTAAATAATCAATAGTTTGCTACAATCTTAAGTTCAGGTATAGCCGTTGAAATTGACAATGAATAAACATTTTTGTACGATACAAGTTATTTTGTGAAGCATGTAAATATAAACATATGTCTGTACTAATGCGTAAAAGTTGCGTGGCGTTTGATTAGTTCTTTGAGAAAATCTGAGAGAATATTTCCTCATTCGATAAATATAAAATCGTAAATGTGTTGTTAAAAATTATACATTAGGAAAGAAAACCAATTAAAATCTATACAAAAATTCGGAACAAAACTTTTGAAAGGGATAAAAATTTAACTATATTATTTTGTTGCTAAAATGTTAATTTCCTTTAACAATCATTATTAATGTTTAATTTATCTGTTTTATAACAACATTACTATGAGAGATTATCATGAAATGAAACAGAAATTCATAAATCGAAACATAATGTGAATTTGTGTCCCTTCGAAATTAAGGTCCACTTTAGTTATACATCAGTGTATTCGTGTATTGCTTCGTACAGGATAATTGTTTCACTTAAACGTGAAAACCTGTACAGTATAAGAAACTAAATTTCTTTCCAAATGTCATTTATACATGCTTGAACAAAATAAAAGATTTATAATTATTGCAACTATTGAATTTTAACGAAATATATATAATGAGGCATATTCTTCTATTACCTTCAAAATAAGGTATATGTATAATGTTTGCCATTTATAAAAAACATTAGTTAAAATTAACTTGGATAAGATAATCATTTTAAGTTTGCATGCTTTTTATAGACAATTGTATCATATTGGTTTCGATAAGTACGATTATATCGAAGTTACGAGTGTGAACCTATGTTCTTTCGAAACATACTAAGGCGGATATTGGAACAGAACTAGGGTCGTTGATATAATGTATAATTGTGAGTCGCTAAAACGTTTATCTCCGTTGTTATATAGTTATCTTTTTGGCATGAACGATGCTGAAAACAGTTCGATCATAATCACCCAACCACTCTAACTCATGGTAATTGTTGAGTTAAAGTTTTACGATTTGTATCTTTTCCTGTAATTTTAGTGATACTACAATAATATCGTAGTATTTTGAAGTGATTACAATTTAAAATTGAAATCATTTACGATTCATACTTTCGGTTCATTGCCATTATTATGTTATTAAGAATTATTGTTACTATTATGAATTAGTTAGTATTGTAACCGGCGAGATAAATGGTCTTCGTACATTAAGGGAGACATGAATTATGAACAATAGCAGTTATCGTAATTTAAGGCATGACCTTGCTTCTTTAACCCATTATAATTATTTTGTTACATGAGTACGTATTCGATAAATTGGCATTAAATAACCAAGACATTTTTCATTGATTTATATGAAACAATATATACTTGAGTTTTCTTTAATGACCAATTAAAATTCAATATTTGTCTTATATCTTTGATTTTTTATTACTATTTATAATAAAATGAATAATGAATCGAACTAATAATTATAACAAATAATATAGAATGGAATCATATCGTATCGACAGGCGAGATTACGAAAACTGCGTTCGTTATCATGGCAGACACCAACAGTGATAACAATGACTCAAAGGCTGCGTGAAAATAGCTTGTTCGGTTTTGTAATAATCGAAATGCAAAACGAATATGCGGTAATTCGTGTTTCAAACTTCGAACAAGTTTTTAAGCAGATTAATGTATTGGCCTGTGTTAGAGATCGGTCAATGCACCCTTCGTGGATATTTTTATTTCCACTCGGTCATAGAAATATACACGATCGGTGCGCAGTTTCGTTAGATACCGCAATCTTGTAGTCAACGACTATTTTCACGCGATATGAAATAATAACAAAAAGATATTACGAGTCAGCTGTCAATCGAACAAAAATCGAACCAAATGAATTGTAAGTGAACAAACTTGATTACTACTGTGTCGTTGTAACACTTTAAAACATTTTGGTTAATCAGTAGTTACGTAACACTTGGTTAGAGATTATCAACAGATTTTCGTGATTTCTTTCCCCCTATTGCAATTTAGTTTTTTCTCTTCGGGTTTACATCACTTACACGATGAATCCTTTAATAACCGTGCTCAATTTGAAAACAAATAATACCCCTAAAAGAATGTTGACAAACCGAGAAAATATTTGGATAACCGTAAGATTAAAGATGTATCTGTTAGCATCGAAACAAAAGATCTTGATCAAAAGATTCGAGAATGTAAATATCAAGGTATCGTAATAATTCCTATAAAGACTCATTCATTATACGTATACGTTTTGTTAACAGCTCCTCGAATGAATCGAGATCACATTGTTGAAGAAAACAACGCGAGACAAGAGACTAGCAACAATCTACAAAGAGCCGCTGTCACTGAGATGGCTAGGTGGCTGCTGTCACGCCGTTATCCAGTTCCCGTCCCATTTCCAATACTCCCTCTTCTCTCACGTTCACGTTCACCTCTTTCTTTACACAATTCTCTGTATCTGACACTATCGTGCGCGCGCGCACGCATAAACGCATGACCGAGAGAAAGAATAAGTGTAGCAAAGAGTGACAAAGAAAGGTGTAGGAAAAGGGAGATGGAAGCAAGTTCACGCACAATATATGCGTGTGACGGGTCGCGTGCCGTTCGCACCTATCCACACGAGTCAGATTCTCTTTCTCGAAGAGAGGACGTTCTGCGCAACGCATTCTCCCCACCTTGCGTGCATTCTTCCTTTTAACCTGTCGATCGAGAAATCCCTGGCCATCTTGTAACAACATCCCCTTTTGACACTCTTAAATTTGTAAATACATTATCGAACAAAACCCTTGATGTTTGTTGTTGCACGCGAAATGGTGAATACAGATCTTTGTTAAAAAAGAGATACATTATGTACGAACTCAACAAGTTAATTATAAATCTAACCGAGTAATGTAATAAATCTTTCATCGCGATTAAAAAGAGAAAGTGCTCATTCGTGTGACGAATAGACGTCCGCAATTTATAAAATTTAGTTAACGAAATAGTAGGGAAACATAGTAAGAGAGTAAAGTGATTACTGTCTGCCTTAAATAATATCAAACGTAAGCCATTTTGGTAACATTACTTCATTTATCTACGATCATTAACGTCTTTAATAAATTTTGATTACTATACGGTAAAATAGTGTAATGGACTACTATTAATTCTAAGAGGCATTAAATTTAACAATTAAAAGTACTATTTTTTAATTTACTACGAATTTACTTATCAAACGTGATTTTTTATATAAAATTCTTTAAATGTAATTAATATTAATAATAATAATAGAACTATCAAAAATACTTTATATAATTTTTTAATTTTGATACTATTTCAATAGCATTACATAATAATGGCGGACATTTTAACGATCATATTTGATGTATATAATTTTATAATACAATGTAAATAAATTATAAAAAATTTAACTTTTATAATAATGTTACCATAATTTACTTTTACTTTCATCAAACGACTTCTAATGCTTCTATACAAACTATTAAGAGCTTTATAAGTACAATACATAAACGTAAAGTAAAGATTTATAACATGTGTATACAATAAGATGTTACATAAAAATCCATTTTTGAAATGCATAGAGGTAGATCGCGTGAATCACTATTCCAGTATTTTACGTTATAAGAAACAAATAAAACTAGGATATTTTGCGTATTTCGCAGGTTATGAAAATCACCATTGTAGACAGTATCGTGACTGGTTATTATAAAAATATCTTGTAGATAATTCAAGTCGTTAAACTTTGATGTAAAAGTGTTGTGAAACTAATAATAATGAGTCTGATTTAAAAAGCGTCATACAACCACCGTGCGAGACCGGCCATCATCAAATGGCGGCAGAGGAATAAACGAAATTCTCGTAGCTGTTGGACCGGCGGCGTGAACGTAATCACGGCGTTCGTGGCCTCGCAGCAATTCGACCAATCACGACTAAACGCTAGGTCACGTGAACGGTCGAACCAATCAGGCGGCCGGTCTAACGTCACGGTAACCATACGGAGCCAGTCGGACATTTTCTGACAAGCGTAGAAAAACTTCTCGTCAACAGCAGCCGCCATTTTACGTTAGCCGATACTCGTGCAGTGCGGAACTCTCGCGATCGCTTTTCTCGAGCGAATTTCTGTGGCGCGCGGTGGCCGCCCCGGAGCCGATTCATTTCATCGTCCTCGCCTCCTGGCGTCTGTGATTGCCTCGAATGTGCGGGGAAAGCGAGCCGCGTCCGCGGTGATCGTTCGCGCGCCCCGTGTCGCAGTGTGCCAAGGCGAGAGAAGAGGAGAGGAAGATGGTGCCAGCGGGCCTTGAGAGCGATATCGTTGCTGCGAGATAGCGCCGTGCGCGCAGCCAGTCCGCCACACTCGAGTGTTTGACGAGAGTCGTGTGCGACCGACTACTAAACGAATTAAACGCGAGGACCTCGTTCAGTAGTGTGTGCATTTAATATCACCGTAGTGATCCTCGCGATTAGTAATACTCAATAGTCCTGGTAACTTCTCGGTCTGTCCCGTGCCTCGCGCGAGTGGTCCGTGCGCCTGTCGACAAAATTTACTGTGTGTGCGTGTGTGGGCTTTAGCGCGGGGTTCGACGTACCCCCCGACGATGCCCAATGGTTGATCGTGTAACGAAGCGTGCTCGGGGACGCTCTATGCGCCGCGGTTCTCATTGTTATTGTCATGCCTGCGAATACGCTAAAAGCTTGGTGAATTTTCACGGCTTCACCGACAAGGAGGAAGAAGTAGCAACAGTGACCAGCATCAGCAACAGCGGTCTTCTATTGGCGTAGTGCAGCGTTTCGCTCGCCAGTGTGTGTTACCCGTGTATACGTGCCTGCGTGCGTGCTGCCTGTCTGCCTGCTGCCTGCCTGCCTGCGTGCGTGCGTGCGTGCGGTCGACTCGACGACTCGCTGCCGCCGCCGCCGCTGCTTACTTGCTACCGAGAGTAAACAGCCTGAAAGAAGAAATAATTAACCCTGAAAAGAAACCATGGCCGACCACCTGGTGGACGGCCCGCCGAACAAGCGGCCGAAGCTTGGAGATCCTTTTCAAGGGACTTCGGACTCCGCGGGTAAGTTTTCACTTTTAATTCTTCTGTTAAGAAACTGGTGAATTAGTCCAAGTCGCATCGCGCGACTAACCTTTCAGGGATTAATTAGTCGCACGAAGTGACACATAAGCGTTCTTCTGGTTATATGCGATGTGCTGCACGCATCTTTCTCGTTTCATTGAGAAATATATGTCCGTCGATTAGATTTCGAAGGTATACTGTCAGTCTGTTGATGGATTCAACCTTTGAGCAAAATTACCTACCTCATGCTCGTCGATGCTTCGAGTTTTTACTCTTAAAGTCATCTTCGTATTTTGTTTCTATAGATGTGATGATTGTCCTCGTGCGAACGCCGATATTTTCAGATTGTATTCTCTTTTCCATAGTTATTTTGTATTTCTTGATATCTCGCAAGAAAGCGTTGTGGTTGTAGCTGATTGTTTAATTTTATGTTACGAGTGTCACTCTTTGACAGGGCCCTGTACTCGAAGTATTTCGAGACCGTCAAAAATTAGCTTTTCTTACTTTATTGATATTTGTAACGATCGAAATCAGTACTGGTTGTTAGTTAACTGTTTGTAAACTAACCTAAACTGTTCAAGAAATGCCGTCGTGAAAAGTACACTATATTACGAATTGTGCATCGTGTTTCTACCGGTATAATAAATCGTCCGAAGCCGTTTTTTAATATTTTTTGACATTTATCAAATCTATAGTAAAGTTTATTTTACAAAAACAACAAATTACGTTCGAGAATCATTGATACCACGTTATGACAGTGTTATCATTGATGTAAGTGAATGATAGAAATTTATGGACATAGTTAATTACAGATTATGGTTGTCTAAGATTTAGTGTTAATCAATTACAGTTTAAATATAAATTATATTTTCTTGTTCTATAATTCTGAAGGAATGCACACATTGAAGTTGTTTTATGTTCAATGACAAGTAATTTGCATATTGTGTATAAATTTTGCTCAGAGGTTACAGGAATACTCCATGTTTCAAACATAATTATTTGTATCTAAACAATCTACAACTTCTGTCTTGTTGCACATTCTTTCTCTTATTTCAGTTTAATGCTAAGAAATAATAGTATGTTGTAAGTTTTTTTTTAGTTGTCTTTAGACTTAGTTCTTATTTTACTTTTGTAGTGCATGGCAGATGCATGTAAATTTAAATAATGATTAAAAAGACAATTTGCTGGCATGATTAAATACCTTAACCATCTCCTTATTCTTATTTTCTTTAAATGCTATCTTATCACCTTAACAGTTTCTGAACTCAATAATATTTCATATAATCCCATATTGAATCAAGAACGACCGTGTCACTTAAATATTTGATGTATAAATTGCAAAATTTAGTCAGGTTTACGCAAAGTAAGTAGCAGACATAGTCTTTGTTACTTGCGATTATATTACTATTAGTTCAGTTATAAGTATTGGTATTATTTTAAACAAAATTTAGGCTGTTTCTGCTGCTTAAAAGCTGCAATCCAGAGCATAGGCAATTTTCCACAGTCTGAAATATAAACTGTGATATATGTAGTGGGTATGGCGCCTCTAATGATGCACCATACTTATACAACCTATGGGGGAGGTGGCAGTGGTAACATGCAACAAATGCAGGGCCCGCCACAACAGCTACATCTGCCACAGCATCAGCTGCAGCCACATTGGAACAACCATACCGTCCAGAAAAGAAGTAAATATTATTACAAAACCCAGCAAAAAGTTCAAAAATATTAAGTCCAGCACTACAGAATTTGTTTGTCTGTCCATTCATCTCATTTATTAATACCATAAAATTATAAACTCATTTGATTACTTCCAGTTTATGTCATGATTTACCAGTTAGAAATTTCATAAATTTTTGTATTCAAAAAAGTGTGTATAGTTTTAGCATATTGTCACTATGGTTCAATAAAGTTAGTTTATTATTATTACTTAAAAAAGTTAAAATGAAAGAGAGGATTACATTGATTACCTGTGTAATAGAGCATAACTACGAATTTATATAGCAGATATGCTTAATACTACAGTCAGATTGATTTCTTTTATAAGATACTGGAGAAAAATTGGATCACTCTTTATAATATAGGAGAAGTTACATGTATAAAGGGATATTTTGGTTTGACACACAATATAGAAATTTAAATACATATGCTGTCAGTTTTAAATGCATTTAGAGATAATAAATGTAATATGGACATGCGACACACATGCACAGAGCTCTAAATTTTTACACTAGGAGGGAAATATGTTAAATAATATATATGTATATATATATATTACCAAGAATAAAATAAAAAGCATTCCTATTTATTGAGCTAAAGTTATACTAGGTTCCTAGGTGGGTAAATGTGGTCTTTTATATTGATACATTTTTACACTATACAGGTAATTGGTACCAAAGTTTAAATAAAACAATAAAATGATTTACATTATTTTGTACGAGTTTCAGAAACTTTATTTTGCTTTTTTTTCAATGTTACAGCATTAAAGATTATTCCATTTGCAAAC
Organism: Colletes latitarsis; assembly: GCF_051014445.1. Taxonomy (NCBI): domain Eukaryota; kingdom Metazoa; phylum Arthropoda; class Insecta; order Hymenoptera; family Colletidae; genus Colletes; species Colletes latitarsis. Next base: position 39,156,369 of record NC_135137.1, on the reverse strand, counting down.
AATTGTAAATACTCTTTAGAGTGACTATGATTTCTTCGCATGACTGTCTACTCTAAAGTTTGCCATCAGTAGCTTTGCTGCTTTTGTAGTTCAGCACGGCGTTATTGCGAATAAATTTTTACTCCACTGTAGTATGATCTCCTTTAAGTTATGCTCATGCAGTGTATGTCTCATGTCTTATTTATATATGTATTTGTTTGTTTATATTTACATGTAGTTTGTTGTAGTATCTTTTCATTATTTTAATTTCTTTTTTTTTCGTTTTTTTTATTTTTTATTTTTTTTTTTGATATTTGCATTTGACCCGTTTTTTCTCCGTTGATGTATGGTCAATCACGGATAATCAAGTAAGTTAAAAGATACACTCGCGCAACAAATATATTTCAATACTCTAGGTTAATTTAATTTGAATAAATACAAGTTATCTGTAATTTAAAACATGATATGTATATAAGTGTTACAAAGTGTGTGCATGTGTGCATATATGTGCATGTATACTTACATGCAGGTATATTATACAACACACATCAAATGTTACACGGTAGTATGAAGATCCTACTATTGAAACATTGGATAAAAGCTATGGTGACGGTGCTGAATCTTATCTTTATAATGTTACTAATGGTTTTTTGGTTTCTATGGTACATGTTACATCTAATATCATAATCTGATCTCAATTTTTCAAACTGGTTATCTAGAAAAGTAATTTTTCTTTCTTGTAATATCAAACCTGCTTATAAGTTCCATAATTTGATAGGAATTTAATTTAACATTGTAACATGCTTACTATCAAAGTATTCCTATGATGATTATACATTTCAAAATTTTACTTTTGTAGTAACCAGTATTTTTTTACAGCACTGCAGATATTAGCAAACTATTACTAATGTAAATGTCTATTCTCAGATTACATAACAAACACAGATATGTTTGATCTTGAAAATGATCTACCCGACGATCTATTATCATCGGGGTCTTGGGGTTCCGCAACCGAGAGCGCTAAACCACCAGCAACAGGCCCAGGTCCAGGGCAGCAAAATGGTGCCCTTGACTCGGAACTTCGACAGCATGTACAGCAACAACAACAACAACTTTCGCATCATCTAATACAACAACAAGTTCGTAGTAAAAAAAGATATATGTATATGTATATATATTTTATGGAAACAATCATATTTCGTGTCATTTGACCTTAGTGTCTTTTGAAACAGGGTAACAAGAATTTGGTTGCTAACTCTTTAGTAATGGCTGCTGGAACCTTGGGTAACAAAAGTCCAAATATGCAATCTCCGCCGAATGTTTCTGTCTCTAAAGTAGTTGATCCACAAATGGTTGTGAGTCTGGGAAATTTACCAAGTAGCATAGCCAGTTCTTTGGCAAACAATCAAATGTCTATTGCAAATTCTATGGGAGGCCTTCAATCGTCGATGAGCATGGCAGGTAGTAATCCTACCATGTCAATGTCAGGTGGAATGAATTCTGGCCTAGTTATGACCAGCACTGCTAGTGGAAATAATAATATGGGTGGAATGGCAGGTGGAAGTTTAATTGTGACCAACAGTTTAAATAAACAGTCTTTAAATACTGTAAGTTTTATTCATATGTGTGGCTTGTATAAAAATATGAAATATTCAATCTGGGATTTTGGTATTCTAGGTAACCATGATGAGCTCTAATACTCAAGGAATTCATCATCCTAGCGGGCCGCATAGCGTTGCTCAAATGCAGAATGGACCTGGAATAATGAACACCAGAGCTGTAGCAATGCAACAACAACAAGCGCATATGGTTAGTGCTGCAGCAAGAGGTCAAAGTCCGCATCAACAAGTACATCAAGTTGGTATTGGTCCTGGGCAAGGAGGTCCACGAATGCAGGCTCCTCCAAACATGGCAAATATGCCAAATATGGGACAAATCGGCGCATCCAGTCCCTATAGTTACGGTAATAATATTAACTATACATGTTACTAACACATTTTAAAACCACGTTTAAAAAAATATGTAATTTTCGGACAGCATCTCCAGGTAGTGGACCAGGGCCTGGTGTTACCGTATGTACTAATAGTCCTGTTGGAGTTGTCGCGCCACAACAAAAAGGAGTAGGGACAAACATGACTGCCATGCAAGCTGGTAGATTTGGAACTACAGGACCCATTGGTTCTGCTACTGTTGTGGGTGGTCCAGAAGGTGGTATGGCGCAACAAGCTCAACCTCCTGCTCCAAGTCCAGCTCAATCTCAATCCGGTGCACCAACAGGAGTGCAATCTGGTCCACAACAAGCTACTCAGGGCCAAATATCTGGTACCGGTGCTCCAGCTGGTAAATATTAATTTTTATGTTTCGATAAAATTACTATGAAAAATGAATTCGGTTGTATGAGATTTTTGTATTGCTAGGTGCTACAAAATCAACCGCCGATCCAGAAAAACGTAAACTTATTCAACAACAATTAGTTCTTTTGCTTCATGCGCATAAGTGTCAACGTCGAGAAAGCCAAGCTAACGGCGACGTTTGGCAATGTACATTGCCAGATTGTAAAACAATGAAGAACGTGTTGAACCATATGACTGCTTGTCAAGCAGGGAAAAATTGTACAGTGCCACACTGTAGTTCTTCGAGACAAATTATTAGTCATTGGAAACATTGTAACCGCAACGACTGTCCTGTGTGCTTACCCTTGAAACAAGCTAATAAAAATAAAACTACAAACGCTGCTGCGGCATCTACGTCACAACCAAATAGTCAACCAAATCCGAGTGCAACCGAGATGAGAAGAGCATATGATGCTTTGGGTATTCAATGCCCTACGACAACGCCTGGTTTAGGACCTGGTCAGTGTGTTACTAGAAGAATACCTGCACCAGGTATGCAAGGAGCAACCGGGACAATGGGAAACGTCAGGCTAGCTCAACCTCAAACTCAAGCTGCTTCGGGTCAATCTGTGGTTGGTGCCGGGCAGCAAGTAGTTGCACCAAATGTATCTCTTCCTTTAAGTTCTGATTCTAATACTGTCGGGGTAGCTGGTAATCAGGCCGCGTCCACTAGTGGAGTTACACCTGCTGCAGCAGCGGCTGCTGTAAACATACAGCAATCGGTTAATGTGCATCAATTATTTGGTTTAAACGATTCAGGGCAGCTCAATGTTGCGGCTGAAAATAGGCTAGCTAGCCCTCAACTTCCAGTTGGAGCTCAACAAAGTCAAGTAACAGCAACGCCGATGCCAGGAACGAAGGAGTGGCATCAATCCGTAACTCCAGATCTTAGAAATCATCTTGTTCATAAATTGGTTCAAGCAATATTTCCAACTCCCGATCCAAATGCTATGCTTGATAAAAGGATGCATAATTTGGTTGCGTATGCAAGGAAAGTTGAAGGTGATATGTATGAGATGGCTAATTCTAGATCAGAGTATTACCATTTACTTGCTGAAAAAATATATAAGATTCAAAAGGAATTAGAGGAGAAGCGTCAAAAGCGGAAAGAACAGCAACAGTTACAGGCGCAACAGCAACAGCAACAACCTCAACCTGGGTCGTCCGGAACAGCTGGTCCGGGTTTGAGGCCGTGTGCTCCACCTGGCGTCGGAACTGTTCCACCATCGCGACCAGTTGGAACAGTTACTCCTAGTTTGCGTAGTCATTCACCGGGCATGGCTCAACTTGGAACTTTACCTACAATGGGCATTCCGCACAATAGAATGCAATTTTCTCAACAACAAGCCCAACAACAACAACAACAGGTGCAGGGTCAGGCCCAAACCAAAGTCCAAGTTCAGCAACAAATGCAGCAGCAGCAGCAGCAACAACAACAACAGCAGCAGCAGCAGCAGCAGCAACAAGGAATTTTAGTTGGTCCACCGGGCCCTAGTCCAAACGGACAAACATCTTCTAACCCTAACGTCGTTCCAAATCCTGGTCTCAGCCCTTTCGGACAACCACAAATGTCACAAGCAAATTTAACAACTACTACCACATCTGCAACAACTAGTCAATTTCCAACCTCGAATGGCACTTCCGGTTTACCTAACAGTTCTCCTGTACAAAGTCAACATCAATTTCCCGACCTAATGAAAGTTAGAATGGCACAAGCTCAAGCAGCAATCGCGCATAAACATCAACAACAACAGCAGCAGCAGCAGCAACAGCAACAGCAGCAGCAGCAGCAGCAGCCACCACCACAACCACAGCAACAGCAAAATCAGTCACAGCCACAACAACCGACAAGCACTTCTAATCAAAGCTCTGCGGCAACATCAATGCCTCAAGCACCATCACCGTTCAATAATATGCAGCAACAAAGTAATCAACAACAAAGTCAACAATTCAACAATAATCGGCCTCTACCATCCGTTTCAACGTCCAATGATAGCGGTATCAGCACGTCAACACCTCAAACAATACCACCTCCTGCGTCTAGCGGGCCTAGTCCCGGTCCAGTGACAACAAACGGACCTCAATCTACAACTTCCACACCTAATACACCGCTAGTTCCTTCATTGATGACTCCAAATCAAACAGTTTCTTCCGCCAACCAAACACCACCTCATCCTGGCACTACACCATCCCCCGCTGGTCTCGCAAGCCTAGGAAAAGGGATGACATCTCAGGAGAGGGCTGCACTAAATGCGCCGAGAGCTTCGTCTATGTCTTCGCAAATGGCCGCTATTACGGCTGCTTTAGATCGTGATAATTCTCCTAGTCCACCGATGAATAACAATAAAGGAAAACTGGATTCTATTAAAGAGGAGAGTATGAAAATGGAAATCAAACAAGAGGATGGTTCTGAGAATCATAGAATGGATGGTGGTAAAAGTGTAAACAACGATATGTCTATTAAAACTGAAATCAAAACAGAAGCAATGGAAGAAGGATCTGGGGAGGGTATCACGAAAGAAGAATCTTCCGGTATCAAGGAAGAGCCAGTGACACCGATGTCCAGTCAGGACACAACACCGGACATCAAACCATTAGTTCCTGAGCCGATACAGTCGAGCGGAACATCGACGGACAAGAAACGGTTGTGTTTGTTTAAACCCGACGAATTGCGTCAAGCACTGATGCCAACATTAGAAAAACTTTACCGTCAGGATCCGGATTCTATACCGTTTAGACAACCGGTTGACCCGCAAGCATTAGGAATCCCAGATTACTTTGACATCGTTAAAAAACCAATGGATCTTTCGACGATCAAAAGAAAATTAGATACGGGACAATACAGTGATCCATGGGAATATGTCGATGATGTGTGGATGATGTTTGACAATGCGTGGCTTTACAATCGTAAAACCTCGCGTGTTTACAGATATTGCACAAAGGTAACGTTGATTCTTGGATTTTGCAATTACTGTGCAGTTTTGATGTTAGTCTTGTGCAACGAAGTCACGAATATTTCTCTTGGGTTTTAGCTTTCGGAAGTTTTTGAACAAGAGATAGATCCTGTAATGCAGGCTCTAGGATATTGTTGCGGAAGGAAATACACGTTCAATCCGCAAGTTTTATGCTGTTACGGGAAACAGCTCTGTACAATACCGAGAGACGCAAAGTACTACTCCTATCAGAATAGGTCAGTATATTAATGAATCTTAGATGAATAATTATGTGTAACAAGAGAATTTACTCAATAACTGACAAAGAAATAGTCTGCATGATGGGAACACATTAGAAGGTTTTATTTTATCTTCATTTTGTCCTTTAGCAACTTCTCTATCTAGATAATTAGATATCTTGTCAATGATTTCTCTTGCTCCCGGCTGTCCGCAAAGAACATTGACGTTAGATTTATTCTATTCAATTTGAGAAATTCAAATTGTCCAATAGGCGGCGTATTCGATTATACTATAGTGCATTTTTATGAAAGGGAAATGTTCTACGACCGAGTACGCTAAATTAAATTGGCAGGCTAATTAACCTGTTTCGGTGATATCAGTCGTTACAGGCCAGTCCCCTGACCTACACGTTTGTTTCTTTATTATATATATATTTTGTAATTACAGTATGTTTACCGATGTGAAGATCGCACACATGAAATTTTAAATTTTATTACGCATATACTTAAGGGATATATAGTTTCGTGCATAGGAATATTTAAGAGGCAAATGTTTTTACCAAATATATTTTGTATTGTGGGTAGTTTAGCAATGCGCGCGTTCATTTATTGTGAAGAGATACGGTTGTAACCCTTGGGTATATGTAATTAAGTAATTTATGTATATAATATATTGTGTCTAACAATGGCACTCTTCTCTTCTTTGTATGTTACCTTCGCTCTACCCATGGGTTGCGCACGCACACACAAAATCCTTGTTTGCTGCTTGCTTCTTGTGTTGCCCGCGCCCCTTGCTTCTTTCCGACTCTACTACTTCATGCCACGAAAATTGATACTTGGAAATTGGACGATCGAAATTGGATACCTGGCGTAATAATAAACCTAAAACAAATTGTATCTACAATAAATGACAAAAATGACGACTCTCTACAATTTTTGGAATACAAAATGAAACGGATCCAAACATATATAAATAAATAAACATACATATAAATAAATAAATATATATATACATACATACATATACATATATATGTATGTATATATATAAAATTGGATATTCGACATTTGGAAACATCTGTTGGGGCGTGGAAATAAAATATTGATCTCCGTATGATGCACGCATGACATTGACCAATTGAAATTTGGATCTAAATACTATTGGAACGAATAGTCTAAAGGCATATGGTCTTGTTTCCGACAGATACACCTTCTGTCAGAAATGTTTCAACGACATTCCTGGTGACACTGTGACGTTAGGAGACGATCCAACGCAACCTCAGACGTAAGTTTCAAAACGGTAGAAATCTTTCGTGAAACTGTACTCCACCGACTACATCGAATACGAAATATCTTTTTTTATTACAGTGCCATTAAAAAGGAACAGTTCCAGGAAATGAAGAACGATCATTTGGAATTGGAGCCTTTTGTTGTGTGTACAGATTGCGGTAGGAAAGTGCATCAAATCTGCGTGCTTCACATGGAATCAATTTGGCCGCTAGGGTAAGTAAAAATATTTCCCGCCGCTGGGGTAAGTAAAAATATTATATTAAATACTGATTTATTATTGTTTTCGCAGGTTTACTTGTGATAATTGTTTAAAAAAGAAAGGACAGAAACGCAAAGAGAATAAATTTAATGCTAAACGTTTACCAGTTACAAAATTGGGCACTTATATCGAAACACGAGTAAATAACTTCTTAAAGAAAAAGGAAGCTGGTGCCGGCGAAGTCGCGATTAGAGTCGTAGCGTCAAGCGATAAAGTGGTCGAAGTAAAGCCTGGAATGAGAAGTAGATTTGTAGAAAACGGTGATATGCCTGGCGAATTTCCGTATAGAGCGAAAGCGCTGTTTGCATTTGAAGAGGTTGACGGCACCGATGTATGTTTTTTCGGCATGCATGTGCAAGAGTATGGCAGTGAATGTACACCACCTAATACCAGAAGAGTCTATATCGCGTACTTGGATTCCGTACACTTTTTCCGGCCTAGACAATTCCGAACAGCAGTCTATCACGAAATACTTCTTGGATATTTGGATTACGCGAAGCAACTCGGGTAAGTTCGAAGTGATTTACCATGTATGTTTCAGAAGGTAATATCGATGTTAAAAAACATTTATCTGGAACTTTTGTGTATTATAGATACACCATGGCTCATATCTGGGCTTGCCCACCTTCTGAAGGAGATGATTATATTTTTCACTGCCACCCCCAAGAACAAAAGATTCCAAAGCCTAAGAGATTACAGGAATGGTACAAGAAAATGTTAGATAAAGGCATGGTCGAGAGGATCGTACTTGATTACAAAGTTAGTATCATGAATTTAATTTAATATAATTCCCTGATACAGTCTGAAGTGTTACCTAAGATTTGACTGTTAATCTTGGGTGTCAAAGAAGACTAAAAGTAATGTCTCAAAAAGCTAATGTTCTTATTGAATTTATAAATTGGAACATAGGATCGGTAGACGACAATTGAGAAGAAAATTTATCATTGGCTTAATTTTTTATTTTTAAACATGATCGAATAGTAAAATAAATGTGTATTGTTCATTAATTCTAGGATATTTTGAAACAAGCAATGGAAGACAAATTGTCGTCAGCTGCCGATTTACCATATTTTGAGGGTGATTTTTGGCCCAATGTTTTAGAAGAAAGTATCAAGGAATTAGATCAAGAAGAGGAAGAAAAACGTAAACAAGCTGAAGCTGCCGAAGCCGCCGCCGCCAATGCGGTATGTAGATTTAGTAATAAATTATTTAAGATGAAAAATACAATTTCCGATGTTGTGAAGATACTGATCATAGCATATATTATATCGAACAATTCATTTCAGATTTTCTCGTTATCGGAAGATTCTGAAACAGGTCCGGATGGAAAAAAGAAAGGACAGAAAAAGGCCAAAAAGTCTAACAAATCCAAAGCGAATCAAAGAAAAAACAGTAAAAAATCTAATACTCCTCAAACAGGAAATGACCTTTCGGCAAAAATTTTTGCGACCATGGAGAAACATAAGGAAGTGTTTTTTGTTATCAGGTTGCATAGTGCTCAAAGTGCAGCCAGTTTAGCAGTAAGTGTACAAAACTTTTTTTTTTCTTTACTATTTACAGTAGTACCCACTTAAGTGACCGCACTTTTGTCCACTTAATTGTCCGTGGTTATTCCCACCAATTCTTGGAAGCCAAGCGGCTTCGAACATCGAGCGTGTCGAGCGTAACTTGACACCGGTCGTTATCGATACATTGTATGTATGGTGTCAGCTGCCAGCTATGGCATCCCATTCGTGCTTATCTTGTTTCCTTATCTCCGTTGAATTTTGAGAAGTAACCATGGCCACTTAAACGACCACGGTCGGTCCCGAGCGCGGACACTTAAGTGGGCACTACTGTATTTTATGCACGAAATAATGTCATCGAATACTCGCATTCAACAACAATGTTATTTCAGCCCATTCAGGATCCTGATCCCGTTATTAATTGTGACCTTATGGATGGTCGTGATGCTTTTCTTACAATGGCTAGAGAAAGACATTACGAATTCTCTTCTTTGAGACGTGCGAAATTTAGTTCTATGTCCATGTTGTATGAATTGCACAACCAAGGCCAAGATAAATTTGTCTATACTTGTAATAACTGTAAGAGTCATGTAGAAACAAGATATCACTGTACGGTTTGTGATGTGAGTGTCAAAGTAACTATTTTTATGAATATATTTCGTTTCCTTTATCAATGGATTTAATGGTATCGTTTATCCTAACAGGACTTTGACCTGTGTATAAGTTGTAAAGAGAAAGATGGTCATCCTCATCATATGGAGAAACTTGGTTTAGATTTAGATGATGGTTCATCGCCGGCCGATGCAAAGCAAGCAAATCCACAGGTAAAATATTTTTCATGCGCATCAAATCTTAGGTTAGGTTCCACGTCAAGTGTTCCATTAGCAGCATTATATCGAACGTATACAATGAGTGTTTTTATGTATTTTTCAATAGGAGGCTCGTAAACTGTCGATACAAAGATGTATTCAATCGTTGGTACATGCGTGCCAGTGCAGAGATGCTAACTGTCGCCTACCCAGCTGTCAAAAGATGAAGAGAGTAGTAACGCATACAAAGGTTTGCAAGCGAAAGACGAATGGTGGCTGTCCAATATGTAAACAATTGATAGCGCTATGCTGTTACCATGCTAAACACTGCCAGGAGACTAAATGTCTAGTCCCGTTCTGCTCGAACATCAAACACAAGTTGAAGCAACAACAGCTTCAACAACGGTTACAGCAAGCGCAATTGTTGAGGTAAAGAGATGGATAATAACGCTAGCAAAATTAAATCGGATGAAATATTTAAGATGGATTTTCAACCGATGTATTCTTTTCTCATTACAGAAGAAGAATGGCTGTGATGAATACCCGACCAACGGGTCCTGTAGGAGCAATGCAAACTGGACAGCAAACTTCGAATGTTACTATGCCAACTGGTGTTGCTATGAAACCAGGAGTTAGCCCCACTAATTTACCTTCGCCGCACCAACCTGGAATAGGGCTGAAACCTGGCACACAAACACCACCTGCGCATGTTCTTCAGGTTGTTAAACAGGTACAAGAAGAAGCTGCAAGACAACAGGCGCCGCACGTAGGTTATGGCAAAGTAACGCCAGGCGGTGGTGTCGGTGTTGGAGTTGGCGTGGGAGGACAAACAGGTGGAGTGATGCCTCCACCACAAATGCAACGGCCGATGCCCGTCCAAATGGCAAATCCCAGTGGTACTCATCTCATTCCAATGGATCAGTGGACACCAAGGTATTATTTTGTTTGCAAAAATGAACATACGTCGAAAGGATTTGATGAATGTCCATATGTATTAGAACCAATGTTTTCATGTGTAGCAGGTATCAAACGAGTGCGGTGATGCAACAAAATCCTGGTTTAAGGCAACAAACTCCGCAGCAATTAATGCAGCAACAACAGCAACACCAGGGACAACCAGGAATGGGAATGGGAGGACAAATGCCGAGACAACCAGGCGTTATCGGTGGTCCGGTTAGTCAGGTTGGGCCGCAGGCTCAAAATAACATGCACAAGCATGTATTGCAGCAACTTATGCAGACTCTTAAGAATCCCCATACTCCCGAGCAACAAAACCAAATACTTCAAATACTCAAAAGTAATCCACCGATAATGGCCGCTTTCATCAAGCAACGGGTATGATGATAATGATTTCACATGTACATTTTATTGTACTGTTATTTATTGTTCTCACTCTCGGTTTTGACGATTTCTATTATCATATGATTTTTTAAATAAAAAGGCGCTTGCCCTTCAGCAACAAAGTGGTCAGTACGGCGGTGGAGTTGGGGGACCTCTGGGTCCTAATCAGCCGCAACAACAACCTGGTTTGCAGCATATGATGTCTCAACAGCAACAGCAGCAGCAGCAGCAACAACAACACCAGCAGCAGCAGCAGCAGCAGCAACAACATCAGCAGCAGCAGCAGCAGCAGCAAGGTAGAATGCAGATACAAGCGATGCTGAATCAACAGCAGCAGCAGCAGCAGCAGCAACAACAACAGCAGCAGCAGCAGCAGCCTGTTCAGCAGCAACCGCAGTGGTACAAACAGCAAATGCTGGTGATGCAGCAGAGACAGCAGCAGGCTCAACAACAACAGCAGCAGCAGCAACAACAACAACAGCAGCAACCGTTCACACAACCACCGGCGCCTCCTTATGGTCAACAGCGACCAATAAGGCCGTCCCTTCTCGGTAAGAGTCATTTGATTCCCGACAAAATGAGATTCGTCGAGCCGCTTGGTTCGTGGTCTAACGTTTGCCACGATTCCGCGTATTCTTCCTCAGGTTACAGTGGCTTTAGTGAACAAGGCTACGGTCAACCCGGTTTAAAACCAACTCCACCTCCGATACCTTCTCCGCAAGGTGTGATGGGACCTCCAGGGATCTCTGTACAGCAACAGCTCATGCAGTCCGTTCGATCTCCGCCACCTATTCGATCTCCTCAACCAAATCCTTCTCCGCGACCGGTTCCATCCCCGCGTAATCAACCAGTTCCTTCGCCTCGATCAGGGCCGGTACCATCACCTCATCATCATCCACCTCATGGTACGCCGACGCATTCACCGGCTCATGAACTCGGCGGTCCAAGCGAAATGATGCTCTCACAGTTGAACGGCGGCACGGGCACGCCAACAGGTCATCCGGGGACCATGCCTCATCACCCATCTCCGGCTCCACCGCCTACTAGTGGCACAGACTCCAGTGAAGTGACGCCTATGACGCCACAAGACCAACTCTCGAAATTTGTCGAAGGATTGTAGTGACTGTTAGTGAAGTCGGTCGATACGAGTGACTACGTTAATGGACGGGCGACGATGGTCTCGCATCGTACGTCAACCGTTTAAAGGACGGTCCGCTGTTCCAGCTCTCTGTCATGAGGCAGAGAGCGTAACCTCCATCCGTTCTGCGTTCCTAGCTTCGTGGAGATCAGGTACAACTACTTACGTCCGGTACACTGGCACGTGGAGTGCTGCTGATGTTGAACCACGACGATGAGTTAAGAAGTACCGCTGATGGTGCGATCAAATTAATCCGGATGGCGCGTGTTCCATATTTCTATCTCCGAGTTAAGGTGCAGGAGCGATACAGCGTGATGTGGTGCTGTTTTAGAAATGCTCCGCAAAAAGATACTACAGCTGGCTCAATGGACACTTTGAACTTCTTACGTTACTCTGTACAGTCGTACCTCAACCTCGGCTCCTTTTCCGATCGAGGATCGGCGGAACGACGCGAAAAATTATTCGAAACTACAGTAAATCAAGAGAGAGACTATTAATACGCCCCAACCCTAAAAAAAAAAACACGCGCATACGCATGACAGACAGACAAACACACACATCATGCCCCTACCTTACCATTTGCCCTCCCTCCCCTCCTTTCACACACACGATCTTTTTCATCTTTACCACCTTCCCTCCGCTGCTGCTCGTGCAGGCTGAGTGAAATCGTACAAATGTGTTGTGTATACTTAACGTTAATTAATAATTAATAGTTCAAATACTATTAGCGTAGCGATTATATGCAGTTATTATATACCACTATTATTATTATCGTGACGAGATGCAAAGTATATAACAAAAAGAAAAAAATAAGGACTGTGTATGAAATGGGAAGATATAAAGAACGAAAGAAAACCGATGACATTGTATGTAAGGAAGGGAGAACAGAAATTTAGTGGAAAAGTTAAGTAATGTTAACTTAGGATAATTTGTTATTAAGAAATCGCTATGGCTGCCGAAGGTTGTACCTTAGCAGCATTAAATTTTATGGATCATTCTGAAATTAATCCTCGGATAATCTGCTGGATACGAGTCGTCCTCATGAGAGAGAGAGAGAGAGAAAAAAAATATGAGGACGATTCTCTTCTCTTGATAGGACAGGCGAGACAACGCGGATTAACGGTGTCGCAACCAAAAAGTAGAAATTCACGACAAGCTGCTATTTGCTAGTACGGGAGGATTTATATGAATCGTGTTAATTTTTGAAAGGCAAAAAGTAGCTTTTCATTTACGGGGGTCCGATATGTACAGTTCAATCAAAATGTAGCTACGAAGCGTAACCGAAACTGGACCTCCGTATGAAAAGCGTTCTGTACATACTATACTATTATTACGATAATAATAACGATTATTATTAATTTCCCTGTCTCTTATGAATTTATTATTATTATTATTATTATTATTATTATTACTGATTATTATTAATTATCATTATTATTATCATTATTACTATTATTAATATTATTGCAAGAGATCGAAAACGTATAGAGGTATAGTGTATTGTTCGGGAAAACAAAAAGCGAAAAAGAGTTCCACACGCACACACGTATACGCGCGCGCGTTATGAATGGGCTACACCCGTCGTGCACGAAAGAGAGAGAGAGAAAGAAAGAAAGAAAGAGCGCGCAAGAGAGAGAGAGATATATATATATAACAACAACAACAAACAAAAACAGATACACGTAACACGTAAATTACCGACACTACGTGACTATGCCAGTGCTGTATCATAGTAAATTGTAAGTGTCATTTTTCATCCCACTGTTTTCTTCGATACCTATTTAAATGATTAGCTGATAAAACGGATGATGATGACGATGTGTGCAAGGTATGGTTCGAGAGTCCGTATCGTCGTGAATTTTATTTGAAATACACGGTGTACAATGTAGCCCATTATGTAATTATACTGTAGCCGATTTAGTCGTAACGAAGAAGAATTTTACACTCGAGATGCGAATATATCGGTGTAAAATAGTCCTTGCGCGTAAAACTTTGACGTTACCGTCAACGAGAAAGAACTCTGTAAGAAAACTTCAAAAAAAACGAACCGAAAGAAATTAATCTACTCGGAAGAAAAACTTTACCGTGATGTATTTAGTACGTTGAACACACTTATGACTGGATATACAACATATACACGCGACATCGTACACCGTAACACGTGCTCCACGTGTGCTTAACTATTATTATTATTATTATCATCATTATTGTTATACGTTGGTACATCGATGCCCTTCGAATTCGTTCGAAGAACAAAAGATAACTTCATTCACACAGGGAAAGAAATTTTAACGTGAAGATAAATATATGATCGCCGATGTTTCAAACAAATTCGATCATAGGCGCGGTGTTACGTAGAATCGATTCTCAGTATAGTTCCCCACGAAAATACGTAACTTACGTCAAGTATTATTAATATCAAAGTCAGTAATTGCGTTTTTCTAAGTTTGTTTTTATCGTATTTGCGGCATGGACCATCTATCGAAAAATCATCGACATCAGAACATTCCTTTTTTTGTACATTCATTCTTCTCCGCTTTTCCCCCTGTCTTTGCATCTTCATTTTCTTCCTCGGTACGTGTAGATTCGAGTTTCCAATGATGGAAAAAGGAGAATTTAAGGACGATTTAAGTATCGAACGGTTTAGCCTGATCGATCTATAAATCTGGAATGGAGTCGTAGGTGCATCTCGTGTACACGCGCAATTTTTAACAGTGAGTTGAACAGCGTTAGAACAAAAAGAGACGAAAAGTGAGGATCAACCGGAAACTCTTTAAGTGTCACAAACGACGAAGCACGGACGGTAATTGAGACTATAGATTTAAATAAACGATTTTACCTAACGGAAGGAGAATTAATCGTAAACGACAAAAACCCAAAAGTATTTGGCTTAGTATGGCTGTGTTTAGGGCAGTGTTGTAAATCTGAAAGTGGTATACCTTTTGTGGTAGACGTTCGAACGCTGTCGGCGTGCCACTCCGATGATCGCGATCTATCATCTATTTTATTCATTGATTCTATTAAATTAATTAATATTATTAAAAAGAAGAATGATCGCGATAAAGTTCGTTTGCGAACGAACGGATCGCGGACGCTTCGCTAGTGAAAAAGGATTTCTCTATCTTGAACGTGTTCGTGGAACAAATTGCGAGTGTAAAAATGGTTCTTAAGCGCATTTGAACATAGGGAGAGAAAGAGAGAGAGAGAGAGAGTGTGACTGAGTGAGTAAGAGAGAAAAGGGAAAGATCTTGCAGCGTTCGGAAGTTCGCAGATTGTTTCCGAATAAATACAAAAAGAAAGGCAATGGCGAAGCGGAAGCGGTTTTGGCTCGTCGGACCTTTGTTGGTACGTCGGCGTTCGGGGCAATTTATTGTAACGAGAAGCGAATGATACAACGCTATATATAAATATATATTATACGATTTTGTTTTCTTTTTTATATTAACGGAACACAATATAGGTCGCGGTTATATCATGAGATGAAGATAAACAATAATTAATTAATTAATCAATTAATTAATTATCCAATAGACGATAATCACAGGCAAAATTATGAAACATAATAATAATGATTATTATTATTACGCTATTATTATTGAAATACCAACTATAGAGTACTACTTTTTCTTATGACATTTCGTAAATAGTAAATTGACGATGATGATGATGATGATGATGATGATGATGATGATGATGATGATGATGATGATGATGATTGTCTAATTAAACGACTAATGAGACGCAAATGTAACATTTATCCCCCAGGTGGAAAAAAGATAGAAATGAAAAACACACCATTTTCGATCCCGGTCTCCTGTTTTTCTTCTCCCAGGAAAGAGTCGAATAGGATGGATGGAAACGTTCAAGTTTTTCCCATTTTCTCTCAATCCAGTCTCAAATTCCTGATCCAACACTGCATCGGTCACGATAAATATTGTACAATACTTCGACGACGCGCGTTCCTTTATTTATTTTCTACCGGTGGGATTCTCATCGTTCTCGCTAAACGAGACGTATGTACACATACACATGCATACACACACACTCACGCACTCACGCGCGCGCGAATGGAGAAAAGGACACATTATCAGTCACTCGCCATTCAGATTATATACCTTTTTGTAATATGTCCTGCTGTAAAGACCGCTCGCAGAGTGACTTAGGAAAAACTTTAGTTGCTATTTCTTTTCTTTCGCCTCGTTGTTTTTCCTCTATTTCTTTTATAAAACGGCGTTTTTTGTAACATAAGTTCGGTTTATAAAAGCGCGAAAGTTAGCCTCGCGACCCGCTCGGAGAGGGAAAAGTGAATTTAGGTTTTTTGCTACAGTTTTATACTCTTGGACGTGAACAAAAGAAAAAAAAAAAAAGACTTCGTTTTTCCTCTTTGACGATTTGTAAACGTAGATAAGGACACCTGTATGTTGATGTTCAATGAATATTTAACCCGACTATTGTTACATTATTATTAAAAAAGAAGTTTTAAAAATACATTCCAATTTTTATTTTTTTCTCAGTTCTGATTCTCTACATGTTGTACATACGTGTATCGAAATACCAAAATCCTCAAAGAAAGATGTATCTCTTATCGATAATATTTATATAATCACGAAGAAGAGAGTATTAAGAAGCGAAGAACGAATTATTTTTATCTTATCTTCCGGGGACATAGCAGAGCGATCTCTTGTTATCCGTGTACATCGACAGCACACTTTCATTTTTTGTCATTGCGCGTGTACTCTATAATAAACGATTTAAATTTATAGCGTGTGAAAAACTAAAGTTTTTCTGTTAACTCTGTTGTATACAGTGGCGCCTCGCTTGCTTACTCATGCACCCGTGAATTCTGATTCGAAGATTGTTTCCACTTTTTGTAATTTTATTTCTAACGTTTTATTTCTTGCCGTAGAAAATGGTCTCTTTCTTACGACTCTTTTTTTTTCTGTTTTACGCATATTTTACACGAATATTTGTATATGAACGTCGACGATGATTTTCCTTTTTTTCTTATCCGGACGAGAAGAGCATTGAATCGAACCGATTTATCAGTAAGATCCAGCATTTGAACGCGAGCGTGTATGTACCATTGTCTCGGACCGTCGACAAAATGTATAAATTCACGATTAACGAGGACTTCGTGTCCGAATGCGAGACAGTCGATCTGTTTCAATGATCTTCGTTCATATTTTAGTACCTGTTCTTGTTCACTCTTATACGAGCTTGTTCAACCTACCCCCAACGACAAAAAGATGTAACGAGAAAGAAAAAAAACTCTTTGCGTTACACGATGGTCCAAAATCTTGGTTTGCTAAGTACTTTCCGGTACTTATTGCCTCGATACACCATCCTCGTCGAAACAGTGATCCAAAAAAACGAGTCGGGACTAAAATATGCAACGAACGTAGCCGCGTCTCGTTTCCGTTTTCGTCCCTCTATTTATTCCGGTTGTGTCACCGTGCCCCCTTTCCTTAGGCGTAAGAAAACTAATCCCTTATCCGATTGCAGCTTGTAATGTAACAACGTAAACGAATAACCGACACGTAAGAGTTATACATATATGTGTATATATTTATACATACCGTACCATTAACGCAACACGAGAAATCTAACGAAATAAAGTTTACGTATGAACATTTGAATTATCTGGACGTTGTTACCTGTACGCTATTGGACAACCTCGTTCACAACTGTAGCCGATGTTTCGCGCTCAGAACTATTCCCAACAATAATGTCGATCCTTCGATTAACCATCCTCTTGTAAAGCATTTTATTTATTTTATGGGTCTCGTTGTCGTGTGCTGGAAACAAACGCTAGCGAGGATTCGTTTAAAAAATTGTCGCTCGCGATGCGATCGCGTGATCGATAAAATGTATTACCAAGAGATTTCCGTGAATTTTCCTGCTAGATTCCTCTTTCTTTTCCCGTGGAAAACCGATATTCGAAGAGACCGACACGTTTTACCTTTATTTTTCGTAGCGACGAATCCTCGTCGGACGAGATATATCGGACTGATGACAAGGAGGAAGTTCAGAGTCCCCCGTTCACTTACACGCACGTTTATATGAACATTTATACATGCATACGTATATTCTATATACATATTGTACACGCGTGTACTAGACAATGTACCAACACTATTATTATCGTGACGCCAGGACCATGGTGAATTAAAGCTCAATGTATAGATATGTATAGATTATTGTAGTAAACGCCGAGCTGTGAAGAGAGGAAATTTTCCAAGTGCAGAGAAAGGTGCGCTTATTACATACTTGGAAACTGCGCTTGCACCGATCAAGCGCGACGAGGAATGTTTCAAGTACGTTAAGCAGAACAATATTCGTCCAATGGAGTAAATAACGGGTTCCCGATGATACGTATTATAACCAAAGAAGGCTTGGTGGTTTTCTAATCCAAAAATAAGTCGAAAATGTATGGCGAAAGAAAATCGATTCCGATGATTACGCGCGTGCTACCGACTATTTACATTTTCGACTTACTTTTAATTACGAGCCATCTTTTCTTCGACTGTACCAAAAATTACGGGATTCCCTGTTGTATATCGATGCAAAATTGTAACTAACAATTATAAGATCCCACGCGTTACGCGACCTTTTCATTTTATACACGCGCTCGAGTAAGAATTGTAATCGTCCTGTAAAGTACATATATCGCGGCTCCTTTTGTACTATGTCGATGCGACATCGATAGTGATACATTCCATTTTGAACGCGTCGCATTATTTACGTAAAATGGACCTTGATTTCCACGGGATCGTGTCCGCCCCGTGACCACAAGATTCGTTTTCATCTTTGTAACGACCCTTTTACGCGTTTCATTTCAGCGATTGGTTTGCGACACCGATATTACCCTCGTAACGGAATTGTATAGAAAACAAAAAAAAAAATATACAAACAAAAATATTTAATAAACAATTTATTGGTCATTCAAGTTTCGAGTGTCTACGAAATCACTGGTTCTTCTCGCGTCGAGGTATAAACTCGCATCGTAAAAAACCATCGCTTATCGTGAACGGAGGCTAGGTTTAAATATCGATTGGCGTCTACCGCGTTAAGCATTGAATTGCAAATTAACCGCCGTACGTCTCGACACGCGTATTTTTTGTCGTCTCGCCAAGATTGCAATTGAAATTGATAAAACGAGAATGTACTGCGTGCCCGTAACCGTCGACGCAAATATGTTTGATCAATACGGAAACATGCACGGTTTGTCTTGGTTGCCCATTCTTTTTAACCTCTTAACGCTGTCTAATTTTTCGGTTGATTCTAGTTGAATCAGGCATTTGAAAGTATAACCCTATAAAAATTACCAAAAAGACAAAAGTAAACGTTAAGCGGTTAACTTAACGTTCAAGTTGTTCATTCAAGATTCAGTATGCGATTGCTGTTCGAAATGCAATGTCTCGAATATCGAAGACTGCGTAACCTGGACACTATCAGTAGTAATTTGCGAAAAAAACAATAGCTTATGATTTGCCTTGAAACAATTACGATCACACGAATCGCTCAATAATCTCTAAAGCCGTGTTACGTTGTTATATTCGTTACATTGTTCGCGTAGAAAAGACATTATTTATACAAAAACTACACTTAACATCGATCTTAGATACTCGCTCAGGAATTTCTTTGTTCGCGTTAAACTGGAATACTTTCGATTCGTACACGCCGTTGCTCCGTTCGCTCAGATCGCGAGCGAACGATGCGTCATTGAATTCGCTTTTAATCGAAAGAATTCAGACAGAATATTATAATAAAAGCGACAACTTAATTATGAACAATGATTTAGGTTTTGATAGGGATAGTGGTGCGTCATTAGACGATTATCAATGGTCGCAGATCGAGAGAATCGTGTGTCATCCGTGATGTTTGACATGGCTTGGCACGCGTTGTCAAGATGGTGGTGGTAATGGAGGCACGACGACGATAGTCGGACCTTTACGTATCATCGTCTCGTTTCGGTGTTCCTCTTTAATTCTTCCCTATCTCTTCAGAGGGTGTTTGGCTTTGATCATGCACATTAATGGTAGGAAGCCGTTGGCGATGTGTTAGTTGGTGTATCATCGTGAAGAGATTACTAGACGGTCGGTATATCTGTGAGATTGCTGGTGTGCCGTCCAAAAATAGACAAATGAACGACGAGCGTGCCATCCTTGTCGGTGGTTCCACGCACTTCGTAACAATGCACGATTATTAAAAGGTTCGTGATCAAAACCAAATAGGAATGGAGGTACTAAAAACCAGCCAGGAGATAGTGCACGAAGGGTGGCTTATTAAATCACCACCCACAAAACTTTGGCGAGCGGTTAGTATTTTATAGAATCATGACAAACACGGAATTCTTTTCGCTCGTAAACTTTTCATTGTTTACGTTCTTGAACGCTTGTCAAAACCACCGTGCCCAGATCCCGTCGATGAACTCCGAATTCTAACCTCAAACTATCGGAATGCTTCTATTGACTTTTTCTCTATCGAGTAAATCGTATGACTCTTAATTCGTTTGCTACGTTTGTTTAATTCCAGCGATGGAGGAAAAGGTGGTTTGCTCTTCGACATAGTGGAGAGTTACCTGGACAATACTTTTTAGAGTACTATACAGATAGACCTTGTAGAAAATTGAAAGGTCGTATCGATCTTGATCAATGTGAACAGGTAGGTTTCCAATTTGTAAAATTCATTAGGTTTCAGCGATTCATAATTGAAATTTATCTATGTCTGTTTGCAGGTAGATGCAGGACTAAGATTTGAGAATCGAAAGCAGAAGTATCAGTACATGTTCAATGTTAAAACACCCAAAAGGACATATTATTTAGTAGCAGAAAGTGAAGCAGATATGAACAAATGGGTGGATGCGGTTTGTCAAGTGTGCGGTTTGAAAGCATACACGCAAGATGAGGAGCAGCAGTGTCAAAGTATATACTGTTGTTATTTATGTTATTTAAGATCTAATGCATTTTCAGTTTCATCTGAAATTACTCTCTTACAGTGTTCCAGTTTGAAACCCAAGAATCCCCACCAATTTCGCCTACTAGCACTATTTCTGGTCCTTATATTCCTATTAGCGAATGCATTTCTGGACGTCGTTTAAACGATACCAGTTCTCTTAATTCAGCTCTTGGTCAAGGACCTGAACATTATGATGCCCCCAGACGATTGGCTCCTTCTCCTCCAAGATCCCCGACGACTACTGACGCGGAAAGTGTCTTCACCGACGACGAGTGGACTGCTCCTGTGCCTAGCGTTAACTGGGAAACGTTTCCTTCCTCGGGTAATTATTTATTACTAATGTTTGTTTTGTTTCATCCAAGTACGTAACTTGAATCGTTCACGGTAGGTGAAACCAAACAACCGCAAGGTTCGAACGACGCCGAAATTGGTTCTTGGAGCGTTAGAAAACGATTTGGAAAGTTGAGGATCGTTGATTCTGCTGTACCGCCTTCCGTAGAGAAGTTACCAGCACCTCCTAGGCCACCAAAACCTCCGCACATGTTACCTGAAAATCCTGGTCATAATTATTTAAATTTAGATGGTGCTACCGAAAGCTCAAAACCTACTACTCCGGCCACCCCCGCACCATCGACACCTGCGACTATAACCGTGACGGATGAATCCTATGATTTTCCGAGATCTCACCAACCGGGACAAACAATCGATACAACTCCGATCGATCAATCGTCTAAACATTTTTACTCGAACGCCGCCCCTAGTACCGTCGAAGAAACGCGTGTGTTTCGATACGATTTTCAAGAAGACGAACCATCGAGTCCACGTTCCGAAAGTTCAACAACTGCTACGTATTCAAATTTACCCAGTCCACTTGTTCGAGATAATTCGACTTCTGTACCCACGACAATGGCACCTCCACCACCAGTTGTTTACCGAGAATTAAAACCGGGCAGAAAAACTAGCGACTCTACGTCAATTATTAGTAATGAACCTTCACCCGGACCAATAGCACCAGTCGTAGAAATGAGTTCTGCGGAACATTCGCCTGCCGAACCGCCGAGTATTAATAGAAAGCTCAAACCACCATTAAATAAATCTCCGGTGGAAGGCACAGGTATTTACATCTTCGTTTCTGCATTAAATCCAAATTTGAACAGAAGAGTTTAAAGAAAAATTCAATGTTCCAGGACCTCTACAACTAGCTTCTCCGCCTGGAAGAGGAAGAATTAGAGCAGCCCCTAGTCCAACGCCCCCGTCTCATGTACACTCAAATCGGAATCAGTCAACATCGGACGAAGATAACAATGCTTTCGATGATAAAGAAGAGGTTCGTAAGAATAAATGATTTTTATATCGTGTATACCAATACTATAACGACGATATTATTTTATTTTGTTACAATTTTTTCCAGATATACTACTACCAGGATCAAAATACGTTCATTCCCGCTTCGAATCGACGTCTTGTTGTTTTGCAATATTTAGATCTTGATTTAGAGGCGACAGAAAGTTTTACCTCTTCAAGCTTACCTCCAACTCAGTCTCCACCAAATACGACGGTATACAAAACAGTGGATTTCTTAAAAACCGAAGCATTTAATCGTACCCGCCAACGAGTCGAGGAGGAAAGGAAACAATGCACGGACGAACTTGCTTAGCGTGAGCTTTTGTTTTTCTTTTAAATTTTGTTGACTAAATTCTTGAATACATCAAAGAGAAAGGGCGGGAGATTCGCGAACATTTTTAAGTTGTGTATAGTATTGTTACTATTTTACTAGCACTCTATGACATTACAAAACTGCGATACTCACGCAGTACTTAGCGACTCTTCCGATGCTTTTTTAAATCGTTATGTTTGTTATTAAGTCGAAGATGATTTCAAATCTTCGTTATCAATGATATACGACTAGTTGGAAACCGAAGAGATAGCAATATTCAATGGACCAAAAATGTAATGTTAAAGTTAAGGGAAAACGATAAAGAGACGATAAAAGAACGCGCTTTTGCGGGACTTGATGTATCACAATTTGTTAAAGAATTTTTAATTAGAAGAGTAAGTATTATTACATTTAGGTACGGTCACTGTTTTTATATAGGTTTTACATACATTTAATACAAGAGAGAGGCATTTTTATTATCGACCATGCAACGAATTAAATGTGTATGGTATTGCTGAAATTTTTTAGATATCCTAATTTTAACTATTAAACAAATAATATGTAATATATTTTCGATGTGCCTGAATTTATTGTTTATTTTCTTTTTTTTTATTTGCTGAGGTGATGAGTTGTTTGTTAGGGTATATCATGGACGGACAATGGAGTATCATATTTATGGATGTAGATACGGTAGATGTACAATTATTTCACAACTATTCTTCGCAAAATTAATGTCGCGCAAATTTATTTTCGTCTATATTGGTTTTAATAGTTTTAAACGAAAACCGTTGATATAATTATTTATATCTTACGCTATTTCGATTAAATTATACTTTTGTTGTTATCTATATTCTCTTTTCTCTCATGACGTTATAGGACAGGTTTTTAAAATGTATAATTTATATTTAATTACTGACAGTGTGTTCACTGTACCTGCTGACACGAGTTAATAACGTATGGTAATCAGAAATCATGGCCATAAAATCACAATAAACGAAAGACATACGCATATTTTTTAATAACGATTTACATCTGTTGGCCTTAGATATAAGGTCGTCGAGCAATATGTAGTGAGACAGTCTGCTTTTCGCATCAGCAAATTAAATAAATCGATGGCCCTGTTCGTTATGTTCCACGAGCTCTTCCCCAATCGCTCCTTTATTAAATGTCAGCTTTCCATCTTCGCCTACCTTCTTCGGCTCGTTTCTTGGCCTACACGTAAAATACGTTTCACCATTTTCACTTTTTCCTGCATGAATTTCTTATGTTGCAACCCAATTTTACTAAAGATCCAGCATCCATATGTCCAGGATCTACATCTAGTCTCTTGAAATCCAACTTGCTATAATCCATCTCAAACCCTTAGATGTGACTAATTCCTTGAGTGACATTTCATCTTTAGCACAATTGTTTTCTAATCTATCCTTAGCTCTGATTCCATGGATAGGTTATCCTCACGTTTCATGAGCCTGTATATTGCCTCTTTTTAATGGGCTCAATCAATCGTGAATAATAAATCAATTCAATTATCGAATTGATCGTATGTTGCGTTCTGTAGAATGGGATAGACCTGGTCTATAACCTTGCTAACACATAAAATTCTTCACTACTACTATATTACTATCTATGTAGTTCAGGATCTATTATTGGCATCTGTAACTCTACTGTCGTTATGTCTATCCCAGAGTGCTTCTATTACACTTCCCTGTCTCATTACAGGTGTTCCATTAATGGTTTGTTCCCTTTGTAAGTTTTATGTCTATTAGGTATAAGGATTTTTTAATAACCATTACAATACAGAATCACATGCCATAGCTAGATGTGTATACATATATACGCACTAAAAGTACGTGAAAATATATTTTAACTATGAAAAAAATGTATACATATACAACAATACATATATGTATACAGTTTTATTTTTATAATGGCTGTATTGTAATTTCCTCTCCATAAAGGAAATTTGTACATTATTGGAAAATTATTTGCCTTATTATTTGTGCGAGATAAAATAATTACTGATCGATAATATTTTTAATTGCCGGGGTTTCAAGGTAGCCTTTATTAAACATAATTTTAGTTTCTTATAAGTACGTGTGATCGTAGAAGAAATCGTAACTCAATAATGCACACTGGTACGGAATCTCAAAAAGCTAGTCCGATATATAATGAGTTTTCAAATTTGTATGAAAATTTGTATGCAATAGAGTCGTGTTATTTCGTCTCCCGATATATCGCTGTGGTCGATTTATTCGCACGCATTTCCACTCTTTCCTTCGTGTATGCGTTTCTGTTCGCGTGGAAAGGATGTTTGGTATACCGATTAGATTCACAGCTAATTTTGTTTGCCCCGATTCCGTATGATCTACGCTTTAAATTGAGACCAAAGTACTAGTGGTAGTAACTCTTTTATTAGGGACTCTGTTCCACTGTGCAACGTGAGACGTTGGTTTTCCAAATTATATTTATGCGTTAATGTATTTTATTCGTAGTAATGCATGTACAGTATGCATGACTCGTATAAAGAAAGCAACGTACAAACACGGCATTAACATATTTATATTTCTGCAAAGATTTGTATATTATTCGAAATAAGTTTAAATAATTTTTTTGATCATTAACGGTTAACGAAATTGAATTATAGAGCAACAATCGGAACACTAGTGCGATCGAATGAAATTTAATTTTCGTATAAGTAACTGGAAGCATCGTGCATTACATCTGCTTTTGCTTGATCTCTCACGATACATTAATGTTACGTTTAAATGGACATCGTCCAAATTCGTGTTTTCTAAACGGCAGAAATCTGCAAATATTTGATTGAAAAATGTGAAATAAGAGTTTTCGAAAGTAAGAAAGAAGCACCTGTCTTTATTCACCGTTACCACAGAGATAAAAGATAAATAACTCTTTATTCGTTACTTGTTACATAGAAATAAAAATGTCAGCTATAAAATGAAATGTTTTGGAACGAACGAAGAAAGATTTAATTGTTCGATCGAATAAATGTTACGAATAAATTGTTATATTCATGTTGGTCTTATTGGTTATCTATTAATTGAATAAAATAAATAGGAATGTCGAACGATGCGAACGAAAAGACCTAGAGTGGAGTATATGCGAGCCACACGGCGTCGAAAGCATTTACAAGTTTCGAGTATCATTATCTTTAGTCGATATAGCATGCTGTTTTATCGACGCCGTAGTTGCAAGGTCGTTAGAATGTTCATGCAAATGCTGCCAGGTTATTGGCCTGCGTGACGGTTGGTGGTGGGATCGACGGAAAACAGAGCCTCATTCGCTCGCTAACCGTCGAGCGGGCGTTAGTTATTTTTGTTCGTGTTTGTCGTTTACATTGTTTTCTTTCGTCGTGAAACCGAATTGCATCGCGTAAAGAGCATCCCGCGTCGCGGTAAAGAATACACGAGGTGCTTCCTTCTATTTTTTGTGTTGAACCTGTGAACCATTGTATTTTTGTGTTTTACTTGTCGACTGTTTAACTGAAAAAGTGTGCTCGTCTTTGTGCAGTTATCCTGTTTCATTAAGGGACAGGAATCCAACCAGACGAACTGGACAACGTCGAAAACAATTGCAGCAGCATTTCCAGTTTCGCTTTCAAGGTAAGCACGTTACACGCAACGTATGTCGAAATTCGAGTTCCACGTGATGATCGATCCGCAGCCACTTGTTAGCTGATGAGATACACACGAACCGACGATGACTAGATTTTAACGTTGACGTAATTTTACGTGTATTTTCTATACTCGAATAATGTGACTCTACATTCGGTTCCGTTAGCTCGAAGTCCGTTTACATAAGAAACGATCTTTCGAAACGTTGGATCGCGACATGTGTAGCGTACCTGTTACGCACTACTCTCGTACGAATTTAATATATCCGAACAGTTTTCTCGTTACGTTGCTTACGTAAAGCTAGGTTTCTCCATTTTGTCGAGAAATGAAATTTGTCTAATAGTCGCGTGCATGCGAACGTTGCCGTAGCCACTTGTGGATTTTCCAACTATTTAGCCAACTGAATCAACGTACATGGTTATTCGCGTTACCGTTCCTGACCCCTCTCGGCGTTGCAGCGTGACATTCGTTACAAATATCTGAATTAATGTCAGTCGATTCCGTGTTTGATCCGAAACGCTTCGCGCTCGATGTTCGTTGAACACTTTGAACGTGTTTCTAGTGTCACGTCCGATCGTGAGACGGTTTGTTACCACTTTATGGGGAGCGGGAGTATTTTTTCTTTCTCTATCGCGAACTGTCAACGAAGTATCTTCACCGAGTCGGCTTCTTTCTCAAGATAGTTCCAGCGTTTCGTCAGTCAAACAATGTTTATGGTTTCCCTTGTACATGCAACGCCAGCTCGTTATGCATCCACATTGTTGTTGCGTTATTGGCGGTTATTGCGAAGCGCGCCGTAGCAA
Source organism: Colletes latitarsis (assembly GCF_051014445.1). Lineage (NCBI taxonomy): Eukaryota > Metazoa > Arthropoda > Insecta > Hymenoptera > Colletidae > Colletes > Colletes latitarsis. The sequence continues at coordinate 39,129,433 of NC_135137.1, read as the reverse complement.
GTGAGAAATTCTCATGCACAATAACGATCATTATCGGTAACGTTCTTCGGGCAAGCGTAATATATACGACGCGTGCATTCTTTCGCGAGCTTTCGTAATACCGCCATGATGGAAAAATTGAACTTCGATCGCCGCGGAACAGAACCAAATGCAGGTTAGAGCTTGTTTACATCCTTATTGCTCGCGTAACGAAGTTGTTGAATATCTTAGTTTCCAATCGTCTCTCGTATTTACTTTCCTTCCTTCTGAAATGAACGTACTAACCAGGATCAGTGAAACGTCCATTTTGTTTACAAAAGTCGCTATTTACGATTCAACTTTATCGATACCGAATGGAAACGTGCAAGATTTACAATTACTATTCCTCTGTTTACGGTGGATAGAGTCGAGAATAAATATTTTAATTAAATAACGGACCATACGACATGTATTTAATTTGTAATTTTATGTCTACAGAAAAACCAGCGGTCAGAATTTAGACGAAAGCCTCGTAGAGTCAGATTTTCTTCTTTGATGTTTGCTAAAATCGATCGAGCTGTTTCGAAAACATTTTAAGAACCAGATCAAAGATTCGGTTTTAGTTATCGGCGCAAGCACGCGGGGCGCTCTTTGATCTCGATCAAGTAGAACGGGAGAACGAATTTGAACGCCACGATGAAGAAATCTCTGAAAATAGATAGGCGCCGATAGCAGCCGCACCTTTGAATCCCACATTAGCAGTTCGACAACCGAAGTCCATTCGAACGAAAAAGCGACTTCATTCGATATTGGTTTCCTTTCGGTGGGTCCCGCGACTCGTTGGTGTATCTCGGCATATATCGGCAGATCTTTTTGTCCGAGAAATACAAAGTTCAGCATTTTCTTTATTCTACTGCAGAATAAACCGTCGACACATTATTCCGCGTTCTATTCAGTATGGGAGTATCTCTCAGGTTTTTCGCAATAAAGAACTTGGAAGACCGATCCTTTGTGTCTCTCGAGTTCATTTGGACTTTGCCACAAAGAACTGTTCCGAATTGCCCGTGAGCTATTATTCTCGATCCTTTTAGAATTTAATTAAAAAGCTATAAATCCCTCGACTACGCAGCAACTGTATTCGATGCTAAACGTAATAACTTACAACTTTGTTTTGATATACATATTCTTACTTTTATATAAATCTTTTTAGCTTAAACGTAAAATCAAACTTAATTGATTCACCCATCGTTATTGCAGTGTGAAGAAATAAGAAAAGCGATTGATACAGTTGAGATCATAGTAGGAACGTTCTATATTATTTTCCTAAGGTATAGATCTTCGGTCCCATAACATTGTCATTATAATCTAGACGAAACAGTCCTGACACGACCACGCAGACGTAAGAGTATCTGAAACGGTCATAAACACTAGACTCGAACTTCTTTACGACGTTTTCTTTTTCTGGTCTCTGCTCGAAAGACAGAGACACAGGAAGACCACCTGACGCGCAGTTCCCTGGTACGAGACTTGCTCCCTGGAATCGGTGTGGAGCTTTTCTTTGCTTTTCCGGCGCATTCCAGCCTTTGTGCCGCGTTTTCTTAGGACCGGTTTACGCGCGTCTTACGGAGCTGCAGGTACATCGACCCGTAAAAACCACCACCCACGCTACAAGCGGGATTTATCTCTGGTATTCTCCCTCGTAACGTTCTCGAAAGAGAGATTTCTTAATTTCCATTCACGCCTAAGCGAACCCGAATCCTCCGCGGACTTTAGAAGCACGAACGCCAGGGAAATAACCAGGGATCCCCAATTCACGTGTATTTTAAATTATTTTCATACAGGGTGCTCGGCCACTCCTGGGAAAAATTTTAATGGGGGACTCTAGAGGCCAAAATAAGACGAAAATCAGGAATACTTATTTGTTGATGGAGGTTTCGTTACAAAGTTATTGACAATTAAATTTAAAAATTTCACATCGTTCTGGAAAAATTATTTTCGGCTGCGGGGGTCAATTTCAATCATTTTTGGTCATTACACATACCTTCGAAATCCTATCCACTTTCAAGAAAAAAATTCGAGAAGGTGTGAAATTTTTCGACGGAAAAAAAAAATTTCAAATCGTTCTAAAAAAATTATTTTCGGCTGCGGGGGTCAATTACAATCATTTTTGGTCATTACACATACCTTCGAAATCCTATCCACTTTCGAGAAAAAAATTCGAGAAGGTGTGAAATTTTTCGACGGAAAGAAAAAATTTCAAATCGTTCTAAAAAAATTATTTTCGGCTGCGGGGGTCAATTGCAATCATTTTTGGTCATTACACATACCTTCGAAATCCTATCCACTTTCGAGAAAAAAATTCGAGAAGGTGTGAAATTTTACGACGGAAAAAAAAAATTTCAAATCGTTCTAAAAAAATTATTTTCGGCTGCGTGGGTCAATTACAATCATTTTTGGTCATTACACATACCTTCGAAATCCTATCCACTTTCGAGAAAAAAATTCGAGAAGGTGTGAAATTTTTCGACGGAAAGAAAAAATTTCAAATCGTTCTAAAAAAATTATTTTCGGCTGGGGGGGTCAATTACAATCATTTTTGGTCATTACACATACCTTCGAAATCCTATCCACTTTCGAGAAAAAAATTCGAGAAGGTGTGAAATTTTACGACGGAAAAAAAAAATTTCAAATCGTTCTAAAAAAATTATTTTCGGCTGCGGGGGTCAATTACAATCATTTTTGGTCATTACACATACCTTCGAAATCCTATCCATTTTCGAGAAAAAAAATTGAGAAGGTGTGAAATTTTACGACGGAAAAAAAAAATTTCAAATCGTTCTAAAAAAATTATTTTCGGCTGCGGGGGTCAATTACAATCATTTTTGGTCATTACATATACCCCTAAAATCCTACGCATTTTCGAGAAAAAAATTCAGTACGGGCGGAACTTTAAACGTTAATAACTTCGTAACAAAGCCTCCATCAACAAATTAGTATTCTTGATTTTCGTTTTATTTGGGCCTCTAGAATCTCCCATTAAAATTTTTACCAGGGGTGCCGACCACCTTGTATAGATAGAGATAGTATATCTTTATACGTTTCTTCGTCTTTAGGAACCTCCTTTGCAAACTATTTCGATTAACTTGCTCGATGATTCTGAATATCCCGTTTAGTCAAAACGGGCACGATAATCAGCGGATTTCACGATGGCGTAGATGCCGTATCTGGCTTTGGTTCCTGTCATTTTAAAGCGGGTTCGGCTCTTTCACTCTCTTTGCAGATCCGAGGCGCCTGTAGGGCGCGCCTAAACCAGGTCGACCCGCGATATAACTCTTCTCTCGGTTTCCTGTCTAACGCAATAAACCGCACGCGTGTTGTGTGTGTTCGCGTAATAGTGTCAGGGCACGGGACACGTCTGCCGGAAAGAGGGAGAAACGAACGAAAACACCGCTTTCGTTTCACCGAGCACGGGGAATCTGCGCGTGATTCCTGCCGTACGACTGTGCGCTTAATTATTCGGGAACAAAATCACGCGGAAGGATGATAATTGTTGCTCGAGCAACGAGGGAGAAAACTTGGCCTTTCGTTTTTAACGATTTTTGGCCGGAAATGTTTCTATAGCTTTTTAACGAGGCCTCGATCGTCAAATTAGTATTTTTGATTTTCGTCTTCTTTTGTCCTCTAGAATCTCCCATTAAAATTTTTCAAAGGGGTGGCCGAACACCCTGTAGAATCTATCATGCCCGCAGAGAGCGGGATATTTCATATCTGTCCGATAAAACCGGCGATATAGTTTCGTTTCCCCGCGGTGTTCGTCTATTCCAAGGGGTCAGTGTTTTATATTTTCTAACAACGAAGCGAAACAGGCATCAGTCGCGTGCGTGATAACGGTCACGAGCGGTGTCCTATCTCTATCATTCGATCGAAAGTTGACGTCGTAAAATTTCGTAAAAGCTCGGATAATTCGATCCCGCTAGACATCGTTTACTGACCACCCACGCGATCCTTGGACACGGCTGTTCGGCACGAAAGTACCGAGAGAGCGTGCAATGGCCGATAGACGTCCCGACGATCGTTACGAAATCGAGCGAACAGACGCGGAAAAGACGCTCTCGCCTAGCTGTTCTACCGTAATTAGCTTACTGTAACGATTCGAAGCTCAGGACTCTTAGGGTCTCTACAGATTCGATAGAAACATCGTTTTAATCGTGTTGGAAAATATTTTCTTCAACGTTCTTAGATCTAAGATCTAAAGATTTCATAAATGGCGTCAACTGCGTTAATTTACTACGATGTAAAGGTCCCGAAGCAGTTTTGACTGAAATACGAGTTCGTCGCGTATACATGGCGAGCGTAACTTGGCGGATTCGCACTCACGCGATTAGCCGGCAAGCGGTACGTTGGTTTCTGAAAGTTGCCTTCGAAAACTAATTCGCTGCGGGCTGGAAAGTTCAGCGACCTCGGTCGACGAATCATCGCCACGGCGGGCGATTGAATTCAAACGTGCGGTTTTTCCAACATAAATTTCGCCTGGCAACAGAAGTTTCCTTTCGATCCCGGGCAAAACGAACCGAAACCCCGTACAACACCTACGTCCGTGCGCGACGATCATTAGCGACATTCCGGAGTGTCGGTCGCCTAGGCCTGCCTACCTGTCCGTGGGTCGGCCCGTGATAAATTTCTCAAAGCGGCCAGCACGCGACCGCCCTTAATCCTTGTTTCGTTTTTCGATCGGCGCCTCCCGACATTCCCCTCGCGCACACGTGTACACAAATATTTGCGCGACGAGCGCGATAAACCTGTTCCGACACGTTCGTTCTTGTTCTTAACCGGCATCGGAACCACCATTCCGCTCTCCATAGAAATCTGTTAACCTAGCTCCTATATACGGTGTTTAGACCTAGAGTTAGACGCTTCTTCGGAACCTAGTATCGAAGGGAAACGGCTTCTGTCTTGGGTAGTGGATAATTCGCAATTTAACGCGACCGACCCCGTAGCCATTTATCCGAGGTGAAAAGCGATCAGTTATCCGGGGATTGCGAATGCAGCAAAGAGGACGCGAGATGCGCCGCAACCGGTCGCCGTGGCTGCGAGCAAAATAGAGCGTGGCACGCTCGAAGGAGTTTATCCGTCGGATCGTGGCCGAGCGGATTCGACGATCCGCGAGAGCCAGAGCGACGTATCCACACGTGCATAACCGGTGCACGGTCGACGTTCGTCTCCGCGGCGGGTTTTCTCCGATCGAAACTGGTTCGCGGATAAGGTCTTTAACCTTCCCAGCTTCGTCGTTCGCAGTCGGATCGGTCTAGGAACGACAGCGCAAAAAGAAGCGCTGGTAACGAAGCTGTTCCTGGAGAAAAGCCGCGCACGTGCTTCTGCCACGTTCCTCGTACTCCTCGACGAGCATTACGAACACTCGTGGAACGCCGTATGCTCGGTGTACTCGCGGACCAAGGTCCATTTGCGGGTCGACCATCGAAACATCGACGAGTTATACCTCGTGTCGTATACCCTAGAATCCTAAATAGACTTTCGTCACGTTCTCCTAACGTAGCTGCGAGGAAGTTCGCTTTAGGATCTTTGACCATACGTGTCGCGTAGACACGGTTCCCATCGCCCTAATCAGCGCATCCGCGTGGCCGCACTTGGCCACGGACTATCGGTACGATACCGGATTGCAAGCCTCCAAGCGTCCACGAGGCCTTTCTAAATCTCTACCTATCTCTTTCTGGTTGCAACAGTCAGCGAGTTGACATATTGAAACCGCAACTCCCACGGCAGGCTTTGGCTCTAGCCCGCGATACGAGGTTACCGCTGCCACTGCGATGGTCGAACCCACCGGTCAGCGCAGGTGAAACGGGGCCATCCTCCCCCTTCGCCTAGGGCTCCGGGAATTGCACCGGGAGGCAAGCCCCAGCCGGTGCACACTTCCATCGTCGACCCTCGTAGTACCGTTTTTACCACGGTGGAGCTTTTCTGCTATCGGTTACCTCGCAATTCGACGCTTCTAGCACGTGGAGACACCCGTCGCGTCGACGAGCAACGCGATAATTGTTTGCGAACACCTTTGTACGCGATGAATCCGATTCAATCGCGACCCCGTTGAAACTTTTCTCGCGTAGTTAGAGTTCTCCTTCGATCGAGACAAAGGAGTCTTTCTCCACCCGCAGACGAAGAGTCTTGAAACTTGTGCCTCGTCCTGTCAGGTCTCGCGGCAACTTCTTGCGTTTACTTATTAACGAAGCACAAAAGTGTTCTTCGAGCCGATACAAATCTCGTGCCTCGAAATGCTGGGAAGTTATCCACGTAATTTCCTAGAATCGCATCCATTTTCGGTCCCCATAACCGCAACGAACGTGATTCGTATGCGAAATAGGGATGCGTGCGTGTGTTCTGCACGAAGAATGGCTGCGATTAGGTTGTATTCGCCGTCGACATAGATCGTAACGGGGGTAAGCGTGTGAAATTTGTTTTGATTCCGGTACGTGCTTTCGCGTCGTCACGAGAGAATTCCTTCTTCCGGCGTAAGAGGCGCGTGCCATTCGTGTTTGTACCGTTACCGAGCGTGGACGTACGAGACCGTAATCGATAGTCGAATCTTCGTTTCGCGTATCAGAAACACGCTACGATTTTTCAGTTTACTCGTGTCTTGGAGCATCGATTTAGTTTCCTTTCTTTCTCGTGCGAATAAGAGGCCTCGTTTCGTAACACGTCTATAAATCTAAAATAAGTCTAAAAACGTCTAGCAAGAGTGTCCAGCTCCGTGGTTAAACGCTTGGAATGAAACTAAATAACGAGAATTGTTCAAGAACGAGTCGCTAGTCTAGAACGATTTCCTGAAGTTGCACAGCTCGACGAGTAGAACCGTTCGTTGTCGCAATCGGGAGAAAGTTTCGAACGATAAGTCAGCAACGCCGGAAACGGTAGTCGTTCCCGAGTTTTCAGAGATCAGCCTTAGTTTTCACTGATGGAATACGCCCCGTGTCGCTGGTCCCATCGATGCTCGAGAAGCATTGTTGGTCGCGTTCTTGGTGAAATCGCGCCCATTTAGTAAATATTACGACACGTTCTGCTCGCCGCTAGAGAAGCTTGGCTCCTTTCGAATCGAGCACACGTGATTCACGACGCTTCCTCGTGCGCGGTAGATCCGCGCGTCGACGCTAGCCTCGGAAGTTTCGTAGCTCTTAATACTCCCAGATCTATAAAGATCTGGGAAATTTTCAAGAGATCTAAGCTTCGAATTTCTTGTACATAAATTTGAATCGATTCGAGGCGTTCGAAATCCCATCAGAGAGCAACTTGAAGTTACTTCCGCGGTATCGACAGGTAGCTGCTAAAAATGGCGGTACGGCGGTAACGTTTGGCCCAGTTTAGCTAGTTTCCTTCCCATTGTCGAGAACCGCGCGTTTCTAGAATTGGATATCCCGATGAATGGGCTTGCACGAACCGAGAGCTGGGTTATTTTCATGGCGTCTTCCATTCATTCTCGCGTTAACAACGAACGCTAATACTCCCGCGACAAAGGCAGACGGTACGAAACGGTCCGACGGAGCAACGCGCATCGTATCGATCACCGTCGAACAAAAAGAAATACATCGCCCTATTCCTTGAACCGTCTCGTATAAAACACTTACCTTGAACGCGGTACGACGTCGGAAATAGAGCTTGAACAAATTAATTCCGGTCGCAAGGATACTGGACTATAGGATCGCAAAGGGTTGAATGCTACTCGTTGGACAGTTTTCCGGCGCCAGTGGCGTCCCGAGAAGAGTATCGAGTTCGACAGGCCGAACGTTTCGCACGACGTTGCTCGAAATCGTTACGTTTAACGAGAATAACTCAGTGCACTTGCGAGTGACCATGGTTCCGTGACGAGCCCGTCGATCGGCCTAAATGATAATACACCGGGTGTTCGTTTCTTTTTTTCTCTCCAGCCGCTCACGGTCCGACGATCTATCATTGTAACGCAAGAGGGAAGCGGACAAATGCACGATAAGATCGTTGATACGCGTCCAACGTGATTTATTATCGTACGTTTGTTCCAATTTATCCGCCGTGCCACCAAAATGGAGCAGAACCTAACGAGCGCATCGCTTTCGTCCCTTTCCATCGTCGAGATTCTAGAGGCAGTTCCGATACGAATCATCGTTCGACTAAGAACGCTAGATGGGCAGAATAATCGTCAAAAGTTTGACGCGTTCACCAAATTTCGATCAGCCGTCAAACTTGACGCATTAGAAACCATATTTAAGACCACTTATGCTACCAGTTTTTTCCGAATTTTCTAGGGAATCGTGTAGGATGGTTATCGAACTGTAGAAAAGGGATCTAGACAAAATAGCTGCATCTTCGACATAATGGGCAACATCGAGGATTATTCCGCAGATGTTCCTCGCGTCGCGATCGGTTCTGCGAGTTCGATCGTACGAGTCCCATCGCGAAACCCGAGTGTATTTCATTAGCGGATTTCATTAAGCTAATTAGGGCCTCTCGTTACCGACTCGTTCCGTAATTACAGTCGCGGAAACGCTTCGCGGAATCCGTGCGAGCCAGAAAATCTATGTACACATTCTGATCTCGACGTTCCAATTTTTTTTTTTCCTTTTTCTTCTTTTTTTCGACGCGTTTCTTTCGCGAGCTTTGGATTCCCGCGACGGAACTCGATCCCTCGTTAGCAAGAAAACGAGAACAAAACGACAGGGACATTTTCAGGCTGATTTTTATTACGTCGAGGACGCGACGCCTCGAACGACGTCAAAATTATTTTGACCCTTTGACGAGCTCTAGTTAAATCATACTAGACAGCGTTATGCCCGTAACTACGGTTCAAGTTAAGTTATTGCAGCTATGGATCTTCATTTCGAATTTTATTATACACGTATATATTTTCATACATATGGCGTCATTCACCGATATAACTATCAAAGCATGCAATCAAACATAAATATGTAATAACAACTTGCGAACGCTACAAAACGAAGATTACTCTCCGTCCGTGTGCATTTTCCAAGAAAATATACTCGTCAAAGGGTTAAATTAACCGCGGTGCCGATTATCGGGACGCAGCCTTGGCTTTTTGCTCGCGGATGTATGTCCAGGTGACGCGGACAGGTGTAAACAGCAGACAGGTGCGGGAAAAGTGGTATAACACCGATTTCCTGTTCTCCTGGCTATGGCGTTTCCACCGTGACTCGAGATTTCCCTCTCGTCCGTAAATATGTTGAAAGGATTAGAACCATGGTGAAAGAAACCTCGATCTTTCTCGTTCATAATTGCCGCAAAGAGGATATTCGAGCGTGAAGCTCGTGCTTTTGGGCGTCGCTGGAAAATAACATTACGACTTTCCATTGTATTCAATGCCCGCTCGAATCATAGTACCCCTTGCACTCTTTTTTAATATTAAATCCCGCGGATTCGTTGATACGATCGTTGTTGGCGCATCGAGACCGGGGCCAGTTTGATTTCGGTACGAACAACGATGAGATCTCGTGTCCGGCGATGTTTAGAAAGCGATTCGCGTATTCCCCTTCAGTTTCTCCGCGATTGTAAATTGCTCCGGAGTGGCAGCTCTCCTGGCTGTGTTCACCGAACATCCGAACGCGTTTCTCGGGGCCTGCGAAAACGCTGCAACGCAGTTTCTATTTAAATATCACTCGAACCCGTGCACGTCGACGGATCCCGGCCGAATTCCGTCTATCGACCACGAGCGAACCTCCATTAACGAGAACTCTTTCTCGGTCGCCTGCTCGCCGAGTATGAAATCCGTGCAAACGAACCGCGCCGTCGAATTCCGAGGGTCCTTCGTCGGAATCTAATAATTTGCCCATTTTTTCTTAGAAAGAACGTTCCAAAGTCGATATTGATTGCAAAAGTGGGCGATCCTCGAGCGTTCCGAGTATTGACAAATTTGCGAATTACCCCGCAATTAGTCGTATTCGAAATGGTTTCGACTATGTACCGAGTGTCGCTTCGTGCGTCGAGATTACCAGCGCACAGATACCACGTCGCGCGTGTGTGTTTATGTGTCTTTGTCCGATAAACGCGACCGCGTTTTTGTTGCATTTATTCTGTCGCTGGTTGGTTCGCTCTCTCGCACACAGCGCGTGTAAGACGCATCGACGAGATCGCGGCCATGAATGCAATGTGCACTGGCCCGCTCGGCCACGCTCTGCTTGTCCTTGCGAACGCGACTCATTACGATGCATCTTTCCCCGTCTCTCTCTCTCTTTGCTTCCCCGGCATCCTCTATTACTTGTTCCATTCTACACCTATCTCTTTGCCTGCATCGTTTCATTCTTTTCGTTCTCTTTCAGCGGTTCGTCCTCCTCCAGATCGCGAGTACGATTATAATCGCTCGTGTCGCCGGCTGGTAATCTTATTCTACCGGTTTTTCTTTCGTTCGATCGTTCCTTCCACGCGCGAATTATCCTCGAATGACGCGTACGTTTGCGCAAACGTGTTTCTCCCCCTGGGCGAAAGGCGTGCGCGCCATTAAGACTTTATTAACCCTTGGCCTGGACGAATCCGACTCGTCGTTAGTTCCTTGTGCCAAGTTCCAAGAGTTTGAGAGTTTTTAACATAAAATTACACGGCTGAGCGTCAACGATTAAAGTTTACGGATTGCCACATAGTCCAGAGGTTGTATTCAAAGGATTAAGGGTCACCGATCTCGACGTTCGACTCGTCCTTGTTGTCTCTACGTGATTTCTTGCCATTCCGCGAAGGAAGTCCTTGAATAGGATCGTGAACACCGGCGCGAATCTAGCACGAATACAAATATCCAAGCGGTGCCGAGGATTCTCGTAATCTGAGACCGCCCACATCCTTTCGACGGCGTACTACCGGTTCTCACGTGCGCCGGTAGAAAAGGCTCGAAAGGGTTATTCCGTGGCTTGTATCTTGGTCGAAAGTTTTTCGCGCGCCGCGCGTAACGGAGTGGTTCGCTTCCGTTTCGCCGATTTCTCGAAACGGGTCGCGGCTAGGACGAAACGCGATCGATCGTTCGCCGTGTGATTTTTGGATCCTGTCGACGGGCTCTCGATATCGAGGTCTAGTTTGTCGGGGATCGCGGCATCCGTGAACTGGAACACCCGGCTTCGTCGATCACGACTCGCGGTTTCGAGGTTCACCGCAAATTCGATCTCGGCCTGGTATCGTTTTTCATCGGCGCGCCATAACACGACGAGAGGACGGCTGTTGTGAAAGAGGCGTCGATGAATTCGACCAGGCGAGTCGATACATCCTGTAAAAGACACTCGAGAAAAAGCTGTTGGTTCGCGGGGGAAAAGAGCTGTTTACCGAGCATCGAATCGGTATATATATAATAGCATCGATATGCAGTTTCCAATTGTCCGAAACCAAAGTTTTGGCCCTACGGTCAACCGTTAAGAGACTCGTTGCTTCGTCCTTCAACGATCTCGGAAACTTTGCTCTTCTCCGGCCCGTTTTGTCTCTTTCCCTTCTCGGAAGTTGTTGGACTTGGTCGAATTTCCCCGGAGAATCGATCGTTCTAAACTAGGGACTGTTCCAGGAGGCACCGACTCCCTAATACAGTCAAACGATGCGATCGTTTCTGTTTCTCGTTTTTTTTTCGTCGCTCGGGTAGGAACGCCTCGTTTCCCTTTTTGCCCTCTCTGCTCCTCTCTGTCCCTTATAAATTCTGACGCGTGCACGATCGTTAAGCTGTAAGAAGAAACGGGTTTTGTTGGTCCGTAGGAGGAAGCCTGCTAGAGGCTTCCATTACCGTTGTAAGACTACGGCTCAGGGCCGTGTTACGCAAGAGGCGGTCCGACGAACTCGACCAAAACCGTGTGTTCCCCCCGTTGGCTCCGATCCGGACGACCCTTTCTCTCCGGTTGAACGCGTTCCTCGGAACTAGCGAGCACTATGCGCGCCACCATGCGATTTATCACTGGTTACACCACGAGCAATCTCAATTTTAATGCCATGCGAAACGCTCGTACCGTGGGACGACTTCGAAGGAAAGGATCGTACTTGAAAAAGTCATTTTCGAACCTTCGACTGTTTGCCAAAAATCCAAGATGACTGACGAAAGATTTCTCGATCGCGTATAGTCGGGCAACACGGTGACGAATAGTCGTACACTTTCGCCCGGTGAAAGTGCACGCAAGCTTCGTAATGTTGCGTCGATGGTATGGTAATCGTATATTCCATCCGGTGGTATTAATCGCGCAAAGATGCCAGGCGGGGTGACGCAACCGGTGCCGCAATTAATGATCCTATTCGTCGACGAAACAAAGAGCGGAAGACGCGCGACGGAGCGAACAATCGCGTTAAGGAAAAACCGCGATAGCCCGGCGAGAAGAGCGAGCGAAAGCGAAGGAAAGAAAAATGAGAAGTGCGTATATCAGCAATTCGGTCGACTCGTTTCCCGGACACTGCAGCCTGCGTTTCCCTTGCATATACAGACGCTGCACGCCCACATTCCATCCTGTCTGCGGATCCCTCCGCTAATTCTCTCTCTCCCGTGGCAGCGTTAATGTTTACCGAGTACTCGACACGTGCTTTTTCGTGGCGACGCGCGCTAAAAACTCGCCCCAAAGAGCAAAGAACCGCAGGAGCAACGCGAGAAGGAAGCAAAATGGAATCTTCGAACGTCGAACGTATCGTAAAACATTCGTACGGATCGGAAGGAAACCGGTACCAGAGAGACTCGTAAATGTTTTCATCTTCGAGTCGCAAAGGCCTCGGCTGTTTAATAGATGAGCCACGTTGAATAATTGGGCAGAACTCGCGCGACGGTAGAAGAGTTCGCGTTATCGACAACTCGCGTGTAACTGGAAAGGACGACGACCTCAAAACACCGACAGTACCTTGGGAGTTCAGAAACGATCGATAGTTCCCCCAGTATGCACGTCTATGCTGCTTTTCGAGCACCTGTGTTTACATATTTCCGGTACGAAAACCGAAATCGTGCCTGAGGGCATTGTTTCCGGGCTATTCTTATCGGTCTGCTTTTGTGGTCGCAACTGTACGCTGTTGTTTTAGCACACTTGTATCGTTCGCGACGTCGTTAGCATTTTTTTTCGTAAATCGCGTTAGAAGAAGGAAAGAACGAATCGAAACTTGAACGGCGTCGAGAAGATATCCGATCCTAGGCGATTGGAAAGTCGGTGTCCGGCTGTATAGGATGTCCCGCGGAAAAAGAAAACGTCGAGACTGTAAAGTAAGCTTGTCGGAGGGAAAAATGGCGCACCTAGAAGGGTCGGAGCGGTATCGCGTGAAACGCGGCAAGGACATCGTAGACTCTCGGAGCCGGCTGTGGAATGTCGTCCTTCAAGATAGTCGGGAAGGTGTCGTTGCCTCGCAGCCGTGTCGCGGTTGCAGCACGGTAACATCCTTTTGCACGGGCCGAAGATAGCTGCCGGGAGTCACGGTAGATTAATGACTTCCTTATGGCATTTACGTTCCCTCGTGTATGCTTTGGCGCGCACGTGCGGTCGGCCGTGTGTGCGCGCCAGGATCAGGAACGATAGGAATTTCGAGCGAGAGTGCATCGCGCCACCAAAAAATGCCTACTCGAGGCGCGGAGCCGACTTCCATGGGCTTGGACGGTGACGTTATTTCACGCGCGAATCGTCCGGTTCCACGATTCGCTAGAGATACGTCGTTGCCGAGTCCGGAGGAACTTGCTATCGAACGCGAGCGATCCTCGATACGAACGCTTATTGTCGTCGACTCAATGTTGCTTCAGGCTCGATTCGCATTACGTGTCTGCTTGCGGTACGTCAGCCTTCCGATATCTGCCCGACACGAATGTTAGACAATATACGCGCCGGTGCTTGTTGAAACTGCAGTACCAGGGTACGAAGGCTGATAGACGTTCGAAACAATGACGAAGAGTCGTTGTAAAGGGATACCAACTTGGTCGATCCCCGTCGATTGGTTCTCGAGGCAGATTACTTTCACCCTTTGGGAGCGACGGAACGTTTCCACGGAGAACGCGTCGAGCCGCGACTCGGTGAACTTACAACGCGAATTATGCGATGGAGCAATCTCGTAGATGCCGCTCGAAATGCATATTTCAGTCGATACGAAACGGTAGGCCAATAATGTCGCGTGTAGAAAGAACGTAACAGGATATAGAGGAGGCGAACTTTTCGCTCCTCGAAGTTCCGAGCGCGAGTCGCGGCGGGCACGTGTAACGTTCTAAATCGCTGTCGGTTAGGCCGCGTCGAAACGAAGAAGAACAAGATGAACGGCTATTCGTGTCGAGGCAATCGTTATCGTTCCCAGCCGAGGCTATATCGGCCATGTCCACGGACAAGATAAAGGGGCCACGTAAACGCGGATTTGCGCTCGGGTTACGGAAGATAGAGAGAGGAGCTCGAGAGACCGCGTCGGAGTGGAGGTTGCCGTTTTACACGGAGAACCGTAATGATCGCGGCTTGTGTAGGGTGGATACGTCGAGAGGACGATAGCGAAACTTGTATTATCCAATCGTCGGGAGTGCTCACGGATGGCGTTTATGGCGACCCTAAGTCGTGACCGATCCTTTGGTGGGAATCCGCCCTGAGATCGACTCTCATACGCCTCGAGAAGGAGTTTCCACGTCTTTCTCTCTCGGTACCCTGTCCTTTCTCCTCGTCGATCTTCCTCTCGTGGGCTTTCTCGCGTCGATCCATCGCCTCCGCGTTCCTCTCCCTTTCTCTCGACTCGATATTCTCTCGGTGGGTTAGCTCGCCTCGCCCGTTGTCTCCGTTTCCCGTAATCTTTGCCGTCTACTAATGGCTCATCGGTTCGCACACAGACGTTCCTCGCGATCAGTGGCATGTTCCTCTTGCGTGCTGCACGGAATCGAGCCCAACAGAAACCCTAGTTTCCAAAGCTTCGTCTCGGAATCGTTCTACGCCGCATCGATCAGTCTTACTCTGTTCGAATCAAAGTATCTTGCGATTTTAAATAGAAATGCGTTCGATCGGTTTGGTAACGCGTTGATCGCGAGTTCGGCTGGCAGAGTCGGCAGCAATCTCGCGCGCGATTAGCCCGTTGCACGGGAGAGGAATTTTCTATTCGCGGCGCTGGCCCTAATGGCACGTTTTCGCGACGAGACGCTGGCACGTTGCGCCAATTCTCCGTGGAATTTCGAAACTGAGTAGCAGAACGTTCCATTCGCCGTCTCTCCCGGCTTCCTCGAAGTCCAGACGGATTCGTACGGGGCCTGGTCGCCCTTTCGACCGTATAACTTCTTAAAATAGCCCTGGGTCACAGCCGGGAAAAAGGAGGTGGAAATCGTGAGTCGTCGGTATCCTTGTTTTTGGATCATCTCGCGGCGCCAACGGCTCGACCGAAATATTTGGCTCGTCCCTTTCTCTCTCCCGCTGCAACTTGCTTTCTAATCGTTTGCCCAAACGGTTTCTTCTAATTTATTCTCTCGATTCAATTCGCGTTATCGTAAATGGAACTTAAACAGAATTGTGGAGCGTATCGTGCGTGTCGCCGTGACGGCGCCCAGTGCAGTGGAAAGAGTCGTTATCGTTTTAGATATCGTACCGTAGTTGTTAACGTCCATCCGGTCCAGACAGACGCGCTAGAAAAAAGTATCGCGCGGCGAACTACCGTCAGTTTTGACGTACGAGACAAGGAAAGGGTTAAAAGCTCTCTTTCGTCGCTGCATCGCTCCGCGGGGCGTTTATCGCTGAAGGCAGCGACTGTTGATAACTTTTATGTTCTCTGCAAGCTCGTGTCACTTCCTGTCAGGCTATTAGAGCCCGCTTTTTGACGCGCGGAGCATCCCTTTCGCAATCGTTTGCGGCCACGTTTTTTTAAACCTTTGTCCGTTTTGACGCGTCGACGGAATTTCTGAAATCTTCACTCGGAAACATTCCCGGCACGGTTCAGCAAATTCCGTAACGGGAGAACCACTCTAAACGCTACCGATACAGTTCCTCTTAGACACACGACATCGGCAATTTGTCCGCGATTTCTCAAAACGAACAAATTACGCGTGTTCCCGGAATAGCTTTGCAAACACGCGAGCAGATACAGTTCTCGTCCAGCATGAAACGAGCCGCAAGAATTCGCGTTGGAAGCTACCGAGCGACGCACGGAATTTCGCTCGACGCAGAGACTGCATAATGACGGCGCATTCGAAATTATGAAGCGAGTCGGCGGAAGCTCGCAGCTGTTTCCACGTCCTAAATAGTAAAGGGCTTTCGTCCTGGTAATCCCGATCGTGTTACCTGCAGTATTAGCGGTCTGCGGGGAAAGGGGGCCATACATCGACGAGAGCAATTAACGTGCCAATTAGCCGAGCGAGAGACCGAGGCGTTTGCGGCAATTAATTCGAAATTGAACGCGTCGACAGCACCGGAAGTCACGTCGATGGCCGTTTCGTCGCGCGGCTCGCCTCGTCGTGTCTGCAACCCCCTAGCTCCTGAAATGTATCGGGAAAAATTGCGCGAGATTCACTTTCCAGAATTAATAAACCGTTTTTTCGTCCTCCGGTTGAGTACTTGCGAGAGAGGCATAGGTTGAGCGTGTCCCTCTGCTGTCGAGTGCCGGGAAGCGATGAAACTTTGCATGATAAAAGTAAGGAAAAATGATAAAAGGGTCAGGCGGTCGCGTGTTCGACACGCTTGGTCTAGGGATTTGTTCGAACGACTCGTGGGTGTAGACGGTTCGATTGTATCGGTGTGGAAAGCATATAGTCGATATACCGGTAGTCAATTACCCTCCTACCGGTTTTCTGGATGGCCATAGCTACGTAACGGTTCAAGCGGGCGGGGAAGCCTCGCAAGGTTCGGTCAGCTGGACCGGTTCGCCGTTTCTCGGTAACCCGTTCCTCGTACCTTTATGGAACAAAGAGCAGGTGCGCCCGACGATTTTCGCACCAAATTTACCCCCCACCCCCTAGGTTATTTATTGCTTCTCCTTCGACGAGTGAGACTGATTTTGAACAGCAGCGAGGAAACTGGCGGAAGATACTGCGTTTGTTATGGAGATATCAGCGTTATCTCAACCCTAGATTTATGGACGTCGGTGCTGACCGTTTAATTAAAAGAAGGGGTTTCTTTTAACACGTTGACTGCCAGATCATTTTGTTTTTAGACAATTGGAAACTAGCATACCAAGAATTTGTCATGGAATTTATTTTCACTTATTTCAACTCCTCGGTGAAAAGTTGTGTCACCGAATTCTGGTTGATATCGTACGCTAATGGGTGTTATCGCAATACCAGTAATACAATAAAGAATTATGCTAGGAAGCAGATTTTCCACAGATAGGGTCCATCTTTATTTTCAATATTTTCGATTCGCTTTAGGAGGAAAGTTCGATCCGCGACGCGGCACAGCGTCCATCGCGAAGTCAATTTCCGGTGAAGTTTTCTAGCCGAGGACGGGAAAGAAGCTAGGAACGATGGAATGCTTAAGGAGCAAAGTTAAGCGCATAAAATGTGGGTTGAGCGAGCAATATCTTCCGAACGAAATGCTCGCCGACCTCGAAACTTTTTCCACGGGCCGGTGCGTCTTCTGCTCGCTCCGCGTTCCCGTAGCCGCTTCCAAGTTCAACATATCGTTCATCGTAGACTTGCAAGTTTCTCCAGAGAACCACGGTATACAAATTCCTCCGTTCTTCGATACTCGGATCAACTTTAAGTTTCAAAGGATTAATTGTAGTTATTTTTCGTTGAAAACGTCGCGTAACTTGCGGTCCGCCTCGCATTCTGCAAATTAGGCGCAGGGAAACGAGAGAGGAGAACCGACTTTCCCGTTTCGCGGTTTTCCAACCAAGTGCTCGCCTCTCGTGCGTTCAAAGAGCGTCTCGCGTTCTTTAATTTCCGTCCATTAGAGCAGTTTAGAGACGCGGGGGAGGGGAACCAGCGCGAGCGAACATTTTTCCAAAGAGCACACGCGGTAGGAATGCTTCATCGACGAAAATGCCAGTTGAAACGAGGCAAGATAGGTGCCCGCGTATTTGCGTAACAAGGATCTGTGTCGACGTTCTATTAGGTCAGTCGCAAGTTATTACGCGGGCTTTCCAAGAGACGTTGCCATCGACGCAATAGTGGCGAACGCTGAACGGCGTACTCGATCGAACTTCCACGACGATTTCACGTTTAAAGCTCGTAAAGCTATTTCCGACAAGTGAGACTTTTTCCTGAACGCGTGATCGGACTAAATACCATCAGCTTACTTGGTGTCTTTTCGCTCCAGTCAGTTTATACTGTTCCCTCGAGCATTCCTTTATCTTGTATTTTCTAATTGCATTTCGTCGCGTCGGGTTTCTTGGCGACACGGAAAATTCCGCGCGAGTCCGAGCCGCTTGCTCTCGAAGGGAAGCACGTAGACGGAAGTTGAAAAACGCGGGAAATTGTCAAACTCGCCGGTCGGAAGAAGGTTTTGCCGGCACGATTCCTCATTAAAGACGGCGAACGGTCGGATCCGTCGGCCTTAAACGAGCGCAGAGAGAAGTCGTTCGCGAAGCACGTCTTGCGGACGAACCGACGACAGAATAATTTCATGTATTATTTATCGCACATTCCGCGCGACTCCCTGGGCCCGGCGTTGCACGGAGTGCTCCGCAATTTACGTCCGGCAGCCCCAAGGTGCTTCTTATGAAGAACACGTACGCAGGAGCCTCGCGGTTTCCGCGGAGCCGCAAAGCGACCGGGATATAAATTCAGGAAAGCGACCGTTTAATCGCGACGCTCCCGTATAGCAGGAAACACGCTCCGCGAATTTTCCCGTACACCTCCGGTGCAATATTTCTGCCGTAATATCGATGGTATGCAAACGATTGACGCCGTTCTAATCGAATAACACGATCTCTTTGGTTAGTATTCGAACGCCTGGGACAGGAATCGTGTCGAACAAGAATTTTAACTCGTACCACGCGAATAATATTGAAGCAACGTGTTTGGAATGATTTACTCTCGCGCCACGAAAGCTCGCATCTACCGATTCAAAGAAAAGTTCTCGAACACGGTGAACGTTCTTGCCTGAGGTTTCTTCTCTCGCCGCGTATAGAGAGACGTAAACGGTTAAAAAATAATTACTCGTAGCAGCGACGACGTAATTACTCTGTTGCCGGTGCACCACCGACGGTGAACATAACTCGAACCGCGACCTCGCAATAGTAATTCGCGGTTGCTCGCGGTTCGCTCGAGAGTACCGTAACGGCGAAACGATTGTTACTGTTCGAATTGTCGCTCGCGGTGAACGGGCAACCAGGTGGGAATCAATCGATCGAAGCAGCCTCGATTTTCGTCGTTGTTCGATCTAGGATCGGCGAATATCCGGGTCACCCGGTAGAGACACGGTATGCACCGACATGCAACACGGTTTCATCGCGTGGGAATACGAACTTGCCTAGTAGCCGTCTGCTACTCCGTTTCGATGTACTTTGACGGCTAGCTGAGAGAGTCGAGAGACAGAAAAATTCACCGACAGGCGAGATCCCTAGCAATAAAATCTTTTAACGGTACATTTCTGGGGCACCGACGGCTTCGAGAGTCCGTCTCTTACCCACGATCGATCCCGCCCACCGTGGAAACACTTTTCACAGCCATTTTTCTCCGTCGATGAACGTTCCCTGTCGAATCGCGCCGTATTCTCGCCGCTGGAGACGTACAGGGTGATTTTTACAAAGATCTTCCGTCGAGCGAGCACTGTAGTCGTCAACTGTATGCCAACGGGTTACATTGAAAGTGAATCTTCGTAGGACAGAATTGTCACTCTAGGTCTTAGAGTTATTTTTTCACGTACATTCAACCCTGTTCCGGGTCTCACCGGCATTTCGGAGGCGCTCTGTGCAACGTGGTCTTGTAAAAAGGTCGTCGGTGAAAAACAACTGGACGTTTGAATGGCTCCGTCGCGGTTAATAGCCAGGTTTTAGCCGCGCTTCTCATCCGCGTGGGTCGCCGGCGAAGAAAGAAAACGTGCGCCCGGTGTCCCTTTAACGCGTGTCATCGACCCGGTGGAAAGGTCAGGAACCAACGAGAGCCTGCTTTTTCGCACAACACGTCTACGCGCGCTTCGTCGATCCAGAAAAACGTGCGACCGCAGCAGTCGAGCACGCGATACCGGTTGTTTTTCCGGGTTACACGTGACTTATCGTTCCGCGATCGAATCCAGCGAGCGGGACGTGTCGTTCCGTGGATCCCAACTGTGTTTCGATGATTCTCGAGTGACCCAAGTTTTAAAATCGGCCCACTTTTAGAAGGACGATCGGCGGACGAGAATTTCGGACTCGGGCGAACGCCCCAGCCTCGTCGATCGATCGGTAATTCCGTGCATTTAAATACCGTTAGTCTCGAGGCTAATGGCGGTGCGGTTCTTTCGCCTCGTTTCGAGCCCAGAACCGTTACAACACTTTCGCTGAACGTCCCGCGCGGTTTTTGCCAGCGCCGGCAACGCGCCGATGATCGGCGATGATTCGCGAGGCTTCCAACGCGCACTTTCCTCGCTCGATCTCCCTGCGCCAGCCTCGTTTTCCATTTTCATCTCGGTCCCAGCAGCGATTCGCGATTCGTCGCGCGTCTTTTCCATCCCGGAAGCAAGTTCCTTCTCGACGCAGCGCGATCCATTAGGTCCCAGCGTCGCCCAAAGGAAATCTTCGCGAGCTTTCAGTTAGTTACGGATCGTTCAAGTGGAAAGGTAATTAACGCGCGTGGCATTCCTTTTAACAGCCTTCGACAGGAGAACCAGATCGTTCCTTTCTCGCTTCTCGTTATCGAAGCGTGTACCTATCGATCGTCGAAAGCAAAAATTGATACTGTTGGAAGTTCGCGCGTTGGAAAGTTTCGGATTGTCTCGCGCGAAAGCAAAATAATTTTACCACAGACGTGTGACATGATAAACGACAAGAAAGCGGTCAAAAGAACTCCGTGGACGTTCACGGGTAACCGACCCCGTTCAGGCGTGAATTTTTTCTTTAGAAAACGTCGCGATCGTTTTTCAGATAAAACTCGTAACGTCGTAGCAGTCGGAGGGTCAGGCTCCCGATGTAAATCTCCCTCGTTACGAGTTGCGTCATGAATTCATTGCTCGAGGACTCGTCTACGAGGAAACAATTTCGCGTCAGGCTACTCCCCGGGACGTTGATCTAATTTCCGCGGCCATTTTCTCATTAACTCGAGAAAGGCTGCGCGGCTCTTTTATATCGGTGACTTCGAGCGGGATGGAGAATCTAATTTTCGTTGATTGATACAAAGGACGGTTACGAGTCGCGATAACTTGAGACACTCCCGATACATCGTCGTCGCTTAGGCGTGCGCTGGAACCATGCGACACGACGTCGCTGAGTCATCCGACGATGATCCCGAGTCAACGAAAATTCCGTCGACGCGACGCGCGCTCCTTAAATTATTATATCACCCGATAGATCTTTCGATCCCTCTATTGAGTCATCCTGGATGGTTCCGTGGCTTTGAATCGTTCGTGAACTATGCACTCTAACTAATAACTGGGTTTTTTCTTTTATTTATGTTGCACTGTGGTATACGAAGATATAAAGATAGACTGTCTAATTGAGAATTCTCGAGAATGTTAATTCAGACTCTGGGTGTTATACTGCGAAGTAACAGCGTATTTCTACGTCTCGACTAGCACGGCGACGGAAAATTCCGCTTGAAACGCGTTGAACTGGAGGTCAAAGCAATTAACAGTGGCTGTCCAGGTCTGCCGAACACTCGACGGATCGTTTCTGGAACGATTCGCTCGCGTATAAAGGAAACGGCTGGTCGGCCAGTGAGTCACGTATATTGTTCATCGTTTAGCAACCCACGACGCCTTTCTCCGTCTGAATTAACGGCTCCCCGGCTTTTTGTCGTCGAGAAAGACAACGAACGCGTCGCACACGCGCAGCAATCGCATCGTCGGAGATGCAAAGATGACTCCGACTGGTAGTACTTTGTGAAATCTGATATTTACACAGCCGTGTCTTTAAATAAGTAATTGCAACGTTTACTGGAGAAGAAACGGTGGTCAGAACGTTTGAAACCGATGCGCGGCGATGGAATCCCGCGAGCTAGACAAATTTGCTGGATCGTGGGTGGCTGGTCGATTTGCATAAAGCTCCGAGACGCGTCTGGTGCGTGGGCGGTCTCCGGAACGCTCGAATTTGATCGAAAGAGAATGCCTCCGTAGACTTCTGAGCCGTGTCGCAATTGCACGATCGGCCAATGATGTTAAATAGAAGCGTGCGTCTCAGTCCGGAGTGGCAACGTTTCTGGAACAATTGGCCGATAAATTTCCGAGCGGTCAGAGAGTCGCCTCGTTTCATTTTCTAAACAGCCGTCGTCGTTGTACGATCGTACGGTCGGATTTACTTTCGATCGGTGGCCTACGGTTTCCATATCGTACCGTCTGTCGACGATACGTGTATAATCTGGAAATAATTCTTCGCCACGTGGTCGCGTTCGATCGGAGGTCAACGCTCCGCACATCACTCGAAGTAAAAGCGCACCGAATACTTCCCGCTCGAAGACGATAGCGGCTCTAATTTAATTTGCTCTTATCGTCGTTCGTCCCTCGTCGCTCTGGGGGGGATCGAATTACTCGCCAGACTGCGGCAGGTCGATTTCCAAAATGACTCCTTTTTTTCAGGACGCGTGCACGCACGGAATCGGTGCGCCGGTGAGTCATTTTTCTCCATACGCGTTTCTGTAATCTCTGAAAACGCAGGGGGAAATTGACTGGAAGAAAGGAGGGACAGGGATTAAAAAGAACAGGGAAAAAGGTCTTCCACGGTGACTCAGAATTCGTTCGCGTAGTTCCATGCTCAAAGAAATATGGTATCTTTCTTCAACGTGATCTTGGGATATAAACATCGCGATTGCCACATCTGTGTAGATTGTACGAAGCCCTCCATTACGGTTCTTGCGTGTGCATACAGTACTGGGACAGAAGTATTGACACGTTCGTTTAAAATGAAGCGATGAGATTTTATTTAGTAGTTAGCCAATTATCTCGATGGATTATAGCAATATCGATTCGGTGATGTACGAGTCGCCGACAAAGTCAACGCATCGAATTGTCCCAAGGGAGTGGTGGGAACAGAGGAACAATACGCCAGTAATTGCCGAAAGAGAGAAAAATTTAAAACTAGAGGCCGGCGTTAATCCCGTTCCAGCGGGAAAAGAACGCATCGGGAAATGAGAAAAGTCGGGTGGGGCAGAGCAATTGCTTCCTGGTTTTTCACGGTATTCGTGATTATTCGCCGGAAGGAAACAAAAGGAGAGGCAATACGACGATGTTCCTCCGGGGTCTCGTGTTCCTCTAGCGTGAATCCTCCTCTTGTTTCGCTACAACGGCTGACATATTTCTTTCACCGGGCACAGAGGCCAGGAAAACGAGAAGTCTGGACGGAGTCTGTCCCATTCTTTCTCTAGTTTTCTAGCCTGGGTCGTTACCGATGCCGCCATTGTCCGGATGCATTTTCGCGATGCACGCGACAGTGCTCGCTGAAACGCGGCTTAATTGCATCTATCGTTTTCTAAAGCGCTACGAATTAACCCAATTCGTGACGGGACGATCGCCGAGCAATTTCTCGTCCAATTTATCGTGACTTACGATTGTTACCGTTGTTGGAACATATACTTAGTCAATGTCGGGAGCGCCAGTTGTTTACGAGCTTTGCTATTGCCTTTTACGTTAACTATAAAACTGGGCATCCAATGATTTCCTGTGAAAAGAAGCTATCGATTCTCCGTTAACAAAGCGAAGGAGGATAACCGGAAGAGAGAAAGGGGTGCGAGAGGGTTGGACGTTGTCTCCCGTTTCGATCGAAGAGCCCTTCGAGCGTAGAAGAGCCACCGTTACTATTTTCTACCTCTGTTTCTTACTATGGGACGAAAATACACTCGATGGTACTCGTTTCGGAGCAGACGTTTCTTAAATAAGCAGCAGCTTGCCGGTCCGGAAAGTCCCTTCGAAAAAGAGGAGTGCACGGAACGAGGCGCGCTTCTCTCATCCGCTACTTCCGGGACTACCCCTGACGCCTGTGCATCATCGTGTTTCTCCTAGCTCCTGGTTTAGAAACTGCTGGAAAAACGAGCCATACGCAGTTTCCAGGACGGAGCTTTACAAAACGAGTCGAAGCTCGAAAACTGTTTGCGCCTAGTTTTTTTTTTTTTTTTTTTTTTGGAGCACCACTTCCTCGAGGCCGGGGAAATTTTCGCGAGCCGACGAGTGCTCAGCGTCCCAAAAACAAAGCTGTTCTCGACCCTTTAGAACCATCCGCGCTAAAATATTGCGTTTCACCGTGGATAGTTGGCGCGTCCGGTTTTTCTGTTTTCCACAGAGATATTTATAGTCGCGAATATGAGAGGCACGGACGCGAATTACGTCGCGCGGTTCCCTGTTTATTCCCCCCCTTTTGTTTCGTTTTTCTACCACCCCAGAATTAACCGGATCAACGGCGTACGCGCGTGCATATCGCAGCGTTTCTGACCCGATGTGCGTTTCGAGCCGGCTGCTTCCACGCCGTTCGTTCACTCCTTATAAATAGACGCTTGAAATTCTGTCGCGTACTGGCGTGGCGGCTCGAAGATCCACGAGAGGATCCTAGGACGCGGAATAGATCACTCGTCGACGGCCATTCATTAGACGCGAAAGCGTCTGCACGGTCCTCCGATGTTTTCCTTGGGCTCTCCGGCGGCTGCTTCTTTTTAAAAGCGATTTCCACGAAGCTTGTTGACACTCTGTGAAACGGGACCGCGTTTGAAACCAAGTACGATCTGCCCGTAAAGACGGTTTTACAAAACCGCGAGCTCGAAAGACCCCGGTCGGATGTTGGAAACCACCGAAGTAAACGGAAGCCATTTCGAATCGCGCTTCTCGACGTTTTCGGAGGAAATTGAGCGTAAATTCTCGAATATCAGCTTTGATATAGTTTTTAAGCCCACGAAGATTCGAATCGTGTTCTCGATAGACCTGGGAGCGTTAATAGTTTCGATAGCAGTTGCGATACATCGTACACATACATCGGTACGGAATAATCGAACAAAGAAGGCTCGTACATTACTATTTCATCCATTAAAAAGGAATGTACCTTGCTCCAATTATAGGCTTTGTCGGGCGTATCTAAATTTACTAATCTGTTTTCCGTTTTGTTTGCAGATATTCGGGGCACGGCAACACGAACCACATCTATCATGTCGGTTCCTATTTAAGGTGAGCATCGCGTATTCAATAACGATGTTTCTACGATATTATCTCGCTTCCACGAACAACGAAACCTTGTTTGTGCCGGCGTTGCTCGATCGTGGTACAGTCACGGTTCGATTGAATTATACTCGGTGCTCTTGAAACGGATTCGATGTTCGTGTTTATAGCGTTTCGAAGTTTCAACATTGGGTTCAAGGCCCTTCGAGTTGTTCGAAAGTATACTTCCAAGTTAAAAATTGTTCAACGTCGATCGTAACCGTATCACGATTGAAATTATATACCAATGGTGGCCAAACCTTGTCAAGATAGGAGATACGTATCGCCTGTCAGAAATACTCGAGAGTCGTATCTTCTTATTCCATGTAAAACTTATCTCTGTACAATTATATTATAGCCATCTAAAAAAATACTTTCTGGAAATGGTTACTGTCAATCTATTAACAAAGGAATATCATGTTTTATTCAAAGTCGTAGTCTAGAGGAGCAGCAGTTTGGCCACCATTGCTATACAGACCGAGTTTCCTTGAATGCATCCGTAATTCGATGTAACTGTGCGCGTTGCCAGCCGTTTGACAATAGAATTTACGCAACACGATCCTCCTCGAAGCGAGAATCGATTGGTCGTAATCGTGCGTTGCATAATCGAGAATATCGGTCACGATCAGAGTCGAGTAAATTTCATTCGTAAATAACGAATACAAATTTCATATTCTCTTGTAAACAAGCTGATATATGTAGGTGTCAGTTTAAAAAATCCTCTAACAGTTTAATTTATTCTAAACTTTGTAGTCATCACTCGACAATTAAATTTGCCCGACTTATCGATTCGCTTTTATCCGAAGTCTCGACGCAACGTCTCTTGTAATTGTTCGTTCGTCAGGGACCAAAAGGGACAAAAGAAGGTGGCGGAAGGGAAAAACGTAATATTACGGGTACATTGTGTCCTCGGAGGCGATAAAAGGTATCGGAGAAGGAGATGGTGCTTTGCATCGGATCCTGGATATTCGAGGAACGAGAGAATCGATGCCTCGTTATAAACGGATTGTAATTATTCTGCAGAACCGGAAGTGTGCAATTCCGCGGCCGTTCGACGGACGAGTCGCTCGGCTTCGAAATTCCGAGATCTCGTCAATTTTTCAGCTCTTCCGAACTCCATCCATCGATCGTAGAAACGGCTTCTGAGTTGGGAGATACAGATATACTCCATAAATCGCATAACAATCAAAGTTAAATCTTTCTCGCTCCGAGAATTTTCTTTAATATATGCAACCAGCAACTTTGTACATCGTCTCGTTGGTTTATATAGTATTTTATATTTGTATAGACGGGAAATCGGACCCGTGTCGTAATTATACGGTAAAAGTAGAAGTAAATTCGAGGATCGCAAAGTTGGTAGCAGCTATAAGTGAGCCTTCATTTCACTTTTCGAGTTTGACGATTAAGCCTCCGGACAATGAAACTTGGACACGTGGTGTATAAGCGCGCTTTCTCCTCGAATGTGGGGAGAAGTTCTTTAAAGCGGCGTTAATTGCGCTACTCGGGTGCCCCATCATCCGCTCTGCGTACACGCGACGAAGAATATGACCGGGAACGACGTTATGCGCGACGTTTTAATGGACGGTTCGACGCGTTGTGAAAGTTGCGTTAGGGTCAATGAAAAAGAATTAATAACAGAGAACTCCTCGAGGAGTTCCTTAGTCGAGAGATTAAAGCAGAATACTACGTATTATTAAACAACAGAGAAATGTTTCGTACACACAAATTTCATAATGAAACGCTTTCACGATCGATGACGGCAAGAACAAAGGTACTCTAAAAAAAAAACGCGACCGACGACGACAAGGAGCTTTGAGAAGGATCATCTGGTACTTAAGACCTCTACAGACGAATTACCGAGAAATATCATCGACATAACTTCCAGATGAGCCAGCGGTCGATCGAGAAATTCGAGAGAACTCGACTTAGGAAAAACATCGATTCCTCGCAGCTGGCGTGAAAAACGACTGCCTCTATTTACATTTGAAAAATCGTACGAACTTTTTGGCCAACCTACCAGCTTCTTTTCGAAGACGGAACACACCTGGAATGTTCAGTATTTTATCTTGTAAAATGGAGATGTAGGAGATAGGATATTTTTAGTGAGAACGGCTTGCTAACTCTCGAGGAAGGGAAAAGCATCAGAGACCCGAATTCCGGTGTGGGTTGCGTTAGAACGAGAGTGGGAGACGCTAATGCGTGTGTACCGTGTGGGGCAACGTCATCCCATCAGCAGGATAGCTTATGGCAGCTATGTCAAGGCCGCAGCAATCTCTCGACTTTATCTAACGAACTTAGCTCGATTAGTGCTCGCACGCATTTACTGCTCATTCGTCGAGAATGCTTGCATAAAATTGCCGCCGGCACTTTCACCTCGTTTGCTGGTTGCAAACTCGTTGCAACGAAGGCGACCGTTTCCTCCGAAAAGAGACAACGACGTTTGCTTAAGAGCATTGCAGCGATTACGATTGGAAAGGCGGTTTCGATATCGAAGTGTCATGGAACCAACGAGGAAGAAATTCCGTGGAATATTACACGTTCGCAGAGTCGTTTCTCGGCGTACTTTTATTCGTTTAACGTCTTTATCGCGTCGTAACAGAACAGGACTCGGGACAGCGTTTGAAACAAACGCGTAGGAGTCTCGGAACGAAGGCATCGGAGATGCATGATGCATCTCTGTCGCAGAGTCAACCAGCCGGAACATCGAAACAGTGGTTACATGATCAAAGTTACGAGCATAGTAGGAAGAACGAAATCACAAGTTGCGAATACGCTAAGACACAAGGATTATAAACCACATTGCAGTAATAAAAAAACATGACGCGAAGAGTATATACGAGGGACGTAAGCGAGAAAAATCATAGTGCCATGGCAAAACGATGGTCAGGCCAGCAAGGAGAATCGAATATTATACCAAGAGATATCGTACATACGTATACACGCGCGGTTAAAAATGTAGGAAGATGATTTAACGCCTCTTGCCGCTTGAGAAAACGGCGTTACAACATAAGTTATACTAATGTAAATATTATTGTACGTGACAAGAACAAATTACGCGTTGAGCCGTCTTTTATGGATAACAGGTGTATGCTTTAACGTCAGCTTGTTTTAGCGAACGTTCGACCCTGAGAGTCGCATGCAACTACATAAGATCTAACAGCGGGAGTCTGGACTATGTTGCATCAGAAATTGTTTAACTTTCGGAAACCTATACTCTATAATTTTAGATCTCGTCAGAGTTAAAGTCATCGTCGTTCTGCGCTACCCCAGATGTGTCCATGGGACGGAAGGGTTGAACCGGAAAAAGGGCTCTTGTTCCGGGTCACCGTGACGTCTTCTCTCCGGTGCTCTTTAACGTAAACAGTTCGGCTGGCCGTAGGGATAGGAGGCGGCGGAGAGACGCGGATACGCGAAGCGGTTAAAAACAGGGGGGATTTAAAAGGTGTAACGCGAGCCGGTGACGATACCTTAACGAGAACCGGCAGCGTTAATTTCGCCATCCCGGCAACCTTGCGCGTCCCGCTGCGCCGCACGCGGAGTCGACGTGGTCGTCAGCTGTGCGAAGGTCAGGGTCGTCCGGCAGCCGAGGGTGCAATCGATGCGCGATACCGCCTCTCTCTTGCACCCCTCGTTCGGTGCAGTTACCATGGAGACCATCTCCTGACCCATTGCTACAGAGCGGAGCCCGTCGACACGGAGAGAGGAGGCTGGCTGCATCGGGTGACCGTCTTCCGGCGAGAGCGTGCCGCAGACAAGGAACAGGAACACGCGGAAGAGACGGACGACCACCACCGCTTCCGCGACTCGACGCGCCTCGCTCTTTTCCGCGTATCGCGCACCGGACGAATTCCACGCGTTTTCCTTCCTCGGCCTGCATTTCCCACGTCGTTCGTTCCAGTGTTTCTTTTCTTCTCTTAACCATCGGTGGAGATGCTACGAGTGACCTTGCCCTCCGGCGAGAGAATTCGAGAACGAGGGTAGGAAGCGACACGGCGAACGGGACTTGGGATAAGCCGTGTAATCGTCGATCGAGCATAAGTGGTACAACGACGTAGTGTGTACGAAGTAACAACGAATTTACTCGAATTTACCCCGGTCGTCGTAAATTGTCGCGAGATCCGCGAACACGATCCCGGGTCGTACAACGAATTCGGTCGTCGGGGTTCTTGGAGAACCGGTCGTACAGACAGGAACAACCGGAGGCATTGTGCAAGGTCGGTACGAACGGAGACTAAGGTCAGCTGGTGCGGATCGATATCGCCGAATTCTCCCGACGTAGTTGCCGCTCGTATGTTTCGCTCGTGATTCGCGGAGGTCGAAACGTCGGCGGGAAGGATACCGCGAACAGGAACGTGAACGCGTAGCGAAAGGATGGAGGGCTGGAAGAGCTGGAAAAGGGCCGAGAATTCATTTCTCGCGGCATGGTACCAACGCGTCAGAGAGTCTTACGTCGCGGCCTGGTTCTTCGGGGTGTTTCAGACCAGCAGGATGTCGACGAGCACCGCCACCAGCGGCGGGGGCGGCGGCGGAGGAGGTGGAGGAGGAGTTGGAGGTGCCTTGACACTGATGAGCTGCGTCAGAGAGGCATCGCCTCCTCCACAGATCCATTATCATCATCAGCAGCAACAGCAGCAGCAGCTGCATCGAAGCCTCGGCCTCGGAGAGTTCTCCGCGCAGAATAGCGTCGATCCGCTTCCAAAAGGTTCGTATTTCGTTTCTTTTTACCCTCGAAGTCGTGTCTATCTCTAAAAGAAATTATAAAAGCAGAGATACCGTAATGAACGTATGACATAAGACTCGGTGAACTCACGTACGTTGAAAAGTACAAAGTAACATTTTTTGAAAATTTTATTTCTACCTTGTGAATAGTCAAGGATGAATGTCCACCCTTTAAGCAAATTTCCGCAGCAAAAATTGCTTAATACAAATCCCCGAAGTGTCCGATCGTTTTGAATTTCCGGGTTGGGGATCGTCCCTTGTTAGTCGTATGCGTGGGTCGTGTAACTGAAAGGTATTCGATGCGAGGAAATAATGGGGCATTGTGCACGAGCTTCGATGTGTGCCGATCATGAAGGTCTTCGGCGGTGTGCGTTAAAAATATCGAGTAGAATCGCGTGTCCACGGCGACGGTCTAGACCGTGCACCGTTGAAGAGCGACGTTTCGCTCGAGGATCGCATTTTCAAGGTCTCAGCCGTAGATTACAGCGTCGCGGGTAAACGAGCCGTGCTATGAAAGACGGATTTACGTAAACGGCGCGTTCCTCGCGAATCGTTCGCGTACTCTATCGATTCCGCAATTTTCGAGCCATTTCAGCGAGCATATTTCATCGGAAGCATCGTAGAATCCACGCTACGCGTTGTCTTCGATGCATCGTCCAGGCGGCGTTCTATCGTGGAAAAATGGTAACGGTAATTATATTCGATCGCGTGCACGGCTGTTTAGAAAACGCGTTAAAATGTTTTTTGCCCGAGAGCCAGGAATTAAGGTGAAAGTTTTTCCCGGTGCGACTCGCTACGAATTCCCGTTCTCCCGTGCGACGAGAACGGGAATAATGGACGTCGCCGCAGCGAGTTATTAAAGGGTAATCCGGCGGAGTGCCCTTTATTCATTGTCGTCGTAGGAACGTGACTTCGTTGCCGTTACTCGCGGGACGTTGCGTTTCCGAGAGGGTACAACGACCTCTTTATTTTCATTAGCCTCCGGTAGATTACGAGACTCCGGGCTGGATTAGCTCTCGTAAGTTAATATCTGAATCGGCCGGATGATTAGCAATTAACTCGTGCCGCGCTTTCGAGACGCTGCGGGCTCGCGATGGAAATGGTTCGTTTCTCCGTAACCTCGAGCTTCTTTGCTCTTGGCATTTAACTCGAGAACGTCTAGAATCAGATTTAACGTTCGGTATTGGCTAATAAGCGCAGACTATAATCGACGAAGCAATCACCGTGTCACGTGGAAGCGAAACTGTCCAACGCGGGAGAAAACATCCTCGTTCTTTCGTTCTAGTATTATATTTTTGGTATCGGACGGTGCATACCAAATGGGAGTTGACGTACCCTCGATTGCATAATGTTAACGACACCGCGAGGCTCCGTTTGTTTCGAGGACGTGGTAACAGATGTTTTTGTTGCTTTCGGACAGGCAGACCAGAACGATTCACGCGTAACGTTATTTTGTACGCTCGAGCGATGTCGCAGGTTGCTGATGCGTGAAAAGCACACTCGCGGAGAGTATCGGGCACACGTGAAACAATCTTTTTTGTTCCAACATCGACACTCTTCGCAGAGCGTTCCACGAAAATGTCGACGGAAAATTCAAGCCGAAAGTCTCTGAGAATAGGATCCTCGACGGGCTCTTTTTCGACGGAGGTACTCGCGATTGTCTTTGATTTAAGGTGGGAGGATCGAGTGGAATTTTGGTAAGGAAAGGTGGAGCCCACGCGTTATTGAGCAAGAACACACGGCTATTAACAGAAACGGCGAAACTAGGCCATGGCCAATCGTGGAATGAATGGCCACTCGAATGCGCGTATTCAGTTACCATCGGCGTCGGAACTTACGTGGAATTGCAAGATTTTCAGCCATCGCTGGGATATACCGTACGTTTCCCCCCTCGCGATACAAACGAAAACGCACCGTGAAAGCGTTAAAAAGAGTACAGCTCGAATCGAAATGTCGCGTGTGACGGGAGAGAAACTTGCTGATATTTAAGTCGGAAGTTTTCTATGATCAAAGAGAAACGTTTACCTGCCCGTTGCATCGACAGTCAGGAAACGAAAATTCTGAACGTATTAAGTGCCTGTAGGAAATCGGGACGAAGGAAAACAGGATTTTTTATTTATTTCCACTTAAATACCGAGGATGGAATAACTGAAACGCGTAACGGAATTTTTTTAGTTTTCGAATTAATTGAAAATGTATTGCAAAGAAAGCGGTTTGTTTCATAATTGAAGAATCCTCGTGGAAAGTAGCTTAACTGCTAAATGGAAAACACCGTTTTCTTCAAACACCGTTAAACAAGATTATATTTTCCAACTTTCGAATTAAAGCTGAAACCAGATTGATCACGATCGTCTTATTAACTAATTAGATATCGATTGAAGCGACAATGCAATCGCGTTTTAAACGTCATTAAATACAAATACAATTTTCAAGATAGGAAGATTTCACAGGAAATTCTCGCGAGTGGAAAGTTTCAATCGTCGAGAACTCTTTCTCGAAAGATAGGTTTGTTTATTGTTATTCATAAGCATGATTATAAGATTCGATTCCTTCGTAGATTTGTTACTGTCGAGTATTATATATAAATCGAATTATAATGTCGAAGTGACCTTTACTCGAAAGGTGATTTTTCCCACCACGTTATTTATTTTATTTTTAGATATTCCTTTTTTCAAAAACAAATTTATAGCCCCTATATACTACAAGCAACTGATATAGATAATTTACTTTACATTGCGAATAGAATTTTTATAATTATTCCTATTATTTAAAATAGCGAAGATATCGATACAACCTGTTTCTAGGGGGACATCCTGTGCTCAGTATCGCTCGCGAGATTGGACGAAACAATTATCAGTCTTTGTACATTTTTACCATATAAGACATACCGGACCGATAATAGGGTTATCGTGTCTCCGCTGCGTAATCTTATCGGGATCGTTTTCTGCGTTATCACACCACAAAGTCTGTCACTTGCAAGTAATGTGTGCATTCACAAATGTACGCGGAAAGTTCAGCAAAATACTCTCTGCCTGATTTCCAGGACTTTTTCGGTAACGTGTGGTCATCGTTTACATGTGTCGTCCAGTTCGCTTAATCGCTATGTTTTACATCAATTGCATCGTCGATTAATGAGCGTGTCGTTAAATGTTGAACGTCAAAATAAGTAGTTCGATTTCGGGAACGTTACCCTGTTATTTGCGTACGAATAATGGGACCCTCGGTGCAAATAAAAATGTCTTGTCGCTCCGAAACGAACTTGACATCGAATAAGTTGGTACTGAAGTGCATACAGGATCTGGTTTCAAAGGTGTTATCTTCTACGCTAGAAAGATTACGGGTTCAAAGGAAGGTACGTGACTCGGTACCGCGGGGAACGTCGAGTGAATCGGTCTCGAAGAGAAAAGGAAAAGTAACCCTTTCGGAAACTATAGCCCCGAAGAACACAGACCATCGAGCTTTTTTCGCGAGTTTCGCAGCTTCAATCGTGCCTAAGGACGAGCCGAGGGTGTCGTTTCTACCCTCTGAATCGTTCCCTTCGCTTTTGCCCTCTCTGTTCTCCGTACCTTTTCGACGATTGAAAGCGTCGAGGCGCTTTGCGCCGTCGCGACCCTCGTTCTTCGGGATTTTCCTTTCACCTTGGACCGCTTTGTTGGAACCCTTTCTTTCGATACGCCGCAATTAAAAGGCATCCGTGCGTTAACGAGTGCTACGTCGGTCTCGAGGGCTCGTGTTATTTGCTTATCCCGCACCCTCGGGTGTCTCCCGCCTTCCGATAACGCGGCATTGTTGTTCTCCCCGTCGCTAGAACTCGGAAAAATTGCTGTTGCACGCGTTTCGCCAGGCAGACGATGCTCTTTCGGCGTTCCTCTCGTCGCGCGAACAGATAAGCTTTATCCGTTGGTCCTGGAGCCGAGGATGAAATTGCCTCGACGGAAAGTGGGTCGGTCGAGGGAACTCGAAATCATTCTCCCTCGTGGAAATTCGATTTTCCCTCGGCCGAGCGTCGAAACCGAGGCCGTCGCGAACTGGGACACTCGGGGAAACAAGTTTCCTATCAGCGTCGCTTAGAAAGGTGTCGAAAATAATTGGGGAGTGTTCGTAGAAAACAGTGCAAGGACCAGTTGCATACTGTAGTCCGAAATTTAGGTTTTTCGTAATGGTTATTCGGAGTAAACGTTTTTCGTGAACCTACGTTACGAACAGTTGTCCCTGCTTTCTAAACGAGATTATCCGCTGGACAGATACCAATCCTGCGATCGATAGACGCGCGTTTGATGATCAAACCAGGAGTATGCTTAGGTATTATCTATTTGGCCGCGATCAGCCTGTTTCACTAATCGTTTCGAAAGCCTTTTATGGTTCTGTTTATCTAACCTCGTCTGCTTAGAAACTCGTTTGTTGCTCGTTGTTCTTAAGAAAGCAGTTATCTATGGGGATTATGTATTCATTATTTCTATCATTTTCCACGTGTGGTTATCTTGGTTTTCCCATTAAATTTCCAATAACTAATCATCTATATTATCACGTTTATAATATCTGAAACGTCAGACTCTACTAGTTATTGTATGTTGGGAATCGCATCATGGTAGGATTAGGGTTAAAACGCAAACGAAGATGCGGAATCAAAGCCCGTATTCCATCGTCGAGAGATCAAACTATCGACACGTTTCTCTGTCCAATTTCACTTGTGATTTTCAGTCGCGAGAGAAAATTCCGTCCTGCGGGGATTCGTTTCGAGCAGGTTTCTCCCGATGAAATCGAGTTTTCATTTCCTACCGATATCGAGTTCCCGAGGACTTTGCCGTCGGCGTCGAATCCGCTCGGGTAGGGTAGAAACGTCGCGCGAGCAACCGCGTTACGCAATTCGAGGAGAAAGTCACGCTAAGATACGTTCGTTTAATTGTCTCGTTCGGATTGCACGGAAGCTGTACCAACTACTCGTGCCATTCGAGCAGATTGCGCTTGAAGTTTTCTATCATCCCCGAATAACTGGTTTTGATTTCTGGCGCCCCCACAGAGCCGAAGAAGCGGCGCTTTCATCCACTCCGCGGCCTACGGAAGATTTTTCGACGAAAGAGTCGGGGTGCTGCGGATATCAGACAAGTCTCCAGCCACGTCGACAAGGATGCGGACATCGTGCGACTGCCGCGGGAGGACATCACCGACCGACATCCCGCAGGACGTCCTGAAGAGGCTCGCAGTCGAAGCGCCAGCGAGCTCCTTACCGACTCCTGCGATCGGGAAAGGTACGCACTCGTGCTAACGATTAAAAGAAAATCTATTTTATAACAAGAAGAGGTGTCTGCTATAA
The DNA here is from genome assembly GCF_051014445.1 of Colletes latitarsis. NCBI lineage: Eukaryota > Metazoa > Arthropoda > Insecta > Hymenoptera > Colletidae > Colletes > Colletes latitarsis. The sequence goes on along the minus strand of NC_135137.1, from coordinate 39,094,276 downwards.
ACAAACAGTTCGTGATTTATCCCGTACAGCACGGCGCGAAGCTTGCGTAAAGCACGCACGTACGATATATGTAGCTGACCTACTGTCCTTTATTTTCGTAATTCGGTTGCGACCATTCGCCAATAAGTCGGCCAGTCGTTTCCCCACCAGATCAAGTCACTCGATAGACCTGTCGATTTTCTGTTTCACAACCCGGCAATAGAGCGGCCAAATAAGTACGAAAAAGTAGGGGAAGGGTGTCGGTGCGGACGCCATTTTCGATGTACCATTGTACCTTTCGACCCGCGGAACAATACAGTCGTAAAACGACCCTGGTCGAACGATCATCGCGGTCGGTTCTAGAAATTTGTGTTTTTAATTAACGCCAATCGGTCATCGAAAAGCAGGTAGTCGTTACCTAAAGGCATTCAGCTTTTCATCCTACTAGAATTTAAGACTATGAATTTAATTGACCGAACGCATCGAATAAGTAACGTTTCCTTTCTGTTTATTGCCTCAGCGTATTCCTTAGGAGGACTGGCATGGAAGAGTCCTTCGTGAAACTACGAGGAGGAGCCGGGAAATTGTCTGTGTCGCACGACAGCGTTTTCCCCGGGGAGGTTCCTCACACTCGGCCTCTCTCGTCGTTGGCCAGCCTGGCAACCCTCGAGGTCAGTATCTCCTTTATTTACTAGCGAATCCACGGAGCGTCGAGATTCCTCCGGGACGTCGTGGACGTTCGACGAAATTTTTCAAACGAGCCACGAATTTCGTGCCAGCTCTCTCTCCGGCTCGAAATTTCGATCACGTTCGATGTTACACCGAGACGGAGCTTGTCTCGGATTACATCGAACTCAAACCGACAAACGTGGAACCAAAACGACCCGGGGATCTGCTCGACGCGCGTTTAACCGTCGCGATCGATGCGATTTCGCACGTCTCCGGCGTGGAATGATAAACAGAGGCGCGACGAAGACGATTATTCTCATTATCCAATGAGCGTAATGTCGGCCGAGGCATTCTAAGCACGCGTGAATCGAGTTAAGGCGGTTACACGTGTCCAGGATCGGCTCGTGACTCGTCTTCCAATTTCCTCGTTCGCTTGCATCCGCGCCAATGAAGCGTCAGAGTTCCCTGTAATCCAATTAACCCCTCAGGTACGATGCAACTTTCAATCTCGAGCGATGCGACGAGGCTCGACGCTACAAACAGAGACGTCGCGTCTCCCACACGGTCTTTTGGCGATCAGATTTGATTCGTAAACGTAGAAGAATTGCGATTTTTCTATGAACCGATACGCGACTAATTTGCCCGATATACAACGGGAGAACGAAACGGACTCGCGGAGCAAGATAATATCAACCGTGAACTTCGTCGCCGAAATCGAGCCACGATTGGCAAAAACGGTCGTTGAATTATTTATGGACGGAACCACGCGACGGAGTGCACGAAAAAGAGAGAAGTTGGCGGACCCGGTCAAGTATAGCGACGGTTTAATCCTTCTCTTCTTTTTCTTGGCGAGCACAGGCCAGCGAACCGAGGCGCGCGAATTTGCAAACAAATGATCTATTGTCACGGCGCCGCGGCGCTCCGTCGATCGACCAAGATTCCGCGGGACGATTTACAACGCGTCGACTGTCCGCTTTGTTCGCTAATTGTCGTCGCGTGCTCGATGTTATGCAAATCACGAGACTCGCTCTCCCGCCGAGGCAGCTTTTTACAGACCCGTTTTTCGAACGAATCGACCGCCCTCCGCGTCCGAACAAACTTCCTTTCTATTAGGCGTACGCGTAAGCTTCGGTCGCTTTGCGAGCGTTCGAGCACAATTATTTGTTTGGTCGGCAGTCATTCATCCGAAACATCGCGAGATATAAAAGGCCAAAACTTTCGATAAACGAATAATAAATGAATATTCCACCGGCGAGATCGAAAAGAGATTCGACGATTCGGTCAAGCAGAATCTCTCGTTCGGAACAAACGAAAGCTAGGTTTCGCTGGGAATTACCGTATCGCGAGCGGATTTGTATCTCGTTCGAAAGCGAAGGAGTCGTTGTTTTGCTACGAGACCGAGGTTCGCGTTCGAATCTCGCGAACAAACGAAGAAACGGCGAGCACAGGTCCTTTCTATTCGCGGTCCGAGTGGGAATAAAAAAGAACCGACACACGTTCCGTTCTGATACTCGAGGAAAGTCAGGAATTGTTTTCACGTTCGTGGAAAATGACGTGACAGTAGGCGTCGTGACCGTTCCATTTCTTCCTTCATTTTCCAGCGGAGGCAGACGAGAAAAAGCAACGAGATCGAGCACAAGGAGTACAATCAACACGTTGTTCAGAGGCGCAGGATATCTCTTCGGGTAACCTTTCAGAGTATCTTAAAGCCATGCTAGCGAGGAACGCGCTCGACACGCCTTCCCTTCTGCGCCGTCTTTGAAAAGCTATTTTTTTAACAATATTTTCGAACGCGTGTCTGCGCCACCCACGCTCCTCCACGCTCGGTAAAACGACGCTTAACGATGCACGCGCGACAGTCGACGAGCGCGCGAAATTTTTCGCTCGGTAATTTCGACGCTGCCGCGCGCGTTTATCGGCGGAACGCCTTGCAGCGAGACCGAAAAAGAAGAACGAGGAGAGAACATTCCGTAAGAGTTCTTTGAAACGGAAATCGTCGGCTTGGAAACGAATTTTTTCAAACTACCGTTTTAATAGTGCCGACGAAGCTGAAATCTAGGGCACGTGGTTTTACAGAAACTATAATTACGGGTAGCATTGTGGATAATTGTCGAGCGTACGTTCGTTTGCAGGTGCTCGAGCAAATAAAGACGGTCATAGAGAACCGGAACCAACTAGCCGCTGCGACCTCGTCGGATACCACGAACACTGTGCACGTAAGTATCGAGACGAATCGGACCGTTTTTCCTTTTTTTATTTCACCTCTTCGTTACGCAATCCGTGAAAATATGATTACAGTCGAGCCTCGATTCAACAGATTTAAAATGGATCGTCTTAGCGACCGGAAGACCGAACTCCGGGTCCATTTTTTAATTAATTCGAGTTTGTAAATTCTTTATTTGCGTAGAAAAAAGAATCGCGGTAGGGACTTTTACTCGGCCATCGACCTCTTCCCGGCGAGACACCAGTCCAATTTTTCTCCCGGCTTTTATCTCGATACGAAAGTAAGGCCTGAAGTAAAGTCGTCGCGGTAAAAGACGAGAACGAGGCAAACGGAAAAAATTTATTAAGACGTTCATCCTTGGAAACCAGACTGATTTTTTTATGCTCCGTTGCAATCGTCCATCGTAGTCCGGACACACTTTTCACGTTCTTCCTCATTCTTTGGCGCCTTTCGTAACGTTGCCTATCGACGATAACTGTTTACGGTTGGAACATTAGCGATACAATAATAATCTAATTTACTATATAACAAAGTACTATCTAACATTCCATTCTTCCAATATTCACGACTCTTTAAACATTATTAGAAACAAAGATATACGGGGCGAACGATCGTTTAAATGTCTTCGGTCCGGTTTGCGTTAGAAGAGGGGATGGTCGAGGAAAAAAGTCGACGACACGGCAAATGAATAGATTTCACGCCTCACCTTCCAGAACTATTTAATTATGTCTGATGTCACTGTTCGTTTTTGCGTTTCAGGCTGTCGGTGAACGTTATCAGCAGGAAACCGCCGAGGTAAGATAGCACGACGAGTTTTCATTCCGAGTGTCGATGCGGTTGCGCTGCGCTCTGCGATTCGGGCGAATAGTCGCGCTCGCGACGCGTACTTGTCCAGTCGTTTCACGCTGTCCAGTGTCTTTGATCCTCGCGAGTCGTTTATAGTTCACGGACGATCGTTTCAATGCATCGAAAAAACGTTTTAAATTCAGTTGACGGAATCGAACGACACCCGAATCGGGAATACAAGACAATCATGAACGCGTTCGACGGTGAAGTCTGTTAAAAAAGAAAACGAAACAACAAAGATGGCCGACGAAGCCACGAATCGCAGACCGTTTGGAATAATGTTGAACAGGGTTCTATTTCTGGCTTCGATCGTCTCGAATTTTCGGAGAAACAGATTAAGGGTAAGAGGGAAGCGTCTCTTATTCGTTCGTGTAACTTTCTCTCTCGTTTGACAGTTCGATACATTCGCGGGTCCGGCGACTCGTTTATTAACTACTTTCATTCGTTGCGTCACCTGCATTTACAAGCCTGCTGGTATATTTAGATCGACAGCGAAGGAAAATCGACCAATTTGTCCGTTATCTTTGTAGTTTAAAACGTGCAACTTTATCGTTTCAAGACGTGTCAACGCGAGTGCAGTGCTTGGCCGAAAGAAAGGAAACTGATATTAGTTCTGTTTTTATGCCAGTAATTCGAAAATGCTTCGAGCACTTGTACCAGACACTGTCGCCCAAATATTAAATCATAAATCTAACAGTTTAGGGTGACAGTAACTGGAGTATTTGTCCTGCATCCGATCGTTCGTCAACCCCGAAGTTTAATCCGGACTTCCTTCGATTTTCAGAACCGTTTCTTCGGCTTTGAGAAGCAGGAGAGGGGCGGGGAGGAGAACCAAGCGAAGGTGAGTCCTTAATCCTGAAGATCTCGGTCGGTCCCGCCATTCGTCTTAACGCAATAACGGGGAGAAAAACGAGCCGCGGACGTTTCGCTAATAGGCGTCTCGTAAATCAGTATCAGCCGGGCGAATTTCTGCGAGCAACAGGTGGCGAATGGCGAACCGACAGAGACTCGTTAATTTTCCTCGCGCGGTGTTTCGTTTACGTTGCCAACCAGTCGGAAAAACGGTATTGTCGATCGCACGGAACCACGGACGACCGAATGGAAACGTCGAAAGCAGCTGGTCCGCGGCTGCTCGTCTCGAGATTTTATGGCAAAAAAAATTAGAAGAAAATCGAGAAATAGCGGAATACGCAATTTATACGAAGAAGTCTCTGCGCGTTTTGCCCGAGACGAAATAAAATCGTTCTCGAGACAGTGGTTTCAGCGCCGACAGAATGTTTTACGTCCCTTTTACGGCGTTCTCGTTGTTCTGCTTCTCTCGCGATGGGCTTGCCTCGCTTCTGCACCGCGGCACGTCGCTATTATTTCCAGCCATCGCGAATCTCTGCTCGCTACTTTTATTGTGCCCGTCTCGCGACACGCGACAACCGTTAAAACAATGTCGCGAGGAAAACGCTTCCACGAACTTGCAGCCGCTGAAAAAGTGGGTTACGCTTTATCCGATTCGGCCGTTTGCTTTTGCGCTGGTAAAACTCACCCGCGTCTAAAAGTGCGTTCACGTAGCGTTATCGAAAGTTAATCTCATCGAACGAGAAGGAGAATTGTTGGATTCGATGTGTCCGAAAGTCGCGGGGATTTAATATTGTCGGAGCGTCGGAGTGGAGGTGTTGTAGGGCACGATAAACAACTGTTCAAAATAGACGGGGAAAAAACGTTCGAGAGTGAGCGCACAGTGAATAGGACACTGTAAGAACGACGCGATATGGAGTTTACCGTTACTTGGCCTGAAGACTCGTTACAGCGGGGATCAAGCCGTCGAATGCTTCGAGCAGGAGACTTTCGAGGCGGCTTGCTTTCGGTTCATTGGGAAAGGAGGGATATCAGGGACGCTACATCGCAGCTGGTAAAGTTGTTTTCGGTCGGTCAGTTCATCAATCGGATATATGCGTGTATCACAGACGAGATATACGAGTAGACTTTACACCTCATGGACTTTTGTGGCCCAATCTGACGGTCATACCGACATGAAAATTCAAAGGTGATTCTAGCGCCTTGAAAAAATTATTTTCAGTTGGGAGAGTCAATTACAACCATTTTTGGTCAACAGACATACCCCCGAAATCCCAACCATTTTCGAGAAAAAAATTCATTACCGAAAATATGATGCGAGGTCAGAAATGTTTCTAGGATTTGCTTATTTTTAAAAATATGTTATAAAATTCCAGGTTTGGGGAATCGTGACACCAAGTTTTTACGTCTGTGTGGTGAACGTCCAGTTAAATTCATTGTTTTCATATTATCGAAAGAGTTTGTTTACCGGTAGAAGCGCTTTCAATAGTGGCGCTCGAGTAGATACGGTCGGTAATACACAGACAAGGGGAACGAGACTACTGCCGGTAGAGATCTCTGCCTCCGAGCGTGTCGATAAAACGGAACAGTCAGTGGTAGAGCTTATTAACAAACAGTTTGCAGGTACCTGTAACACGACACCCGTTACAATCACCCGAGTGATTAATAATACTCATTAACGGAACACTATCGGTGACGCCAGCGTCCAACTATTCGCATTTAGCACAGTATGAAAGTCGGAATTTCTTGGTTTTATCAATGCCTACAAATTTCTTATTAAACTTTCAACTTACCGACGAATCACCGTGCCATAAATAGACTTTAACGAACAGAAATTAGTATTCGCTCGAGCGGGCAAAGACGAATTGGAACATCAAACGTTGGAAACTGCCACGAGACTTTCTTTTGCCATTACGTAAAAATGCTTACAAGAGCACGACGCTCGCGGCACCGTTTAAGCGAGAAAACGTTCGGTTTTATGATCAACTTTTTACCCCGATCGATAGGTTGCACGCTCGGATGTAATCTCGATGCGATCCGGTCGAACGTTTCGAAATTTCTTTACAAATCTTTGAACCATTTTCAAATGCAAAAGTATTGCACTGATAGAAAATCCTTTTCGGGAATTAATTATGTTCTAATTAACTCTGTTATAACTTGGATTTCTAGCAGGATCATAACGTTTAAACAATTCAAAAACATCCGGGTTTGTAACGAAATTGCACAACACCACGTCTACGAACAAAATATCGAGCATCGCTTTCCATTTCTTCAATCATTAAATGTAACCGTGATCAGACGAATTCATGATTATTATTACAGTAAAATTGATCAACTCTTACGGAAAGTAATAAAGACGTAGGAATGCGTTGCACTTTCTCAATAAGAGAGTTATCAGAGTCGGACAAGATTTTATTCAAACAATAATTAGCCTATAGCAATTAAATTCGGAGAAAAAAACCATTGCTATCGCCTATAAGTGACGAAATATTACAAAACAACTAGATTATTTCCGGGGGGGGCATAATAATGCACGATGCAATAGAACCAGCCATAATATTCGAACGTACGATAAGAAAGGAGGCATAGGTCATTTTGTTTGACAGAAAAGAATCGAACGGTGGCTTGCAACTCGCAGGGATCTCGATTATTAATTTCCCGTTGGATCGTTCGCGTATCGAGCGACGAGATAATCGCCGGAAGATTTACAAGAGGTTGTTGCGCCTGTCTGTGTGTACAGCTTTTGACATTTGCACGCGAGCATGTCCCAGCGGAGGGTCCGTAAGCCAGTTTGGTATTTGCGTGGCATTTATTGCACTGCGTTGCTTTCGTCGCGGAATGCCAACAAGGCCAGCAGAATCCTTGCAGATCCTTGCTGGAGGACTGTACCGTTAGCGCGGCGAATAAAACCTTCTCTCCTCTGTTTATCCAATAAATTGGTACGCCTGGCCGCGCGTCGCGTGCTCCAACGGCGAAAGGTCAACGAATACGCGCGGTTCCTTCGAAATTTAAACGTTCCCGTCGTGCTCGCTAGCCGCGAACGCTCGTTTCCTTCTCGTTCGATGTTCCACGTCAGAATTTTACGTAGGCTCGTCACGATCCGCCGTTGCGACAGGATATTCCGAAATTCGCCGCGGTTTCACCGACAATGCGGTGCGCCTGGCGTATTACGGAACCTATCCTCGCAACCCCAGCCTAACCGACGAAGGCCTCGTTTCAACAAATAAAAAGAATAATCCGAGGAAAGTTTTGAAATTGAGGAATCGGTTTTTGGCGATTTTTAAGATAGAAATCGCACAGAGACGTAGCTTTGCACATTTCACAAGCCAAGGCCTCCACTTTTGCAATCTCTGTCGAGTGCCCGAAACTCGGAACGATCGAGTACGAAGGTCTGCCCGTTTACCGGATGTCGAAAAAGCAGAGAAGATCCATGGTCGCGTGCACGCACGAGCGGTTTTCCGTTGCGTCGCGACACTCTGCGGATTACGAAAGGAAAAGAGGACGACTAAAATGGAGGTGGGGATGGTTACGGATAGGTCAGCGACGATACGAGAGGTACTCGGAGGAATATAGAGCGGACCAAGATATCCTGATCGAGCGTGAACGGGCTCAAGAAGCGTCGATCGCCGGCGAAAGACCCGGTTTTTAGAAAGCAACGCGTTCTCGCTGGTTCTGCTACGTTTTCGCGGTGTCGAAACGTTTTGTCAGAACGAAGCGAATGTCTAGGTAACAGGCCATGGAGGAGGGGAACGGGGGAGTATTCGCGGTGGTGCTCGAACGAACAGCTGGCAGCCAACAAGATTGGTAGCACCGTTACCGCTGCTTGTCCGATTCCTCGTAGATCAGTCTCCTCGATCGTACGTCGTCCCTGTCTTTCTCTTGTCAGGGGTCATTAGTCTTCAGTGGCGTATCAGGACAGGATTTGCCTCGCGTTCCTGCGTACTTGCAGCCTGATCCTTCGACTCCTTGCGGTTAGAAGCTTGCTCGAAACAACCGCGAGACGCCGGAGGCATTTGAAACCTCGACAACTTGGCGAAATTTACACGAACGAAACGGTAGCACGGTAGTCCCTCGTTAATATTCGCTACCGTTTCATCCCCGCCAATTCCTGGAACTGCATCGATAAGGGTAACGAAGGTGCAACCGAAAAATACGGATAAAACGGTGGTTTGAGCGTCGGGTTTCCAGATTGGCACAGATCGAGGCGGGGAAGTTGTCACGCGAGAGTTTCGTTTTAACGAAGTTACGGAAGCCCGCGGAATCGACGATTTCCCGGATTGGTGGAACGCGTTATCGGGTCGTTCGTGTGGCTCCCGATCCCGCGATTACGTCCCTGTCACCTGCGCGCTGCCATTGCCACTTCTACCCGCCGAAAGTCAACCAGCCGAGGAGAAAGAATCGCCCGTTGCGACCGGCCAGTACGACGACGCGTTTTCCGCACGCGACACGCGTACGCGCGCCTCCGTCCTCGTTGTTCTCCGGTTCGCGCGAAAGGGCTTCCCTCGCCAAGTCGACCCGTACGCGCGTACTTTTCGATCGATCACCGCCAGCGAAGGTCGAGGCGGCTAGCACTCGAAGCTAGCGGTTTCTAGCGGATCCTAAGCTTCTTCTCCGACAGTCGTACGAGCCGATTCTTCGCGCGAACAGTGAACATCGTGTGCTCTGTGCGGATCCGTTGCATCGTTCTACCGGAAGTCGGAGTCCTCCAGGGTGTTTCGATCGTGGCAAGTTCGACGTTTCGAAAGCAGTGATCGCGTGTGCTCGCGAGCGGTGTCGGCACGGAAGTTTCGCGAAAAGTATTCGTTCCTCGTCGGGCCACGGGTGCATATTTACGAGTCCAGTGAATTTTATTCGTGATTAAATCCGCGAGGAAACGCCGCCAGAAAGCTCGCTATGGATACGGAATATTTCGCACTCGAGCGTTATCAAACGAAAGTTGCAACCTTTGGGCAGAAGATTGGTCTCCTCGAGGAATAAGTACTTTTCCGTTACGAGTGTCCGCTGAGACAAAATAAATTTCGAGTAAATAACTAAATCTTCGATACGCATACTCGAAGGACGATAAGAATAGGAAATTATCTGTTAATTATCTCTATAAGAAATGGTTTGCAATTGGTTGGTTGCCGTTGGAATAGCCAAGCTTTATGCGTGCGTGTCTCCGTATCGTTTACAGAATCAAACGGCTGCGGTTGGTTCGAGATGGAAATAGAGTTCGACTCGCGTTCACGTTCGTGCGAGACGCAACGATCGGGTTCCAAGATCGTTAAATCGAGAGCGAAGGATTCACCGCGTTTGGCAATCAGACCGAGTCGATCGGTCAATTCCGAGACAGATAAACGACTCTCGATGTCGGTACGAGCTGACGTTGGAAATTAGCATGCTTCCTCCATTCGTTGTACTTCCTCTTCCCTCGCTTCAGTACACGCACGCATTCGACGTAACGGCTCTTGCTCCTTTTTCCTACCCGCTCGTACAAACAACAAACATTTTCTACGTTTAATCGATCGACGTTTTGCACTTTTATCAATTTCTGTCAGGGCAATCCTTCCCGAGAACGATGTTTCGTCGTTTATGGTCGCTCTTTCGCGGTTTCTTGCTCGACGGGCCGCGAAATTTTCTTCTTCCGGGTCGTGGAAACCGCGAAATCGACCAGATCTCCGATCGCGTTGGCGATTGTCATTCGTTTGTTGCGTTGTTTCCGAAACGGATACCAACGGAATCGACGAAACGACCGTGTTCCCGATCTCTTTTGCCCCGGTGTCGTTGACTCCGCGGTGTGTTACCGCGTTTTATCGAATCTACGTGCTCCGTTCAGCGGCCATTTAAATATTTATAAGGCTGGATCATACGAATTCGTTCTACGTCTGCGATCGCCTGAATTTTTTCGCGCGACACCGAGTTTTAAGAATCTTAAGTGGCGTACGGTGAAATATTGTCTCTGAAACAAAGGCAAGCACGATTCAATAGGAATCGTTGAAAAGTCGTCGATGCGATTCGGAAAAATGAGACGATCGTTGCTTCGGCTCGAGGTTGAAACCCAAGACTGGTCAGATTGGATTTTTCATCCGGCGGAACAACAACGAATCTCACGTTACGTCGTCGCGATCGATCGTCCTGCGAAAGAAATCCATCGTCCAGCTTGGTTTTCCTTTCGTATTCGCTTTCTTCGCGTTCCACGCGATCGAAATTGATCGAAAGAGAACAGCTCGAAAACGAAGTTGATTTCCCGTTTCTTCCCCGTGATTCGACAAAGTCCGCCCAGAAACCAACGCGTAAAAAGAGGATAACGAGAACGAGATTTGGCGATGTTTATCGGCGTTTGGCGCGCTCGCTCGCGCCGATAAAATCCGGTCTTGGGCCGCGCAATTAGCCGCGCGATCTGACGAAACGTTCACCGTGAGAACTAGGCGAACCTCAAATCGTACGCCGTCTGTGTCGCTTCGCGAAACGAGTTCTCTTTCGCTCGAAACGAGTTCTTGAGGACGCGTTAGCAGCGTGACCGAGGTTGCAGATGAAAGAGAAGAAAACGTAATCGCAGTATTCTCGCGATATACTGACGCCCGTGAATTTAACCCATTTCTTTCGTACTGTTCTCGCGACGTTGCGCACTTCCGTTTCGTTCCTACGTTGTGGTCCAATAACTCTGCCCCGAGTCTCTTTGCGTTAAAAGACTTACGTGTAATTCCTCGTGCACGAAACGACCATGATGGGTCTGTAATTAGCTTCAATTTTCCGTGTTGCCCCGATCGGTTCGTATAAGGTATTAAAAGTCGACAAGTTATTGGGTCTAGAAATTAATACCGCGGTGTCGGTTGTTTAATTGGACCCTACACCACGCTCCTATTTTTAGCTCTTAGTGAAAACTGGTCGTGTCGTACAACTAAATGTTAGAAATATTCTGCCCGAGCGGCTTTCGAGATTTATTTTTTTCTCTATTAGTAAACGAGTTAACCCTCTTATTGCAATCGCGTTAGCGAAAGTATATAAATAAAAAAGAGAACGCATTTAGCAAATACGGCGAATACGGTTGTGCAATATCAGATCCTAAAGTTGAATTATACAATTTCTATTTGTATTACTATCATTGAATTATATAATTTCTGTTTGTGCTATCGGTCTTTTCTAAGAGTTGAAATCTCGGTTCCAGCGCATTTTCGAATCGGTAACAGTTTCAAAGGGAAACAACGACGAAGCAATCTCGGTGAAAACATCGCTTGGCGTCCGAGTTCCCGATCCGTTGCGGTGGATGCATTTTCACGCGACCCGTGGATCATTTTCGTCCTCCCGCCTCTCTCTCTTCCGCGTATTTTTTTCCTCTATCCGTGTTTTACGACAATGCCACGGAAACGCGAGCACGCCAGTCGGTATGGCGTGCCAGATTTCCAACATCCTGCTGACACGCAACTCGCTCGTGTCTCGTCGCCGACGGAACCATAGTTCGATCGACATCGTTTACCCAGGGGCGTGTAACTGGAAACGAAACTGTTCGGAGACATTCATAACACATACGAAACGAACTCATTTCCACTAATAGAAAGCAAAGTTCATCGTCAATGAAACACTTGTAACAACAGGATCGTCGTAACGATCTCGGTTTCAGTTTCTATCTTGTAATTTGCACAATTTGCTTTGCTTTCCATGCCCGTGAAAGTGTCCGATCCGCGCGGTCGTAAACCGGACGGCGCGAATTAACTCGTTCGGATCGGTGCGCGTGAAAATCGATACGTCCATCGATCTGGCGTACAAAGTAAAACGGTATCGAACGATCGACAAATAATCCCTAGGTAGACTAGGTAGAATAAGGGAAACGTTGAACGCGTGGGGATTCGTGTCGCGTGAACAAAACTAACGGTGAATGCGAGAAACAGTCGAGCAATAAAGCAAATTGAGTATGATGGCACAATAAGATACAATGAACCGACTGGCCAACTGCCAGGGAAACGGACGACAGGCGGACTTTGCCCCCGTATCGCGGGCAACGTGGAAATCGATCTTGATCGCGTTCACGGTGCTCGATCGGATCTTCGCGAGGAGATGTGGGCCACCGATACGTCCAGAGACCGATCTAATCGTGACTACAGCCTGTTAACTGTTTTTATCCGCTTCGCGTTAAACGTTGCGACGTATCGTTGATTCCAACTCGGAGCGTAATCTTCGATCGCGAACTGTTCCGTACTCTGTGATTTTCTGCCTCTGGCTGCTCCTCGACCATCTTTACTTACAAGTGGGCGGCCACGGATGTGGGAATCGATTTTTAATCGACGCTAACGCATCTCATGTTGCTTTCCATGTGCACCGAAAACAGTACACGCTGCAAGGTTTACAAAATCTGCAAACTTTGCCTATTCTTTTCCATTTGCGTATTGATTATGTATTCGTTTATCTCTTAATGAGATCGTTTGACGTAGAAATGAGTTTCAGCGTGTACCGTTTCCGGTACACGTGACACGGGAACGTGTTAAGGGGATATTCGTGTCTAGCATACGTGTAAACTGCACGAAAGTTTGATCGATAAAGCCGTAAAGAAGATTGTTTGGCTCCGGGTCCGTGTGTGGGTAGCGAGGTAAACGTGGCCACGAAAACGAGGCGGCTGATTCATCCGATTTGCGAAAAAGGTAACACGCTTTGTCGATTCGTTCCGTCGGCTGATTCATGAACGTTACGGACCTGCTTACTGTTTTTTATTTAGTGCAACTGACGTTGTACGCAGTTTCTTATCAAAGGTCGATTACCCGTAAATAAATATATCAACGAACCGGGGAACCGGTGAATAATTTCCCGATCGAGTCCGTTCGTAAATCGGCTCGGTGATCCCGTTCGACTGGTCGAGACGTCGCCGGTTGCGCAATCCTGTTCGAGTTTTCTTCTCCTCCACGGTGTGTCGACGTCACTTTCTCTTCTCTCGTGGAAAATTATTATGTTCCGCAATTTCCGCCGGGTATCCTACGTACGTATCCGGTTGGAATGCAAGCGGACAGATCGCGTACAGGTGGTAACATAGGTGTGACCGACTGCAGAAACAGCGCCCAGGGATTTTGCAATAATCGAAGGTGTTGCGCGCGCACTCGTAGCCGAGCGTCGGAATATTCCTGTCTATACCTGTAACTTTTAGTCGGTAAAAGACCGATTAATAGGCTACCGTTCGGTAAAGAATATTCTTTGATCTTGACGATTACTCGTCGTAGCTGGTTGACCGTCCACGCACGGTTCGCGACCGAGTTTGCCGCTAAGGGGAACACTCGCATCTCTTGATCGCGAAGGATTGGTATTGAGTAAACATCGTGGGCGAGCGACGTGGGCACGTCTTTGGCCTGGTTGTTGCTTGAGAAACGTTCGCTGGCTCCAGCGTTAACATTAAACAAACGGTCCTGATCGTACCAATCGACCGTTCCTCCAGTTTGTTGTCGATTCGCGGAGGGAAAGTGCAGAAAATTTCTCGCGAATTCGAAATCCCCACACAGGCGGCGGATCTTATCGACCGTTTCCGCGAAACGACGCGAAAGAACGTCGTTTCTTCGCCGTCGCGATACAGATTCCGCGCATTGTGTCCGTGACAGTTGCTCGAGGCCGCTTATCGCACGCGAACGAAATCGAGCCCGCGATTTCGTCGAAAGGATGGAAGGTCGCGTGAGAAGCGGTTGGGATCTCGAAGATCTGCCTCTGCTGTGAAATCCTGAGAAAAACGACAGACGTTAAACGCGAAAACTAAGCAAGCGAGATTAGCAATTAGGAGCGAGCGCGATTGTTCGTCGATCGAACCTCGGAGATAGCCTCTGACCCGTGCAAAACATTTCTTTCGGAGTTATGAGCTCCTGGTTTTTAATAAATCGTAATACAATACTGTAGTAAAAGAGTTACGAAATTCGAAGCCACGAAAGCTGGTTTTAATCTCGTTACGAGACCCAGCTGTTGGCTGCTTTGACGAATTGGTATCCAGCAGAATAATTTCCAGACTTCTTAAAGTCCAGACGTTAAGCGACCCTCGACGATCGTGGGATTCGTTGGTTGAATTCTCTGTGAAACGCTTGCAGGGGCTTCGCGACCGGTAATTCGAGTTCCCGGTGCCCTATGACGTTGATCTCGCGACCGTTCGAAAATCCCTGCACTGAAGGGAGAACGGATCGATCGTCGTTGTAGCGTGTATTTCGCGTCGAGATCGAGGGGAGAGGATCCGAGCATCATGGTGGTGTCTCACCGCGAGGGCAGCATCTCGTCGAACATACGCGCGATAATCGAGCAGCTGAACCTGAACCCGGTGGAGAGGAGACGATTGATCGACCGGACCAAGCAGGACACGACGCGATGCAAGAGCTTCCCGAGCGTTCAGACCACGGCGAAGATCAGCATCGGCGTCTACGGTTGCAAGGAGCAGGTCGAATACAAGATCCCGGCGCCGATCAGGCGGATGTACAAGCTCGAGGATCGCTCGAAACCCAAACCGGAAACCGGGCAAAAGATCGCGATTAGAAGAGAGGCAAAGGACGACGCGATCGAGGTAATCGATCACGAGGGATTTGGCAATCCTCGATTGTCGCGTAATCACGCTCGATTTATCGTTGTTCCATTCGCGAGTCCGTGAGCATTTTCACGCGTGTAATTTGTCGCTTTGGTCTGGTGGATTATCCGTGTCGACTCGAACGGGATTTAATGCTGAAATACTGGTTAAGCTACGTTTAAGAAAAGTCATTTTTACTGTCCAAATGTTCGATTCGACGCGTACTCACCTTGCAATAATTCCTCGCGTAACGAGCTTTGCGGGAGAAAATGCTCACGGATTGGCGAACCATCCCCAATGCTGTAATAAAGTGTTACGTGAATCTGGACGAAAGGACAAGGCCAGCGTGGACAAGACGTTCGGATCGATAAGATCGGCGCGTAAAATGGAGGATCGGTCGAGGCCGAAGCCAGAAAACAGACGGATGATCCTTCAGGCTAAGAAAGAGCAACCCGTACGTGCCGAGGATACGATCGAGGTAATCGATCAGATCCCGCAACTTTGACGCTAATAGATACGAGATAGAATCGTTCGCTTTGATTTGTAACGCAAACACGCGTCGCGGTCGCCGATTTAATAAAGACACGCGGCTGCTTTTAATCGCCCCCGCGACATGCTATCAGTTGTTTACGACCACTATTCGATTCGATGTGTCCGTCAAATGATAGGATAAAGCGGAGGATCAGTCGCCGGGATCCGTTAGGGCTCCGTGCAGGATCGAGGATCGACCACGCTTGAAGCCGGAAGCGAGGCAGAGGATCCCACCGGTCATCAAAGAGGCTGCTCCACGGATCGAGGAGACGATCGAGGTAATCGATCGACCATCGAACGAGACACAGTACTCCAATTGCTTCGTAATACGTATAAAAATAGTTGTAAGACCGTTAAATCCGTCCCCTTTCCTATATTCAAACGCTCTGTCAAGCGATCATCAATGTTAATCATCGTGCAAGATTGATTGTATTTGTTTGGCAGAGCATTCCAACGGTGGAACTGGGGCCGTTTGTTGCCCGGTTACGTTTCGAGCGATAATAAGGACCGGTTGCAGGTCGCGGAGTGCACGGTAGCACAAACGAAACCTTTTCTCGGTGAAGAAGTGTCTTTCGAGACGGCACCTGCAACCGGTTCCGAACGATCGCGGTTAACTGGCTGCACTCGCTCGCCCCGATAGCGGTTAATACCGTTATGGTCGGCGCTTTGCACGCGCGAGCCGAAAGGCGAGAAACAATGTCGCGAATAATTCGTTCGATGTTCCCGTAAATCGGAAAGGCTCGTTGGCAACGTAACACCGATCTAAAATAGTTCAAACCGGTTTAATCCGGTCAAAACTGGACTTTTAATAAACTGGGTCAACGTTAATGTGCCTTGTCTCTTTTTCCAGAACTCAACGTCGTCGAAGGACGCGATCGATCGAGTTATACCTGTGGCCAAAGAAGACTTACGTGAGTATCGCGTCGACATCTTTTAACGGGATGTTTGTCGATCGAACGAACTTGGTTGCAATAAGATAAATGTCATTAGTCTACATATAATAAGAGAATAGTACGTTTATAAAGCGCAATCGATAACAGTATTTTAAAGTGTGTCGTCACGATGTTCATTTCGTTTCGAAAGGCAAGAACGACTAATAGACTAATCGAACGCAGCTTTCGTTTGCCAAACAGCGGAATTAGAGAGCGCGAGCTTGAACCATACAGCGGCCCATCACCGAATCTCGGTGAGGCCAAAGAACCGGAGGCCTCCGAGACGCACAACTTCGCAGGCCGCGAACACGTCTACGTCGACGATTACAACCATCGCGGAGGACTCGTTGGATAGTTTGGAGCCACATCCGGCCAGCGTGAGCAGCGCCGCGTCATCGCCCACGGAGCCTAAGAACATAACCGTCGCGAGGAAATCGTCGAGTCGATTATCGCGCACGTCGGACATATTCGAGGAACTGGAGTCGAAACTGCCGAGGAAGCCGTCGAGCAGCGTGGCCTCCTTGTCTCCGGACAGTCTGGACGCCATGAACACGTCGAGGACGAGCGTGGAGACGAACGAGGAACAGCCGGAGGCCCGGCCGATCGTCAGGAAATCCTCGAATCGGACGCCCAAGAGCTCGGAAATGTTCGAGGAGCTGGAATCGAAGTTACCTCGCAGGAGATCCTCCAACCGATTGTCGAAATCCCCGGACAGCCTGGAAGTGACGTCCTGCTGGTTCTCCAAGTCGACCGAGGGCTTCGACAAGCTGATGGAGTACGAGGAATCAAAGCCAGTCGTCCGAAGGTTGCTCAACCCGATCTCGAAGTCGTCCGATCGCGTCTCTAAATCCTCCGACAGCCTGGAGGCCATCGAGGCGTTGACCAGCGACGAGTCCATCGAGCGTAGGAGAAGCAGCTTCGAGTTCCGCGCGCGCAGAACGTCGAAAAATATTTCCAAGTCCTCGGAGAACTTCGAAGCCCTGGAACAAGCTCAGGCCGGCACGGACACCATCGTGCAGGAGCTGCAGAAACGGAGCAGCATCTCGGACATCAACTTGTCCAGGGGGAGGCGATTGTCGAAGAGCATCTCTAAATCGTCGGAGAGCTTCGAAAGGATCGAGATCAGTGAAACGAAGGACACGGAGGAGGATAGAGACAGTTTTGGTAAATGCTGCAGGAGATCGTCGAAGAGGATGTCCTTCGAGAGCTCCGACAATTTGGAACTGGACGACCGACTGGAGAACAGAAGGATCAGGAGGACACCGAAAAGAATACCGAGCACCAGTTTCGTGGACATCGTGCCCGCGGACGATCAGGAGGAAGAGAAGAGACCGATGCCGGTCAGGAAATCGTCCAGGCTACAAAAATCGTCCGAGAGCTCGGAACTCGGTAGCACCGACACCCTGGACTCGGAGAGAAGAAACAAATCCTCCGAGAGTACAGAGACCCTCGACAGTTTGGAGAGAGACCTGGACCAGGACAGGAAGCAAGAGGAACTTGCGGACGGTGTTATGGACAAACGCGAAAAGAACGTGAGTAGTTTTATCAGTGTTATAGAAAGGGTTATTCCAAGACACGCGAAAGATAATGGTGCATTTCTTTTCGTAGGACTCTTGGATCAACAAGAATATACTGTCGACCGATTCGGAAGAAATCTCTGTTGCTGACGGATCCGAAGACTCGAAATCGCTAATCTCGCCGGACAAGTTCTATTGGCGACAGTCGTCCGAGTCGAAGGAAAACATCGACATCCACCAGCTTCTAGCCATCACGATAGTTACCAGAATGACCGATAACGGCAACAACCAACGAAGCTCTGTGATTTATCCGAAAAAGAAGCAGCAGATGACCGGCTCGCAACCCACTTCGCCGGTCGCCAAGCAGGAAGATAACAAGATGATCTTCGACAATCTCCTCGTCAGCAAAAACGACGAAGACCTGCAAAATATGCTTAACGGGAATATATCGGAGGTGTCTACCGACACTAAAAGCTTCAAGGAGAAGCTGATCATGTTCGAGAAACTTGGGAAATGAGCTGTACGTTAAGCAAGGTACGCGCTCGCGCGCGCGTCAATTATATGCAAAACAAACCGCCACATACGCTCGTTTAACTGATCTTCGGTTATCGAGATACGCTTTGAACGATCGAATTTGAGAGGAAGAACTGAAAGAAAACGAGACGAAATTGTACGAAAATATCGATCTTCTGTTTAAACACCGAAACGACACAACGCCTTTATTCAGCGAACTATTTTATATACATTTTATTTGTAGATGAGAACAAGCTGGGGGTGATGAAGATACAAAGATCGAAACTGTTCGTCTGGTCAAGAGGAGACAATAACGTAATTTTCTGAAACTTTTTTATAATATTTTTTCATACGAAATTTGTTCGTTTCATCGTCGTAAGATAAAAGCGTGAGAAGGAAATCGATATTGCGAAAAGGTTTTAAGTTCGTAACTGGTTATAAACCGGGTTCGAACCGTTACGTTGTAATTAATTATTGAAAATCGTAATTTTATTTAATTTCTTCCATTGCCGTATTTGTTTCTTTTTGTTCGTAACAAAAGTCGCGTAGAACGAGAGATCACCGGATTGTATCCGGATCCAGTATTAGATGGTCGCACTTACGAATTCGTAAAAACAGTTTGTAAGCGTTGTCGCGCTTACATGAATTCTTCTAGCGTAGGAGCGTAGCGTTTCGTGAAACTTGTTGTACAGTAGTTTAGGGGTGCGAGTAAATGTGTTTCATTCCATTGTGTAAATATACAAAGTGGACCCCCGTTGCAGAGTTAACGCGATCGTGAACGAGAGAAATTATCAAAGAAAGAGGCACGAATTATCGTTCGATGTCTATGAAACGAACACAGGGTACGTTACAAATTAAAAACGTTGTTCGAAATCGATCATATCTAGAGACCTTTGAGGTTATCTATGGAAAGCGTTGACTTTCCGTGCCGATTCACTTACTTCCTGTTTATCGACGTTCGCGACACGCGAAATCGACAGAGAAACTCTACTATCTATTGTTCGGAAACGACGTAAACGTTTCTTGTTTATTTTCACGAATATACACGATACGTACGAGTCGGTTGCGCTTGAAAGCGTCGGAAGCAGCCTAATCTAAGCTGGTGCCCTTTTGTAACATTATCATCGGGCCTTTGATATAAAAGTTCACTATGACACGCCGTGAACGCGGTAATACGAACGCAAAGGGAAACTCGCTTACGTCCGTGAAGCATCCGACATTTTCAACCACGAAAGCCGAGCTCGTCTTTTTTGATCTTTCAACACGAATGTTCGAGGCGATACATTCCATGTTGAAATCAAACGAATTGTGGAGCTCTTCGTTGCGTAAGTTGCAGGGAGAAAGCAGGATCATCATAGGGTGGAAAAAGACTACAGAGCGTGTCGTCTCTGTCACGCGGCAACCTCGTGGCAGACGAGATACTTCTTTTCAGTCTTTTAAGTGCCTTAACGAAGTAATGAGAATGTAATCGACTGGATGTAATGCTGAATAAGCAGCTCAGAAACGTAATATCACCTCTATCCCCCCACCTTTACTTTTTTAGTTCTCTAGTTGATTGTAAACGTCTCAGACTCCAAAAGATACCGTGTAGATCGTTAGATTAAAGAGATAAATAGAGAATCGAGTTAACCGTCGCTATAACGTTGTAAGAACTCGCATAATTGAGAAGATATATATACATATATATACAAATATGTATATATGTATGTATGTCCTGTATCACACGTAATACAGGAAGAGCAAATCGCCCGTTATTAATGTAAATAAAGCTGCCATCGTGAATTACAGTTCGACAACAGATTTTTCTTTCTCTTTATTGAACCCGCATACCAACACACCAGTACACCCGGCGCATCTTTAAACAGTTACAAAATACCTCGCTGATTGATGATCGACAGTATTAATACGTCTCTACATTACACACATACACACATGCGCGCACACGCAGATGGTATTTAAATATTCCAAAAAAGAAATGCTTCCTTCAACAGGATTTATATCAACACGCGTAGATCACGTAGATTGATTGTGTCGTTCGAATTGCTTCATAAAAATTTGTTTGGTACAAAAAGATCAGGAATGTATATAACTGTGACACAATATTGGCAATGACGGCGTAACAACGATTTTAATGTACGTATCACGGATATTAAATTGTCTTTCAACGATCTTCTCTACTGTTCGAAGCAAACAACGAGTTCGTCGCTAGCTGTTGCCAACATGTTATCGGCGGCGAATTCCATTTGCTTAATTACTCCAAGGACGAATAACCGATCGCAGTACGTCGTTCGATGAAACTCTGTCTTTATGTAACACGCAAGGGATGGCCAGGCTCTCGCTGAGGCTTTATCAGTTGTGCTTATCGTTGACGGTAAAACAAACATGACGTTAATCTCGACCATGCAACTCCTTAAATTAACCGTAACGTGTTAAGCGTTCGCAAAATCTTACAATTTTATCTTAAGAATTAAATGTCTACCGTGTTAAATTTCTTTGTCGTGCATTGCATTATGATCGAAGTGCAGCAGTGACACGCGGAAAGTATTGGAAAGCTTGAAATGAAAAAAATTATAATGAACAAGATATAGAAGTTACACCGATAGTCTACAAATATTATTACAGTCAAACTATAATGCGATCACCGGGATTATATTGAACAAATTTGACGAGACTCTGGCAACGTGGCTGTACGCGCTATCGGTATGTATCTTGTTCATTACGAGCATTCAAATATTTGCTTGCAAACGTTGAAAACGAGTAAGTGGAAACAAGCCTGACGTTGAATGAATGTACGCAGCCGTTATTAATCCTTGCAACTTTTACGCTTTATGTTTCGATATCACACACTGTCTCGTGTATCTCGCCTGACGAGATTTACAATTCGTCGTGTGTGTCAACGGACTCCGTGCTGAGATTGCATAGGGCAGGTGTAGAAAACTCCATGCTGTACTCGCATCGGCTAGGTTCAGTCACTGAGACTAGTTTGTTTTCTTTACCACAACTTAGATCAATGATTGTGGAACGCGCCGGGCCGTTCCAACAGGTGAGCCCCCTTTGGTACTTCATCTTGGAGTACTTTTGATCTTTAGGACCGATCCAGTCGTACCAATGACCCAAGGTGATATCGTTGCCACCGGATTTAGACCTCTGCGTCGTTTTATCGAACATGCACAGCGTGTAGACGTACTCCAAGTCCGTGTACTCGAAGCATTCTCCGTCCAGAGGCGCGAATTCCTGATCAGGACCGTAGTCGCGATCTAGTTTCTCTTCGAGCTTCCTAATCTCTAATAGCAAATCGTTCACGGATCTCTCTGCCGCCTGGAAATTCTCTCGAGCACTCGTGGCTTCATCGACCAAGGCTTGGGTTTCTTCGTCGTACTGAACGGCTGGTTCCTCGACTTTTCCCTCCTCGTCGCCCGTTGCCTCTTCTCGCTCGCCACCGTCGTCTTCCCCTTTATCGTGCTCCGCTAGTTCCTCCGCAGGTTCGTGTGCCTCTTCTTCGTCCTCGTTAGATTCGCCCGGTTTGAACATACCTAAAATAACGTGTTAATTGAAATAAACAATCTGGAATAAAAACAGTAATCTACTCGTTTCTGCTAACCTTGTTCCAACATTAAGAAAGGCTTGACGTTTGCCCAAACAGAGTCGATAAACTCTCTAAGATTAACTTCCTTCTGGTTGTTC
Source organism: Colletes latitarsis (assembly GCF_051014445.1). Taxonomy (NCBI): domain Eukaryota; kingdom Metazoa; phylum Arthropoda; class Insecta; order Hymenoptera; family Colletidae; genus Colletes; species Colletes latitarsis. The sequence goes on along the minus strand of NC_135137.1, from coordinate 39,072,037 downwards.
AAGAAATACAGTGCCTCTTCCTCGGTCACAACTCCATCCTTGTCTTTGTCGAATGTTACTCTGGTTCTGAGTTCTATGATCGTTACAGTATTACTGTTATCAGAGTCCAAAAGTTTAAAGTAATCTTCTGCTTCTGATTCTTGCAGTTCTTCCTCCTCCTCTCCTTCTTCCACAGCAGGTTGTTCCGGTTCTGCTGGTTTGTATTTCTCTAGAGCAGCTGTTTCTCGTTCCTCCGCTTGAGTCTTTAACAGTTCTTTCTCCTTCTTCACAAGCTCTGCTTCTTCGTAATCGGCTCTGAGTGCCACCAGACGACTCTGATAATCGTTCTTTAGTTGTTTGCCCTTGGCGATCAACTCTGCCCTTATTTTGTTACCTTCTCTGATCAGATCCTCTGCTTTCTGCTGTTTTATTCTGGCTTCTCTACCAAGCTCGTTGCAATTATTTGGGCATTCCTTGTTCGAACGATATTCGTCGCTGCCGTCGCAACAATCGCACACGCCATCGTTTATCCAGGTAGAGGGTATATAATGGGGTTTGTGACCGGTGTTTTCGCAGTAAAAGGAGCCATTGCTGCAAGCGGGTGTACCTGGCTCGTCGCTGCCGTCAGCACAATCGCAATAATTATCGTTGACGCGCGTAAACGGTATCAACAGGCTTCCGTCGAGACACTGGAAGTCGCGGTCCGGCGAGTACAACGAACTTTCCGTGTTAGGTATGCCACGAATTTGCAGCACTTTAGTACCGGCTACGTGGCCCAATAGAATCAACAGATTGACCGACAGAATAAGTACCAGGCATACCCCGTGATCGTTCATCATCGTTCTCCTCGATAAGTTACTGCTACTATTGGAGAATGTTTTCACCCGCGAAAAACTGTCCGATACTCTTTCGGCGAAAACTAGCAATTTTTGAGGTTCGAAACGGTAGGACACGAGCCAGAACACGCACGCACACTCGTGCACGCCTACACCTACTCCGTAGGCACGATATGCGTTTTGCGTTACAACGAGGTAGATGTACTTCACTATGCCGACAAAACGATACAACCTGTGGCGCTACGTTTGCACACGAGGCGGTTCTTTCGGTTGCGTAGTCATCACATTCTTTCGACAATAAACGATCAATGTGTAGCTATGTCTGTCCGTATACCGTACTCTAGTCTGTATATATTACACAGCTTTATGTTACAATACGGACAACTGTGCCGTGCGTATCATCAAGTTATCAAGTAATGAACGTATAATTATTAAAAAATGCACGATAATCGTCACAGTAGTCGAAACAGCAGTAGCAGCAGCAGTACTTGTTAACAGGAGGTGTACATTCTACAAGGTACAGGACAATAATTGGTCATATCATTAGTGCAATCCATATGCACTGATCATGTTACGGAAGCTCGATAAAATCGAAGCATTTCAAATTTGTATTGTTCCGACCTCAAGTCATAGACTATATTGAGTTACGCAGAGTGTTTGCTTAGACGTAATAAGCCAAACTTGGCGCTATTCGTGGTGTGGCTCACAAACAAGGTGCGATAGCATATTTTGTTCAGAGATCCCAGGTCTTGCATGCGTCAATTTCTCTACCTACAGTAAGAGATGCAGGATTCAGCACCCGGTGTACTACTCACACATGCCAGATCACGCGTACATGAGCTCCTGAAGTTTTGGAAAGCCGACAAAGGCAAACTGGCACATGCTCTCTCTCTCTCTCGATTCTTGAGTAGCAGTCGAGAGAGCCGCCCAAGTTGCGTGGAATAGTTCGTTACTTTCAACGATAGATGGCGCTTATTTTTCGACCTCAAACCCCCTGGTGCTAAAACGCCCAAGTTTGTCGTGGAATAGTTCGGTACTTTCAACGCTAGATGGCGCTTATTTACCGACCTCCAGCCCCCTGGTGCTAAAACGCCCAAGTTTGTCGTGGAATAGTTCGATACTTTCAACGCTAGATGGCGCTTATTTACCGACCTCCAGCCCCCTGGTGCTAAAACGCCCAAGTTTGTAGTGGAATAGTTCGTTACCATCAACGCTAGATGGCGCTTATTTCTCGACCTCAAACCCTCTGGTGCTAAAACGCCCAAGTTTGTCGTGGAATAGTTCGTTACCATCAACGCTAGATGGCGCTTATTTCTCGACCTCAAACCCTCTGGTGTTAAAACGCCCAAGTTTGTCGTGGAATAGTTCGTTTCGTCCACGCTAGATGGATTTCTCGACAAACTTGGACGTTTTAGCACCAGAGGGTTTGACGTCGAGAAATAGGCGCCATCTAGTATTGAAGGTAACGAACTATTCCACGACTAACTTGGGCGTTTTACCATCCGGATTTTCCAGTTGTTCAAGAGCGAGAAGGCAAATGTTAGCCTTTCTCTCTCTACTCCCACGAGACTCTGGCACCTCTGCCTATAGTTTGAGACATCATGTATAAAATTTATATATTTTGCGTGGGTAGATAGGTATGCACAAGCGACGCGTGCTTTCAAGGTTAAATGCGTTTCTAGTGAGCGTCGTGGCGCGATATTATGAGAGAGACGATAACTCGAATGATTCTCTTGAATTTGAAAATTGATCGTGTTACTGTGGTCGCGTCAACCTGTCCGTTAGTGGGCAGGCACGCTACTGCGTAAAAAACAGCAGTGTACGTCTCCGCAGTTTGACATGTGACCGGTTTAAAGTTTCACACGTAACAATAATAATTCGCTCCTCGCCCTACTACTAGATGCAGTTTCGAGGCTGCCGTGCTTTAGGTTATGTTGTGTTTATATCGTAGCCCGTGCAAACCGATTCTTAGTCATTTTTATTACGTCGCGGACATCTCTCTCAGGAGAGGTTCGGTACGGGCGCCGTGCTACGAAATATGAGAAAGCATACAAACAGTTCGTGCGTCGTGGACCAATTAGAATACCATTTGATGATACTCTGTCGTTACGTTCTGTTGCACTAATTTGATACACGGGCCAAGGTTTGCATTTTTTTTTTTTAGTAATTGTATGCACGTACAGCAACATATATGGTACATATGCATATGTAGGTGCGCTGTGTATATGCAATCGCATATTGTCTAGATTTATTCACTTTCGATATTTCGTAATTCCGAGAATCGAAATGCATTGCCGTTTTCGAATTGATTATATCATCGAATTTATATTAGTAACTGAATTCATTAGACGATATATAATCAATTAATACTCGTTCTTTTAATTAAAGCACCTGTGTTACAAAACCTTGTCCTATTTTTGTAAACTGTTGTATATATCTGTATTCAACCACCAAAGCCCTGCATTCCTGTTGCTTTTAGACATATGTTGTGTAGCACAGAATTGGGCAAATGTAATCAGATTACATTTTGTCCGACTCTGGTATAGTAACACTTGTACAATCATTTTAACATCTTGCTGATCATTTGCTAATTACAGAACAGTAAATTTGAGTAAAGCTGTTGTATTACAGGTACCATAAGGCAAGGTAATGAACCTAGGACTATCGCCGTACGATGGTTTGGAGAAAGAGTCAACTTCTAATAATGCATTGGAAAATGGAGGTGGTGCTACAAAAAAATTGGCTAGAGGTATATCTAGAGCAACAGAAAATGCAGCTATTGTCTCTTATGCCCGTTCTCAGTTAGCTACTATAGGGTCGTTAGATACCCCAGAGTTCACATTTTCGCTTCCTGACCTAACTGTATATCCAGGTAATTCATTTGGTAATTCACTACACTGATCATGAAAGTGTTTACTTTGTTTCATTGTAATGATTTATTAAAAAATTATATTTAGATTCATTTCGTCAATTTTTGGAGAAAGATCTGATAGAAGGTGGGTGTTTGACTTCTCTGGAAGCTGCTGGTCGTTTAAATTGGTGGTGTGGAGGTAAACATGGAAGTAACAGAGTTCTATGGCCTTTGGCAACATCTGGGGATGGCAACTGCCTCTTACATGCAGCTTCCCTTGGCATGTGGGGCTTTCATGATAGGCTTCTTACATTAAGAGAAGCATTGCATAATACTTTAGCTAAAGGAGAGTACAGACATGCATTGTTTAGACGATGGAAATGGCGACAAATGGGTTTAAATGCAGCTGCAGGATTATCCTATACGGACGCGGAATGGTTAACAGAATGGCAAACCATTGTAGATATGGCTTCTCCTATCTTTAGAAATCAAACTGCTACATCTTATCAAAGTCTCGAAGAAGTTCGTAAAATTTTTATATTTTATTTTAGAAGATACTGGTTTCGAAATATTAACGATGACTACATTTTTACAGGTGCACGTATTAGCTTTAGCTCATGCTTTAAAGAGGCCTATATTAGTTATAGCTGAAACTATGTTAAAGGATGCTGAAGGTGTAGCTTTAGCTCCGATTCCGTTTGGTGGAGTGTATTTGCCGTTAGAAGTACTACCATCTTACTGTCATAGAACACCATTGATTCTAGCATATCATTCAGCACACTTTTCGCCGCTCGTCATTGTCGACGGGGCAAGCGATTTTGGAGATGGTTCTAGCGAAGGTGTTAGCATACCTCTAGTAGACCCAGACACAGGTCAATTATTACCAGTTTTATTCGCGGTAGATCCCGGTCCCGACTGGGATTGGCAAGAAGGATCTCGAGACTTATTGCCTTGTCAGCAAGATACGGTACCTAGTTCAGCAATTTGGAACACAATTCTACCATGTATTCAAATACAATTACGTGTATTTATGTTTAGATGGAAATTTTATTACGAGAGTATTTGGACTGTGAATACCAAAATTTCACGTCCGAAGAAATGGAGAGGCTATCCGACACTGACGGTTCGCTGTCTAAAACGGCAAAGCAATTATTAGGCGTTGCTAAACAATTTGGATCGATTGGCAAATCCGTTAGTAAAAGACTGTGGTCTATGGCAAAGAGACCAAAAAGCCCACCACCCACGGCGGGCGGACTTTCCACGGAAGGTTTATTATGTGTAAAAATCAGAAGTAGACGTCATCAGTACGTGGATCAGATGCTTCAAAATTATCTTCAATGTGCTCACGCAAGGTTTTACGGCTTTTTAAATACATTTGTTCCCGTTTCAGCTACAGAAAATAATAACTTATTGATTATATAATATTGTATAGGTACCTGCAGGATCATAAGGTTGACGAGACTGGTAGTGAAATGAATTACGGCGCTGGTAAATCCAAATTTTATGCTGCTAGCGACAGCGGAAGTCACGCAAGCGTCAGCAAATTGTTACCTATTAATCCAAATAAAGATCGTACTCTTTATCTTTCGAGGTATATTTTACAAAGCACAGCGTATTTTTACTAATTATTGCTAATAAGTGGTTTCAAGCGATTGTTTCTTACAGATCTACCTTTTACAATGACCAAGTATCGTCCGAAAAATTGGAGCCAGAACCATGGAATGATAGCAGTGGTAGTCTCGGGGTACGTGTTAATACATCGTTCGTTACAAGTTACGAAAGTTAATTATTTGAAAAATTTTTCAGGCTATTGTTAAGGAATGTCGCAACGAGCAATGTCGATTCTATGGTTCGGCGGAAAATGATTACTATTGTTCTCAGTGTTGGGCGAATCGACGTTACCGCTGAAGAATTAGTCACAGTGGGGCATGACAATAATAATACTTTACTATTGTTCGTATTAAATTATGTATAATCAGATTTAGACGTAACACTAGCCATTTTACCGTGAAGCTTAAGAAAAATAATCGACCCGCCAGATTTTCTTCTTCCTGCAATATCGAGTAATCCTGTAACATTATTTTTGTATTTAATGGCATTCATCTATTTCAAAAGCATATCAGATATACAGGGTTCGATTTTCATCGATATATATATATACACTATATGCCTTTCGTGTGTAGCTTATGAACCAGCCGTTCCAAAGAAGAAGTTATATTTTCAAATAGCAGTAAATCAGTATTTTCAGGACGGACGAATAAAAAATAATTCACGACTTCTTTGCACGTGCCTTCTGTCGCGTATGTTATGTAAATGACAAAAAAAAAAAGATGAAAAAACAAACACAACGATAATACTCGATTTTCAAATGCTGCGACGGGAAATTCGTTTTCCCCGCAATAATCTATCGCTTTTAATATAATGCTTTGTACTTATGAACTGATCGCGTCTCTCTCGTACATTGGCTCGTCGAGCGAGATTATTTAGAAAACCGTGATCCCGAGATGTTAAAGTGATATCCAAATCGTTCTTTATATTTAATCTCGTTGCCTGTTGGCAATTACTACTCGTGTAAAGCTGTGTGAAAAATAAAACATATTTTTATATTCTGTGTACCTCCCGATCACTTCCCGTCGTTAACGAAATATATTTCGTTCCATACTATTGTACAAATCAGAATTATGTAACCTCTAAACTGTACCTTATATTTATATTAATAAACGATAAAAATCAAAATACATATTTTCCATTAATTCCATTAATTCCTTAATTTCTATAAATTCGAAAGTTAAAAGTATTATTTGAATCTAATGAAGTTATTCAACCATTTCTCTATGCATTATTTAATGTAGTTAATAAGTTATAAACGATTACTTGTGATTACTGGAAGCGATTCTTATGCCAAAATAGTGTCGCCATCTAATATCAGGGATTCGTGCTGCTAAAATCATGCCAGGATCACAGAATGTTATAGAAGGTATCCGGAGTACAGGTTCCCCTACTCCTGGTACTTCTGCTACGCAGTACCTTGATTATTTACTAATGACTCTTTTTCTGGAATTAAAATATGAATTTTTAGAATCGAAGAATGTAGCATAGACCCTTGGCAACATTCAAGGATACTTTCTATAACCACTCCGCCCGTAATTAACAAGTTATTAACGATTATCGGAAGTCGGAACATCTACGGCTTGTATTACTGTCCGCTTTAATCGATGAATTTATCAACTTTTCAACAATAACACACATATTTTCGCTATCAGAGAACCAAGTAGACATCCCTTGCAGCATTCAAGGATCGATTTTGTAACGATCCTCGCTCTAATTAATTAGTTATTAGCGATAGATCCGTAAGGTGTCGCGTTAAAAGGTTAGAAACAGCGTGCCGACTTCCGATATTCGTTAATAACTATTTAATAACACATGCCATGGTTAGAATAGATATCCTTGAATCTTGCAAAAGGTCTACACTATATTCTTCAATTTCAAAAGTTCACATTTTAATCACAGGAAAGGCGTAATTAGTAAATTAAGGAGCAGTGGTTATATGATACTGCCAATAATATTAACTATCAATCTAAATTTTTATCAATTTCTTACCTAAATATTCCTTTTCTGCATACTGTATTTTCTAGAGTTGTTTGTTTTAATTTTCACTAGATTTAATTAAGATGCCTTTGGTACAGGCATAAACAAAGTATGGGATAGATGTCACAAGCTATATTTTTTCGTAACACATGGATTAAGGGCACAGACAATGCATAGTGAAGATGCGTAAAGCAATCTTTTTTCGTGTGACACAGACAAGGAATGCATGAGTTCAGCTCCAAGGTGAAGACGAGAGACCGCGGTTTAAGATATAAAGACAGCGTGTCCGAGCTTTCAAAACACATCAGTATCAGATTACTTCTTCTGGCTCAGGAATGCCAGCAATGGTAAGAATAAAATCACTTTCGAAAAATATTCTAGAATACACAATAAATAGGTACAGACGTATAATAGACTTGGACAGTATTTATATAAATTAAAAATTCATACCAAAAGCATTGACTAAAATTTCGATTAAAAATTAATATACTTCAATCGATCTAGTTACTTGTGTGTCGATTAACAGATCGATATTGCATCTTGAAACAGCGCCTGTGATTGGCTGTCATTCATTCTGACGTCACAAGGATATAAAGACAATAAATCATTAATTAATCGTTTATCTGATATCTTTTTGTATTTATTATATTTATTTTATATATTTCTTTTATTTATTATGAGTTTTATTATGAGTTTAATCTTTCGAAGATACTACGTGACTCCTTCATCCCACTCCCCACCCCTCGCGCGGGAGATGCGTCCGATCCTGTCCGTTAGTCTTCGTCTGGAAAGTGGTGTGATAAGTGCGTTAACGGTTTCGCGTCTAATTAGATACGAATTTTTTATTTTTAACGGTTTTTATTCACTTCGTCGTTCTCCATCGATGCATTTATACAATATTAATAAGTGTCTGTTAGCAAATTTGTGTTTTATTTCTGTGAGAGCCCGTAATTACAATTGAAGCACATGGGACGCTCAAGCGTGGTCAAACTACGGTCACGCAGTCGACGCGACGCCATAATGCTTTGAGAATTTGTGACCACGTTTCGACAGGAAACCTGTATTTATGCGAAAAAGAATACTTGGCGATGCCCACGTGCGAAAAATGTAAGTAACCTTCGTATTTTGTTCCGAGTACGCTTAAAAATAATTGTTTGATCGAAATTTTCCTACATCAAGTTTTCGAGTACGGTCGAAACCTTTTCGTTAAAACATTTACTCTTTCTTTCGACAGGATCCTAACATCTCATCGTCGTAGTTGTGGATCTAGAGAAAGTCGACGATGATTTTGCTGCTGACATTGATGCTGACTTCGTTACTGACTTCGCGATGACTCCTACTAGCAGACATCGTCGTCCGGATGCTTGTATTCTACAATTGGTGAGTCGCACGCCATTTTATTTCCTCTGGTCCCCAACCATGTTGTAGGATGAAATATCCGAATTAACACGGGTGACCAGTTATATACTTAGTATTTTTACGCGTTTACTTCTCAGAATAGTGTCTGGGAATTACAATGCAGTTGTATTAGCTGCATCAGCTGCTAGTCTTCAAAGCTAGAAACAGCTGTTCCTGGTTATCAATCGCAATTTACTTTTGACTATTGAATTTTCAATCGATTGGTTTCTTCAATGAAATTAATCGATTGATGTCTAACCGTGGACCGTGCAGCATTAAAAAACCGACGTATCCCTGTAATTTCATTTCCTGCCACAATAAGCGCTACGATCGTTTTCCATAGCTTGTTGGTAACGTTGTGGGTGCGAGTTCTGAAATATCGACCGTCATTCGTCCTTTTTAGCTGTTGGTAATATCTGGTTTGTCGAAACACAGATAAGGTATATGAGTAGACTTTTTACCTTATGGACTTTCGCGGTTGAATCTGACTACCATACCGACCTGAAAATTCGGAGCTGATTTTAGCGGTCTCTTCTCATGGATGGCGGTCAGTTGAAAAACTATTCACTGAATTAGCATTGATGGGTAGACAGCTGTAATGTGAGCGCAAATACATGTGAGTTGACTATGGAAGGGATTAAAATTTATTTTTTTCGACACCATCGTCGAGTACGTACTCTGTATGGAGTTCACATGCAGCGATTGGTATTCTGATTAATGATTAATACCATTACCATCGCGACATCGCGTTTTACGGGCAAAAAGACAGATTTCTCTCGCATCGCGAACGTCACCTCGTCGGTGGTCGCAGAACGTTTTTACCACGAATAAGATAGATATGTTTTACTCTAAGTAGGTAATGTCGTTTTTCAAAGAGCTTAATCAACTGATGATTTTATGGTTTTTTACCGACTGTTTGGAATCAGTCTTCTCGACAGATGGCGGGGTAACAGAGGTTTTAATCGTAGAACTATTTTTATAGTAGACAATGTACAGAGTTTCGGAAAGTAGTGCTTCATCTCGATGGATTTTCCATAATTATAAATTCTTTGGATTCTCTCGAATTTACGTTCGACTACGCTTTTAATTCTATTTACCCCCTCGACAGATAAAAAGAAGTTGCTTAAAAATAAGTAAAAGTCATCCATTGCAGCTGTAGGTATTCTACATTATGTCGATTGCCATTTACACGATTGACACTCGAGTTAGACGTACAATAAATCTTACTCCGTTGTTTGCTTTTATACAGCCTCGGCGCGGAGCTATTGGTTGATTGACTTTCCCTGATCGATGGTCATCGCAGATTTATTGCCGAACATGGGGGAACTGTGTTAAAATTCCCTCTATGCGATAAATTTTACCTACGTATGAATTCTGTAGAAAAAGTGACGAACGATATTGACGGGCGTGTCTACACAATTCGAATAAAATAAAATCCATTGAATCCTATCATACTATAGACTCTACAGGGAACATGTTTCGTTCAATTTTCTTCCGGAACGTATTCGTGTCAGGAAGTAGACACGTAGAGAGGCAGGAAGTTGAGTCCTTGATCATTTCGTTTATCAATTTTCGTAAAATAATGTCTCTTATTCCGTTAGTGGAAAATTGTAATGGAAGATTCTAGAGGCTAAAATAAGACGAAAATCAAGAATACCAATTTGTTGATGAAGGCTTCCGTACTGAATTTTTTTCTAGAAAGGGAGTAGGATTTCGGGGGTAGGTCTATTCACCAAAAATTATTGTAATTGATCCCCGCAACCCAAAATAATTTTTCTAGAACGATTTGAAATTTTTTAATTTTGTCGAAAAATTTCACACCTTGAATTTTTTTCTAGAAAGTGGCAGGATTTCGGGGGTAGGTTTATTCAACAAAAATGATTGTAGTTGACCCCCGCAACCGAAAATAATTTTTCTAGAACGATTTGATATTTTTTTTTTTCACCGAAAAATTTAGGCACCCTGTCGATTTTTCTTAAAAATGCGTTATTCATTTTTAATAATTTTGTTTGACGCCGTACAGAAAAGTTGTTTAATACTTTTTTTGTAGGTAGCTATGAACTCTACTTCAGAAAAAAGTTTCATTGAAATATATTCACTATCGTAGGAGTTATGGCTGTTTGAAAATTGGACCATTTTTATGGGGTTTTTCTCATTTTTCGGGGTCAAGGACCAACTTTTCAAATATTTTTACGATTTGTACATATTCTCCACCAAAATACGCGTAGTTTGCTTTTTTAAACATTAAAATCGTCCAATCCGTTCAGAAGTTATGACGTTTTAAAGATTCGCATGAAAATTCAGGGAAACATATCAATGGATGGTCAGACATGGCATTTTCGGTTCGGAATTTTTTTCTCGAAACTGAGTAGGATTTCGGGGGTATGTATCATGAACAAAAATGATTGTAATTGTCCACTGTAATTAAATATAATTTTTTTAATATGATTTGAAATTTTTTAATTTCGTCAAAAAATTTCAGTACCTATTCGAATTTTTTTCTCGAAAGTGAGTAGGATTTCAGGGGTATGTGTATTCACCAAAAATGATTGTAAATCAGCCCCGCAACCAAAAATAATTTTTCCAAAACGATTTGAAGTTTTTTTTCCCCGTCGAAAAATTTCACACCTCGAATTTTTTTCTAGAAAGTGGGCAGGATTTCGGGGGTAGGTTTATTCAACAAAAATTATTATAATTGACCCCCGCAAGCGAAAATAATTTTTAAAAGTTATGAATAGTGTTAAAATTTACGTTCCTTTGTCAACACTTTGTGATATAAGAATTTATAAAACGTAGACTTCAGTTTTTTTACTTTTTTCCATTACTGGACACACTGTGGATAAAATCGTTCGATAGGAAATGAAATTAAATCTCGTAAAATATTTTTGACGACCACCTTAAGTATCGCGATTCGTCAGTGAGGCAATAAACCGCGCATCAAAGTCGAGAAATTATTGACTTTATCTGTCTCCCATCTCGACCCCCTTTCTCTAGCTTGCGGCGGGCAAATACGCGGTAGCTTTTCGTATTTTTTTTTCTTTTGCTTTTTTGATCGACAATGGCAAACTTACTTGGACTATAAATCGCCTTAACCCGACGCGAGTGATCCCTTTATTGCCAGCCCTTCGAAACTGGGGAAGGCCGGTTCACTCTTTCGTGCTACTTCGCGCAAATAAATTTGCACGATCGTTCCACCCTGCACGCGCTGGATTCTGTCGGGGAGAACGTAATTTATTTTCGCCCGTCTGCACCGAAGGCAATTGCATCATTTATATACGGACGCGACCAGCCGGCCCAGGGGTGAAAATTTGAAATTAAAACCCGCGTTACCCCCGCTGAAAAGTCCCGTTACGCGGCGTTCGCTTTCTTCGTATTGCGCCTTTGCACGCGTCGGGCACGCGAGGAATTATCCGTCGACGATCAGGGGCTTCGATAACACCGTGGATTCTGCAATAGTCACACGGATAAATAATAGAATCTACGGATTAGAAGTTTTTCTAAATGTACACGAGGTATACTTTCCTGGAAACGGCTCAGAATATTCCACTAAAATCACTAGAAAGTAACGTGAAAATTAATTTCTCGTGCCTTCATTATTTTGTCAATCTTTATCGAGAATGCATATTTTCGTGTAATAAACGAGTATTATTCGAGAAAATTAGCTTCCATACTCTCCTGTTACGAATTTCTTATTGTTGTTACTGGGCATCGATTATTGGCCAATTTATTTATCGGACATGTTTTGTGCCCCTATTTTTTCCGATAATCAACGTTCTGCTATAATTGACGTTGATGAGTCGTCGATTTAAAAATGAATATTACTTTGAATCTTTTGACAATTTTTTTTTATTTAATTTTTACTGTTGCATCAATCCATTAGGTTAAATTAAATGATAAATTTCATACTCTTAACATAGAAATATAAGGTATACTAGACTAGACAGAGATTAAGTTAAATTAAATGAAATATGTTTATATGTTTAAGAGATTTTAATACTCTTGAGCAAGAATCTGCAGTCCTGGTTACTTCTTTGGAGTTTCCATCCATTGGTATTTCGGGCAATATTTCGACAATTTAAATTATTCTTATTCAAAGAACGCAGAACGGATATTTCATGTATCACCGCCTCGCGCGAATGTTCTCTCGTCGAACGCATCTCAAACACCTTTCAGATTTTCCTCTCAGCTAGCATCGTCGCGTCTCTCCCTTTCTCCAATGCGTTTATTAATTTTATTTACCCGCGAAGAAAGCGTGCCCGTTTTCGAAGCGACGCGATCAAATGTAAACGAATAAACGAGAAACGCATAAATTTCGTTTCCTCGCTTTTGCCGCGGTCACTGTACAAGCCCCGCGGAGCTTCATATTTTATTCGTCGCATTTTTCGGAATTGATATTCCACCGGCGGCGCAACGAAGTGTTTACCTATTTTCAAAGTTAATATTTCAGCGTGTAATTGTTGTCGATTCGACGTTAAAACCGCGAACGTGAAAACGGTCGAAAGAAAGATAAAAAAAAAAAAAAAAAAAATATAAAAAAAAAAGGTATACGCCAAAAATTTACGACTATCGCGAGGAATGGAATATTCAGTTTACATTTAATTTGCCGGCAGCGCATTATTATTTTCGAACGAGCCGAAACAAAATTGGAATTATTTATGAAACGTATTCGTCGGTGTCGCGTTGAAATTCTGCTGCGTGCTTTCGATTAAATATCATACAGTTAAATAAAACATCGTTCGCCCGATGGAAAACAATACGCCGGTAGATACGAAACGGGGCGTATTTACACAGAAGTAATTTCCCGATTGTTTCGCTCTTTTTTTTTTGTTTTTTTCGAAATACCAAGCGTTTCGTGTTTCAAGGACCCGCGAAAAGAGGATAGGGGAACGAAAGTGATTTACGATTCCACCGGAATATCGGTACCATTCCGCTCGAAAGGGAAGCCAAGATACTTTGGGCTCGCGATAAAATTTCTATGTGAGCCTGTTTCCACGGCACATCAATGGTTTACCGACCGAGGCCGCGACATCGTTCTCGCCGACCTTAATTTTCGACGCCCTGGAACTCCTGCAGGCTGGCGGAAACAATGCGACTGCAACTTCCTCGCCCGATACGAGCCTGCACTCGTAGCTTGCGCCGCGAAACGACCTGCAGTGAACTTTTTTACAATCGTTTCCTTCTGTTAAATTCCGCGCAGAAGGGTCTGCGATTATGCGCCGTTACGGGCGATCAAATTTTTCCAGCTGTTCGTACGCTGGCAAGGAACAAAGTCCCCAGACGCACGGAATTAGAAAACGTTATCTCAAATAGAAAAAAGGGACAGGGTTCGAACGATTCAAATAAAAATTGAAATTGATACCTATGGTAATTTTTGTGGAAACCTTCATTTTTTACTCGTCGTGTATAAACGTTTGTTCAACCCTCGCGAGTCGTTCGTTCCGTTTTAATAACTCTAATTTCGAACAGAGTCTTTTGTTAAGAGCAGTGCGTACCGGAAACTTCTTGTAACGTTGCCTGCAAAACCAGGTGAACAATTACGATATTAAAATTGCTGTAGCTTTAAAATAAAGTTAACATAAACATTCTTCTTGTTTCCACGTACTAGCTTTATCTCCGGACGCGTAACCATACTTCACGAACATCCTGCGAAAAAGTTGCTTTCGCAATGAAGGATCTAAACTCTGAAATATGTTTTACCTTTACCGGGGACAAAGAGAAAAGGCTGCCTTTCTTGTTAACAGAGATGGATTCAAAGGAACTGTGAAAAATAGCCCCGAGCGACCTCCCGTTTATATCGCATAAAATATCATAGGTATCGCGAAAAAAAATTAAAAATTATAAAAATAACGGCTGCAGGGGGCGTTTAGACGTTTGTAACATATTTCTGTCTGAATCATTGTTACGCGTTTCGAGGGTGCTCTTATTCAAACTGTGGAGGAGATTGATAACGCCGATGGTTATCTTAACAAATCACTTACAGCTTCTGTTGAACGTCTTCGACCAACAATTTGTAGTCTAGTTCATAAAAGAGGAAAGCATAAATTACCGAGGAACCATCGATCACGGAAAGTGCGTGTTTAGATATGTAAAGAAATCGAAATTTACTTTAAAATGCTGAAGAGAATGAAATTTCTTTTAGAATCTTTTGAGGGCGAATTCCACTGATTAATCCGGGATCCGAATTAACTGTACGAGGATCAGCTAGGGTCCAGCGTGTTTAATCGTCGACAATGATCGCGCCCTGGTCGTCGAGAACTCTGTAACCCGCAACACGGCGCGTTCAAAGACACTTCGTCGATCGAGAACGCGAAGCTGTCGCGACCAGCGAACTGTAGGATTTACCGCCGGATCGATCGAAACTTTCCCGTTAAAAAATATCTTCGGACGCGGTTCGATAGATTTCGTGGCCGCGGTCGGGCTTCCGGGTCAGATTCGTCGAATCCGCAGCGAACTTTCCAACGACGGAATAATGTTTCTGTCATTTCGTTGCGGCAGAAATGAAGCGACCCAACCGAGTTTCGCCGAGTGGAATTGGAGAAAACAAAGTCCGGGGGTAGGCCAGGCCGGGGCGACTGCTAACTAGAGGACGAAGTTAATCTCAGACTCGTCAACCGCACCGGGATTAGCATATAAATTTGCCAAAATGCTATTCGTAGCGCGTACATATGTAGGCGACCGCGCGCGTGTCGGGCTGTATATCGCGACCGTTTTATGATGTCGCGCGGACACCCGATTATTTTACCTTTGTCGACCCGTCACGGTTCTCGTCGACCGCCCGTACAATTTACTTCCCGTGGATTGCGCGACGGTTCGGTTACACGCTCGCAGGCATCGCGCGAAGAAAGTTGCCGTACGAATGGAAACAAGCACGGCTGACGACTAACACAGCCCCCGTATCTCCTCGGCGAAGCACAGCCGAGCAAATAGCTTCGCGGGTTGCTCGTAATAACAGGAAGTTGCGCGTCACCGAATATATTGCGCGAATTCCCCTCGAGTCGAATACGTTTGTCCCGGACGAAATGGTAATCGGCCCCGTTGTTACATCGAGCGGAGAATGCGCGGAACGTCGACGACGAACGACGAAACGTCGTCGAAAGCGAGTCCATTATCGACAACGGGGTACTTAGGCCCCCCGTATCAGCTACTTAATACCCTCCCCCTCCCGGTCGCAAGTACGCGGGGAATTTCGTTGCATCGAGGGGGGTGGTGGCAGACGTCCCAGATACCATCGGCCCACCCGCAGACGCGAGGGATTGAATTATTTAACCACGGTTCCCACGACCGGCCGCAAGCCTAATTACGAATGGAGGCGAGTTTAGAAACTGCTAGACTGCCGGTGGTCCAATTAAATTGTTATTCGTCTCTCTCGGGTTCCGTTACTTCCGACCGTGCGAACGAAGATTTCCTGGGAGCATCTATTGGGACGCGCCCCAAGCCAAGTGGTCCAGTCACCCGAATGATTAATCTGCCCGGCAAAATAGCGAGCGCGTAATGAAGTTCCAAATTCGCTGCGAAGTTACCGAATCCGGCGCGAAATTCCAACCGGATCATCCGATAAATAGCTCCGTTCTCCTTCGCCTTTGGTCCGTCTTACAGCGAAACTTTATTGCTCGTCGGGAGTAGAAGGATTTACTTCTGTCGTGGATCAACGGTCAGAATACGGCGCGCAGCGTAGGTCTTATCGTACGAAAATACGATTGATTTTAAACTACCAACTCGACGATAGTCCGCACAAATGTAAGAGGGTACGCGGCGTTGGCGGGCGGTGTTTCAAGGCCGGGGGGTTGCGAATTAATGGAAAAAATCTGGGATTCGTGACGTAAAGAAAAACAGAGGATCAGGGCGCGGAGCCAAGAGATGGAGCGAGAAGGCTGGATGGAATCAGTTTCCTCGCTGGGTCTATTTAGTTTCGCGGAGGATCTCTAAATCGCCGGTGTTTGTTCCGCAAGCAAAGAAACGCCGGCGTGCATCGAAAATGCTCGATAGCGGCGGCGAACGACCGTCTAATATACCGAGGAATCCTCTTTCGTGCTGATCGTGACCCGTCCGGCCGATGTTGATCCGTTGCGTTCCTGGCTAAAAGCTTCTCGGCCAATGGTCGAAGGAACGAGGAAGACAAAACCCGGGACAACATTAAGGGGAGATATTTCCATTAAGAACGTTCAAAAAATTGATTCCCTTTCGTTGATATTTATCGCAGAAATTATGTAAGAAAATAGGAATAGACGTCATTCATAATTAGTATCTAAGGATTAAGATATGATCGAAAGGTTTGACCTACTTTTTGAAAAGCTCCTCCATCTTTTATGGCCCCTAAAAGTTCATTAAAATTGAGAGAATATCAAGTGATTTTACGCAATTATATTTTTTCTTTCTTTCGGTACGGTCGATATCCACGTTCATCCATTTTAATAATCAGCTTCCCTCGTACGTTTTCTATTTGTGAAACGGCGTCAGTGGTATTAATAATAAAGATGTTTTTATTTGAACACCGCAGCTTCAAGCGGATCAAATATTTATTACCACTGGTGGAAAAAGATTTCGGAACAGTATTAATGATAATGAATTAACTGTGGGTGGATGAATAGAACGTATTTATTATAATTGTACAACGTTGGATGAAACTATTTTACAAGAAATCGATACAATAACAACGATTTGCCTCGCATGTCTTTCCGCTCTCAATGACCAGTTTCACACACGTCGCTCTTTCATTCTCTCTTCAATCATAAAGTATACAAATTATTTAGACCATCCCTCATACAAAGCATCACTCACTTCGTATCTATGAAACAAACTCCGTTTGAAAGAAATCGCGAAGTATATCAAAACGATCGCTTCTCTGACAAAAATCTTCTCCCAAAACTTACATTGTGAAAACTGTTTCGCCACCGAGCGCGGTAAATTATCGCCGCGAGATCTCTGGACGTAGGCGGCCGCTTTTACAATTTCGTGACAAACAACGCCGTAAATAATTGCACGGAAATTGCTTGCCCGGTTTCCGGGTGTTGTCACCGTAATCGTCGCGTCCGTGAAGCATGGGTAGCACTTCTCCGGTATGCATCGGCGTCCTTACATCGGCCATTTCGTATGCACGCGCTTTTTACACGGTCGCGATAGTCTCGCGTTGAGAAATAAATAAAAAAAAAAAGTAACGCCAAAGGGATTTTCGCGCACGATGGGGCTTTAATCGACGAGGTTTCATTTCGAAATCGACGTCCGGATCGAAAATGAACGAGAGAAAGGACCGATCCGAGCGCGGATTTCGGAAGTTCAATTTTCCAGCGGGAATGCCACCTGTAACGGCAAATCCGTATGATCTTTTTGTTTCGATTCCATGGGAACTTCAATTCTCCCGTTGCTGAATATTCATGCGATTTTATTAACCACGTTCCGAACATTGCACCCCGTACGGCCCCTAAAACGTCCTTTATCTTCTTAGACCTCCGATTTTGTCCCCCGTCGATTGTTCGCGTCACAGCTATGGAATCGTCCGGCGAAATTAAATTTCGCTCGATCGTATTGTTATGACGGATTTACACGCGCGTCACGTTAACGCGTCGCGATCAATTTCGCGAGTGGAGTGACGATTCGCGTAACAAACTGCAAATAATATCTGTCAAACGTCGTCCCGTGCATTTATCGTGTTCTATTAGGTCGCGGGGAAATAAATGATCGTTCAGCGCTCGTGTGTTTGATTCGTTGTACTCCAAACATAATTTACACGCATCGATCAAGGTATCTTCTACCGCGATACAAGCTCGTTCAATCCCATTTTAAAGACTTTCACAATTTTACTTACCTTCTGTTTTTATCCGTTCGTATGGCAAATAAGGCGAAACAGCGATCTCCGTTAATCATCGAAACGCATCTCGCGTATTCGTATACCCGTTTGAATTTCAGAGACTGTTGCGGTTAAAGTATGAATATCAGAGTCTATCTGTAATTACAGAGCCCCGTGAGTATTCCCATGAACGACGTCGATTGCGAATAGTTGGAAGGACTTTGGCAAAGGGTAAAGTTGTTAATTGCTCTCCGATTTACAGAAGCACCACGCAGTCGCTGCGTTCTACGCGTAATTCAATCGCGAAGCCACCGAATTAAAGATCGAATCGCGTTCGGATATTACTGACCGTCAAACGTTTAGCCTGACCCTTATTAAATTTCCTGTTCATCCACGGGGAATATCCTCCGGTTCTCCCGTTACGATTTGCCTAATTGTAAGTCTTCTTGGTTCCAACCTAAAAGCCATGCCTCGCCTAGGACTGCTCGATCAATTTAATAGTCGAATATTGTACGGGCGTTCGAATAACGATATTCAAATATTATTATTAAACTGTGAAATAGTCTATTTAAATTTTACCTCGCGATAAGGGACGAAGTAATTTTCGTCAATATCCGACGGAGAATGGTCGAGTGGCGATCGCCTTAAAAATAGTTGAAGACATTTATAGACGGGCGGCAAAGAAATAGAGACTACGGATAGAAAGGTTACCTGGGGGGTGGACTTGGGGGCCTTGGCACCGACTTGCTCGTTCGGCTGTGTAATAAGGATATTCCGCATGGCGCGTACATAACGTGTAACAGTGGTTTCTAAGCTCTCGTCGGGTTCAGAAACTACCCTCGGCCCGGTTACGTCCTCGATCGGGCGAAAACTTTCCCCCGAGTCGCGTTAAAAAGTATACTTGCAAAGCGAACGCGGTGGGCAACGATACACGGGTTTTATTTACGCCGATGTGGACGATTTCCAAGAACGTTCCCTCTGATCGTTGGATAAAGCAAAATCTGTATCGGTATTATTTCGAAATTAATAATAGTTTGCGAGAGGCTACAATTTTCCGATTGTCGACAGGAACATCGCGAACGTGTCATTTGTGCACGTTTCATGGTACGTAGGCTGTCTATTTTATATTGATTTTATTTTACTGGCTTCTAGTAGGGCACCGTAGAATTCAAGATAAGGAAATAAAATACACTGCACGATTTGCTATCTGGCGCACGTAAAGGTTACAAGGCAAACTGATTTCATTTATTATCACTCTACGAAAAGCTGGATAGAAGTTCTCGCAGCGAAGCAATCGCATTTTCGGCCTTGTTCGTTTCGTCTTTTTGATAATTTTATCGCACGCTCGCCGCCCTATAATTTATTAGTTATTTCGCGTCTTATTTTCACTGCTAGCGCTACGGGCATTCGTCAAAATTATCCGCGTATTGTAACGTTATTAAATCACTGCTCACACGTTGATAACGCTACCAACTTCCAAAATACATTCCAATTTGCTCACCCAGCGAAGCAATCTCAACGAAGTTGCCTCTCAAATCTCGTCGTCGAATGTATTCCCGACGAAGATATTATGAATAACAACATTTAGGAGTATTCAGAATTTCGCTGCGCTTGTGCACGCAATTACGATCCTACGAGATCGCAAGTGCATTACCCTCGGAACGTAATATATCCAAGAAAACGAATCGAAAGCGAAAAATGGCGTCAAATTAGCCCTAGCGAGGACCCAGGGTAAGGGGCTCGACAAGTCGACCAATCGCAGAATTCTAAAAATATTAGTTCCGTCGCGTAAAGTGCTTCTAAAATATTTTGCATCCACGTTCGTCGCGCCTTAAATTCTTTTTCATTTTTCGACTTTTATCGTGTTCGAAACGTTCGAAAGGACATCTTTGTTTAGCAAGTTTTTCGCGCTGTAGGCGGTTTGCCGTGAGATACAAAGTTTCTCGCGACGACAGCTCGACGGTTCTCTCACGCGATGCTCGACCTTTTCTTTGGTTTTCGAAAGTCGGGGCGGCGAAAATAGTGTACGGGGGTGGATCGTGGGGTCATCGGTGCATCCCTCGGCCCTTCGATCCGTTTCGTTCGAGCCGTGGGGCCGGGGAATTTTTCCCACGCCGCGCGAGAAAATTTTCCTCGCGGTATTCGCTAGCGCGAGCACGCATATTAGCGCGCATTCATCCTTCGGAATAGCGATAGCCTCCGACCCGAGAACAATTTATCAGTCCGCGAACCGGAGTACCCATCGCCGAGCCTCGGCTTACTTATTTGCACGTTTTCGCAGTTTACATCGTTTTAGAGCTCTCCTAACGCCTGGATCCTCCGTGGTTACGCGATCCGCGGCAATGAATTGGCAATACGAGCCGAAACGCTTTTACTCCGCTTCGAGATCGCGGCCATAACGCTCGTATACGCTCCGAGAGGTCGAGAGCCCGGTCGAAGAATAAGAAATACATCAGCTTAGTCTTCTCGGTTTTTTAAACAAACTTTCAATACACATGTATGCGCACAGGGTGTTTCGAAACGATGAGACAAACCGAAACGTGTAAAAAGAAATCGAGAAGTCGAGAAGTCGTTCACCATTTTGCAATCCGAAGCTTCGACTTCGAGTTAGGAGGATTTAAATTTTTTATCTGGAAGAACGTAAGATTTCTTACAAAGTGTAGATAGTAGAATTATTCTATCAATTTAATGTAATCTAGTCTATAAGTCCCGTAGTCCCAGGAAATACTCTGATTCTATGCGTTTTCGTAGTTTGACGTTAAAATAGATGGAACTTGGAATACAAGAGCAAGAATAAACGAAATTTTGAATAATTTAGCAAGTTTCCAGGATAAACGGTACCGAGAATTTTCAAAGTTTCGCCTAGCATCCTTATGAAAATGTTTTCAACTCGACGGGTTCTTCAGATTCTGTTCCTTCCGTGTTTGCTCCAAATTGCTTCCATTATTTGTTAGTTAATATTAAAATAAGCGTGTGCTGATTGTATGTAAATAGATAAAATTTGAACAGCAACGAGTTCACGGAGTACATGCTTCATTGAATTAATGTTTGTATCTCGTTAGTGAACAAGCATGTAATCAACGGATTAGCGAGCGCACAGTCTTATGTACGTATAACTAACAAACATTACTATCGAAAAACCCAGTGAGTTCAACAGGCTTGTGTAAATTTCAGTGTCTATTAGAAGTTGAATAACGTCTGGCATGAATCAGAATCTGAGTAAATTTTTTACACAAATTTAAAGATTTTCAGAAATTATACAATTTTTATTTAAATTATTTTGTTATACCTTCGCACCATAACGATTTACAAGCGCTTAAATAGAAGGGATGGCTTGGATAAAGGGATTGATTTCTTTCGTAAAACGAAATAGTAATACGGAATAATTACGGTTAAGTTGTTAAGTATGCCTAATAAACATTTGTGCAAAGTTTTATTTAAATATTGGTTTACCTTTTCTGTCGAATCGATAAATTGTAATTAGATGTGTCGAGCAGAATTTTTATTTATGCATTCGAGTTTTTCACAGAATGCTCGTTTCATCCGCATATATTTACTTTTAACCATTTCCCATTACTCTGAAATTTTCGTTTTCATGCAGCATTTTCCAATTAAACGTATTTCATTCATTCAACGAGATGCTTTTCTATCCCGGTACATCGTTTTAATTTTATAAACTGTTTCGGAAATATTTATTGATAAAACATCAATATCTCATTAATTTATATTTCAGAAGATGCTATAATTTGGTAAAATCCGGTATACCGCGAAAGTTAATATTTTCCTCCAAGATATTAAAAAATATTGAAATATTTTAATCAGTCAATTTGGTAAAAGTCGATTTTAAATATTTGATTCGATTTGTTACATTATCTATGCTTGTGAAAATTGTATGTTATTATATTAATGGGGCGGAAACGTGCTTATTCAGAATTAATTACAGATTTTGATTTATGCCCGATTGGAGGGCTCGAATAGCTCTCTAATACTTCAGGCTGATCATAAAATCGCATGATTTATGCAATTGTTGCAGAAGTTGCGCGAAATGTAAATTTAATATTAAGCGAATATACAACAAAATAGAGAGATCTTTTCATGTCACGATTCTTTCATTTATAGTCGTCGAACGCAGTAAAATCAAAGAGCAAACAATAGTAAAGGTCGTACAATCGCGTAAGATAACGCGTTTTAAAAAATGCTTGAAAACAGAAGTCAAGTATAGAATCAATAATGATATAATACCCTCTGAAATTCGCAGATTTTATTTAAAAAAAACTATGCCAAGTGTCTGGCAACTGGGGCGTGTCCAATTACTTGGACAGCTGCCTTAATTTGCATGGATGTAAATTATCGAATCGAAAAGTGCCGTGCCGTATGAATATTAAAGCGAGTAATCATAAGCGTACCGAATCATCGATCGTTGATGTACTTAGAAATTAAACGATCCCCCCTAACCCCCCTGCCCCCCGGTCTTCCTTTTGTCCGAAAGGAGAGATATTACGTGTTCCCGGCGAGGAGACGCGAAACTTCGTTCTCGGGGAACCGAGAAGCAGGTAAGCGTTTATTCGCGTGATTCCAAAGCGAGCAGAGAATGGACAAGAACAACGGGGATCGGAAAGTTGGGGCAAGTAGTTTTTCCGTCTCAGCGGTTAGCAATCTAGAGTTTTGAGCCCCGAGTTAACTGCTCTTGTCCGATCCGCGAGCGATTCTTAACCCGCCGGGCATTGTAGACCAAACGGAATTCCGTGTCGACGCCGATTCCCTCCCTCCTTGTCTCATAACATCGCGAACGCAGCAGGAATGCGGCTAGGACACCCGGAGAATTCCATGTTTTCCAATATTTGTAATGAACGTTCGACGGCGAAGAAAGCTTTCCGGCAACGAGTCCTCTCGGCCAAGAGAAGCCCCAGCGTTATTTTACGAGAAATCTTTTAAACCGAAGACAGGGACGGTCGGGGTTGCGGCGTGGATCGTGGAATTTCACGACGTTGTCTCAAAAATGAAATCGTTCGCTTTACTTAAGTAAGAAGAGAGGGGGGCGACGGACAGGGAGAAGATCGAAAAGTTGGCGAAAGTAGATTTTCTGCTTTCGTCGTTCGCAAAGCGAAGCTTTGAGCGCCGGGTTAACTGCCCGAGTTCTGGAACGACGATGTCCGTTGTGCCCGCGGTACTTAACCCTTGGGGCATTGTAGTCAAAGCAGAATTTCGTGCAGACATCGGGTTTCTCCGTTTCCAAGGCTGATGCCACGGAAACTAACGGCACTCCGTTTCCAATAGACCACGATAACCGAAATTCGTTTTTCATGAATAATTCCCACAATCGCGACCTGTCGATTTCTCTTTACCGTTCTCTCCGATCGTTCGGACGAGATTCAATTTTAAAATTGAAGGATCGTCGATCCTTCCGGATAATTCGAAACGTAACAAGTTATATATAAAATTGCGTTCTCTGTGGCGAGAAATTTTAGCTTTACAGTAACAAAGTTTCGTGCTAAAAAAATTCTATCGGATATTTTCGAATTATTTTCTCGTGCAGAATAACCATGTTAATGTTTGCGTCGTCAGTTATCGTTTGTATTATCGGGAATATGGTGATTCTATGTAAAAAATGGATGGAAAGTATAAAATAAAACGTTTTCATGCGAGACATTTGCTTGTGATTCGACAGATGTTTCTCCGTTCGGATGAATTCTATTCAGTAATCAGACGTATCAAATCAGGACGTTGAGTTTGGAAGCAGGTCGTTTTACCGATTTACTTTTCATATCGTGTAAAAAATTAGATAAATCGTGCTCATCTTAATAACTTTTGAAAATTGAAAGAACATTCTCCAATTTAACGGTTAGACGATTGAAATATAAAACGTGCAACGAAAGCATGGAATTCGTTGAAAACAAAGTTCGCGGTTTCGACTTTAACTTTATAGTCACGCGCGGGAACTGTAAACCAAAACTCATAAATTGTTGCCCGTTAACAAACAACTATCCGCATGAAATAAATAAGAGAATCGGTGCCGCGAATAATGGATGTTCCCGGATCTCTCATTTGTCCTGAAACTAAGCTGATGGCCAATAAATTAGACGGCGCTCGGATTACGACTGCAGGGTCAACAAAAGGCTAGAATTATAACGAACGAAATTATTTAAAAACGGTGCTTCAACGTCCGAGGGTGGAAAAAGCAAAGGATTTTTAGGAGTTTCTCTAGAAATTTGGCACGGCTATTCTCGATTTAAAAAAAGTGCAAAATGCGAGAAGGTCGATTTGAAAGCGTTCGACGAACCGTAATGGAAGAATCGAACTTGATGAAGGTTCGTGTAATTCGTGATTCCGACGCACCAGCCCACAACGTTTTGTCCGTGAAGCAGTTTTTAGCTAATAAAAACATCGGTGTGCTTCAACACCCACCCTATTCGCCAGACCTCGGTTTCTGCGACATCTACCTCTTCCCAAAGACCAAGTCGGTGCTCAAAGGAACCCTATTTCTTGTCGGTAGAAGATGTGACGGCAAAAACGTCGGAGATTCTCAATGGCCTTGCAAAACATGACCCGCGGAATTGCTTTGAACGTTGGCAGTATCGTACGTAGCCGCGCGTCAACTCAAAAGGGAACTTACTTCGTTATAACTATTTTAAAGGTGACCGTAGTTGATTCTCCGAAGTTTTAAAATAAAAAGCATTAGAATCAAGGACTTAGTTTTATGCGTCAGACATCGTGGATTATTTTTTCTCTCCTAGGTTTGATACCGTTCGGTCTAAGGGTCGCGTTTAATATTTCAAACAGAGTAACGCGTTCCATCTTTTTATTCCTTCTTCTCCCCCAAGTATTCAGTTTTACCTTTTATTACGGTCTACATTATTCTAAACATTTTTCGCTTAGAAATGTTTTAGACGCGTGCACGAGCAACGACGCCCTCGCTGTTCTCCATATCTTCGCATTTTTGCTTATTCTTCCAACGGCAACGTACACGCGAAAATTTTACGATCGACTCAATTATTTGCAGTTCTTTTTTTTCTGGTAGAGCCAGTCGACTGCCATTTATATCGCTGAATATTTGCTACAGAAAAATAAGGGAGAAGACATCAATTTCGTTTCAGAAGAATCGTTTACGATTAATTAAGCTAATCTATTTGTTAGCTAGATGTGATTATTATTTACGGTCGTAGGACGCCAGAAACACAAAATACTGGTAGTCGTAAATATGATAACGTAGTTAAAGAATTAACCGCGCAAGCTGGAAGGTTGACCCGAATAGAATGCACAACCGTAGAAAATCACTGGCATCGCGAAACGACTATTAAACCGTCATTGCGGGCGTGGATAATTGGCAATTATTTACAAACTAAATGGTTATTACAGTTCTTCGTTAGCTCTATATCAAAAGGTAACGCGAAGGAAGGTGGTTTCGGACTTACGTTGGTGTGTACGCGAGATTTTCGCTTTCTTGATTTACATGCGAGTAACAAACACGAAGCCGAACGAGGCAAAAACCATAAACGAGAATGCGATGATGCCGCAGGGATAGATGCCCTGGATGTGGGTTAATGAGATAACAACTTTACAGGTAATTCGCCCTTTTACGGATTATCGATCGGTCGGGTTCAGGATCCCCCGGAAATCGCGATATGTTAGGCTATCCCAGAAAATATTGTGTATTTCCGACTCTTCGCTTCCTGATTAGTTTTAAACCGTCCGTGGAAACGAAAAGGTTGAAGCATATTCGTTAGCACATCGTTGGGAAGCTATTTTTCCGCTGATTGCAAAGATATATTTGTCACTTGTTCGCGTTTTCATTGCTCCCATTCTCTTTTGTAAAGCCTCGGTAACTCGAAAATAAACAGAACACGGTTCGTCCGCGCGATTCGAATTTATAAAAAATTTGCTTCTACAGTACGTTTCGTAAAATGATGTTATTCTAGTAGAAAACTGTTCCTTTTCGTTATTCCCTGTAGGTTTCTAGTTTACCGAAACATCTAGCCTAAACGAAGTTCCAAAGAATTTTTTTTAAAATAGAAGGCGATTCGACGATTATGGCGACGTAATACGTGGACGTGCATATATTTTTATATCCATGGCGTTGCAGGAGCATGAAAATGCTTTCAGAACCGAGACAGTAGGTCATCGTGCTCGAAATTATGTTTTGT
This sequence comes from Colletes latitarsis, assembly GCF_051014445.1. Classification (NCBI taxonomy): domain Eukaryota; kingdom Metazoa; phylum Arthropoda; class Insecta; order Hymenoptera; family Colletidae; genus Colletes; species Colletes latitarsis. The sequence goes on along the minus strand of NC_135137.1, from coordinate 39,045,460 downwards.
CGCGGAGATTACTTAATAAATTAAGGTTTTGATGCGTCCGCTATTTTCTGGGAGAAACCTAATATTTCTGTTATTCGACGAGATACAACCGAACCGTCGTCGCTGGGATCGTATAAATAATCCTCGGTGTGTCGCGACGGAATTCCCTACGTCGAGGCTCGAACGGGCAAAATTTTTCCGATCTGCTCGACAATTCGATTTCAGAAGCGACGGGGGAGCGGACGTACTTGAATGCCGGACAAAGTTTTCGAAAGTACAAGTTTCGGATCGACCACCGCGAATATATTCCGTGACGTTTCGCCGGAATACCGTGTTTGCCCAAAGTTGTAAATCTCCCGCCGTACCAAATATTGTTCTTTTACCGGAATACTTTCGTCGATTTCCTCCTCTCCTGCGTTGTAATGGCTAAATGAATTCCGTATGGAACGCTCCCAGTCGAAATCTTGCTTACTGTTTGTTTCGGGAGTTCGGGTTTTAGCATCGGTAGTCGACACTTTTAGGAAGGAAGCTCGAAAATAAGAACGCCAACGGTCTTTTCCGCGCTCGAAGAAACGAGAATAAACTGTGTTTTCTTGCTGGTATAGCCAAAGAATGTTTACTCTTTAAATATTTTCTGAGTAGGTTAAAATAAAGATACGGTAAGATTGGAAAGACAAAGGGGAATTGAAGAGAAAGAGAAAACCAACAAAGCAAAGGAAGAGGAAATAATAATGAGAGAAACTGAACAAAAAAAAATCACGAGTAGGAAAAGTCAAGAAGGTGTTTTTCTCATTTCCGGGGAGTTCAAATTTTGACGCTAGGAACGTGCTTCCAAGAATCCTCTGTAAATGAGTGGGAGGAGCGGTCAGAGAGCAGCGTCGAAAAATTCCTACGGTCGAAAATACGGGAATGTCGTAGAAAGAAAATAGCAACGAATATCTTGTTTTCATTTTTTTTTTATTTTATTCAAAATTATTCCATTATAATAGAAGTAGCTCTTATATTATATATTTTTAAAATACGTCGAAGCGAATAGTCTCAGAAAATCGTGTGGACGGGAAATGTTTTAACCGCGGTCTTAATTCTCTTTCTCCCATCTTTGTACTCTTTCCTAATGGAGCAAAGCTGTTTATTTTTATTTCATCGCTTTCTTGGCGACGTTAATCGCTACGCTTGGGGAAGGGAACCAGTAAACGACCGAATTCGTTCAAGACCGTAAACGTGGCGGCCCTACGAACTTGACTCGTGTACAAATGCGTCGATTTAGAAACTATTTCCCCGTATTGCGCAAAAATAATTCCGTCCCGGGACAGAGCGATGCTCGACACGATGATGCCGCGCTATCGTTTATTACGAATCGTTCGACCGCGACGCCGTTACATCGAACTGCAGACACTCGAAAAAAAAACCAGAATCCCTTCTGGAATCCTCGTTCCTGCAGCAGCTGGCAAAATTGGTTATCGATCCCGAGAACGGTCTAGTTTCCGCGGCGTCGAAACGGTCGGGAAATTAATAAAATCAACGATAATGTTAATGAGACCATTTAGTAACATTTCATTTATTCCCCCCGATTGCGTTTTATCGTGTTTTTACGAAATCCCACGGCCACCGGCGGGTGGTGGCTGTTTCCCTGGCTGGTTTATCGGTCGAAAGCTGAGTCGAAGCTTTCCCCGTCGAGCCACTCGACTTGTTAACGGCGGCTCGAACTTAGGGATTACGACACGTCGAACCGTAAATTCATTTACGATCCGCGTAACCGCGGATATTGAAAAGGAACCGGGCGCCGCATTATCTGGCTGCTTTTACGACAGAACGAACACCGCGACGCGATGTATTCGAATCGAGAGATGAGAGCTCCAGTTGCGTGATTAAAACACACCCCGACTTTAACGTCCTTGCACATTTGCGTCGCACCGTGTCGGTCTAAGGAACAATAAAAGAAGAGGGGTAGAAACTTATTGGTCACCACCGGGTCGTTTCGTTCCCGTCGTTACTGCTCGCCAAAGTTCCAGGTACGAATGATTTTTAAATTGAAATACAATAGATTTACGTTGATCGAGCCGACAGTTGATTAATTCAAAATCGTGAAATATCAGTGCCGTCGTTGCGAGAGGGTAGTTTGAGTCAGCCGCTGTCCGGCATAGAAATCATAGAGATTCATTAGCTGGCCCCGGAATATAATTACACCTGAGGGTTTAAACACGGAACGACCAGTCCTCTTATCATACGAATGATACACAAACGACATCATCTTGGCTCCGAGTGTATTTAATCGTAAGGACGTTTCCTTCTGGATCCTCCTCTTCGAATTATCTATTTTTTATCTTCGATCCTGCGAGTCGCGATGGCGGGAACAAAGTCACGGTCGTTGGCATTCCGGTTAATTGAAGAGCCAGGTAATAACGTGCGTGCGGTAATTCGCGCCTCCGTCTGGGAACTACGCGAGTTGGCGTAATTAATGTTACGGAACCACGGGAATGAAACAGAACCTTAATGCCCTCGGTGTGCTCGCGAAAGCAAATGAAAAGATGAAAGAAAATTTCTTTTATTCCGGCGGGATATTGCGCGTCGGTTTACGACATTGCTAACGAACAACTTACACGTTCGCGGGGCAGACGAGATTATAGGAGACGCATCTTTTGTGGGGGGGGCTCGAGCTTAATGGATGAAAACTACCCTTCAGAATTTCATTCCTCTTACGTTACCTTGAAAACTCGCCGAGGTACGAAATACTTTTTAAAGAAACTCTTTTGAAGATGTTTCCGTTTCCGCGGCCGCCGAGGACGGCATACTTTCCCGTGTCTTCTTCCGGCTATTTGGTATCGCGTTTCGCAGAATCTTTTCCTACAAATGATTTAACCGTGTTCGAATACGTTGCGCGTTTCTCGATGAATGCCCTCGGATGTCGAGGACTTTGTGCACGTGCTGACCCAGAGATAAGTGGCGAAACTTTTGGAGCTTGTCCCATTCGTTTCGAGGATGAATAGGGATCACGGGATCGTATGAATAGGAAAAATGTTTTTACGCGATCCAACTAAATACGTGGGCCGTCGCCGAAGCTGACAATGTCACGAAACTTTTCTGCTATTTGCTTTAGAACGTGTCAAATTTTCTCGCTCTTAGTAGCCATGTTACTGCTCGAAAATATCCTAGGTTCTAAATTTAATTTAGTTTGCTTCGAGAGAAAGATTCGGAAGCTGTTGACTAGCGCTTTTTGTTAAGGTTTGAAACCCCTATGGATATTGTGGAGATTTCTGTCAACGTTTATAGGCAACTTGCTATTTACAAATAGAGTCGATACGAAGAGCGATAGTCGTCTCGCAGTACAGTCCACCAGATTGATTCCAGAGCACAGGGAGCACGTAACTCCGAAAGGCGATACTCTGTCTGACCTTCCACTGGCAGCCGCTTATTTGATTCCACCGTATGTAAACTTATCGTTTGTGCACTACGAGGGTGTCCTTTATGGAGGGAAGTACACACTAGACGCTAAACATTATAGGTTCTGAACGACCCAGCAGGGCGCTCTATTGGGATTTAACTTCATTTCACATTCAAGGGAACGTAAGCCGGTCTGGTGCGCCGGTGACAATCGTCTTAGTAGGTGTACGCCACTTCAAACTCGGTCTCAAGATCCCAACGCGACGTGCTGCGTGGCATTGATGCGCCGTTGCTGGGATCTTCGTTATAAATTACTACGCGAGTCTGTCGACGGATTATTTCCACAAGGAAGACCGAAGGACTCGTAATGTTTAATTAAGTCGTCTCGGAAAATATCGCGAGTCTCGAAATGATGTTGCAGAGTGGACGACAAAGTATCCTGGGACAAAAATTTCACGTAGTTCGGTGACACGACTTTTCTCCCTAAATTCATACGCGAAATTTTCTACATACATCGACTTTAATTCTTTAAGACGCAGAGGATCGTACGCGTAATTTACGGTTCAAAAGTAATAGAAAGCAAGGTGCCTAGTGCGCGCAATATTTTCTGGGCCATCCTAATATTTCATAGTCGCGATAACGAAATATTCTCCGACTGGAATCGCGATCAACTCTCGAGGCACCGAAACTGGGTCGGTATTTTCCGCGAGAGGACTCTGCGCGAAAGGAGTTCGCTCGTCGCTTCGTGTTTGTACAAAGTAGTCTCTCGTTTACTGTGTTTCTGAAATGAAATGTAGTATTTGACATTACTTCGTTCGCCTCCTCCTTTGACGCAGCACATTTCGGTAGCTTTTCTTTTCGATCAATTCTGACCTAGTTGCCGTGCTCCGTGCCTCGTTAATGTTCCAGGGAATCTAGAGTGAAAGTGACTGTTCGCCAAATAGCTCCTCGTGTGCATCGAATGAAATTAGTCGCTCGGGATTGCAGGCCAGGAACGTCCTCCGATCGATCGGATATTTTATTCGCGGCTGTGGAATGTTACGTCATTAAATTTATCGCGGAGATATAATTTATCGACGAGAGAACGAATAGCTGAGACGCCTGTAAATATTCTCCACTTGTAAAAATCGAAGACGATTATCAGAACTGTTCGAAAATTCTTCTATCTTTGAAAGAATCTTTGGCGTTTGTCTAATTCGTCGTCCATTATTCGAATAATGGTTTGCCTCAGCGAGAAAACGTTGCGCGGAGCGCGAATAAATCAGAAGTAAGCCTGTGTAAACATCGCGAGTTTAGCTGGCCATTTCTTAACGTACAAGCGAGGGAAAGGCTTACATTCTGTCCCAGGAATTATGACGTCTTTGCGAGGACGTCGTAAAAAATTTCCCTCGCAGCTCGGCCCTGAAACGTTTCAGGGAAAACCGATACACGCCCTGCGCGGAACGTTATTTTCGTTTAACTCCCGCAATAACAGCGGCATCACGAGCTGTTAAACTACTATTACGGCAATTTAACGCCATGCGTCGCGGACGAGGCCCGCATCATGATTTAATCCGAACAACGTGATAGCGTGTATCTTGATGTCTACGTTCCGTGGAACGCGATGTGCTCGCATCTGCGGGGAATGTTTTAGCACGTGATCGCTTCCGGTGCTTGCACCGATGCCGGACGTGTCCGAGACGGGGCTCGTTTCATTGATAATTGCAGAAGTCTAATATCGACAATCGAGTTTAATTATGAACAGGAACGTATCTATACTTAAAGTATGCAGGATATTCTTAACGAGATGCTCGACTTATGATCGAAATGTGATTTATTTATAATCGATCTTCAACGATACATTGAAAATAGAAGAGGGATAAATTTCGAATGCGGGAGTTTAAATTACCAAGTCTGTTCGATTTTTAAAATCTTATTAGTCGAGTTTAATTAATTTTATTGCACAAAAGATAAGCAGATTCGTATTGCAGTTGGTGTTTGTAGAGTGCAGGTTAGAGCTTCCTGACCCAACGCGTCGTATTCGGTCGGTTTTCATCAATCGGGAGGAGGTTCGGAAGTCAGAGTTAAAAATAAGAAGTTAACCATTTGTCTTCATCAACTTACAGCGTTCTCCTTGTCCGTCGCAGAGGGCTCTTCCCCTTAATCGATAGCAGGGACATCCGTGAAGCTGGCCTTCTATCCGACCATCCATCTATCCATCCATCTGTCTGTCCGACCATGAAACTAACGCAGCGTGCAACGCGATGCAAGAAGCGTCCATTATCACTGTACAGTTTTTTGCCGTTCGCGCCGCGGGACTTTTTCATTGATTTTAATTTGTCGAAATGAAATTCCGTCATCTGCCGTTCGCTGAGTATTCGCGGAACGTTCGCGAATTCTAAGAGCCTATAACGTCATGGCTCGCTTAATGATCGCTCGACGATGAATTAATCGAGAAACTACCAACGGGAAAAGGATCAATCCTGTTTAATTTTAATTTGTAAATTCTACTTCTTGCAACGTCGTATCGATATTAGACGCATTTACCCAAAACTTTCAGTGACTCACACAGAAGTTGGGGTCTTCCATTTTTCACGTCCTCCACATAGAGAATTCCTAATTAATATTAATAAACGTTCCGCTAAAAGAAGAATCGTATACTGACCGAAGCAAGAAATCTTGCCACACTGCACAGTTTTCGTCGCGTATGGTTGAAACACGGTACGGTTTACATTGGAAAAGATAGAATTCAAAATCTATTCGATTTGCCTCTCAGCAGAGTTTCATGGCTACCACCCACCAGGATCAACCCGTATCCGAACAGAATCGACATTCGTCTACATGCATTTCATTTCCTTCGCATACTTTGCTCGCACACAAAACCGTATCTAGGGCATGGCCTCGGTCCATAGGTGCTTCTACTTCAAGAACGCGCTTTCGTATCGTTATTTACTACTATTTATTGGTTAGAGCCGCTCCTCGCAACATTTTCGAATCCTCGAAACATTCCCAATTTACTTGGATTATTTAGGCCTTTCTATATTCTCCGATAAGTACTTAAATGACCATCTTTTGCAAATAAGGACGTTTACCCTCGAGTCTATAACGTTTCGCCAACGTAAAAATTCGTTTGATCGATATCTTGCACCGGTGAGCACTGGTTGTATTACCCGCGGGTGTTTTCTTCCGACGCGTTGGACGTGTTTCGATCCGTGGCACGTGTTATCAGCGACGTTCCATAAAACCGTGGCCATCGGGGATTCCGGGCGTCGAAGGAGAAACGACGCGTCAGAGAGATCTCTGCGGCCGTTGGAGACGGAATGAAATGAAAACGACGCGGGGTATCAACGGCTCGCGTTAACGGCGCATTCTGGACGACCGTGTCCGTAGTGTCCAGCAGGTCGGAAATCAAAAGGGGGTGAGACGAGGTTAGCGCCCGTGGATGGACGCAGCCAGGTACGACGGGCCAGAGATAGGGATAGATTTAAAGGTCTGTTTTCATTGCTATTCCGAATCGTGCGGGCTTCCGCACGGCTTCTGTCGTCCTGTACGAAGGCATCGGACTGATTGGTAAATCTACGGCTGCTCAATGATGCGTTTATTTGCCGGAGAATTAGGGCAGGAAGCGAGACAGAACGACGACGACCGGGGAACGAGCAGAGAGACACGGACCGGGGAGTTAGGAAACGGAAAAGAGCGGCCTCCAGGGAGGGGGCTTGGCGGGGTGGAATCCACCCTTTCCTCTGGAGGGCCGGCGTACTCCACCGCAATCAGTAAACCTGTAAAACATTGGATTAGGTGGCCTAACTCGACCTTACCCCGGCTTCGCTGTACGAGCGAACTTCCAATTTCCAGCCACGGCTTGCCTATACGGTCTTTGTTCCAGCGTCGCGATATGTTATCCAATCGCGTCCGAATTATTCGTCTTTTATTTCCCCGATCGGCCCCAAAGTCTCGGTCGACGCTCCGCCATCTTCCTCTCGAAGGACTCCCGTTAGTCTTTGTATTTACAACGAGCCACCGAAAGTACTCGAACGAAGAATATCGCTCGTCGAGGAACAGTTTTTTACGATACTAATATCGGGGTCATTTTTTATTCCACAAACGCGGAATCTGTATTCAGTTTCCGGTGTCCGAAAGGACCGGGTGTTCTGATTTTTTCGGGGCTCGTATTATTCATTTTGATGTATGTTTAAAATCGTAGATGAGAAAACAAATATCCCATTTCCCTGAAATATTCGTACAGGAGCAAATTAACGAATTGTCCATGCGGAAGCGAGTACGTTCGCTCGAAAAATTTGTATTTTACACTCCATTTTTCCATCGATATTACATTCCTAGCATATTCGTTGTTAAAACAGACCCCTCCTTAATAGAACCATTTCCATATTTTATGATCGGTGTAACAAAAACAGGTTTAACGACATCTCCCATTCTTCTTCATTTTCTCTTTTCATTTCATTTCTATTCAAACGTTGATTCCTGATGAGGATTGGAAAATCCTATTACGCGTAGATAAAGATAGAAACGAAAAGATCAACAAAAAGTAATAGTTTCTGTCATAGCTTGGCAGGAATTTGTGCAACATTGTTTTTTTTCTGGTACCATGCGGTGAATTCTAAAAAAAAAACTACACTGAATTTCGCGAACTAAGCTTCTTTTATGGCCAACATTTCTAGGCAATGTGTTGAGTTTGGGAAATAGTTCGTGTTACTTGATATCGGATTTATCATGGGACTGCTGTGCTATACAGAAATTAACTGGAGCGCGCGGTTATCAGTCGTTATTGTTATTTCGTTTTATTACACGCAGTTATTCACTGTTTGCGCAGTTTTTTGTTTGTCGTTGTTCCGAAAATCCGACACGGTGTTTGTTGCTGATGCTTCGTTTGTTCGAGTTTTGCATGCTGTTTACCTTTAATAATCCCGAACGCAGTTTGATATTTCCGCGGGAAAATAACGCTTTGTCGCGAAACGTTCCACCGGATAATAGACAAATTCATATAAGGAAATATGATTTTTCGCGGACTGATGCGTCGCGATGCTCCTCTGGACTCTACGTTTTCAAACTGTCTGGAATATGCCTTCCAAAGGAACAAAAAAGAACTTGCGTTCTACGTTATTTCATTTATTAAACATTACGTTGCTTGTATTGACTTTTATTGATAGTATTATTCATTCGTAAACAAGGTTATTTAACCTTTAATTATTATAGTAGATTATTCGATGGATATTTACTAAATCGTGTAATAAAATCATGAAAAACATTATGTTGATATAATATTACATGAGGATTCAAGTTTAATTATTAGTTTGTGTGAAAATTTCGTTAAAAGAAACGCTTTTGAATCGACAAATTATATTTGCTACATTATATACCCTAAATAATTTGAAGTAATAAATTCATAATTTATAGCGACACAGCATGGCAATATTTTTATTTTAGTTTCCCCTGTACAAAGCTATTCTCTTCTTTGAAGTGGTTGAAACAATACAAGAAAAACGTATTTCTAAAGTCGTTAAACATTAATGATCGTTATATTAATACAATGGCTAAGTCGTTTAGGTTTTCTGCATTATAATTTTTTCTCACGAATCATTTGGTTGTGCAATTCTTTACCAGTGTCCTGTTTAGGGAAACATTGCTGTAAACATTCCGATTAAAAATTCGATCGACTACGCTATCGATGTGCTAGATTGAGTTACTTTTGGTCGGTCGCCGTGAAAATTTAACGACGTTCAACAATGAAAAACCTCTTCTGCAACGACGCGCTCTTTGCCGATGAAAATTCTCCTTTGTACCTGGCACCACCGTTTGCACGTGTACTCGAAACCGTGTATCGTTCAAAGGATCGTCGGGTAATTTTTTAACGTCGGAGCGTTAGCTTCAGAAGGTCGTACCGAGCCAGTTTCGTCGTTAGAACGCGGAGGCGTGTTTCGAACGAAATTATTATAATACAACGTAACAGAATGCGATTAGCGCACACTAGGTCACGCGACCGTTGCACACTAGCTCGTTCCTTAGTTACAGTGAATATTCGTGTGAAAAATTTAAAGTTACCTTAATTAAACTTTACAATATCTGGAAGTTGTATGTAGGCGCGTATGCGTTCAAAAATGTCCTAAATTCGCTTATTTTTGTTCGTACTCGTTTTGTTTAACAGTGGACAATTCTCCGATAACGGTTGAATTTAATAAAATTCTCAATTTAAATTTAGTAAAACATTGATCGTCGACGTGTTTGTTGATGAAAAAGCACGGAGGTTCCTACGTTCTTGTTTGTTTGTCTTCAATATTTATATTTTGCGACATATAATAACAAAAAGTAGAGGAAAACACACTATACTGTTTAACAAAAAAAAAAAAGAAAAATACAAAAAAAGAGCTGCAGAGCACAGGAATAAACGTTACGCCTAACGAATAGAAATAAAATAAAAATGAGATAGTTGATTGCATAAATAGTTAATATCCGATGATCTCAGGAAAAAGGAGGTCGATCAATTTTTATATTCTTGCGATATTCATACCTCTGTCGCTAGTTCGAATTGTATAACGAAATTATCCATCTACCTAGTCACTATATCTTCTCTTTCATCTACCAGAATAAATATAATCTTTTAATACCTCTTCGGGTGAATTCGATTACAATAGTTTTTGAAACCGTGTTACCCGAAACTCGAACACGGTGGACGATCGTGTATATCGAGAAATGATTTAAATTCTTTTGTGAACCTTTTATCTCACCTTCCGGAATAGTGTATATTCATAAAAAAATGAATCGATGTAAAATTTTAGATCGATCGGATAATGTAAAACCGTGAACCGTGGTTCCGGATCTTCTGTACACTCGTTCGGTCTTTATTCCAAGTTTTTTTAAAACAGTACGGTGAAAAATCAGATTTACTTAGAGTACTGTGATACATATTCGCCTTGTTAATTTTTCTTTTCCTTCGCAGTATTAAAAAATATATTTTAACGAGCTGGTAATAGACATCTTTAAAGTTTGAAATAGATTTTATGGGGGTGTAGAGAGGTATTTACGCAAATCATGTATTATTGCACAAACTTTCTTTTACGTCGTACAATCGTTCTGGGGAGAGGGGGTGTACGAGTAAAAAAATTCCGAGGTCAAGGAATAAGGACCACTCCGGTGCACATGTTCGGATACGTCGGAATATTTCGTCTGCGAAGATAACCCGCCGCGCGCATCCGGCATCGTGTTGGCATACGCGGGATGATTCGCAATCCCTCCATATAAATCGAAATTGTAGCGCGTATTTGGAAACTTCCGATTTCAATTTCGATCTACAAACAGCCGTCGAACGTAGACAAATTCTTTTTGAATCGATTTTGCATTTTCGTCGCGCGAAATCGCCTTGAATATACGAGACTATTCTCGCGTCAAACGCAAGACCCGTTTTCTTAATAAACGACGAGGCGTTGCATAATTGTCGCGAATTAATTGGAAAATATTAGAGTCCCCTGTTCGAGATTATTCCATAATTAAATCAAGAACGTAGAAGAAGGTAAAGAAAATCGCACGACCGTACAATGCCAGTCGTAGTGACCCGTGAATTAATTAGTCAAGAACATTAAATCTAAGAATCTTCGCGATGGGTTTGTTTAGCGCGCGAAAACAGAAGAGACATTCCCGTGTTTAATTTAATCGCGCGCTTTTACCCTCTTCCGGATCTAGTTAAGTTGCAGAGGAGTGGCATTTATAAGTAACGGTAACGAACAACAGCGCTAAAGAATTAAAAAGAAGCAGTATTAATTAAGAAACGATGTTGACATCGCTTATTGGGACTAACACATTTTAATTATGCATCAGCTGGCAAGAAACCGTACTCCCGTTTGTCGTCGACAATCGTATCGAACGAAGACAGTAGTAGTTAATTAGAAACATTTAAATTGAATTAAATAGAAAGAAATTTATGGACCCGGACGCCTAGCAATAATAACCGTCGACGCTTTTGTTCGAAAATCTGTTCGCAATTTGAACAAATTAATTTTATATTTAACGTTTTCCACCGTTAATTTTATATTTCTTTTTCTACTATCCTCATTTTTAATTCTCGTTTATTGGAAAGTGAGTTAAGGCAAAATGAAAAGCCTTAACAAGATCTCAGACGTTCGTGAAAATACATATTTAATAGAAAACGTATATAAAATTAGATTTCTGCCTGTTACATACATTTTTTTCGTCGGAACTAGGTTTTAAGACTGTATTTTCTATTTTGCATATTTTACGTAATACATATGTTTTGCATATTTTGGCTGAGTGACGCCTACGTGTACGAAAGTATTATATATGCTGTGTGTATTCTGTTTCTCATTGAATTTTCACACGATAACGTTCGCGAATATCGACGTATCAATGATATACGAGTAGATTATACCGATTGCGAGAAACGTATTTAAAATATTCAGCACGTAGCGACAAGTAGCGCACCTTAAGGGAGGATTTCCATCAGAAATTAGTAAAGATAGGAAATAAGTAAGTTATTTTCGATCGTGGTTATAATAGGATTTCAATATCGTCGCAAAAAGTATATTTAAATGTATCGACATAAATTTGATAGGGGCGATAAACAGACAGCTTCCTATGGAGTTGAAATTTCAGGTCAATCGATTTAGTTATTCCCGATACATACCACCGATGGTCCAGAAATACATTTTTAGTAAAACCTGTTGAATCCTTGGAAGGAGTGCATACGAGCAACACAATTCAAAGTAAAATTAAGAATATATGTTTAGGTTGTTTAAATATTAAAAAATATAAATAACAATTTTGACAGCACGGATTTATACCTGTTTCTCTGTCAGCGTGTTATTCCTTTCGAAGGTAACTTCGTTAATCGGTATAAAAAGAAATATTTTCAAGAATACATATTTTCAGAAAATCCAATAAAAGGAAGATATTTCGAACGGTCGCGATAGAAATTTACCCTTAAACGTTAGACGTGGTAAAAGAAATCGTTCCAGTATTGGATTTAAACCACAATTTTAATCGTAAACCACTTATCGACTTTATTCATTTTAACGAGGGAAATGATACAAAATGAAGATGCAAGTGCATAAACAGAAAAAAAGCAAAGTACTAATGGCGAAGTTCCGTGAAATTTTGTTTCGTGAATCTCTTGACTTTTAAAATTACGACGTCGATATCGAACAAAATCTAAATTTACTCTCGGTACGTTCGCGAAGCGTAGATGATCTGTTAGTGATATTTGAGATACAAGATACTAATGGATTTGATACTACTTCCGATCGAACCAGTGAAAATTTATCAAACATACAAGTGATGAGGGAATTAAATGTAGGAAGTTCGGAATCACTGGCAGAGCAGTTAAATACAGATTCCCAATCAGTTTGCTCCGCAGGAGTACGGAACTGTCCCTCAGGTATGCTCTGCATATCACGAATACGAAGAGTATATCAGAGAGTGATCACTAATGTGACTTATACGTGTCTGGTGGACCAGTACTCGGATCGCAATTGATTAATATTAATTGCGTCGGGGTTATTCGAATAGCATTTCCTACTTTGGCTAGGTCTGGTAATAATTGCTAGGTACAGGAACGACGAATAAAATTTTCTATCGCAAAATATCGTTTGGAATATTATAATTCCATCGGTGCCCTTTCGAAGGAACTGAAACTTTCTAACTCGACGGAATCAGGAAAATCGATTTCGTTTCGTCGTGCACAGCTCAGGAACGACCGAAAATCAAAACGATCTCCAAACCAAAGCATTACGCGAACACGTAGACGTAAATCCTTCAAACGATGGACCAGATATCGGTACTCGACGTTTCCACCCCCTCCGGGGTTCCGACCGCAACTCCATCCGCTTTTGCACGCAACGATCGCACGGATTCGCGGCGGGCGCGCGCTGTCTTCTTCGAAACGCTCTCAGGATCCTCGAGACTCGAGGTCTCGAGCAACCACTCGACAATGTTTTCGTCCGAAATCGTCATGCAGTGTGGTGTAATCCGAATGTGGTTAGACCCAGAGGGTGGAGGGAGGGAGGGGGGGTTTGTAGAGCGAGAAGCGAAGGGAACTAGGTACGAGCAAAGGGAGAAAAAAGACAGAAAGAAAAGAAACGAAAACGCGAAAAAAAAATTGGAAAAAGATGTGGAAGGGCGGAAGGAAGACGGCGAAGAAAAACCGAGGGAGGGGGAGGGGTATAAAATCGAGAAAGCCGGTAGGGGGTGAGCGGTACCTGGTGCGCTCGCGCACACGGACGACGCGGAGTAGAGGCTGATAGCAGCGTGCGCGCAAAGTTCGCCACTGGAGAACCGAAGGGTGGTGCTGGTATGCGTCTCCAACACATCCTTCGACGCCCGTAGCCATTGGGGTAGCCTGGGTAGTGGTAGCAACGACACTGAGCGCCGGTGGTGGAAAACGGTAGTGGTGGTGGCGGTGGGCGATAGTGGGGGAAGGATGTCGGAGGGTTGCTGAAGTTTCCCTAACGCTCGATGGCGTACCAGTGCGGATCGTGATTCTGTGGGACGTGCAGCGTCGCGGCGCCCAGCTCTGTCGGCCTGTCTCAGTCGGTCCGCCAACGGTCGACGAAACACGCACGTCGTAACGGATCGCGATCGGTTAACGGGGGCGGTAATGTCATCGGGATAGAAGGCCACGACGGGTCATCGTGACGAACGCGACGGGTCATCGACGGCTCGCGTCGTCGGCGTGTCGCGTGAAATTACGTTGGCTCCGTAGAAGGAGGAAAAGGCGTAAAAAGAACTCACCGAGGATCTTTCGCGACCGACAGTCGTTGCGCGCGTGTTTCATATTCTTCAACGTCTGTCTGTTCCTTTCACTGTACTTATCCGTCTTCGCGCCGGAAACGGGACAGGGACCGGAAGGTACGGGGCCGCAGATGCCGAGGAAGAATCTTTGGAGGAGGGAAAGAGGTTCTCTGCGTTTCGTATTCGGCGACGAGATCATTCTTTGCACGGTCCCATGGAAAAGCTCCCTTCTCGGATACGTTTTCTATATATTCGTAAGGGAGAAAGAGGACCGGAGCGAGCCAGGAGAAAATTGCACAATGACAAACGGAGCGAGCCTTTTTCATTTCTCTGCCTTCTCTCTCTCTCTCTCTCTCTTTTCTCTGCTGTCTTTTTGTCTTTTTTTTATATGTCCCATTGGAAAGCACCTCTCATTTTACCCGGGCGTAATTTTCTGCCCGCTAAAAGTGCGAATGCCCAGGCCGCATTGTTCGACCTTTCACCCGCTAAATTAATCATTCGAACGTGTCCACCGGCCCGGTCGGCACGGTTTATAATCGCTCGAAATGCGCGCGGCCCGAACCCCCTCCCTATGATCTCGATCGACGAACTCTGAATCCGATTCGATGATTTTTTCACTTAACGCGATAAACGCTCGCTATGGCCGTAGCTTCGTCGATGCGTATCGAGCCGCACTACTTAATACCGATCCGCTCTAATCTAATTGACCAATCTCGTTCGCGTGGAAATCCGCGTCCCGCGGGAGAACAAAAAAAGCGGAGAAAAATATATTCGCTCGTCATACGCCCCACGGTACACGTATATATATATATATATTTTTTTTCCCCTCCTAGAACCGTTCCCGGAGGACGATGCAAATTATTAATCGGTCCACGGGCGATGTTTATTAATCAGTCGGCAATACTTGCCACCGAGAACATCAATAATACTGTCGCTGTTTATGCGGCGGTCGTTAATCGTGGCCGCGATGCAATATTTCCCAACGAGCGCGGTCAACGAGACGAATCGGGACGGGAAAGGAAAAAAAAATGGAAAATTTATGCGTCGACCCGCGTCGTTTCAAATCGAAAATTGGACAGCGCCGCGACGCGGTATCGACTCTGTTCGTCCCGCGGGCGATTCCTCGCGGGAAAAACGGTAAATGCCACCGGTACTTGTCGCGCGAACGTTCGTGAAAAATGTATTCACGTTTCGGGCGTCGATCGAACCTCCGAGAACTCGTTCGATCGGCGGCGGACTTCCCCCGCGCTAGAAATTATTAACTCGCGTCGAGGCTGCGGTATCGCCCTCGATCTTCGTCCGCTCGGTAGTCTTTACCCTCTTTATCAATTTTCGGATGTCGATTCGAGCGTTATCTTCATCGACGGGGCAGCTGTGTTTCCTCCGCTGACGATCTTGAGCGTCGTGGAACGATCGCGACCGGACAAAATAGTCGATGGAACTAGTCACCGCCGGCGATCGTCACGGATCTAGACTCTCGATCTCTTTCGGTAGATCGTAAATAGGCCGACCGACGGTGGACTCATTGTCAGTGGTATTTCCAATTGGCCCGTCGCGATCTCTTGCGAGGAAACCGGTTCGACGACCGGCTCTCTGACTCGGTTCTCTCGCTCCTCGTTCCTCCTTCTGATTCCAGTTCGTGGGGTCGTCCCTCGTCCCCTCGTTTTACTCCTCCGCGTCGCGAGTTCTCTTCGTTTATCCTCTCTCTTCGTCGATGGACGGTTCGCGGTCCAGCTTCCTCGGCGGTGGCTACTAGTCTCTACCTTGCGTTTCAGTGTTTACGCGGCGGACGTATTGCTGCTCCGATCGAAGGTCGGTCGAGCGCAAGATCCTGCCGCCGGTCGGTGTACGTGGACTCCGGTGGACCGCGGGCAGGTATCACGAATCGTCTTGCGGCCGAACCGGGCAGCCAGGGAACGGAAAATCATCGGCGGTCGCGAGACGGGAGGCGACCTTCTCGAGATCTTGCGGAGAAATACGGGTGACCTTGCATCGTTCTGGAAGACGGAGGGGCTCGTTGGATTCCTCGAGGCGTAAAAATTTTGATTATGTTCCATCTTTGAGGCAGAACGGAAACTTCGGCCACGGAAGAGCGCTGCGGGACAAGGTTGTCCGCCATCGGTCGATTTACAAACTTTTCGACGGTGCGCGAGCAGTCGTAACGTACACCAACCCGAGGAGCTCGCGGAGAACCTTTTCTGGGTTTTAAAGAAGGATGGCACGAGGGATCGACGAACCGTAAACCGAGCTCGTCCTTTGTTCCTCGCGTCTTCTACCGTATGTCGTGGAACGACTATCGACGTTATCTTTTAATCCGATTGGCCGAGGCGTGGTGTCGCCGATAAAGATTTCGATTCAGTGCGCGTGCAAACAGTACTCGTGACTTGACGATTCAGTGTTCTCGACGAACAACAACACAGTGCGAAGACTAGTGAAACCCGTGATCGTTTGTTTTGCAAACGCCTCGCTCGGAGATTCTCCATTATCCTTCTCGAACGTTCCAAGGTTTACGTGGGTTCGAAGGAGCATCCTCGCGCGGCGGTAGCTCCTTTGGATCGGCACGCTGCCGGCGCAAGAAACTGCTTAAAAGCTTGATTAATTGACCTCTGCTGGCCGGCTATGCATCGCTGGGGCTGCGCGGCTCTCTGTTAGAAACAGTGGCTCGAACGTTGTTTTCCGCGAAACAACGGACTTCTAGCTACAGCGTGGTTTGGTATAGAACATCGTGGACATTGGTGTTATCCGAAGGAACGCAAACGTGTACGAGTGATAGCAACACGGGACCAGCCGGGAGTGAAAACTCGTGGTTGCGTCGTGAGGGTGGGGGAGGAGTGTAGAGCGAAGCCAGGTACACCGCCAGTGTTTGATCCGTCGCGATTCAGACAACACGTATAGCAAGCGCGTTGCGGTCGACGAGTGTCGTTCGAGAGTACAAAACACGATCTTTGCTCGGTCGGTGAACGCTCAAGGCCCCGGAAACACCGCGTATTCCGTCGAGGATCGCGTGCGCGGTTGGCTTCGTGCTCGATAGTCGTCGTCATTAGGCGTTTAACCGTAAGTGTAACGAAACTTCCCGTGTGCCCCTGGTTATCGTCAGGTCATCGTGTCGGCCGTCAAATCGCCAACGGTTCGTCCGCGCGCGTGTCCGCGAGTGGTGGTTTTCGATGATTTTTAACGAATCGTTGCTGTCCGCGAGAAACTGGCAAAGCGCGAGTGGGAAATCGAACATTCCGTGAACTGATAAGTGAATACATCCTTGGAATCGTGTGTCCAGTATCAACGACGATCGAATTAGATTAGAATCGACGACGGGCCGCCTGCTACGGGCGGACAAAGATCGCCTACACCATGATCCCAGATTGGTGGCTACGGGGACGGATTATCTACGCCTACCTCTTATGGGTCGTCTTCAAGGTGGCTGCTGCTGGCGGCTTTTTCGGTGAGTCTTACAATACTGTTAGTTATGGGACGTTGAACTTTATCGAAGCTTCGCGAGCCAAGGTACGAAACGCGAAGGTTGCGCAAAAGATGGCTTGCTTTAGGAAGCTGGTTCGAGAGGTGAAATCGAGTACAAAAATTCTATTAAGTTCAAGGGTGGCAAAGATTACAGTGAAACTTCCAAATTTTATGTATTTTCCGATGTTGTATTGGATCGTCTAACTCGAAAAATGTTATCGAAGCTATTACGAAAAATATCGATATAATTTCAGCCAATAGATTAACGAATAACACGGATATAGTTCGCACGTAAGAACGAAAGTGAACGTCTTATCTACTTCGTAGATTGTTTACATACTCGACGCTACGTCGTATCTAACAGCGAAGGTTACTTTTAAGGAAAGTAATGCCAGGCATGTCTTTGATGGCTTTTATCTCTATAAAACAATATTTATAAGATATTTTTACTCACTTTCACCGCTTGAAACAGCTCTTTCAAGAAGACAAGTATAGAGATATCACATATTTTATAGATGGCGTTTCACGAGATACTCGACATACCTTTCTACGAGAATTTTGCGATATTACGTAGCTGATACTTTCAGTTGGTTTACTTTAGATATACGGTTCTAGATTTGTTACAAAATAGTGGTGATTTAATCAAAACGAATTATATTGGCACACTACTGTAAACTTGGTACGTGGAATACGAATTTCCACTCTGTACACCGACCATAAACGCTTTGACTTTTCGAGAATGGCGCTCTTTTTTGCACACGAAAGGGATCCGCGACGCGTTAATCCTTCATTGCTCGACGCGCCATTGCGGACAGGAGATTGCATTGTGTTTCGTAGACTTTGTTCCCCTGTACCGGGTGCGACGTATTGTGGACACCGTGTTTTTCCACAGTCCCGCGGGAAGATCGCGATGTTCGAGGTCGAGCCTCGTCTACGCGACACGAATCGCCGGGCTGCCAGGATTTTTAATTACTCGTCGCGAGCGACCTTTCCTTTTACATACGCTGGGCTTTCTCCAGGGAAACTAATTTCAATCCGAACGCGAACGCTGTTGCGACGTCGTCGAGACCTTGTCGTTCTCCAATGCGAACTAGAGTCGACGTCCGGAGAACAGATTTAACGACGATCATTATTTTCCAATGCGATCGTTTCGGGTATTACGACGATAATACGTTTGCATTGTTGCGTCCAATTGGTTCGAAATTGGAGCCTAATGCTTTCCCGATAATTGAAAAAGCCGTACTTTTCTGAAAAACCGTAAACAAGCGGAGACGCATGAAACGCGACGAGGAATTACTTTAACCTTTTCATCGAGGCGTGCAAGAACAAAAGGCAGAGTACGATGGTCGACAACTTCGACGATGCATACGCGGGCCACGGTTAAATCGAACGCCTGCTGGTTTTTTTTTTCTTCTTTTTTTATCGATTACTTCCGGCACATTCTTTACGTCGCAAAACAGAACCGTCGTATTGCGAGTATAATTCACTGTTAGCGGTGGCGCCGCTGTATATAAGGGAGCTAGCCCGAACGTAAATAAAAGCAGCCTTTTGTCGAAACGTGAAAACGTGCTCGAGAACACCCTTTCGCGGGATTTAGAGTTATTTCCGCGGCGCGACATTTTTCCACGGTTTTCGAAAGGTAATGGACCGAGTCACAGAGCACAATGTGGGCAATTTCTCAAAGCCGTTCGATCCTACCGATGAATGGACGATTAAACAGTTGTTCCCCCCAGTGCTTCAAATTTTCGTTTCAGTCATCCTAATCCAGCCATGTCAAACACGTTTGCACCCTGTTTGTTGTTCTTGTAAATCTTTTTATTATGTTTCTATGTAATTTATATTCGAATCAGTAGCCCCGATGGAACGAAGTAATAATTTTACTCGCATCATAATATATTTTTTAATTCGTTCGGTCTTTTAAAAATAATACCCTCTGATAGCCGATGTGGAGCACGTATTATCTTCAATGAGCACGAACGAACTGATGTGGTACGTGCATTGCTTGATACGATCGCATACCGTCCGATACGACAGTATGTTATCTAATACGATTATGTATTGCCTTTCGTCGCCAATTTTTGTACTCGATAATACACGCGAATACTTTTTTCAGTCGGTAAATGAAATTGTTTCAACCCTGGTATTTCGTTTTATCGGATTCACTAGTACCAAAAGACAGATACACGGATTCGTGGAATTTTTCGGGAACCCGAACCGACCTCAATTTCGAGTGGCCAACTTTGCAGATACCCTAACTTGGCGAACTTTCGGGAAATTTTACGTCGAGCCGGGCTCGGGACGCGGGACTGTTAAGGGTTAATTCGATGATTTGCGAGCGGGAGGGGGTGGTCGCGCGTCGGGATTTTTGAACGAAGAGAAACGTTCCTCAAATTAACAGGAGGTAATGAAGTTTGCAACACGTCGCCGCGGCCGAAACTATTGAAATTGTTGGCAAAGTAGGAGTTGCCTCGTCGAATCTCCGATGCAATAATCTATTATCGCGCGGGCCACGTGCATGCTTGCACCTCGCCGAGAGGGCAGCTTTTAGCGCAGCAAACTATCGCTTAACTTTTCGCGAGCCCGTCACGTTCGCCTGATTGCGCATATTTGTCAATCCGTAGCCGTTCGCGGTGCGCGGCCCACGAGATCATATTACCCGCCGAGTTAATCGCCAGCTTACCGCTCGAAATTAATTAGTAACCGCGGTAAACCGCGTTTCGTATGCTTCTAAATGCCTGTTGCCGGTTTCGAGGGACGATACACCGCAACACTGGCCGCGCTATCTCTGCGTATCATTGACGCATGACGAACGTGTGTACACAGGACGGAGAAAACATTTCCAGCGTTTCGGCAAACATGGATCACGATAACGCGTCGGCCGGAGAATTTTCATGGTCTAATCAAAGTAATTTTCGATTAATTACTCCTCTTCGGAGTCGAACGGTCCTTCCGTTTGAAAGACACCCTTTGATTCGCTTTAACGCGTCGACATGTTTCCCGACACTATAAAAAGGGTACAAGGAGACATAGTTACAGATTATATATCTATTTAAATAACATCTACCTTTGTAATCGTTAAATTGTTAAGCTACTTCGATTTAGACGCGTAGCGTGTTGGGGTATCTAAACCGAATTACGTTTTTAGAATCTTTGTCGACCTTTCTGTTTGTTTGTTCGAGTGTTTGCTTGTTGGATCAGGGTTAACGCAAAATTTACTAAACTAATTTTGATTAAACAACCACTATTCTGTTGCGTACACATCGGTGAACACGATAGGCTATTTATCATCCCACTTATACCTAACAGAGGCAAATACGGAACATTTACAATTTAGCGTCGCGATTAAATTTAGTATTTGCATTTAATATCCATAAACTAATCCGACCTATTAAATATTAGCTGTACTGAGCCAGTTTTTTGATTTCCAAAACTATTAAACACTTTACTTTTTGCTTCACTTTACATTTAAACCCCTATTTTTGTTTAAAATGTTTTGCTAAAATCAATGGAAAACATATGCAGGGTGTTCGGCCACCCCTGCGAAAAATTTTAATAGAGGATTCTAGAGGCTAAAATAAGACGAAAATCAAGAATACCAATTTGTTGATGGAGGCTTCGTTAAAAAGTTATTAACAATTAAATTCAAAAATTTCAAATCGTTCTGGAAAAATCATTTTCGGTTGCGGGGGTCAATTACAATCATTTTTGGTGAATAGACATACCCCCGAAATCCTACCCACTTTCTAGAAAAAAATTAGAGAGGTGTGAAATTTTTCGACGAAATTAAAATATTTCAAATCGTTCTGAAAAAAATATTGTTAGCTGTGGGGATCAATTACAATCATTTTTGGTGAATAGACATACCCCCGAAATCTTGCGCATTTTCGAGAAAAAAATTCAGTACGGTCGGAACTTTAAACGTTAATAACTGTTTAACGAGGCCTTCATCAAGAAATTGGTATTCTTGATTTTCGTCTTATTTTGGCCTCTAGAATCCTCCATTAAAATTTTTCCCAGGGGTGGCCAAACACCCTCTATAAAGTATACCTTTCAGTGTTATATCAGTTATAAAGTACTATTTTTAAAAATTTGATACTATCAGTCCACCAGGGACCGTTAACGTCTACAAGGAAAGTTTAATGTTCATCTCCTGGGATCGACGTAGCGTTTAACGTGTTAATAGAAGCTATACTTATCACTTTCAACGATGTTTTAAGTAGTAAACTCGTCGTGGAATATTTATCAATATATTATGACTGCGAATTCGGTATTTTTTATTCATTATAAGTATTGACGAGACTGTATAATTAACTTCTATACCTAGCATGACAAAACAGAAGCATGTCAGGGAGACGAGGTTTTCGCGAAGAAAAACTTGGAGCCTCGGTTACATTTTGTTAATGGAATTTTCATCCTTACGCAGCACATAAACGACGGTCCGGTTTCTAGTTAGCAAGTCCGCGAAGCAAGTGATTTAAAAGTATGTTTCGATTAAAATACAATTAAGCCAAGAATCATAGCGAGGAAAATTAAATTAACATAAATTAGCATGGTGAACGTGCGCACGCGCTTCTCGTACGCTCACGCGTATTAAATTTTATGTAAATGGAAGACTCGGAAATAATGTCTACAAACGGTGTTTACAATTAATACGCGTAATACTGCTTCCGTTCGTCGTTATTCTCGTAATTAACCTGTCGAAATGTGAATTTGTTGCGTTAACTAGGAAGCGTTTTAAAACTGAAACTTTTCAAGGAACAAACGTTGATTCAACAAGAGGACTCTTACGATACAGGGTCGAAATATTTCGGATTAAATTTGTTCAAAAACGTAGCATTCACGCAGAGATTAAGAATAGCTATAAAATGACCCGAACAGTTCCGTGGAAACTTCGATTTTTCTAGCGTCAAATTCGTTCGATTCAAAACGTGGCTCAGTTTAGTTTCATTTCGATATCAATTGATATTAATTCGGAGGCGCTCTGCTCGCCCCCTTTATTAAACGGTTTAGTATCGACTGCGGGGATCGTAATGCGAAAGGATGGTCCCTCCTTCGCGGTGAGTCGCGATTTCTGTCGTTTTTTCATGAATAAAGAATTTTCAATTTGCACGAGGAGGGAATTGCTGAACTCTGGCGGTGGCCGCATATTCTACACGATAATAAAAGCATGAATAGTGAAGGGAGGCCCGCGGAAAGCGAAGTTCGATGAAGAAGTCGCGCCGCGACCTACCCGAATCGATAACCGGGTGCGTTCTTCTTCCGACACATTAATCTTCGGCGTCCCGATCGATTCCGTCCAGGTAAATCGGGAGTTATTAAAATACAGTGATTTTTTGCCAGCCGCGTGGCCGCTGCGCGAAACTGTTTGTGCAGATAAGCGTGACCAATCGAGGATCGAAACTGTCGATTGTGTAATATTCGCGAATCTACGGGAATCATTATTACGTTGCCGCGTCATCGTGCTAACACAGCTTACAGCGTATCGTGGAACCGTTCCGCCAACGAATATAAAAATTATTAGGCAAAACAGTAGTTCATAACCCTAGAACCCTAAAAAAATCAAAAACCTTCGTAAGACTAGTCTGTATTTAATTTAAAATATCGACGAGCAACTATTATTGACTCTTCTGGTCCGTTGCCCTCTGTTAACCAAATTGGCATATATTTTTCCTTCATCACGGAAAACGTTTAACAATAAATTGATACTACACTATACTTTGGGGGCCCTTTAATTATTTTCGTACGGCGATCGCAACGCGTTACCTCTCGAATTTCATCGGATGAATTTGTCAACTCATTCGTCCGTGATTAATTAAAATATCTCTTCTCTCGTTAAATCGAGTCGTTAATTTGTATGTCTCGTCGAGTCTGTGACACCAAAATGGTTGACCGGCGCGCCCGAACTAACGACGCTTGGGGCACGCGATTAACTTACAAATTCGCAAGCCGCGATCGATCGACGATGCCGGATAAACTATTTTCGATACCAGCCGTATTCCGGGAGAGGGATGCTCGTTTCCAGTAGACACTGTTCCCGACCTAACGCAGGAGGGGGGGAAAAAATGCCTTTGCGTGCTGCAAATACGTACGTCGCGAGGAGATCGCGACACGAAATAGAAAACGTGCTCGAGAGTCGGACAGAGTACACATTTAAATCCGGCAATCGATGCGATCGTCATTCGAGAAGCTGCACATAGGTCCGTTTTGTTCTCCAGCTTACCCGGACGCATAAATGAAACCGGGCCGTAAATATACGCGAACGTCGTATTCAAAGAGAGGTCCGCCGTGCAAAGTAATAATAAATTAACATTCAACAATCTTCAAAAGGAAAATAATTGAAACTACAGTACAATTTTTTGATGCGTTTTTTTCTGAGATAACTTGTAGTGCTTCCCACGCACACTTTTCAATTTGTATTACGAGGAGCCATTCTTCGGCGGGAGTTATGGTTCTTTAAGAATTTCAAGCGCGAATATCGACGACCGTCGTGATTTATCGGAGATTAACGAGTAATTCATAGATCCCGATATAGCTCGTTACATTCTGGCCACATTAGCCTGTCCCATTGGAAGGGATACTAATCATTATTGATTATGTCATCGAAGCGGATAGAGAAGGACGTTGGCTCGTTCAGCTTGTCTAGACGTCAGATAATTATTTAACATATAGGGCGTTATAGGTCAATGTATTCCGTGTCAACTCGATTTTATGCAAATTTTCTTGAAGGATATTGCACTTTTCCATAATTTATTCCATTCCTGCGACGACACAATATTTGTTCCAAACTTTTTACGCTTTCATATTTAAAATTTAAACGCGACTTCGAATGTCAATTAAAATTCAGATTTTATCTTTGTTAGTCTACGCTTTCGATCCTCTTCTTTAGTACGGATGCGATACGTTTCCATTCTTGCGATGCCATTTCTCACGATCATTAATCTGTCGCTACGGAAAAGTTTGCCTTCGTTTATACTAGGTTTAATTCGTTTAATATCAAAGAATGTTGCTACGTAGAATTTTAAAAGTTCGCAACAGAAGTATTAAAAAGAAACAATGTTGAAAGCAACACGTATCCGTTGGAAGTTGCAAATAGTGAAAGTCTGCACGGTCTTTTCGCAAGAATGTTCGCGTGGGATGGAATCCTGTTGCTCCTCCGATTTCGCGCGTGGGCGGAGGCGTGCAACATCTTGGAGTTTACATCCAGCGCGAGCAAATGAAGTGCATCTCTCTGATTAGGTCCGTGTTCCATTCGTTTCGTAGGAACTTGTCGAACGGCTTTCGACTTTGAGGTGGCGTTTCATCGATCGGTTCGCAAGTTCGTTTGCATCGTACGAAAGCGAAAGAGCGCGCGACCTCTTGCACAACCTGTTAGACAAACTTCATCGCGACGAGGGACCGCGGCTGACTTGGCAGTGAATCCGAGGAGCATTAACTCACGCCCGCCAAGAATTACGACGTCTAGTTTGCGCGTAGAATGCGCTCGAAATAACTGAATTTCCACGCGACGCCGGACACTTATCGCCCGTTATTATCGGTAGAAGTGATTCTAGAAAGGAACGAATCGCGTCGTATCTGTCTCTCTTTATATCGACTCGGACAAAAGCTCAGACGGTCGTATGTCTGATACTCCTCACATAATAGCGACAAAACACCCGTCTCTCTTTCATTCGATGAACTCCGAGCACTTACGACGAGAGGAGGCTTCTTCAGCCATTCTCTTTCAGATCGCCGGATGCGGTTGATCAAACTCAGCCTGACTCGTTCTCAACAGATTAACGTGTTTGCTTCGTAGCCTGTCCTTTTTCGTTGCAAATTGCCTTTGATTAGCTGCTTGTCGACTCTTTTTTAGCAAAATTCGACACAGCAACGAATTCCTAGTTTATAAGCAGCGAAATATATCTATCCTAAATTTAATAGCTTCAAGGAAATTCGGCTACGAAGACATTTGAATCTTTGGCCGGTGTCTATGATGAACTATAGAACAGTAGACTGATACTCCAGCAAAAGTTGTGCCACTTCGATATATTTGCCTGGATATATTAGGGATTTCTTTGAGTTTCTAAAACTATCCGGCTGGAATGTTTTACACGTATGCCAGTGAAAATATGTTGCTTATCTGCTTCTTCGAAATGTTCTAATACGGCCGGCTTCGTTTCATCATGTGGAAATTTCCTGCCCCGAAGGCGGAACTTCGATTCTGGAAATAGATAACACTCGCTCGGAGGTAAATCTACGTTGTAAGGTGAATAACTCGGCTGGATAAAATCCGCGTTTTTTTTTTTTGTTTTCTCCAAACGCAACATGAACCATATGAACCGATGCATCGTCAGTGAGGATTCGCGAGGCTTTACACAGTTTTTTATATTTGTTTTCTTCGATACGCGAACGCAGTTGTCGCAGTATTCGCAATATTCGGCGTATTTTTTTCTTCGAAACGAACGAAGGGTATATATCCCTATTAACCCTAAAAAATATTAAACGTTGGCGTCATCGATTTATCCAGTTTGCTCTTTTTTTTCAGAAGCCTCGTACAAAGGCTTCGATCTTGCTAGATCGACGCCGTTCCATAGACTTTAGTTTTGAAAGAGGATCATAATAAAGAACCCAGGTTTTGTCCTCCGGTCACAATCGACTCTAAACTTTCAGTTTGCTAGCTTTTGCGGAGCTTTAAAGATTCTTTAGCGAAGTCGAATCGCTGCGTATTTTTCACAGAAAAATGAATGCTCCGCACTCCGCCCTGCTCTTGCTTTATTCAGATGTTGATGTTTGCGAAGAATCTTCGGAGCTGTTGTTTAAAACAGAGCGATCCTCTCGGCATTATCCTCGACAATAAAACATCAACTCTGCGGTGTTTTGTCTTTTGTTATCGGAGATCGGACGATTGTTTCAACGTGAGACATAAAATTGAAGGAATTCTATAACCATGGTCGAAACGTTGTTTGATTTAGTCGGTGTATTTTATTCCTGCAATCTGTTTCCCCCAAACAATATATTTTCCTCGATCGAGCGAAGACAAACAGTTTACTATTATTAATACACGATACGTGTTTATCCCGGAAATCGTCGAATTGCCAAGCGTGCATTTAACGTCACGAAGGAGGAAAATACGCGCCCAATGAGGGGTATCGTTCCCGGCTGTTAATCATCGCGCTGGTCCACGCTCGTAGAAATATAACTGGTTCCGCTCGAGAGATATCTCGTTAACGCCCTTCTAATATCATTTTAATTATTCGTCACCTACTTCTTTTCTGCGGAACGTCGAAAGGCTGAAATTCGTTAAAGGAGGGCTGAATTCAAGCCACGTCAGAACGCGTCTCAATTAAGACGGATGGTCGGATTCACAGAATATCTGGAACGCTGTCGAATGTGTCGCGCGTAATTCGAAAAAAGCGGGCGGGCAACGGAGGCATATTGAGGAGCGTTACGACACGTATGTCACGGAAGGTTGGCGAAATTTTTCACGTTGCAAATCTGGCTCAAGTGATTCGGCTCTAACGACGACGGGCACCGATCAATTGTCGAAAACCGGGGACCCGTGAAAAGTACTTTAATCGCGGCCCCGATCCCGAAAGCGCGGAAATATGTCAAAACTTCTAGTGGGTACCTCGACCCGTAAAATAGATAAGTATTTATCGATGGATAAGGCAATAGTATTAACCATTAGCAGCACGGTCTTCTTCAGTTACTGTTGTGAATTCGCAAGACCATAATCCGGAGGGTATAGATGGTGAAAAACAAGGAAAACGAGCCACTTCTGTTATACGCGTGCTTTGATGGAATTAGGTCCTGTAGAGAACAGGGAGAGAAAGATCAAGCCAGTTCTAACACACACGATTTTTATTGGTAGGCGATCTCGTCCCGTACGGTCCAAGGAATTGGAATAAAAGATTACAAGTTCTGAAATTTTTTCTGAAAACGGAGGGTGTCTCGTGTGACCTCCTTGCGCCCCTCGCGATCCAACCCTCTCTCCGAGCACCGGCATATACGTCTTCGCGCTATTATTAAACACTCGCAGAGGCAGAATGTCGCGTTTAATGAACACTTAGCAGTGAATATCGCCTTGAATGTAACGCCCTCGCGATTCAGTACGTACGAATGGGGTAAGTGAACCGTGCAGGAAGAAAGGTCGCATTCCGGAGATAGCGGTACGCGCCCTCTGAATTAGACCTAAGGTATGCGCGTATAAACGCGTGCAGATGTGCACCCACACACACACGGGCTCGTATAGAGGTTGTGCATACGAAGAATGCGCGCACCTGTCTCTCTCTCTGTGCGAGCGTTGGATTTGCATACGTGTGTGGGTGTACTTGACGATAACAACTCGACTGCACCTGACCGGTATATACACGCGTCCGTAGACAGATGTAACAGTCGAACAATGAAAAAGTGCGACGTCTGCCGCGATGCCGCTATTTAAAAAAACATGTGCCTCCACTCGATGGAACAAGCTTTGCTTCTGAATCTTTGAATCAACGCCGTTTGGAAATATATCGTTCGATCTCTACCGAGATGTATAACCGATGCCGTGAAACATTTACGGGGATCCGTTCTTGTTCGTAGCGAGCGCAAAAACAAGAGGTGGATGCATTTGAGCAAACGCGTTAAAATTCACTGTTCTTTGTATTATTTCAATAGCCATTTATCGGAGATAAAATTCCGAATCTACGTATCGAATTTGCGTTCGTTGTTCGATGGTTCGACGAGGAAGATCGTTAGAAACCATTTGCTCGTGGAAAGTCTGTTTTTTTGCGATACGTCTCATCCATTTCGGGATTGCTTTTCGATTCGAAGTTCTTTCCACCGGATACTCCGGTTTCTCGCGGAGAAATCGATACTCCGCGAGCGTTTAGCGAGAAAACGAAGGTGAATCGAAGGTGTCAGGAATCACCGTTAGATAACCACGGTCGTTCGCGAGCGGGACCGACTGAAACGAGCAACGAAGCTGTAATTACGTACGTGCCTACCCGATACCGGCGTTAATACCTACTCCGCACAGACGCACGTACACACGCAGGGCCTAACACGAACCGAACAGATCTCTGCAAGTGCCTAACACTGGTAAGTACTTACCGAGAAAACGGCGGCGAGGCAGAGTGAAACGCAGGAGGTCGCGATCCATGAGAGATTCGTAATTGCGAGCAAATCGCGCGGAACGCACGCAAAATGGACTGAAAGAACTCGTATTCGTCAAAGGTTTTGTCAAATGCTATTATCGACAACTCCTACGCTGAAAGACTGGTATGGAATCTCGCCTGGGAACAATTGTATCGATTCCATGGTGTTCGCCAGTGTTTAGCAAAAGTTATTTAGAATAAATTCAATTTATCGGTAAACGTAAATGGAGAGTAAATTTTTCGATATGGGAACGTTTCGTGTTAACGATCCATTAGCGAAGTGTGTGGTCCAATGTGATCAATTATGATATACCAAACCTTCAGATTCCATCAATGTCGATGATCTATTTCACGTTTCGCGTTTTGTTTTATTTTTATTCCATTTTGCATGAAATTTTTAAACTGCTAGCAGTTACACTCGTGTAATTAATGTCGATTCTAATTTTCGTATCTCGCGCGAATAACGTTGCATCACAATCCGAACGTTATTACGCTCATTTTTATCGGAGGTTTTTGTAAAAAGCACAGCGTGTTCGTAGCCCTTCCGTTACGATTGCTGTCATGGAAGTTAAAATTAAAATTAGTTGCACGAGCGTAACTACTACGCAACTCGAAAATGTGATGGAAAGTGTAAAGGAGCGAGTAATAAAATATTTTAACGTCCGTGGCGGTGCGTTTGAACACCTGCCGCGATGAAATAATTCCTAATATAAAATATGAAATATCTCGTGAAATGTTACGTTTTCGATGGTCGAGCCATAATAAGTTTACGCGTTGAATGACAAAAATCGATTTACGTAAAAACATTGGTTTTGTTTGAAGGCTGTATATTGCACTTCCACCTTTGTAACAAACATAATTACATCGTGAAACGATACTCCTCGTTGGGGGAATTCAACTTTTTCCTGTATCAATTTTTTGTATCTTCGTTTGGAAAAGAGCTACAGCTTGACCCAGTTTCTAGAATCACCCTGTATATACGTATATTCTTAGTCGATACAAACAGGTCTTTATTTCGTTCAAAGCTTTCAACTACCCAATTTTGTTCTCCAGAGTGAAAGTCGATAGAAATGACTATCAAGTAAAGACGAACTAAAAAATCCACGAAAATTGTCTCGTGTCACACAACACTCCTTACACTTTACGTATAGAGAATTTTATTTTAAACGAATTTTTATCTTTACCCGATTGAAATCGACCAGCGATTCGGTTTGCATTAATGATTTTGTACGCATTAGTTTAATTACTATTCTGATTACGTTCTTGCCCGGTGACCTACAAACTAGCGATAAGTTCAGAAGCTAAAGTTGAGACAGTCAGAAAACAAACTCGACGGCGGAACTTGTCGGGCAAGATTCCGTGACGCGTGTTCATATTTTATGACTTAAGTGTCGCGGCGACAAAATTAGGATCATAATTCGCGCGGGAACGCGACGCTTGAGTAACGAGACAATTTTAGGGACATTTCTTGGAGGAAGTTGTACAAATTCTGAGCAGGCTGATATACTCTGCCACCGATAAGTCTGGATCCCTTTGAATCTCTAAGACAGATAAACATTGAAGTTACGCTTTTCTGAGATTATTATCATTGAACAGGAATTTGGCATTCTTCATAATTTGGTGAAATATTGAAGATCGTTTACAACTGCGTCGTCCGTGATAAATTGATCCTTCTGCTAGGAATAGAAAGAACGAGATAAGTTGCACGATTCAAGCCCAACCCTGTCGTGTACGAAGCGTTCCCTTTTTCAACGCCGCTGTTTCCGGTTTAAAAAATAGATTATTCCTCGCCTTGGGCGGCGTTCTATTTTCAAAGCTCCGACGACACGGAGTCGAGAAGATTACTCGAAACGTCGGTTGTCAAACATTTGTCCAACGTAATGGCGTATCACGAGCAAACGAGACAGCGAGCCTCTCAAAAGTATATCATACGGCCATAACTCACGCTCGATCACTGGAAAGGAATCCCGATCGAGGTTGTTCGGATCCTCGATGCGTTCACGAAGAGAGAGGAGCGTCCTGGAACGCGTGGATACATCGATCCTGGAGGTGCATCCCCTCGGTGCACCATAGACGGAGGAAGACTGGAAGCATGAAAAGGGGTGGGGCCACGATTCTGGGCCGGATGCCAGTGCGTCTGAAATAGAAAGAGAGAGAGAGAGGGAACGATAGGAGAGAGTTAGGCCAGTCATCAGTATCGTCGAAATTGAATTTCTCGAGGGCGATTAGACGCGGGTCGCGTATGTAGAGTAAAATGGGCGAAGGGATGGTTAACGGAGGGAACGAAGACAGGCCAGATGGGGAAGAGGGATAAACGGAAGCGCAAAACTTCCTTTCAAAACTGGAGAGCCTTTTCTGCGCGATTTCGCGGTTATCGCGTTCAAACGGTTTAACACCGACGCGTCCATTATGCCCTCGCGTTGCTTGCAAGGGTAGTTCGGAAACTCGGAAAATCCGATACTTTTCGAAACTATGCGGGTTTGATACTGAGAGAAGTTTACAGATATTTTTATCATTAACCACGATTCGTTCTTTTGGGGTGAAAACGTCCCTTATACGCACGCCGTTGCTCGTAAGCGTAAGATCACTCCTACTGCTTCTTCTACTCTACTTTGAAATGTTTGAATCGAATTTTCTTCTATCGAGAAAAAGATAAGGGAGTCGTCGAAATTGAATTCCACGGGGGCGATTAGACGCGTCCTCGTACGTAGGGTAAAACGCGAGAAAGGGTGGTTGTCCGAGGGAAACGAATACAGAGAGGCTGAATGGAGTCTAGGAAAAGGGAAGAAGGATGGGAACCGGTGGGAGGACTTTGAAGCGTGAGTAACGAGTCCGAAGAAGTTGGAAAGCGAAAATACGCCAAGCGGGGGAAAAACAGTCGCGGCGGGAGCGTCGAGAATAGCGGAAATGAGTTGGTAATGGTCGAAATATGTCGAGTTTCGTGACAGTGAAGTATCGATTTGCGGTCATCCCGCATCGACGTGTGTATGTATATTGATCCGTAGGTGGTCCGAGCGCGGTATTGCCCGTACGGTCAGCTTTTTACTCGCGTGGGTTCGATTTCACCTACCCTCGGATATGTTCGAGTTTATATGCGCGCGTACGACCGTTCGAACGCACCTTTAGACGATCCGCAGTTCCCATTTGCACAGAGGGAAATCGAATCGGTGCAACGCGTAGTATCGGTGCCGTGCATGTACCTATTGTGATCCCATTGTGATCATTTGATCAATAGACGCCAACATCGCTGCGTCGTTTTACAAGGCGTCCCTGATATCGACAGAACACGATATCGTTCCCGATCTTTGGATCGATCGAGCCATTTTTTTCGTTCGAATAGGCGGAACGTCGTCGCATTCAAGCGTTTCGATATACAGTGTGTTCGGCCACCCTTGGGAAGAATTTTAATGGGAGATTCCAGAGGCCAAAATAAGACGAAAATGAAGGATACTAATTTGTTGATGGAGGCTTCGTTAAAAAGTTATAGAAACATTTCCGGCCACACAGTATATTTTCGGTAAAGAATTTTTTCTCTCGAAAGTACGTAGGATTTCGGGGGTATGTGTGTTCACAAAAAATGATTGTAATTGATCCCCGCAACCCTAAATAATTTTTCTAGAACGATTTGAAAAAATTGTTTTTCGTTGAAAAATTTAAGCAGCTACCCCCTGTCGATTTTTCTTAAAAACTCGTTTTTGATTTTTAATACATTTGTTTGACGCTGTACAGAAATGCTGTTTAATACTTTTTTGTAGGTATCCATGAGCTCTACTTCATCACTAAATTTCAATTAAATCCATTGACTATTTTAGGAGTTATGTACGTTTGAAGATTGTACCATTTTTTATGGGGGTTTTTTCATTTTATGGGGTCAAGGAACAACTTTTGCAATATTTTTCGAATTTCTACATATTCTTCACCAAAGTACGCGTTGTTTGCCTCTTCAAACATTAAAATCCTCCAATCCGTTTAGAAGTTATGATGTTTTAAACATACGAATGAAATTTCAGTGAAACATATCAATGTATGGTCAGACATTATATTTTTCGTAAAGAATTTTTTTCTCGAAAGTGCGTAAGATTTCGGGGGTATGTGTAATGACCAACAATGATTGTAATTTACCCCCGCAACCGAAAATAATTTTTCCGTGAATGATTTAAAATTTTTAATTTAATTTTTTAATAACTTTTTAACGAAGCCTCAATCAAGAAATTGATATTCTTGATTTTCGTCTTATTTTAGTCTCTAGAATCTCCCATTAAATTTTTTCCAGGGGTGGGAACACCCTGTATACCCTTTGAATAGAAATATTTAATACGGGAGAAGGTTTAGCCGAGCGAGTAAAAATTTTCAAGAAACGTACATGGCTTACGAAGGTCAATATTTAAATTTAATACTGTAGCGGATCGTTTTCTTTCGAAACTCTTCCGTGTTCGGAGTCCGGTTGTACGTTTTGGGGTAGTCAAAATCTGAATATTCTTATTTTACGGCGTTGTCTCTTGTATCGTGTTTCCATTGCAGTCGAGGGATCCAATATCAAAACTATGTCGGGAACGTTTGGATAATATGCTGTCGAAATCCATGTTTGTAAAATATCTTGGTAATATTTCCTGATACTGATGCACGGCTTATTGAACTGTCAGGTTCGAACATTGTACTATTGACCACAATGTTCCAATGACTTCTATTAAAATAATAAATAATCGTAAAGATTATTTCCTACTGTCCACTGCATCGTATAATCTATGTATTAATAGAACAAAATATTCCAATTATCCAGACGGATACCAAATAATTTCGTGAATAAAATCGAAACAGAATTCGCGCAACAAAGTTTGCAAAATCCTCCGTGTCTAAATCGAACTTGCGAAATTCGGCGTCCAATGAAACTTTCGTTTCCGCGCGTCCAATCTGTGGGATTGGCCGAATCAATCGCGAGGATTCGTCGCCTATCATTTTGCACGGTTCGCGTTACTTTCCTTGTCGCGTTTGCCAAGAACTTTCTTGGCGTCTTTCCCTGCCGATGATTTGCACAGTTTACGAAGGTCTGCGTGCAAGATGGCTAATTTGCATTCAGCGGGGCAACGTACTTGTCGAATTCCTATTAACACCGACGCCGGGGTTACGCGGTTACGCGGGAAAACGTACACCCGCGCGAGCTCACCGCGTCTAGAATTTATGCGAGGATGGTAACGAACTCTGCCTATTATTGCGCGACACACTCGCAGATATCTGCTAACAGAGTACAGTTTAACCACTTAACGCTTCTATCTGAGCATAGCCGAGTGCGCGCATATTGCATTCTTTCGCTAACCAGAGTTACGTCAGCCGTTTCGAATTGCAACCGATAGAAAATAACTGACAGAAACCTAAATAAGGAAGTTCGAGAAAGTGAAAAATATTTATTACGTTTCCCAATCTATTTCCAAACACGGTATCTGAATATTTCAAATAATTCCTAACGTTGATCGTCGAGTGATTCGATCGATTTTCCCATTCAAGTTGACAAAATTTAATAACCGCGTCAAAAACGCCACTCGAATCTAACGAGCCACGCGAAAGAGCCGCAAAAAGTCGAAGTACGAGCAGACGCGTCACTTTCGAAGCCCCCTACTCGTCATTAGTTTCGTTCGTTGTTCGTTTAAACATTCTCGCAGCGATTCGCGCGGGATTTAAGAGCAATTCGCACGAGCGACGTAGCGGGGGTGGAATAAAGCGCGAAATTGATGTACATTCCGTTGCCGACAGTCGTGTTTCTGTAACATTTTATTCGCAGCGACGGCCGCGGAGCGCACAAATCATCTCTGAAGCTCGGAATTGGGACGCGTTCTTTCTGATTTACACGCATCGTGTCCTCTCGTTTTTTTGTTATACTCTCCTTTTTTTAGTACCCGTTCGGAGTAAAATGATCGTCGATTATCGGAAGTTTATTGAAACGTTGCACGCGTCGCGCGACCGTTACATTTCGGCGGTGCTTGCCCGTGAAAAGTCTTTGCCAGAGTCGTTTGTTCAACCCCGTTCTCTCGATGAAACAGCTCGCATAATAACTCTGTAATTATCACGAAGGCCATTGTTGGTTACGCCGCACACTTCAGATGAGGAAGAACGATAGCAACTGTATTATTTATAGCGTGTAAGGCCGTGTATCACCGTGTTTCCCCTTAAAAGCTATAATTGAGCTGACCACGGATGCTTGATCTCCGCCTCGCGGATACAAACAGCGTCGTGCTTCCTTCGCGCAACTCCGCCATTATCGCGCTGACATGATTTACATCTGCTCTTGTGTTTTTACCCTAGTCGTGCTTAATCGAATGATATAGTAGGCTGAAAAAGCGACTATTTATTCCGACGAGTATCCCCTAACCGGTATCGCGGGGTAGTTTTCCTCGTAATTGCTTCTGCTAATCGTACGTCAATAAAAATATTTGTCTTCCAGTAATACGTAAAATCGAACTTAGAAAATTTGTAACAAGACATTATTATTTAAATTAATTAATGATAGTAATTGAATACTGAAAGCGTATTCATTGAATCGGAAGTTGGATAAACGAACCCATTGCTCGCTAAGCAGGCTGGTACTTTCGTAACACTGCATTCGAGTTCGAATTGTTCGGGCAGAAAAGTTGGCTTAAGCCAGACATTCGTTCGTTACCCCGATAAGGTAATTTCTGATCCGATTCTACCATTTCCAGCCGTTTCCCATTAAAATTTTTCATAAATTCGCCGATATGCTCATCGAACAAAGGATACTTTATCAAATCTGCGAAGATGCATCGCCATACCGCAACATGGGCGGATAAATTGACACGTTGCGAGTCTGCAGGTGCACAGCAGTCTCGAACAACGCGATATTCGTGTTTACTTGGAAACTTCGATGCACCTTGAATAATTTGCCAACTTCGAATCGCTTATGCGTGGCTAAACTGCAAATAGAAGGTCGTTCGTAACGACGAAACGTACTACGACGTTAAGTCGAAAAGTTACCGTTAATCGTTGCCGCGGGACCGCATTTAAAGAGGGTCGTCCGTTCGCTCGACCATGGATTTTACTGCTTTTGTCTTGAAGCTGAAAAAGTTCTTTCCTGTTAAACTTTGGCGAATATAGCGTTCGACTTCGTTCCTCTGAACAGTCACTGTCAGTAGTTTGCTCCACGTCATCCGCCACCCAGAAGCGATCTTTTATTCGTGACGTTCAATCTTCGCTTGCTCTCCGTGAAATATTCCATTCTATAATTAAAATATAAATCCTTCGGTTATCGTTAGGTGCTTCGACTGGCGTCGCTCCGACAGCAACACGGCGCTAAAACGTTCCGTTCCCTGCCGTTGTCTAATCTTTCATGCAAAGTGCAGAGACAGCACTGGAAGCTTTCCGCAATCATAATGCCTTCGAAATGGTCCTGCAACGCACGACGCCCGGTTCCTCGACACCGAGCAAGCTGTGGCCACAATAGAAACTTTGCCTATCGTGGACGCGGTATCGAAAGGCGGACGGGAAATGCTCAGCGATTCGAGCCTTTCTGGTAAATTGCAGGCCGCGTCTGGCTCGAAAGTACTCCGGGAAATCTTTCCTGTCCGAAACAGGGTGCACGAACGCCACCCGGGCGTAATGCTATTTACGTTTTGGTACGTCGCGACTTCCGTGAACGATTAAGTTTCTCGACTTCGATCGGGCCCGTTTGTTTGTTCGTCCCGGCTATTCTTTGCGCGAAAACGAAGTCACCTGACTCCGCGATTGAAAATTTTATGCTGCGCTTCCGGGAGAAGTTTCTTCCTTAATGGATCTGTAGATCAGTGTTTCTCAAATTGTCGTCTGCGAATTCCCGGAAGTAAACAGAATAAAGAATAAAGAAAAACTTGTTCCTGTAGTGTTTTATTGTTATTAGAGGCACCCATTAGAAAGTTTCGCGAATGGTAAAAACGTCGAGAAAGAAATTGGGGATTGAAAAGCTCGGGAGCTGAAAGTTTTCGCACGGGTTTCCAGCGTCACATTATTTTTAAATACGTAAAGCAATTTTTATCCGTAACATTTTTGTCGGATCGTCGAAAGTCAATTGTGTACAAATGAAAATTTCATTCTGCTTTCCGTCGATAGCTTCCATTGTTTAGGAGGTTCCCGGTCTGGTGTAGTTTGAGAAACACTGTTGCAGGAAACTTTGGAAAACGGTAGACCGCAATCGAAGCTTGCAGAAACGAAAGGCGAAGTTTCAAATATTCGTTACTTCCCGCGAGGATTTTTCATCGTGTCGGTGTTATTAATGGTTCCGTCGGAGATTTCAGGCAACGGTCAATTATATTTTTATCCATGGAAAATCATCAAATACGGTCTTTACCGCTAACGAACTTTAAGCTTTCCGCGCGTCTGTAACTATAATTACCGAGATACTGTCCTCGGAGCGCTATTAGTTAGCCCTTATCATGCAATTTTCGCGTGAGCCAAATCTTCTCGATAAATCAGATGCTTTTTTGCGATCTTTTAAAACGATCCTGTAGTCCGATCGACGGACGCGCTAATCCCGCTCGTATTTTTTTCCTCGAGTCGAATAAAAATAACGACCTGGAAGTTGATTCGCGTGTAACGGTCCGCGACGAAGGGAGAACGGATAACGGAAAAGGACATCGCGTCTTCCAACGATATTCAGCCCGGTAGCGTGTTGATCGGCGTTACAATTTGCACGGGCGAAAAAACGTAGAGCAAACTTAAAATGCTAACGAAGCGTTCTGAATTGATTTGATTACTTCCGTTGGAGCTGGTGATTTTAATCAGCGCCAGTCAATTTTTCCGCCGGTCCTGAAATATTTGAAGAATTGCAATTAATCGTGATAGGCAACGATTCATTTAGTCTCACGCTGTATGTTCTGTATTTCATGGCAAAGGCGGCTGCCTGTAGCTCCGATGGAATATCCGAGAGCGATATTGCGATTGTTGCAGTTATTTAAATTACAAATGCACTCATCCACTGTCCACCTCTCACTCTCTCTCTCTCTCTCTCTTTCTCTCTTGTGACTTCTAACTATGTATAATACTTTATTGCACGACACCCGGGCAACCTATTTGCTCGCGCCGGGGTGAATTTAATATTTTTCAGCGATCCGCGTTAGTTTATTGAATTGTTATTTCATTCGCAGGGATCGAAAATATTTACCCAATCTCCTCGCGCAAAGACTCGCAATCAAGCTCGCTGGTACGCTAATTAATATCGACGAAGCGCGTACGATAATTAAACGCGCTTCGTTAATCGTTCACACGCTGTACTTGTTACTCGCGCGACCTTTTTGCAGCGAAAGCTCAAAATTCTGATACCGACGATTAAAATATGACTTTTTCAGCCTCGAAATTATAGATCATCGTTTTAAACGATTTCACGGTACTCGATGAAAGACATTGTTCGTCCATCTGCTCCTGTTCGTTGTATTACTTTCGGTTCGAATTTCTCGAAAATTCCTTCAATACAATTGATTTTTAAAACTTTCCTGATATCTGCAGGTGAACCGACATGTCCTGTCATTCTTAAAATACTTCAATCAAATCCATATACTACTAATGATTCGGATATCTGCCTCACTGTCGTTCGGAGGAATTTCGAGCTCGCTTTTAAAGCCACGTTACATTTTCGACCGTCCACTGTTTGTTGCATCGATAGAAGTGGTCGACCTTAATTGGAGTTGATAGAAATATATTTCTTTCTAAATTTTCTAAATTTAACCAACTAATGAATTCAATGCGTGCGAAAATATTTTGCTTATAGGGACGAGTTTTGCGCATTTAGACGGCTATTCGTGGTCAAAGTATTAATTAATTCACGTACGTATAAGCATCCGAGTGACAATATTTCTTTCGAAGTAGAAAATAAAACGTCGAACGCGAGAAAACCGATATAGAAGTTCGATTTTCAGAGCATTCTGCATAATTAATCGCACGCTTTTAGCATCCGTACGCTTTCCTGGTTCCTGCGTCGCGTTTGATAAGGAGCGACCCTAATGTTTATTTCGATTTACCAATACCCTCAGCTTTTCCGCTTCGTTCGGCTGATACGGAGCGACGGTCGGCTCCGTTCTCTTTGTCGAAACATTGAACCACGTAGAAAAGGACCGATACTTCGCCAGAGAGCCAGAGAGAAAGAGAGAGAGAAAGAGAGCGTAACCAGTAATTGGTTTCAAGTCCTATACTCGCGAGAGCCGCATTCCCCGTTTGGCTGCAGTTTTCCGTTCGTGTGGGAAAAGCTCGTGAGCATTATAACTTTCCCAGGGCCCATTCGAGATCTCCTTTAGACAAGCTCGTAATTCGCCCACTTCAATTTTATTCTTTGTTGCAACTTAACTCGTTGTTTAGCCCGGACCAATGCTTGGAGGGGCCTTTTGGCATTGGGAAACAGCAAGGCTTAACATAGTTCATTTTTCTGAATACAAATCAATGCCTTGAAAAACTAGGAGAGGTTTTCTCAATTATTAAATTAACTTTCGAGAATGTCTAATTAACAAATGACGCGGATACAAAATTACCAAAATGTTCGAGGAAGACTTTACTTTACAAATTCATTTTGTAACGATTTTCTATAATGGGTTTTTATCCTTCATTTGCTGTACCTTTTGACGAAATTTTCGATCAGTAATACGACATGAATAATTGAGTTTAATGTAAAAACGTTCACAGATGATGTCCATTGATGAATAATTCTGGGAAAAATCATCGAAGCAAGATCATTGAACAAAGCTTTTCTTTTCAAACTGAAAAAAGAGCAATTCATAGTAGATATTAAAAAGTTAGTCAATATTGCAACTATATATAACTAAAATAATTGGAGGGATACGTGAAAACTGTAGGTCACGAATGGTTCGCAGGCCGTATGTTACCAACCCCTGTTATATACCAATAAAAATTTTATTTTCATCAAATTCATGGGTCACTGCGATTCACCTCCTATTAGCTTCTTCGTTAAACATTTCCTACTCCAATAGATTGTCCTCGAGCAAGACACGGAATTCAACTCCGAGTCCTCGCGTTTATCAAAACAATTACTATCGTACATTATTC
The DNA here is from genome assembly GCF_051014445.1 of Colletes latitarsis. Classification (NCBI taxonomy): domain Eukaryota; kingdom Metazoa; phylum Arthropoda; class Insecta; order Hymenoptera; family Colletidae; genus Colletes; species Colletes latitarsis. Next base: position 39,005,765 of record NC_135137.1, on the reverse strand, counting down.
AGCTGTGCAAAGCATGCTTCGCTGCGTAGGATTTTGCGAACGATGTAAAACAATTGCACATTGTCGCGTGTCTCATGCGACGCAACAGTAACTAACGCAGAAATTCCACGGATCTTGTCGAGTTTTATCGTTCGTTTTCTACGGTCAACGCACTTCGTGAATCTTGATTTGCCCCAAAATACAGTTCAGATTTATCAAACGGTAAATTTAACTCGTTAGTTACGAAAGGAGTTCGTAATGTATTTTTGAAAAATGATCTTCGCGAGACCCGAGAGGGGAAAAGCGAAGAACCACTGACATAAGCATAGACGCGCCTAACCTTACAGTCGCGTGATAACCGCGAAGGCGGCGGGTAACCCGCTCAGACGCATAATAAAATTTCACGGAGAGAGATACACGGCGCAAACCGATGGAACTATTCCACCGGGTGGCACGCGATGTGACGTGACTCGCGGATGGACAAGAATTTTCTTGGTTCGCATCGGTTCCGACGGTTTATCTTTTACACCTATCGCGTCTCCCCGCGGGTTTGTCGACGGGCGGGAGCATCGTGGCAACGATCGAACGCGAAGGAACGCGGAGGCAATCGCGACACGGGCTACGGGCAAATAAATATGTTGCTTCTTCCGTGTCGATGCAATCGCGCGGCGCTCTTAACGCCAACAAGCCGATCGTTAATCGTGACCAGCAATTGGCCGCGCAACGTTTCGCTGAAACTCTCGCGACACCGACATCCATTCCGACGATTAATAGCGTTCGTACCGACGCAAACGTTTTTCCCCAACTTCGCAACTATCCGCCATGTTAAACGCAATTGTTTCGGTGACTTGTTGATCGCGTGCTTCGCGAATAACCACGGTTTCGTCGTTGCAACAAGATTCTACGCGAGAAGGTACGTCGAAAGTGCGGGGTAACATTTTTTCGTAGTCTCTGAGATAATTGAATTTGAAAATTAGTCGAACGCGATTTACGCGACGCGTCTGTCCATTGCTCGTTGGTTCTACTTGCGCCGGCGTTCGAGTTCGTACTTTATTGCACGCGACCTCCGTAGAGCTTTCATTTTCTAGAAAAAGGAGAATAAATGTATCGGAATATTTTTTATTCGCAACGTTCCTCGAGACACGAAATTCTACGTTTAACGACGCTTCCGAGCAGACCACGCACCGATGAATACGCAACGTTCGAGGGAGCGGTTACGAACGGTATTCGGTGTAAAAAGGTGGGAAAGAAAGGCACGCTGTTGGGATCCCGGAGCAGAAGACAACCTGGAAGGTGACAAAAAACCGTGCTCGAAGCGGACAGATAAATGGAGAGACGGACACGGCGAGGGAAAGGGAGAGAGAGAGACGGATGATATCTCGGTGTTATCGGCTGTTTTCTGGCTCGCGAAACATCCCCGTGTCGACCGATATGCGTTTTTTCTTAAGCGGTGCAGAATCGCTCGACTGCGCTGTCTGCGCGAGAGCTTTGTTGCGATTGTTCGGGGCACAACGACCGTTTGATTAAAAAGAGATTCGTCGCGGTGAATCGTCGAACGCGAACGTGCGGCTTTGTGCACCTCGTATTCGTCAGGATTACAGTCATATGCGGCGCGAGAACTTGGCAAACACGTCTGTCAAAACGCTTTTTTTCCCGAGCTTTTATTGAACGAGCCCGGCCGCATTGCAATTGGCGGCCAGGCCGATGCGACTCTCCATATCCTGCACCGCCGTACACCCCCTGGACGCCCGTTGGCTCGCAAGCTAGCCTCAATCTCGGCCGTTCTTGCTCGCCGATCCGACCGAAATACACTCAGATTTCGCCGAGAGACGGTCAAATCGCCGGGTCTTGAAAATTTAACGATCTCGTAAAACTCGACCGCGGTCGGGATCCTCGAACGTCCGTGGTACGAGCCGAGCATTATGTTATACCCGTGTTTAAGTAAATTTTATTGCTGCGGACGTCGTGGCCGCGAATCGACCAAACCCTCGTCAGAGTTCGTAAATCGCGAGAGATTCGTCCACGACCACTTCGATGTACGAGACAACTGTTGGGGAATCGTTTAAAATCGCAACCGAATTCGTTCGTTCGAACAAATCTGAAATTTTAGATCTCTGAGTTCGGTGTGATATATTCCAATGTTACGCGTGTGTTAATAAAGTATAGGTGGCTTCGATGAGAGGGTTGGTTTTTCCCTTAAAGTTGAATAGTAGCAGCAGAAAAATTCAACGCGGCTCGTAGGTTTGACCAAGGAAGTGTATTATTAAAATCGACTGTAGAACGGTGTTTTAAATTTCAAAGTACTTGAAATTTAAAGTTCCAGAACCACCATGGCAATTTCTTGAATTTTAACAATCCAGCGAATGTAAATTAAATTCGAAGAAAACGTGGAAAACTAACATCGACCTTTTCGAAACTCTAGACCATACTACCCCCTCGATAACTATACATATTTCATCCTCGGCCGTGTTCCGCTGTAATTTGCATAGAAGACGAAGGGAATGTTTCATGTAGACAAGACTAGAGCGAGAACGGTTTTTCGTCTAGAGAAACATGCGCGAGCCGTGGAATGAAATCTCGCGCCTAAATTGCATCTCAAGACCACGAGATTCGCGGCGATTGCCAGGAATTTTCAGCCAAGTGCTAGTTAATGATGTACAAAGCGTCCCACGAAACGCAAAAATCGTTTTACGACTCAGAAGTGAGTAACTGCAACGCTAAAGCCACGTATCTAGAAATAATTAGGGTTATGAAAAATCAAGGATAGTAGTTACTTTGTATTTTCTTGCACTTCCGTATTTAATTTTGCGTTAATTTACATTGCTCCATTTGTATTCAGGTTGGAAGATTGTCTTGCTCGTTTCAATAAATTAACATACTACTCGTCGAAACTTTCTGATGAATTTCTAACTACACACAGGTCGTGAGCTTTGGATCATTGTTCACGTGGTAACAGTCTGTTACAGGCTGAAGTAGTTAACTTCAATGTGTCAAATTGCATGTAAAGTGGTTTATTCTGGCAAGTATAACTACATTTTTGAACTTGAAACGTTATCGAATCGATTGCAACGATCAGCAATTCATTCGTTTATTCAAGTTACTAATGAATATTTCTATAAAGCAATACCGAGTGTTCATGTGTACAGAAATATCAATTAATACACTCGATATGTTTTTCACCCCAGACTTTGGGCCCAGGTGCAGTTTTCAGCCCTTTTGTATGCAAACGCGTCGAACATTTTTGACTACTCTGCAATCTCTCATAAAGTTTAATAAAAATTGGTAATTCTCATTTTTGGTAGTTCTATTGCGGTATAAATCAATATCTAGTAAAACGAATGAAATCGCTAGCAGATTAAAATTCCGGGCGAACCGAACGCGATTCGATCGCGGAACGAAACGGTTGATCATCCCCCCGTGCACTGAAAGACGTCCAAAGCGATCGACGGGAATGATTAAATGGATTCATGAACGCATACATATTTACTATAGTCCAGTGATTTCTCGATAATTCGATTACACGTATGATTTATTTTGCTACGCGGATTCAAACGAAAAAAACAGATCCCAACGGAATAGTTAATTTATGTGGCGAAACCGCGGCTGCGTATACTATCGTTACACGTTATCGATCATTTATCGATACCCGGCGTTCCCGTTTACAATTTTCTAGTAAAATAAATTTAACGAGAAAAAGAAGGGGGACGAGTCGCGGGACGCGGAGCGAGAAAAATCGTTTCGCGGGATGCGCATTGTTGGAAAAAATCACGCGAACCGTGATGTTTATTAAATATTCACGAAATGAACAAGCGGAGCCACGGAAATTGAGGGAACGCGCGAGAAACAACGCAACGGGATGTATTCGACGCAACGTTTCGAGCGTTTCGGTTTTTTCTCGCGTCGGCCATGGTTTCACGCAAGCAGTTTCGTAGTCGCGATAGATTTTTTTACGAGTTACGGTGTAACGCTGCTGGGGACGCGAAAGTAGTTTATGGGTAATCAAAACTCGCTGTTTAAACTCCACGAAATTTGCGAAGCTGCTCCGCGAATTTCTCGAGGACAGTGCGGGATGCATCAACGAATAAGGTCGACGCTCGATGAAAATACGCGCGTCGTTTCATTCGTTTCTTCGTCGCGTAATATGCTCTTTTATACCGTTCTTCAGGATAAACTGAAAGATGGATGACTTTTATTTCTAAAGGTAATAAATTCAAGAATGCTCGAAATGCTATCCAGTTTCTGTGAATCCTTTCAAAGCGTCGCGTATTCTTCTTGAAACTGTTAGACTGGAGCAAACATCATTTTCTATATAACTGACTGTATCCGATTCGCTTTCACTCATTCTCGCAAGAAACGTCAGAGGTGTCTCTTGTTCTCGATTTTGATGAAACTTCGCGAGTTTGTAGAGCGGAAAACGACAGACAGCGTCGTAAAAATAAGGGTTACGTCTTCTCTTTTAGCGACGAAAAGCCAAGTTTCGGAGGTGAAACTACTCTTCAAGATTTCAGCTTCGCGATGTTATCTTCGAAACTATCGGACGTGCAAGGAAGTCTTTTAAACAGATTCCGTGCGGTATTCGAAGGAATATCACAGTAAAAAATAGTTAATTAGTTTCTAAGATTATCTTAGTCGACAAGAGATACTTCTGCCTTTCTTTTGGGCGTTCTAAAAACCTGCGATGTTTCATCAAAATCGGAGACAGTCGTTCTTACTGTTCTCACTCTTGTTCCCAATGTGTATAAAAGCGAGCGAGCCTCGAGCGCCGAGGGAAAATAAGAACGATCAAATTTGGCATACCTTCTCTTTCATTGTGTCGTGGTTCGGTCGCGAGTCAGTGACAATTTAAGAGAAATCACTGTAGTTCTAAATTCCAATCCACTTCGTCTCGCTGAATAATTCGCGAATCCTGTTCCATTCCCGGCCCCGCGTGACAAAGTTTTATACGACTCGTGGAAAATTCTCGGCGCAATTTCGCGCGACCGATCGCTTCAGTCAGGAAAACAATTAACTCTTCCAAATCATCGAAACGCAGGAATTCATGACGCTGACTGTTATCTGCGCGATTGCCAGGTACCGTGAAGGATTCCAGGCTCTAATGAACTCGACAATCGCTGCCTCGTCCTGGCAATTAACGATCTAATTTCCGGATAAGCGTGCTCTCTCGATTGCCGTTTTCGATCGAGTCGCCCCTGCGCGATGGTCCTTTCGATACAGTCGATCGGACTGGCTTGATTTTTCGGAGAAAGACTGTTACTCTGCAAAAAATTAGGACTCAACGTAGTTTGTACCAATAGTTAACATAAATTGCTTTTAAATATTCTACCCTTTTGGCATGGAAACCTGGTGAACAGCTTGCACTTTAATAGTAATAGAAATAGTAAAATTATTAAAGGGATCGAGGCCACTTTAGACGTAAAAGGTAGTATAGAATATTAATGATAGCGTTGTGTTTATAAAAAGAGTTCAGTTTAAAAGTTCCGAGTTTCAGTGGTATCATTTATTACAGACAGTAATTCGAGATAATTCGCGTAAAGTAAAGGTTTAGCTTCGCTGAGCGCAGTAGCGAAGTTATTAATGAATATGATGAATAGTAATGATCCAGGGCGTGATCCATGCGATACGCCAGAACCCACCATGATCATATACGAGATAATTGATTCCTAATTCCCGCTTCTTGTTAAGTGGATTTCCTCATATCTTAGACGAACAAAATCAAGCGTTTTCTTTCCGCGCTCGGGCTTCTTTTCACACGTTTCATTTACCAAGACACATACGCTGTTTCTCACGCGGTTCTTTTATTTTACACGGTCCTCTTTTTGCGCGTTTCCTTTTTACGCGGTACGCATCTTCCCTGCAAAAAGAGACCCAGGTGTGCGGTCTTAAAGTTCAACGTTCCAAAAGTACATTTCTAAAATCGCAAAATTCGAATACTATTCGGAGACTTGTCTATTTGAATACTTTTTTCTCCAGATGCGTTGATAAAATATTCTGCGTAAGATGTTCGAAAATGGATTCCACGTTCTAATAAATTCCACCTCGAGGAGGGGGTCGGAGAAAGATTCCTCGATTAAATCTTGTTACCGCAGGAACCGTCGCACGCCGCGACGTTGCTCCTCGAAGTCAGTTTTTCGATGTCCATTAAGTAAATTGAAACGTTCGTTTTCATTCTCTCTGGCTGCTCGTTTCTCCCTTTTTCGACGGCGGATTATTACGGGACTTGGCTCGTTTCTTTTTTAGCCCGGTGTACGGGATTTTTGTCCGCGCGACCGGGTGAAAATATCCGAGTCGGTGGAAAAGGCGGAGAGAGAAAAACGGTGGAAAGCCAGAGGGAGATCCGACTATCGGGGAAAAAGCGCGCGTCCCTTTTCTCGAGCGTATGGCGATGTATCGCGTAATCCCGCGGATCAGCCGGTTCCCTCACTGCGTCGCCGCTTAACGCCGCCATTAATATTTATACGATTCGGAAAGCATTTGATATTACCGATGGCGGACCCGCGCGGACAATAATTTAATATCCCGACGCAATAACGCGACAGGGCCGAGACACCGCGTCGTCGAGAAAAAGGGGGGGGAGTTTTTGCCGCGGAAGGATGGGGCAGAAAAGGGAGCCGCGACTACTGCGAAGCTCCACGGACCCCCGGGCATTAAGAGATTAGTCCTGTCCACTGGCACAATAACTTGGGATGAACACTTCTTAGGGGCTGCGCCCGTATGAATTTCCCTTTTGATCTCTCCGCGGTTACTCTTGCCCGCAAGCATTTGCATTAGCGGGTTTGTTTTCTATTGGTTTCGTAGTCGGAGGGGGATGAGATCTCGTCGAGTGCTTTGACTGAGCGACCATGAATAATTTTTGGGGGAATCTTTGAATTAATTGCTGGTAAATCATAATAAAAATTAATGCTATTGGCTCCCGTTTATCGATCCCTTTGAAGGTACAAATTGTTATTGGGGCACCACGAGAATTCTCGATACGTTTTATTATTAAAAGTATTTGTGCTTGCCAAATAACAACATAGATGCATTGGAAACTAACAATCGGGTTGATATAGTCTTTATTGATTTGAAGAATGCATTCGATATCAGTTACGACTGTATTAATTAGCAAATTATTGGAAATTTAAATGTATGGTAATCAGTTGGGCAATGAGTATTTGGATAAACATATTCAAATTGTCAAGTTCAATGGCCGCTTTATGCTTCGTATGTAGATTCGTTATTGGGTGCTTTATTTATTAATTATGTTGCATGTTTGTGAATGATTTTAAAGTACTCAACGTAGCGGGCTCTGAAAAAAGCACGACTGTTACAGATAGATCTGGACAGTTTAATCTCTTGGCGTCGAAAGAACGAGCTTGCATTCAACATTGATAAATGTGATGTAATCTGGCGCGCAAGAAAGAATACATAATGCAATTTTCTTTATAGAAATAATGGTCAGCTATTTGAAAAACCATAGTCTTGTCGAGAAAGAGGGTTGCACGTAACGTTTTCGGTAACTTGGTTTTTCGCCATCATCAGAACCATTTATTATTTAATTGAACGTACGTACATGTTAATATTTTGAAAATATGTACTTTGGAGACATAAATGCAGCCCTATATTATTTAAACTTAATTTGAAAACCGTCGAACAGCGTAGATTATTTACTATGTAGCTAACATTACAATTTTTCCTCTTTACTTTTAATTAAAGGTTTTACCTCGCATCGACTGCTAGGTAATTAGCGACCTTACATTTTTATTTTCAGTAATAAATGGTATAATATAGTGCGCACTCTCTTTAGAGTTAATTAAATTTTATGTTCCATCCAGTCCGTTCAAGAGGTTACTTGCGCTTTACAAAGATTTTTATCTTTTCATGGACCTCGTGATCCAATTAATCGCATTATTGAATCACTGGATCATAATCATTTATATTTAATCTATGTAGCGACATAAATTCCGAAGTATATTATTACGAAAATAATTTTAACTGGCTATAGTACGAGTGCATTTTAAAAATTTTCACAAACCATTTTTCATTTGTGCCATAATACGGTTCGAGTGAACGATACCGCCCTTACGATACGGCATATTTTTTTCTCCCGAAATATTTCTAGAACGGATGGGAAACATGAAAAAAATTTCATTCACGGAATTGCTCGCGTATAGTTATCGAAAAAACAATTCGAAAAAGCCGAATTTGTCAATAATTATTTGTATACGATTTTGTGGAGATTTAAAAAGGGACGCAATTTTTGTTAAAATTTTGTTCGATATCTCCTACGATTCTGAAAATATTCCACGAGACAAAAAGAAATATTTTTTTATGTTTAAAAGTGCGATTAAAATGGTTTCGTTTCATGGATGAACTGGTTTGCTTGCGCAGAGTGTTTGAAAATTTTAGGAATTTCTCGCTCCGCGAACGTCTCTCGTCGGCAGTTGTTTTTTTTCGATAAATTAAAAGTGTGAAATTCATCGGTTACAAAATGGCTCTCAATTTCAGAAAAATTCCCCTGAAATTGAGAGTGTTTTTAAAGTCGATAAATGTCGCACTTTCGATTCGTCGCACGAAAGTTAAGAGGAAAAATAAAAGTAACGTTTAAATTAATTAGCCTATTTCGTTGCAAAATTATTAGTTTCTCTGATGACAGAAAATTGCATTCCGACTGGCAAGAGCAAATATAACGTGAGCAAGGTTTGATGAATATACTAATGATGTAAAACATGAAAAGGTACTGAAATTCCATACTGTTGTCCATAATTTAACTTTCTATCGTACAAAGGATTGTTGTCTAGTATATTAAATTTAAAGAGCGACTCGTAGGAGAATATGTGACTTAAACAAGAACGAGTGTAACAAGACGAGTATGCCTGACGAGTATAACAAGAGTGCAAAACATGAAACGGTAGAGATGTTTCGCTTAAAAGCCTTGAGGAATTTAGATTCGCTAGAGTGCTCAACGACGAATATCCTTTCTGCTCCCGTTTATTGCATTCTCAATAATTATACATTCCAACATTTCCATCCACGCAAATCGACCGATACTTTCGACGGAACGAGGACGCGTAATTGAGAATCTCTTGTTACTTTCGGTTCAGGGAACAAATTTTTGTTCAAAACGTCTCTGGAAGCGATACCGTTGTGGGTCCCTGGATTCGATGGCGCAAGAAGAGGGGCAGCGCCGTAAAACGGTTTCACAATTCCTGTTTGTATAAAATATTCCGTCGGTACCATGAATCTTTTCTGCAAAATAAATCTGAACACGGTTCGCGGAACGCGACGACAAAGCCGCGCGAAAAACGTCTCGTTGTAACAATGCAATGAAATACGGAACGAATCGAATTTGCGCGCGTCGTTCGGCCGTCGAATGAAATCGACGCGCCGGCTATAAAAACACAATGGCGCAGATGTATCCGAGTCGGCGAGGGTGGCGCGTAAACGCGGAAGTGTCCGTCTTAGAGGCGCGTTGAAGCGCGAGGCGCTTTGGGGTGAATAATTTGTTTCGTTTATGCGTCGTTTCGGTACAGATACCATCGGTTTGCCCCGTCACGAGTGGCCGGCTCTTATATTTATTCAGAAGGTCTGAGGAGCACCGATGGGGACCGATCGCCTAGGGAAGATGCCCGGGAAGTCGGCAATTGATTTTCCGTGCCATGTAGCCTGCTCCCGATCCTCCTCGGTATTTCCGAAACGACCGGCCACGTCGATAGAGGCGATTTGTAGCAGGTTCCGCACGATGCTTCCGAAATTGACTTATGGCACCTCAAACGCGCCTTTCCATTCCGCTGATCGTACGCAACTCCGCGCCCTCCGATCATTGTCAGACATAAGTTACACCGATCCTCCATACAGACCACGATTCGGTCATCGTTTAGAAAATCAACCACCCGCGCTTTTGATTAGATCGAACCACACATAGTAATTCTAACCACTCGAATTTTTACCAAGTATCAGTACGGTCGTTCATGACTGAACCCTCTATTGCATATTTTCTGTCAATGGAATTATTTCGTAGCTATTTGTATACCGAGTAATACTAAAAATTTGCAATGATTCCATGGAATTTCGAGGGAAATAACCGCGACGAGAAAGTATCGTGAATCGATCGAGGCTCGTTTTCACGTGGCGAGGCGCGCAATTTCGGCCACGCTAATCGATATCTTATTTCCGAAAGTTCGTCCCGGTATCGCATCGCGTCGAATTCGATTCCGCGCGTAGCGAAGAAGTCGCTATAACGAGTCTCGTGATGGCAGCTCGTAACCATTTGCCTTGTCTCGGACGCGTGCATCCGGGATCCGGGGAATCGTACGCGTCGTATAAACCACTCCCCGCGCTCGCGTTAGAATAGATTCTGTCAAATCAATCCGATTCCTGGACGAGTATTCGCAGAGCCGCGGCGATCAAGGTTTCGGCGGTTATCTCGTAAAATCCACGCAAATCGTACGCCCCCGGCGCGTTTACAGTCAGATGCAGCCGCACAGAACGCGTATATTCGCGAACCGATGTGAAATTGAAGAGCGTACGCGCGGCCACGACATACATGTATTCTCCTAGCTGCGTTACACTCGAAACGCACGGAACTGTTTACATTCGTATTATAGAACATTCCGTTAATTGCCGCTCGTAACCTGGCTCCTCGATATAAACTACCGACCTCCGTGCAGCAGGCAAATCCGTTTTAACCGGAAGATACGACTGGAACAACGTTGTGCGTTTCCCCGTGGCTGGAGGCATTTTCGCGCCACCTTATGGAATCTCGTTTTTTAAATTTAAATTTTTAATATCGCGTGCAGAATTTGGGACTAGAAACAGCAGGTTATCGAAAGAATTACTCGTACCGTGAGAGATCTGGTTGTACCGTGTATTCTCCTGGTCATAGAACACGGCGAGAACATGTAACCAAACAATAGCACGAACAATGTACGATCGGTCGAATCAGCGATTAGCAGTACCATCAAACATCTCTGGAGCTATGTTAAACAGAGGCGGGGTATAGACCAGTCCCACTTCGGTGGAACATGGAGATCAAATAGTTAATTAGGAAGCCGAAATTACTAACTTGTTTGCTTACAATTTTGAGGCAATATATCAGTCACGTATTAACTTATCAACTCCACCGCGGCAGACCAGCACCGTAATCATTGAAGTTAATACGATAATATACAGGGCCAAACACCCTGTATACAGGATACACCTATTCAAATCGATCTATCTTCGAAGCTATCAATTATAAAATTTTAATTATTCGATGATCTACAATTTCATCCGACGGTTAATTATTTAATGGATCGTATCTAGTCGTAAAATTACCTCGACGAATATAAGTTCTTGGTGTCTAGAGAACCGGCTTTCATTTAACGCGGATAGCTGCGATGCAGCGGGGCGCGTGAGAAGGAATGCCACATTTATATTTCCCTGTAGAATTAAGGGCGCAATATTATCCATCGTAAACCGACTGCGAGCCTGGAAGTTATTTACGATTTCTCGTCGTGCTTCAAACTACACCGTAGTCACATCGCGCGAGGGGCTGTTAAAACATTAGGTTCTAAAAGAGCATCGGGGCTTGAAAAATCCATGGTACGTCTGGCCTTTGTTTCGGAGAATGTTCAGGAATAAGGTTAAAATTCGCGTAGCCGGCATCCGGAGGCTATAAAGCTTGGCCCTCCGTATCGACAAGACACACTGTTCGATCGTTGAGGCGCGCGTGCTGTTGTTCAGTGAGTTTAGATTGAAACTGTCTGGGACCGATCGTCGTTTTATATCGATAAAACGTACAGGTGCACGGCAATCTTGCCGCGCCATATCTCCGTCGCTAATGATCAATTTACCTTTACCGACTTTAGCCGGAAGACGAATTTGACTCGGGAACTCACGGACGGGGGAGGGGAAATTGAAATCGTTTAATCCGAAGTATATTCTCATCCGGCCCCCGTGCGTCTTGTAACTATCTCCGCTCGTTCTCTCAACTTTGAACCGTCGAAGTTCGTCCGTCGACGCTCCCTGTGACGCGACGCCGGATTTCGTAACTCCCGGAGAAAATTTTGCATTATACTTGACGAGACTTTCCGGCACTTTTATTAGCTGAACCGGCGGTAACGCCCAGACGGTAACTAATTAAGAATCAGCCGGGGATCGTTCTGATTAAAGGAGCCGACGACGGACTCGTTTCTTGTTGCCGTGAAAGAAACGCAAGTCGCTTTCGGTGATGCAATTAAATCTCTTCGCCGAATACGGAACGAGCGTCGGTCCGGCCGCGGAGAAATCGATTCTCGTCGAAGGGAAAGGCGAAACGATTCCTTACTAGCTTGAAACGTTCGAAGTGTGTTTCCTAATTTATTGGCAACAGTTGAAAAATCCGCGCGTGTTCGAAAAGATCCACGAACTCAACTCCGAAGTTATTTAGAAATAATAACGCTTGTTCTGTAAAAATTACGGATCCTACGAGAAACAGATCGGAATTGACGATCGGGTTAACACGATCCATCGTTACGAAGTTATCCGCGAGGAACTACGTCGAAACAGAAAAATTACGTTACAAACTAGTATTTCCGGGTCGGGTTTCTCGCCGCCAATCACATACCAGAAGTATATCGGGAGCTTCTTCCCTCTTGAAAGTTCTCGTCGGTATCCCGTTCGAGTTCCAGTTTCAGAGGTAGCAGTTTCACCTCTCGTGAAAGTATGCTGGCCAGAGGGGAGAGGCTATAATATTAGTTTCGACCGACGTAGGGAAGAGTAACAGAGGGGTAGAGATCGTCGTTTCGGCGGAACGAGAAACACGAAGACGCCGAGAGTTGCTGGGGCCGTCTAGGAACAGAGACGACGAAAGGGTGGAAGAGGGTCGAAAAGGCAACGAGGGCGGTAGAATGGGGGAGGGGGATGGAAAAGAATGGGTGACTGAGCGGAAGCAAGGCAGGCGAGGGGGCCAGAAGGAAGCAAAAGAGGAGGTTCCGTACGTGACGGCGGTGCTCGCAGTAAGGTGTCTCAGAAGTCGCAGATGTCTCTTGATTTATTGGCGCGACAGCTTCCGGAGACGAGCGGCATTCCGAAAATGGCGCCGGTGCGGCAACCTCGTAGCGAGCACTCATCCCTCTTCCGTGGCAAACTTCCGCGTTACCTGCACGGAGGGAGGATCGGGTCCGAGCTCGGCTCCGGTAATTTTCATTTCTGATCGGCTGGGATTCGGATTCGCATTCGAAGGGCGAAGGGTGGAATCGTCCCCAGGAATTAAGTCCTGGTATAATTGACGAAGGGAACGACTCGTTAGTTACGGCACGTCAGCTTTGCCTCTCGAATCGCATCCGCCGAACACGCTAATTAGAGTGATTCACGAGGCCTGTTTCCTCGTCCGCGACAACGAATAAATAGATGTCGTTTAACGAACGCTGGAACGGGATTATCCTAAATCTCGACGGTGGCTGTCATCGCGAGACAACAGAGATTTCCTTCCGGGAATTTGCTCCTTTCTATCAAACGCGACGACCGATATAAGGAACGCTCAAATTGCGGTCTGAGCAAGCACAGTTTATTCAACGTCCCCGCTCCCACTTCGCTAGGTCATGCCCAAATAATTTGTAACATTCGTAATGACAGCCATGTTATCTAACAATTTATTCTGTATAATATTTAATCTGATTCGTAGTACTTTGGAATAATCTACTTACTGTAAACATCCTCCCGTGTCGCTTCTGACACGGAGTTGGCGTTTCAGAATGTACGTCGTCTGAAAATTAATTCCACGATATTTAATAGAAGCTCGCGATTTCCCCGCGAGAAGGGACGACAGGCGTGTAAACAGCGCGCGAAGAACGAATGGATATCCGGCGTCGAAAGGGAACAATTCTCGCGCGCTCTGCAAGCATCGAGGGGGATGAAAAATGCAGGGCGATGTTTCCGTCAGGACGACCGCGAAAGTCGAGGGAATTAATCGTTTCGTAAGTGAAAAATCGAACGTTCGGGTATCGAACGGTCATGGTAGGAGAAAAAGCATCGCGTCCCGGAAGCTGGTCTCTTAACCACTCTCTCGATAATGTTCGCGCGAGCGTGAAACGAGTTCCCTCGCCCCTTCGGTATCTCCCTTTCTAACGGACGCATCTGTACACAGAGTTAAACAAATACAAAGGGCCCGGTGCACGCGTCGCACACACACGTACGCGGGGCGTACAGGTATTATTCGGTCGCCGTTTTACGAAACAGAGCACGAAGGGACGGTCCGAGGACCGCGGGGAATGGAGGGGAAAATTGACTCGGTCGTGAAATCGGAATTGCAGGGAAATGAACAGCTAGCCCCGGCGTTGGCCGAGATTAGATATTCGAGAGTAGCGCGGAATGCCGCGCGATCGACACCGACGTGAGAGAAACTCTCGGCGTCCTCGGGATCGATGTTTCAGGATCAGGACGCCTCCGAACGACGTCCCCGAGGGTGTGGCGACGTTTAATTTATTACGCTCGTTCCGGGATGCCCTTCGCCCCGGGACCAATTTAAATAATTGATTCCCAAGAACAACGCGATCTTGGGAGTTTTGCTCTTCTCGACGGGCCGCAAGTTCGACGCCGAGTTTCCATAGTGATTTCCGCAAACATCCGATAGCGCGAACGAACCGTGCACCACGGAATTTCGATGAACCCTCGTCCCTCGCAGATGGTTTGCCTCATGACGGGGTTCCGAAATGTTTGTCGTTTCCGGGTGCGGGTATTTTGGACAAAATTAAGGAGGACGCGGTTTACGATGTCAGTCGTAAAAGCGAACGTATATTCTTCGCGTTACGACCGAAGGGTTTTGGGGTCATTTCAAAAATTAAAACGTCTTCATTATTGATATAAAATATCAAATACGATAACTCGATAATAAGTAATTTAACATACTTTCTATACGTTTGCTATATATATATTAATTTGCATCGTCGAAGTAGCTCTGGTAGCACGTTTGCTACGAAAGGACAATTTATCTGCTCGGTGACGCGGGTTCAATTTCCGTCCACAGAGTATTTTTTGTTTAATTGGTTTTCTTTGTCACCGTAACAATCATACGTATGATGTCGAACTGTAATCATGCACGTATTAAAAGCACAGAAACAGTCAGTACCATCGATGTACACGTTGCTACATGGACCAAATGTATTGTTTGTCCCACACGAGCTGGAAAATGCCTTTGGCAGCAGTTTTTCACATGCCATTATTAAATACCGCGTAAAAATGTTTTATTTTGTATTTTTCCCATGGATTTTTCGCTCCAGACTTCTAAAGCCTGCCGAAGAATAATTGCTTTGCAATTAGTGTGGTCGGTATTAGTCGCAATACCTTGGACCAATATTCTTCTATAAATTCTATTGTCCATTTTCGAAATAATTGTTTCGTTACATTTATTTTACAAAATTAATTATGTTCCGGGATATATTTTGTAACATTGACGAATTTTCTCGATTCACATTGCGCATCGTTAATGAAATAGTAAATGAAAGTAATTAAACTGAAACAACGTTCGACGAACAGGATTCCAACCTACAATATTCGATCATCGGTCGAAATAATTAGAACTTCAAGTTTTTCAATTTTATTTTTCGCCTTGACTTTCTGTAAGTTTATAATATCGCGATGCATCCCTGTTTTTCACCGGAGCGACTCAATTTCGAACGAACGCAGGGTAAATAAACTTTTCGAACGAGTGCATCGGGCGACCGTAGTCGTGAATGAAGAATGTTTGAGACTAAGCGACGGAGAATGTTTACGTTTGGCTATCGGTTTCGAAAGCAAAGTGAATGAGTTCCGAGGATACACGCGGAGCTTTTGGACGCTCGATGATATATACACAAAATGTTTGTGTGGTTTATGTATAGAAGCAAAAGAATACAGTGCGATTGGAAACCGAGGGTCGGTCAGAGAATCACAGTCCATCCGGAAGCTTCGGTTGCGTTGAAAGTCTAAATGAAAACAGCGAGGCTACTATATTGTTTAATGTCACCGTTTCGTTTTGATAAACTTTATTTATAAGAAAAGTGGCGTGCAATAATAGTCATACTGTTTCTGAAAAATTCATGAAAAGCGCAACTGTGCTTCGTGATTGTTGGAACCGTTCATTGACGATACCCTGAATAGACGACCTGATAACCCAAGATAACGAAGATAGCATTTTCTTGACGACTGACAGATATCGAAATTAATACTTGAGATTATCGAAATTAAATTAATATTCTCAAAAGGTACTCCAGTTTTCCTAGATCGAATTACGGAGTAGAATCTGACAGTTCTAAATTACTGTGCGCGAGCGAACATTTCCGTCCTTGGTGTTCCGGAAAAAGAACGTCAACGGCAGGTTGGGAGTTCCTTAGATAGAGAGTTCTAGGTCTCTAAGAAGATCGACTCGACGAGTTCGGCCGGAGTCGTTATATTCCCGAGGTATTTCCAGTTCGTATCGGAAGCTATGGCCCAGAGTGGATTCAACCTCCAAACGGGGACTGACCGTTCGTTGAAAAGAATGGAGCAACCGGACGATAGATTGACGTGGAATTGCGAGCGATTGGGACGTAGGTGGCGGGATGGACGTCCTGGAGGAAAAAAAAAGGAGGAAGAGAGCGCAGGAAGCCGAGAAAGCTTATCAAACGAGTTTTCAAATTACAGAAGTGATCCTCTTCGTAATAGACTCTCCTATTGCGACTTATAGGATCTACCTTGGCTCGAGTTGAGGGAAGAAAATTATAAAAGAGAAGAGATTCGCGTCGGAGGCAGAGGAAATGAGAACTGAGAAGAGTGGAAAGTGGAGAGGAGTAAACGAGCAGGAAGAAAGGGACAGCGAGAAATGGACGGGTTAAAAGTGGTCGGAAACAAAAGTGTGTTGTGGACGATGTAGACGGCCGAGGACAGAGGAAACTGTCGCACTTTTGAAATAACTTTATTGCGCCCGATACCATAATCTGGGATTCTTGAACAGCTGCTCACCTCGTGAAGGCCAAGATTCGTTTAACAATTGCCTGCCACAGACCGATCTGAATATCCTAGGACAGTCAGAAACTGTCTCCAAACTGTTCTCTTTGAAATCATTGGTATTGCGAAATGTTTCATTCTGTACAGTATGGTTTGGCAAGTACGTTGCCCTGAAAAATGAAATTTTGCGGTTATATGCGATACAATCAGCCGAGAGCTATCGTGGAAAAAACTGTTGATCAGTGCGGGTTGGTTTTGGGATCGATTTGCTGAAAATATAATGCCGCTATTATTGTTTGATTTGGTTTTAAAAGAGAGTAGTAAATTATGCTTTTGACGTGCAGTTATCAGAACATCACGTTTCCACATTTGAGATTTTCAGGATCATATTCCTGTCTCTAACACGCCTGTTTTTGAACCCCAAAACCAGCGTTTCTATTTATCTCAACCATACTATATTTTAGTTTAAATTCATTTGAAAAAAAGCATTTGATCGTTTCTGTCAGTGGCATATTATTTTCTTCCATAAAGAGAAATAACAGTGACAGAAACGACTCGATAAACGAATAAAATTGACCGATACACATTTTATTTAATATTTATTTTATTCGAACGGAGTCTTCCCAATTGCCGTCAAATATTTCAATCTTGAATATTCATTTGCAAATTCGGAGCAGCTGGAGAAAGTAGTTGGACCGACTTGAGAGACAAGATTTATAGCAACTTTAGGGACGTTACTATACGCGTCTCGGTGCCAGATGCGAGAACGCAGCAGGGCGTTTTAGTACACTCAGCCCCCGTTACAACGGATGTAAATCGCGTACACATACAAGACATTGAATCTCGCTTTATCCCAGCCGGCTGTTAAGATATCTATTTGTCGCGATGAGGCCATGATAGTTTCCCTCGCGATCACGTTCCGCGACAGGACGGGACGAGCTTCGTTTACCAATCGTCGTCGAATTCTCCTCATTAGAGAGTTTAATGGACGGTTCGTCGTTGCGTAATCCGGATTGTTAAAACGCAAATACGTCTCCCGTTGCATGAAATCAGGATTTAAAGGGATTATTTCGATCGCGATCGAAACGTCACATAACGCGACAGTGGAATTGTTTTCGTACCGAGTACGGGCACGCTCGTCAACCCGTACGTCGGAATTACCATTTTTCCCTCGTTCGCGATCGGTCCCGACGGCGTATCGATCTTCGAACGAAGCCCAGCAATTACGCGCGAATCGCGTCTGAAACGCGCGTTCTCGACGGTGCTCGCGCGTTTGGAAACAGATTTGCCCGCGGATGCACTGGAACAATAACTCTCCTCGTCGACGCGTTAAAACGACATTAAGGGCGTCTACGTGCGCGGTGTCGCGGACGAAATTTGCCTTCGTCCTGGCTGATAACAGCCGCGGCCGCCGAGTTTTCCGCGAAGCGGAGACGCGGAAAAGTAAGCCACCGGCGCGGAAAGCCTGCCAAACGGAGGCTAATTTTACAAGGTACTACTACGCTCCGCTGCCTTCCCGCATTTTACGCCCAGACTGGCACTCCAACGTCCCTCGACTTGCTAAAACTCTCGTCTTTCATGCAGTAAAGAATCCTGTCTCTCAAGTTACTACAAATCTTGTCCCTTACATTGTTACAAATATTGTCTATCAAGTTTATAAAGATCTTCGAAAGATAATTATGCATAATGCAGCGTACTATTATACAGAAATTAATAGACTTGATCTTACGTACCGATGCACGAACGTGGAAAGCATATGCAAAACGTATGTAGAATATATGCTGTCGTGTAAAATAAATTATTATTATTATTGTCATTATTACGTTAATTCATGAAATATTTATGTGCATCCATTTTTTATACGTTCCCCAGATTAGTATTCGGCATACATGCATAAAATTCGCGGTCTAGTCGTTAGTAACGATTAGGTTAGAGAAGCCTGACATGTGTCCATTAAGCTTGAAACATTATTTGTAACTCTGTACCAGTATTGATTTTAAAATAACGTTTACAAATAAAAAACACGGTCTTCGTTCGATCACCGAATTTAACTGGCAAACGATGATTCGCTTAATTATCTATTGCTTAATGCACGAATTCTTTTTACGCGGATAAAATAAAATTCAGGAACATGGAAGTAATTATTTAATGCAGAAAAGTATCGATTACTCCAAAACATATTTTTTATATTAATATACTTATCATCGGAGTTCGATAACTCTGGAGATATTCTTTTTTCTTATTGGAAAGCGTTTTTTTTTTTAGCGCATGCACGCGAATGATCGACGCAGGTACAATAAAATTAATATAAGAAATGGCAGGAAAAATTTAATCTTCGTCGGAGCGATGCTCACGGCTCCCAGGCTGGAACAAATTGCGCGCACTCGATCGAGTGCCTCGGTTCAGTTCGATGAAGCTAGTTTTACTCGACTCGGTTTCCGAGTGCCTGAATATTTCGCACGCGTGTTGGTTGACGGACCGTCGAAACGAGCGGCGCCATTGAACGGGTCGTGAAAGACCACCTTTTATGACGAAACTGCCCGATTAATGGACAAGAGCAATTACCAACGTATTCTCGGGTCAGAAGCTCCGTCGTACGCAGACCCCTCTTTTATTTGCCTTCCAGCTACTCTTTGTCTTTCGCGACGCTTCGATAAATCGATTACAAAATATTTTACGGCTACGCCGACGTTGGAAACGATCGGCTGTATCGTTCGCTGCAATTACTGTAATGCCGTTACCGGAAACGGGTTCGCGCAGTTATCGATAATTTTGTTAAATTGCATCGCGAACATCCGCGGACGCGTCGATGCGCTAAAAGCTGTACAATGTCGTGCACGAAAGTCTCGTTTCCACGGGCAGCGTCGAATAATTTTTCCGATCGACGGTCGCATTAATTGCTGGAAGTCGACGCAGTCGCTAATGACGGGCTCGATTAAATGCATCGCGAGTCGAAATATGTCCCGTCGGCCTTTCGACAAAGATCGAAATAATCAAGGGATTGTACGGAATTTCCTTGCTGGGTCGCGTTAAGGGATCACGCCATATTTGCGACGAAGAATCGTTAAAATATAGATCTTATAAATTATAGTACAGGGCGAAAAGACTTTCCACTTATTTTGATGCTCAAAGGAATTGGATTTTTGTGAAATTGTTGGTCTGGTTCTTCGTCCTTAAGTGGCCCGAATTCTCGCGTTTAATGTCAAAGCGCGGACGGAACGACGCGTCTCGACGCTAATCATTCCGAAAGATACCGGACGTGTTTCGAGTAAAAGCGAGTGCTCGGCCGCTCGGCGCGATTTAATGCAATTTACGGGGCCGTTCCTTCATCGAGCGACGTTAAATCGAATGACACAAACGATTGCACTCGTCGGCGCGAGTTCGCTGAAGCGACTGTTCGAAGAGAGTGCTTTGCTCTATGCAGTCACCTTCGCGGTCTTAACGTGTCGCAATTAAGCACGCGCCACTGAACGATGCCATATACGTATTATGAAACGACGTTACGGATGTTTGAAGTCTGTGGGTTGGTGGGCTCCACACGTATCGAGACGCGTATTACGAAACACGGATTCTTAAGAAACGCTCCCCGTTTATTGCATCGGTACACGTCGGATTTATGAACCGAGATAAATGACTTAACGTGACTCGTTTTGCCGGTAATTTATTCATGGAACGAGGCTCGAAAAAGTCGCGTCTGGTTTCGAGATCTAGAACGTATTTACCGGAGATATGCAAAATTCTATCGGAATAATAGAATACCAAGATAAACGTCGAATAATTTAGTAGCAACGATTACTCGTTCGTACGGTTAAATTTTCTCATTCCCGTGGGGCTTGTTTAGAACGCGTCGAGTAATTTTGTGCACTATCGAATTTTGTAACAACTTCGTCGATAAAACAAGGACTATCGGGAAGACGATGCAAAAAGATGAATAATAACCTCGTAATTACTGTTAACGATTGAAGTGCGGAGAGATAGCGTACATAGTTGCGTGTCGACACATGTAAAAACATATTCCGCGAGGCAACGGTAAGCACTTTTATCAGTTACATGGAAAGTTCTATCTGCGGGAGAACTTTTCCATTACAGTCCGGGATAAAAATTACCGCAATAATAGCCGCTATAATAGTCGTCGTGTAACGCATGCACCCACACACGATACAACGACACGACCGAGGCCCTGTATGAAAAGTCACCAACGGTAGGGGTTGGATTCGCGACAGAACCTAGAGGGTGGGGAAATAGGGGAATAAAATTGCGGTCGAGCGTGCACGTTGCATCCGATAAACCATCATCGGAGACCTTTAATCGTATCGAGGAGCGTGGCCCTTTATTTATTCATCCCTCACGGACATCCGCGCCACGTGTCCTTCGGCATGTTCTTTTGTGCATAATTAATCGCAAGTTAGAGCAACGCCATGGAAGTATACCGAGGCGAAATTTAAAGTGCTTTTTCGATCCATAAATGATTCAGCCCCGCTACCAGAGAGTCACGAGCCCGGGAGAACATGCACAGTTTCTCTCCCGTCTTTGGTCGGAAAATACGCGTGGCCCTTCGCGAACGCGCACAAGGGTGCACGCGTACGATTGGTCGACGGATAGTCGAGAGTAACGAACAGCTAAGGGAAAAGTAACTCGCTAATAGATTGATCTTTTAAGTGCTTGGATATTCAAAACTCGGGAGTTAAACTCCGGTATCGTTGACTACTTGGCGCAAGAAATTTCGCGTAACTTACGGCTCGTTACCGGGGGGTAGCTGGAAATTTGTTACATCCAGGACCCGACCGCTCGCGCGCGTGCTCTCTTCCGCTGCGTTGCAATTATCAGCCTCTAATGAGAAATTCCGCAGCAACCGCGTCAGCTTGCTTTCCTAAATCGTCCCGGGGTGCCCTAAAACGGTTTAATTGAAAGATTGCGGACACTTGGAACCGTCGGGGCGGTACATTTAGAACTCCTTTTCGAAACATTCTCTGGACCACTTGCAGCGTTTTACGATATCATACACTACTCTCGCGTTACGATTGCACTCTGTGCTTCGATTCCATTTTAATGTAAACAATCGTAATAAAATTTGTCGAGGGATAGTGTTTCGGATGGGCTGATTTGGTCTACGGTGAGAGACAGCTGGAGGATCAGTGGATGGGTATCGATGGTCTGTTAGGAAATGATGCTTCATCATCCGGGTATCGCCACTATCGATATTAGACCCATCACTGGCGATCGTGATTCCTTTTCTATCTCGCGATACATGGCCGGAAGCGAGTCCAATTTCCACGGTCATGGTTCTCCTCGACACGTCCCGTGTAATTGCTATAAATACACCGAGATACGTCCCGCGGCTGGACAGATCGATCTCTGATGCTCCGGACGAGTCGGGCGCGTCGTAAGTCATGTAGATCAATCTCGTGGCGGAAGTTAGCCCGCCCACCCTTCGTCGGGTACGCGTGTCTCTCCGGGGTGCGTCGTGATCGCGCCATCGCGAGTTTTTCAATTCCGGGTAAAATATCGTTCCGGTGGCAATATCGGAAGTAAATCACGAAGACCGCAGCGGTTCCGGGCGACGAGAAAAAGGGGGGAAAACCGCTTGCCTCGCGGTTTAATCGAGTTAAGTGAAATTGTGCGACTCATGCAACGGCGGGAAGAAAGATGGGAAGAGACGGACGGCGAAACGATTGCGGGAGGAGGATATCTCGCTTTCCCGCGTTATCCCGAACGACCCGCACTCCGCACAAATTACACCCAATTCCACGTGCTCGAAAACGTAACGCTCCGCGCGTCGGATTTCTGTTAAGAATTGCATTAACGTCTCGTCGCTGGGTTCTCGCCCCGTTCGAGAGTGATCGCCGTCATTTTCTAGACATTTGCCAGCGGGTTACGCGATCGGTTATTTTCTTCTGCCTTCCGGTTCCCAAATTATCGAACAGCAGACGGAATTAATTCGAAGGTTATTATTTTAGACGAATTTCACGTGAAGCAAATTCACAATAAAACGTTAGGGCGGGACCGTGCGAGGGAAGCAATTTTGCAATTAGTCAAGTAGATAATTCCTGAAACGAACCACTAATACGGGAAGAATACATGTCAAGCGGATATTTGCATCGACTTTCACGAGTGTCGGAGTTTCCATTCTCCGACTAATTAAATCGATTACTGTCCAGAAGCTGAAAAGAGTCGTCGATTAAATCGGAATTTGATAAATTACCCCGGGCATCGGCCGCACTTGGAAAATATTATTTGCATACTATCGACGAGTACAACGCGATAAATGCAGAGTTTCGTGAAAGCGCGAGGCGTCGGTCGCCGAATAAATTTCCGAGTTGCATGCATTATTCGTTATCATTTAATAACGGACGTGTCGCGCGATTTTCATTATCGGCCGCGTGATACCTTGCGTTATTGTACCGTTTTTCACACCGCTTGGATTGTTAATTGTTATCGGCGAGGCCGTGTTAACGCGTCAAGCGACGTGTCGGTCACGGATGTCCTGTCCAAGAAAATTTTCTTTTCCACTCGAATCGAGCTCGAACTGTCCTCGTTTAGAATTCCATAATTTCCTCAATTATCTAGAAATAACTTGGAAGTTTTCTTAGAATACCGCCAAGTCTCTATATTTTATACGTATTCAAATAAAAGCAAATGTTCAATTTAAAAAGATCAGATTGAGAAGATATTTTGATCAAAACTATCGGATTTTTAATTTTTCACACTCTAGTATACAATTTATTCTCGCTTAAACGTGTCACGCGAGTTTTCTAAAGTTATTGAAGAAATTAATTTCTTTCGTCGATGCTTCGAATCAAAAAATTTGAGGACACAGAGACTGTTCTGGAGAGTCGAGGGTATGAAAAAGGGGTGAAGGAAGATGGATCTCTGTTAACGGGAAGATCGTAAGGTTGGGTGCATCGAACCTGACGAGAGTCAGCGAGGGTACGAGATATTTGGAATCTGACAGAAATAATAACCGGGTTGGCTTTTAGCCAAATAGAAGACAGGGGTAGCTGGGTGACGAGGACACGGTGTGTGGGTGTGTGCGGTTCCCGTTTCTGACTGATGGATTTGTTTGTCCCGTCGATTCAGCGCCGCAAGTTTACCAGCACAGTGGACTGGCGTAACATCGTTCGTACACACGCGCGAAACCGTGTTCGCCTACGTGTGCACGCGTATGACAGGCCGAAATACAGTGTCAATAACCACGGAGCTAAATGCACAGGACGGGCTGCGGCGATACCCATCGTGGAGGGGTGCCGATGCGGTGTCAGCCCTATTATGTCTACAATAATTCAACGTTACAGGAACGGGCGGAAACTCTCCGCGAACCGAGGTACGGGAACCTCGGGCTCGATATCGACGGGGGGGATCCACGCGCGGTCATCATCGCGGTGTCCCGTATCTTTCTTTCCCATCCCCTGCGACCTTTGACCCCTCCTTTCGCCCTCGTCCACGTTGCGGCACAATCGTTCGCGGACGTCGCGTCGGGCCGTCGTTTTGTCCCGGTATCAGAAACCGCAATCTACATCAATCTCGACGCCGATGGGTTCGGAGTTCCCTTAATTGGATAACCGTCGCGTTTTTCAATTTTATCGCGAGCAAAGCGAAATCCTTTTGACGATGGTACCCTATCTCGCGACCGTTCGATGTGATTTCAATCAAACAGGAGATAAAAGCAACACTTCCACCTACCCGTCCTTTGTCTTCCTGTTCGTTTTAGCCTGTTTTCGTGCTCGCGCCCGTGCCTCTTGTCCCGCGCATCGGTTTGCTTTTGTCCGTCGTTCGGATCCCATAAAACGTATCAAATATGCAACGAACGACACGCCCAGAGAGATCGTCGCGCGTACAATAACGCGTCGCGTGTCGACCGTTTATCGAAGTGTTCGATCGACGGACACGAATCGTGTTTCCGTTACAGTTTTCGGGCAATGTTACCGGCCACCGTGCTGGCATTTCGCGCTTTCGAAGCTCAGATTTTACAGTTCTATGTTGCGATCTTTGGCCAACGTTTCGCGCAGAATGCTCTTCCTCGCTAGCCTTTGTAACAGAATACAGCGAACTTTTTGTGTAACTTATACCTCAGAGCTACGGACTTTGGTTACGCGTAACAGTCGTCTGAAGTTTCTGCTCGTTAACACGTGCCTTGGACCATGTACGAAACTTTACATTATTGCAGGACTGCGTGTTGTAAGCATACACTTGTCCCTCGCTGATAGATACGTATCGTTTAGGACATGGTTATTGTAATGGGTACAGATAGTTACTCGCGACCCGCAGTAAAGTTTCTTTGGCATACATTGCAAAATGTTATCTATTATATTTGTTTCTTTCAATGTCTATGTTCTCAGAATACAGTCCGTTTTTCAAATTTTCGGAACAGTTTCATAGAGGTATGGATTTCCCGAGTTTTTGCCAGGCGTATCACGAGAACACTGTACGCTGTAATGTCAACAAAATTAGAATAATCGATAAGGTTCAGTGTCCAGTGACCCTTCTGCACCAATGTCCTCCCAGTAACTTGTCTGGAATGTCCATTTTTTATCTAAAGGAGACAGAGTCAACACATGGGTGACAAATGACATAGCGCCCGTCGACGGGGTGAACTTTTTCCCTTAACCCTCTGTTGTTCTTTCATATCATCCTTCATAAAAGCAATTACTTTTCGGTTATTTATACATTCATGATGGATCAAGGATCACGAATGTTATTCGTATTATTCTCTAAACTATAAAGTTTAGATTAAGAATATTGACAACTTGTGGACGAAGCATTTACCTACGGACACCTGACGAACAATAACTAGAATATTTATTTATATCTAGTGACAAAGCGTTACGTTTATTTTACGACTAGCCTACACACTAGCAAATAGAAGCAACAGTAACGTTCGCATTCCTTTTATAGCGTACAAGCCGTAAAAAGACAAGTTACGTTTCGACGCGTGCGAAGTCTGAACCCACAAGAAGCACTCAAAAATGGTCACTGTTAAAAGCCACTCGAGGAAGAAGCTTCTCAAGTGTGTTCTTCGACGAGCGTTCCACACGCGTGGAAGTGGCTTTACGTTACCACGTAATAGTACGTGTATTGGCTCCCCTCGGCAGAGGGTGAAACGTGGATACGCGAAGCGACGTCGTCCCTTGGCCAAGGTCAGGCACGTTTGACGGGAACCGGGAGTCAGCACTTTTTTCCTCTGTTTACTACCCCCGTGACGTATAGCCCTAGATTTCCAGGAGACCCATCAATAGACGGGTTGCACATTTATTTATATTATCGACGTGCACCCCTTAACACGTAACGACCATATAATTTAGGGAGATTTAAACATTTTTTTACTTAAATTTTACGTGCCTTTTCAAGACTTTTTATGGTTGTGCTTAAGATCTCAGTCTCCATGTTAATATTGCATTCGTCATACGAGTCTACGCGGTACTGATGACTGTGATTCCGCTCGTGATTTGCGTCTTGCGTGCCCTTGCGTTTCAAACTTTGCTCGTTAACTGTGCTAGATCGAATCTGTTACGAACGAATCGAAGCAGGTTTCACTTACAACGATAAAGTTAGTAAAGCGCAGCAAAAGTAAGAAGAACGCTGCAGGGATGTGTCGTGACGAGCACAGATAATTTCATCGAGTCGCAGAGTCTGACCGCGATTAAAGCGACGCTCTTTCACAGCGTCGTTAACTTTGCGCCCGTTTCGTTGCACGGAATCATCCCCGAGTAAGTGCATCGTTCGCGTCGCGTCGTATTAATTCACAATTGATACGTATTAACGCGAACCCATATCGCCGGTTAATTTGCAGCAATGTTAATGGTCGACGATACCCGGTCCGATTTAATTACATTCGCACCAACCGGATATTCCCTTCGCTCGGGTTTTCCATTGGACCGTCCTCGAATCGACCCAAAACTCTGCTCGTCCTCCGGCTAGACCCAAAACTCGCCCCTGCCCTTCGATCTGTCGCGCGTTCGTCCCTTGCCCTCGGTGCATTTACCGAGGAAGGGTGGTCCCACGGCGACGCCCCTTTCGTCGCGATTTTCCTGCCTCCACCCCAGCTACTGTCGAAAATAACCCCTAGATCGTTGCCACGCGACATCCTCGCCCAGATTTGTCACGGTCGAGTGTCCTGGTGATCCTCCGACCCACTCGTTACGGCAATCTAACAAAGGTCTATTTGTGTCGTATAATTCGGATATACGAGTTGTTAATTTTTCTTTTAAACGAGTCACATCGTATTCTAGGATGATAATTCTAGATAAATCACGAGATGTCAAGTGCTTAGACTATTAAAAATTCTCTATTATATTTAATAAAATTTCAAACTGTACAATTATGAATATAAATACTATTAAGTGGTGACCAATACTCCAGTTCACAATAAATAATAATGTATTCTAACAACGGTTGTCGATTCGAAGAGTTCGTTAACTTTCCTCTCGGAATCTGGAAACTCGCGGGTTACATAAATCGCGCGGTTGTTTTTTCCTTTCGCTTTGTTTATAACCAGGCTCGTTTTTTTTTTTTTTTACGCGGGAAGTCAGCATTTATAAATGGTGATTTTATGCGCATAAATTTGGCGCGCAGGACGGGACAGAAGGACTTGTATATTTCTGGGCGCGAGCCGTCGAGTGGCGGGAGCTGTATTTTCGTTTAGCGAACGGCGAGCGTTTGTTTAAACGGGCGCGTGAATTATTCCGCGACTCGATGACGCAGCGATAATCGACGGTAAACGAGGAAGACTCTCGCGGAGTTTCGTTTTTAACGAGAGGCTCGATCGTATCTAGCCCGAAGATTCCATATTTATCGTACGGGCGGAAGAAAGGGGGGAAAAAGAAGCGTGGGTCCGTCGTTCCGTGGCGGAGGGGCGAAAAGTTCTAGTCACGATGCAAAATACGATCCCAAACGATCCAAGTTCGCGCCGATCGGCCGACGCAATCTCCGTAAATGACTCCATTGCGTGATCCACGCAGAAATTCCCGGGCCGTTGTCTTCCAAAGCGTTCGTAGCACGGGGACCTCGACGAGCAACCGAACTTTCTTTTCCGTCATCGGTCGGACGATCCATAATTACTGTATCGCGTGATCGATCGATCAGCCAACGGAGAGTATAATCGCTCGCGATAACGAAGGGAGCGCTGTGTGCCGTTTAAGCGCGCCGCCGACGAGTCTCGTTTACGACGCGATGAATGACGAAGTTATCGATCATCGAGCAGGGCTGCCAATCTTGGTGCCATCGTATCGAATCTGACACGTTTTCGAACCGGCATTATCTACGAGATACTTGAATTTATTACGCATTTGGACGAATTCATGGTTTCGAACGCGCGTCGAAATACACGCGTCTGCGGCGGCGCATTTTTTGAAGGGTATGTGATTCGACAATAATGGCGACATTAAAGGCGGATGTGTGGAGTCGTTTGCATCGAAAGTAGTAGCGCGGTGTTGCCGAGGAATGCAATAGCTTTCGGTTCGATATCGGAAGACCATAAATCATCGCGCTTGAAATTATATTTTAAAGCAAAGTATTCGCTCGGTGGCAGTGTCAAAGGAATCCTAGGAAATTTTCTTCGAAGGGAAGCATTAAAATGTAAAAAACTTGTAGGAGATTAATGTCAATATCGCTTCGTCGTACATCCTCGTTAACGAAGTTTATTCTGGAGCAAAGGTAGAAACTATTTATTTACGAAACTCTTCCAAGTTCGCAACGTTGAATTTATTGAATTTGCCATGTTGAAACTTGGAATTTTTATGTGTGCACTTTTTTGAAACGCTTTCCCGCGTTTACTTTTCGTAAGCATCTCGAGTAATTGAATGTAGAAATTTGCAGAAACGAATAATTTTCTTACGTTACCTTGCAACGTAGAGTTTCGCTCGGGATTGGATAGAAAAGGGATTCTTTCACGACCGAGAGGTTGTACAAAAAACATCGCTGAAACGTTCGATCCGAGTCACCGTGCGCCATAACGCGAAATGGTCAACAGCTTTCAGGCGTAACGAAAAATATAGAATTTTTGCTTGGTCCAGAAAGGATCGCTGTTGTTTCGCGAAGAATGAGTGATGCCCGAAGGAATCTCAGGAGGAAAGTTTTCAGGTTGAACTCGACGTCGAGGGCAAAATACCCGGTAATGTGTATATCGTAAACATTCGCTGGGACTTCGCGAACAGCAGTTAATTCCACATCAATCAAACGGTGCCGGGCCCACAATAAAAAGAGAACCTCGGGGTTTAACCATGCGAAACTAACGTTTCCCCGGATCGAAGTATCGCAAGAACTGCACGGGGTCGCGCGTGAGTCATCGGTATCTGGCAGAAGCGAAAGTTGAACGTTTCCATCGCGTCGATTCATAATTCACGAATCGTTAACGAGCTTTGCTATTTCTCTCTTTCCGACCGGCCAGAGTCGTTCGTTTCTCCCAAGATCCAGGAGATTAGCTCCGGGTCGCTGGAACATCGTCGAACGACGTAACTTTTCCCGTGTCGTTCGCTCGATCCCCGGGACGTCCAAGTTTCTTTTCAAGATTACGGTCCGCCTCGCGCCGGCCTCGCTCTCCCAAAGGAAATACAAATTCCTGATTGGCGAAGTCCAGTTGTCGTTCCCCAGATAATTGGCTTAAATTGGACCGGCGACCGACTCGAAAGTCGTGGAGCGCGCACTCGACGGGAGAAACAGTTAGGGAAGTAGCGGAATTAGACAAATCAAGTTACACCATTAACTTCGCATGCATAGCCGCGTAGAAGCGTGCAATTATGCGTCCGCGGGAACTTGGTAAAGTCTTGTCGTTTTCCTGTTTTCCCATGCGACACCCGAGATTAGGTTAACCATCAATGACAAATGCAGAGGATTCAGTTTATAACTTTTCCCCGGGAAATCGTTCGCTACGGAGTTACCGAGTTCGCGTGTCTCGCTGAAACTTAACCCATTAATTATACAACGTTGCTTACTGATTTTTATTCGCGGTACTTTCTAAATTTAAATAAACTCAAGAACATCTACAAAGTAAATTCGAGTAACCCAGTTTCGTCGTTAGATATACATATTTCCATTTCCAAAATATGCAATGAGAATATTCTTCAGTGGCTACAAAGAACAATTTCTCTAGTAAGAAAATACAGTTCATTCGCTGATCTTTTCTATCGTCGTAGATCGAGAGAGAGAGGGTTTCGAGAAACTGCATTGCCGAGGAATTTTGATTCGAGAAACGCGAACTGGCGTCAGAACGGCTAGGTGACAACTAAGAGTGCTTGTGTTTCTGCATGTTTGGGGGTGAATGTTCTTAAGGGCGGTCAGTGTGCCGTGAGAGTGGAGCTTAGAGCGAGAGCTGAGAAAGGAGATCAAGTTGAGCGACTTTAGAGCGCCAGCAAAGAGTTCCAGCGAGAGACAAAGGGCAAAAGAGAATTGCTCTGTTTGAATTTTTCCTTGCCTGTTCCCAATGCGTCTATTTCAACGGAGCTAAAAGTACCTTTCGAAACAGCAAAGATTGGGGTTTCCGAATCGAGGGGTCTTCGTACTCGTCATAACAATCCTTGCAACTCTTATTATATGAGTTAAACACATCGATTCTTTATTAATATAAAATCCTCTTCGAGATGGATCGTGAACGAGGTAGCTCGAATTTTCTAGTTCGAATCAATCGACACCCAATCGATTCTTGCTCTTCCTAGTGAAATCGCTGATTTATTAAAGAGCACGGGTAACGCGATGCTACGCGATTGGAAGTGGCATCGTGTGCGCGAGAATATATCGCGAGAAAGAGGGAAGAGGGGCCAGTGTAAAATACACAGAACTCGCGGAATACCAATCTCGAATTATCCGTGGACTTATCGCGTTTCGTCAAGTCGCGCGAAGTTGAAAGCTGCTCGGGGAATATTTTCATTCGCTGTGAAACCGGACGCCCGGGCTGATGGCGCGGGATATCGGGGCCTGTAGTCGAGCATAGCGTGTAAAATTTCGCAGAAGAATTCGAATTAAAGCGGCAAATCGGATTTCCGGCACTGTACGCAGGTGTTAACGTGTGCTCGTGCCCGTGTGTGCGACGCCTAGCTCGAGGAGAGTGCGTCCATTTTCTTTCGACGCTTTGTTTCGCAAATACGATGGTGGTTCGTACTCGAACGAGACCCTTCCTTTCCAGATACGTGCATCGAACGATTTGTTTTCGCGAACGTACGAAGTCGGGTAATTTTTACCTACGAGGTTTCACACTCGACTTTGACGTTAGAATTTTTAAAATATTTCTTAACACCGTAAATGGAAAATCCAGCACGTTTTTACGAAACTTTCCTCCGAACGGACACTTTCGTCCTTTCGTTGAAACTTCGTCTCTCGTAAGAAGTACAAGTATGAGAAGAACGCAAAGCTTCGTCGCCCTTTCGACAACGATGCACGCGTCTAGCATTTAGTATCTGGCCCTCGGGATTTCGCCAGATAATTTTCTCTGGAATTTTGGGAAATTTATAAATCTCGAATTCCGGGAATTCCGCGAATCCTTGCAGGGATCAAATCTTTTTTCTTCTAATAACTGCAAATGAATATTATTCGTACCACCATTTGATGATATTTTCATTTCGGGCAACTGAGAACAGCAGTCGATTAAAATTTAAAAAAGCATCAAACGAGAGATAAGTGGAAATGAAGCGGCATTTAAAAATTTCAGAGACGAAGAATTGGAATTTGTATCTGTAGTATAAAATCAGTTAAGTTCGCAGGATTCTCTAATAAATTAAAACATTCTTCCATACCTTTCGAATAAATAATTTTTAATTAGTTTTCGTGGAATTCATTTTATAGTGAACAGGACTCAGCTTCCACGCTCGTAATTCACAGAAATAATTTTAATACCATTGCTCAGTTAAGTTAATAAATTGTAAAATCATAGTCGTGCCATGTGTAAAATATGTATTTAACACTTTTATTTTATAATTGTTTTGCAAATAATGCTCGTTATGAGCATAGCTTAAAAGGAAATATCGAATACATTGATTTTAATCGGCTTATCAAACTGTTACGTACACATACTACTTTCGTAGCTGAAATTTAATAGGCTGTGCAATTACGTCACTGTGAAAGTCAGTTCAAACAATTGACTAATACCGTTAACGAGGACCACTAACAAGGAATTTGCTAATTATCATGATGAATACAGCTCAACAAGTTTAATATGATCCCTGAGGCTCTCAGCGTGGGGAAGTAACTGGTTGGCATGTAATCGGGCGATTAGAGCAGTTTACGCTCGCAGCCTAACTAGCTAGTGTTAATTAAAGAGTCGCATAATTTATTTTTGGTATCGTAGGAACACGTTGAACAGAAACAATCATCGGATGTTGCTCAAAAGAAGTAGGACTACGGAAGATTAACAAGAACTGGCGTCGAAACGAGTTCAGGGATTTTACTTCACTTGTCGGGCTAGACTTTCTATACTTAAGAATAAAGTAAAGCGCGGACACTGCTACCGTAAACGACTCGGTATCGCTTAAGGCTATATCGATTGCAGTAATTCGATAATAGTTCGTCGGTAATTAATCGAGTTCCGCGATACTCCCCGAAGGAAGAATTGCAAAAGTCTGGGAACGTATTTCGCGAACAAAAGGAAGTCATTATCGATAAAACTAAGCAAGTAATTGTTGCCTGAATACATAAGCAAGTTTCGGTCATTATTTTTCAGAGGGTCCACGGCGCGCCCGAAGCGAACGAAAATTGCGCGCGGTAAATTTGAAATGCAGATCTCGCGCGCACTTCGCTCATTATTTTATCGAAACTTCGTAATCGGTTACGCGCGTTTTCAATACGCTCGATTCAAAGTTTTCGACGATCGGGTAATCGATTTCCGTCGTCGCGACCTCCCGTTCCCTGTTTTATTACAGGAATCGAATTTTCTAAATCGACACGAGTCCGTTATCGTGAACGTTCGACGCGCAATTAAACCGAAATCGCCGTGGAAAGTCAATTACGTTCACTCGACGCAAAGAACTCGCGAGGACAGAATGGAATTGTTAAACTAGAATTCGACCATGTTTTGAAGTTTGGGTAACGTAAAGTTGAAAGTGGGCTTTAGAACATTACGGACGCTTAGTATCGAACGACAGCCACGTTTCTGGAAGAAAATTTAAGTCGTCAGAATCCCTTATGTTTGTTTAGATTCGACTATCGTTTCCCCCATATCTGTTTTACGGCGAAATAAAATTGTTAAAGTAGAGAAAAGAAGTTTCGCTTGAGATTGACTACTTGTCTGACCATACCTCGACATTTCTACTTGCGTTGGTTACATTGATAGTGGCATAATTAGGAATTGATACCATTGACGGAAAACTGATAATGCAGTGTCAACGTCAATGTTTACAAATATCAAACAAGTAGAAGTATCGAATATTTGTCAGACAAGTAAACCGAGATTTACTCGGTCGCCAGCGGACCACCATTAATTTTGATCGGAGAATGTCGAAAACTAAGTCTAACATCGAAGTCTAATTATTAATAAATTTGATTTTTTTTCCTTTTATCAAGCTATTCAGCTGTTCTTTCTTTTTTCGCCTTTGCGTTGGCAATTTTACAGCGAATTAACGACGATGCGGTCGACGGAATAAAACTCGGTGCGCGGCGAACGACTTCGAATTCGACGAAGGGGAAAGGAGAACGACGCAAAAACTGTAATTAGCCGAATCGTTTCGCGTCCTCTTGGTTGTTCGTACGAAGGGCTTAGGCGACATCGCGGGAAACGATACGCGATCGGGGGAATCCTGAGAGAGGAAAATCTTTTCGTTCCCTAGGTTGGTACCCGCGTCTGCATCGGGAAATGATTTTATAGCAAATGGACCTTTAAGCGACGATCGTTCCGTCGGCGATTATCCGGTTTCGCGTTATGGAAGTTCATTGAAAATTTCCACTCGAAATGGCTGCACCCTCGACTGCGGTCCTCGAGCGTCGAATAAGCATTCGAGGCGGATGCGCGCCGAGCTTTTCTCTCTTTCCCTGTAAACGGTTTTTCGCCGTAAACAGGCGAGAGAAACGACTACGCCCAACCGCCTCTTCTATATCTGGAATATATAATTCCGAGCGTGAAGGCTCCTCGAACTTGTTTCCTCGTTTACTCGCACTCCGCGCGATTGAACGTACCGCGTCGAGGAGATCGATCGTAACGCGCCAGCGGAACGGAAATAAGCGGACAAGTTTTATCGAAAGTTTCTACCCGGCGAGAAGATTAATAACCCCGTGTCGCGGGGGCGAGACCACTTAACTGCTATGCCTGCAACAGTTGTAAATAAGACGTATGAAATGTCACGGGCTCTTAGGAGCGAAGTCGAGAATGCGTCGTGGGTGATTACGGAACCGAACCAACGACGTGCTCATTAATACCGATACGTTTCAATTCTCAAGCATCCCTCGAGCTATCAAAGACAACCTAAATGTTACAGTTTTAATATATATATTTTTATTCGCGATGAATAGAGGCGAGAAGTTGGCTGAAATATGTAGCTTTGATACGGGGGTAACGATGCATAGTATCTGGAAAAGAAAGTGCAATTTTCATTAATCTTTGAGTCGTATTCGTGACAGTAAGTAGGGACAGTTAGTGTGTTGGCGAGTCCTTTGTTTAGCGTTCGTTGGCCGCCATAAGGAAGAGCACCCGTTTCCTTCATAGCCCCTATCTCGCTCGGTGGAATTAATGGAGTCTCCTGACACCTTAAATTGCAATTATGCACCTTTCGTTTACGGTGTCTGTCCGTGACGTTCGGCCAACTTCCTTCGGGCGTCCGTAAAACAACGGAGATCGAAATAATGGCGTCGGTAGTTGGAAATGCGCCGTTAGAGAACACAATCTACGAGCTCGCCGAACTATGCGGAACTAAGAATTCGCCGGCGTGGCTGGCTGACAGAGAAACTTAAGCTGAACGTAATATCTGTATAAATGTTTGATACATAAGGAATCCCGAACGGAATGCAAATTTCGCGTTTCGCGTCGGCCGAATAGCGAAGGTGGACTTCCCGTCAAGGCAGTCTATGGGCTCGAATGTATATTATTGTTGAAATTGTGCAATTATATTCTTGCACCCCGACCCTGCGAAAGCAGCCAATTTATACGCAGAGTTTCTAATGCGCTTAATACGTTCAAAGTCTTCTTAGATCTTAAAACAATTTGCAGGAATTTCTCGTCACAGATATTTATTATACTTACCCATAGCTAATGAGAAGTATTTCGATGAGATTGCAAAAGAATTTCAGCAAACTTCGGATTAAATCATTTCCAATTGTCTGGAATCAAAATATTGACCCTCGTAGAATAAGTCATCCGTTTGGTCTGAAAGTTAACGCGATAGTAAAAATCATTGTTTCTCGTTATTACGATGCATACTAATAAAAAATACATGAAAACTTATTGAGCCGTGAATTTAATAGTACTAAAACTGTGAATCGCCTGACGACAAAAGCAATTTCCAATTTATATGCTCCGTGATAACAGATTATTATCCATGTTTACTATCGTCATGATCATCCAACAATGCTATACAGGATGTTTCATGACAATGATAAAATTCATATACGTGTGTCGTATTTAATCATATTTCAAAGTTATGGCCATTTCTATATTGCGACATCTCGTAATCACAAACTGAGCTCGTATGATTGATTTTACTATTTTTTATACACTCCTCGAAAATTTGTTTTATTTATATATTTAATTAGGTTACGTAAAATAACTTTCCTCGTTTACAGGAATGCCACTGTACGCATTCAAAATTTCATTAGTTAGTTCTGCTATCAGATATCAGTGAATACAATTGCCCACTGATACTTAGAAGTTCCCGTTTTTCCAGTCCCGTATCGCGGCCGAAAGCATCCTTACCAGACAATGGAACAACTCTCTTCTCATTACAGAACTCATTCTCGCGACAGAAGAGTTAATTAAACGCCACGTTTTCAAAAGCTCACTCCCAGGGTAGTCAGTTTCGTTAATGTTTACGCGAACACCTAATGACAACGTTTCACAGGAACGTTTCAACCGATCATTACACGGAGAGCAGCGATAGAAAGTTTCATTCCAATTTGAAAGCACAAGACAAACACAAGCACCTAGGTGCACGGAAGTTCTCCCAAAGGTTAACATCGAAACGTATTGTCGTTTACATTCGATTGATTCACGTCGTCTCTGTAGCACCAAAGTTAACAAGTTTATGGTTTCGAGAGTTTCGTTCGATCACCGCCGACAATTTATCGCCTTCGAGTTGCCATTAGCCAATCATTTTTATCTCTCGATCGTCGAAATTTCCGCCCGTCAGCGGTTGAACGCGATTTAATAACACCGTATGGTTCGCTAAGTAATTAGGCCACCTAAACGACCGCGATAAGAGGAAGTCGCGTGAACATCGACGTGCACCAATCACCACTAAGTTAACTGATCCGAAAGTAAAGCCTCTGGAATTTCAGCATGTTAATACTGTTATACTTTTCGTCGATAGATTCAAATTTTCTCGTCGTATTCTTTAATTAACCATGTTTTACTTCTACACGGGTTCTACAAATATTGTTACACTTTTCGCTAAAAACAAACAATGTACTGTTATTTCGTGTAGTCACTTCAATTCCATGTAGTTTTTCCTTAGCAATCTTTGCATGATAGATTGAGTGCCGAGATCGAAGGCAAGGCACTCGTTGTTCGGCTAGAAAATAACATACATATTTGCATGCTTGCGTCGCATTTACTCCGTTCGGTACTCGCAGGCGATTTGTCGCACTGCTAAACACGAAGACGAATTAAGCATCGTGGCGTATCACTGTTTGTACCATTTTTCAGGTCTTTTATGGTACACTAATTGCGTCAAACATGGTCGTTCGTGTCCTGCGCATTTTTCAGCGGGTAATAAATCTAAAAAAAGAATCGAACAAATTCGTAATTCTATCTTCAAACGTTCTGAATTAAAGTGATTAAGAGTTAAAAACACATTTAAATCTTTATTTTGAATTGGACGTCAAATATCACCTCGTTCTGAGAGAGATCTGCGTTGAAATATTCAACAGTATTAATCACATTAAATTTCAAATTCCCTTTTTGTTACGTCCACAGACCAATAGATTAAAGTTAATTATACTCTTTTCTAAATTGCAGTAATGAATAAAAAATTCAACCATTTGCGAGTAGAATGACAACCTTTCACGTTACTGGATTAAAGTTTACTCTGTCGTTTGATATCTAAATTCATCTTGTTCATTCGATTCTTCGACGGAATTATTTTCGATTATGCGGAAGGAAACTTTATGCCCTGGGGCATTCGCTTATCAAACGCGGACACTTTCCGTTGTAGACTATAATGCACGTTTTGAAGCATTCAGCTCCACAGCTTCGCGACCCTAGTTCTCCCGTTAGTAGTTTGTCACCGTGTTGCCTTCTCTTTCAGAGCGTATCCGTCAAAATCAACCAACAAAGGTTACCCATGTAGTCATACAATCGAGGCGAAATTCACAATTTCGCTAACTTTGCTTCACCCACCGTGTATAGAAAGTTGTAGTCTTGCAAGGATGTGTAGGTCGTACATGGAAACTAACGTGAGACTATCGCCAGTTTACCTTACAGTCGGCTTTATCGAGTACTAGTTACAACCATTTAATTCTACTTCTCATCCGTTCCAAGCATTCTACGTTGCCCATTAATTATTTCACGTGAGAGGAGTCAACGGGAACGCATAACAGTTTACGTAGGTGCATTAGTTTTGGATCTGCGGTACCACAAATTCACTGGAAATTGTCAATCAGCTTGTGCATCCAACCGCATTCTGCTAATCGGAAGTCGTCGTGGTCCAACTAATATACCCAGTTAATATACAATAATTTTGAGATTACCTTCCAAATAATATAGAACCATTTGGAGAAGCTCAAAGTCGTTACTCTCGTCAAATGCTCATCTGATCAAATTGATTTCATCCTTGAAAGTGTCTCCTCGGATAGTTAGGTAGTGCCAAATATTGAAATTAATCGACGTAAGTGCATCCACGATGTATATTTGGCTTGGCCAAATGAACGCAGCTCCGTGGTTACCGGGAGCGGTAATTTCGCGATTCTGGTGAGAAATTCGTTTAAAAATTATTCGTAGCTCGCGAACCATAGTTTGCTGACCTCTGACCCAGAACATCGTAATATACCACTAGCGGTTACGCGCAGCACAATTTCGGAAACCCTGATTTACATGATTTCATGATGCCAGTTCGTTCTCGTTCCTCGTTCATCGAACGTAACCGGTTTGCGCTATGATATCGCGAGCAAGGAATTCGCGCTGTCAAAATAGCGGCTTGCCGTACCGAAAACCATGACAAACGGTGAAGTCATTAGACGTGCGCGCGGTCTGCGAGCCTACGATAATTCCTTAACTAATAGAATTAGCAATATCGATCAGCAAACAGCCTTCTGCATGGATGGATAACCGCAGGAGCCGCAGATGCCGCAAACGCATCAAATAGGCGCACATATTAATCGAGCTGATAGACGCACTGCATCGTGCACAACGGACTGGAATATTTTCGTCAAAGTAGGAATTCCATGCCAAATCGATCAATTTTTGTTCACGATGCGAATGCACCTCGATGAAATGTAACGCTGTGCGGAGTTGGAGGAAGCTTAAGTAATTGTTTCGCGGATTTTAAATTTAGACACGTAGTATCAAATTCTTTGTAGCGTGAAAGTTGCAAGAAAATTCTTCCTCTAGAAAATAATTGGCGCAACGAGCAGAGAGGCTTGTTTCGCGCGCTTTCGCCATAACTTGTTTCACGAGTATGCGTTCACCGGGGTTTCCGTACAAAGTCCACTGTTATCGGTGGCCCTGATACCGTTTCGATCGCTTCCATCCAGCGCCACAGTCTTTTTTATCGCGCGATCGGGGACTTCAATTTTTCTTGAATGCCGCGGCCGCTTAGCGAACGATTCGCGAAATGTCTCGGGCCGGAAGCCTTTTAGCTGGCAAACGATTATCGTCAATTTCAATCTCATCGCGTCGAAGATTTATCCAGGAGACGGTGAATTTTCAAACATTTACCCCGACGCTGATATATTTTAAAACGCTCCTGGAACTACAAGCTTGAATCCAAAAATAAAGACAACTCGGGGAAAGAAAGTGACAGCACATTTTTAGCAGTTTGCAAATTACCGAACACTATTGAATCGTTTAATTCTGATACCAAATTCTGAACTCTGTTTTCTTAAAAACGGGGTCTCAAATTTTATCGTTTATTTTCAAGAGTACTTTGTACGAGGAATCATCCGGCATAATATCATGAAAAGGAAGTTTCTAAATAATGTGCAGAGACAGAAAAGGGAAATAAATGGTAGCTCCGGAATATATTATGAGAAAAGAAATTAGAGAAAGGCAAGAATGGAGACAGAGACCAGGTAAATGTTAAAGGAACAAACTATTATTATATTCACAGTCGAGTTTTGAACGATGGGACGAGAAATATGCATCAATGATATTTGTATGTTTTCCGTTCTTCTAACATAGAACGTGAATAAATGAGATGAGAAATAGCCTCGATTGGAAGGAAAACAGCACACATTGTTACAATTTACAGTCGAGATGTTCATTATATTGAAAGCTGCTAAAAAGTGGGTTTTAACGTTTCGAAATTTTATATTCTTTTGTCTTCGTGGTTATTCCCTTTTAAATGCATAATAAAGTGCACTGATGCACGTAGTCCGAGGGTGGCGTTGGGTCGAAAAAGCTTGGTCCACGCTGCACTGGATCAAAACCAATAGCGATACTGTTACATGGGTCAATTGTATGTGCATGTGGGTCATGTTCCATCGAGGTGCAGGTGTTACCATCGAACCGTAGAAGAAATTAAAAGTTTGTATCCCCTGTACATTTCGTTTTATCATGGATCAATACGTATCGAAGGGGGCTAAAAATACAATCGAAAATTATCGGATCCCTAGCTTGCATAGACTAAAAATATATTTCATAAAAAATTAAAAATTTCTCTCCACTTGTCGACAGGGTTTGGAAAAATTGTATTCGCGAGAAACTAGCACAAATAGATTTATTTACATTTTAAAATCCATTGATGGATCATAAATATAAACGTAAATGTAAAACGTTCGTTAATTTACGAATAAATTCAAAATTTTGATTCGTTTATGAAGTTTACACGATCCTGTGTTTTTTTTTTTTAATTGAATGTCCGATGATAAAAATAGTTAACAGATATTAGTATTATCAAACGCTCCTACTGGCTGGCGGTGTTATGAACAGCGAAGTTGAGCTTGAAATACTAACGCCAGTGATTATGGTTTTGTAGGAGCATGGTTAATGGTTTATGAGTTATTTAATGTTAAAGTTTTGGCGGCCTCTTCGTCTTGTAAAGTACGGGAACGGTTCCTAAGTAAGGGCATAAGTAGGATACTTGGTAATACGTTTGTCTTCTACCACGACTTAGTAATTTTTTCTGCGCAGTTTCGAACCTCGTAGGAGCTTTCCCCGGTAATATACAGTTTCTATTTCCTCGAGCTTTTTTTCTTTATAAATAATGCGACTCTTACCATAGTTACATTTTAATATCGAATTCTTTTTTATATTTATTTCGCTGAATTAATACGCGTAGGAAAACTGAAACTTTGCCATGCATAAGTATGAATTACAGTTATAAATATTACATAAGATACGCGTCCAGATACAAACTGTACAAAATATATTTTACGTGGCGATGAAGCTCACGTGGCATAATTCGTTCTTGTGCTTCAGCGGACGAACAGGCTGTCAAAACTTTAACATTAAATATTCCTTTAGCTAGTCAGTTTATTAGAAAATATACACGACTTTGGTTTTCTTGGTTAATTAAACCAAATTTACATCTGGAAGACTCACGAGACGAGGTTTCTTGCAATCCAGGTTAAGTTCTAGGCAACATATTGGCCACTGGCTGACTTATCCGACAGTCTTCCATGTTATTACAATGGAAAATGATACAAGAAACGAAAGACAGGTGCGTTAAGCTCGCGAAGACTTCGATAATATAAATCTTAATCGACACGGGAAATGTCTATCAGAATGAAATATTTGATCCGTCGAAATATCGTAAAAATCAGTGGTGGGCGCAGCTGTGGGCCAGTTGTTGGTAATTTTTCCATCGCGGCAACGACGCCGCGAAGTTTACGGCGACGTAATTTAATTCGGGGCCGGGCACGCACGACGGACGATCCTTCTTCAGTTACTTTAGTACCTAATCGATCTTATCTTGGCTGCCGGAGGACACCTGCACCGACGAACTTTCCGAGACGCAGTTCCTGTGGACTGAACTCATAAGCCACGTTAACGAACCACCGCGACGTTTCGTAGTTGTTCGCGTCATAAGTTAGCCAATTAGCCCCTGACAAGATTACGGGGCGATGTATAAACGTCTCATTTCTATTTACATACGAGGTCAGTACTTCAAGTCGCCTGGGCTGTCTGGATCCGGCAGCCGGCGTGTAGACGTTTCCGACTGTAGGCGGAGGAACGTGCCCGTACACCCTAATTACAAACGACGCTACGTGTACGTCTCCGTGGATAATAAAAATCCCAAGAACATAATTCGAGGTCAGAGGTCGACGATGAATAATGCACCGGACGTATTCGGAATCGCGTCGCGGCCGTGATTAAGTTTTTATCGAAGTAAGCTTGAATAATGATAACGCGGATTTGCATTCAGCACGACACCGCGGCCTAGTTGCGAACCGATAGTCACGTTTTCTGTACGGGCGCGTATCCGGTCGGGAATAAGCATTATCGACCTAATGGATTTTTGCAAAAATACCACGGCGTCAACAATTTCGACGGTACTTCTAATCGCAACGGCGAACGTTTTTGTCGTTGCTGGATTTAGGGAACGGGTAGTTATTAGAAACGATACAGTTAGACTCCAACAGGTGGTTATTCTTCCAACGGCGTGTTAGTTTCTTTTTGCACACGTAGGCAAGGGGTTAAAGTCGATCACTCGTACACGTTTCGTTCCATCGATGTATCTTCGGACGCGTGATGACAAATTTGTCGCGCTATCGGAACAGAGACGAACGGGACGCGCGGTGGAAACGAAAAACGTCGATTCGTTGTCCGACGTTGCCTCGAAATGCCGGGAAATATTCGAAATCCTATTTATTCCCTGGAAATCTTTATTTCCGAGACGAGGTTCAACGCTCTCGTCGATTCCGAGTGGCATTGGAATATTCTCCGGCATAACGCGGCGCGCATGGGTTGAGCATCCTCGAAGGGACTAATAAGCCCAAGCTCCGCTGGCTTCCTGAAAAGCCACAATTGCGGAGCTTTGGAAACGGAGTTCGTTTTTGCAACCTTGCACGATCGAAGGAACGAGACCGCAGGAATAGTACAGCACGCTTCCGGTGTCTAGAAATTTCGCGAGAAGCAACGTCGATGATCGTGGACCGACAGAGACGTGGGGTGGCTTCATTGTTCATCCGATTGTGGGTACACATTCCCATGCCAGTTTCGCGTCTGTTTTGAAACTGCCTCGTTATCGGTAGAATTCCTTCCGGGTTCGTTACTTGCCTGATTTCTTGCCCCATCGATCACCCTATCTTCGTTTAATTGCTACGTTTTGTATACTCGTTTATTTATATTGTCACGCGTAGGAAACGTAGAGTAAAATTCCATCGCATGATGCTTGAAAAGTTGCCCGCCACGACCAAGAACACGATTTAGTCGGCGCGTCAGACCATTACGCGTCGTTTCTACTTGGTCGTCGTTTTCCCACTCTGAGGTATCGTGTATACACAGATAGATATTACTGAGTTTAAATTCGTCGATTGCAAGGCCATTCTTCGAAGAAATGCGAACCCAGTATCGATTAGCAATGTTGTATACGCGTGTACCGGGGATCAATATCTGCGAGATGTACAGTCTCAGTTCGTTCTGAGGGAATTTTCTTAATGTTCTCCGTGGTGGACGTAACTATAGAAAATCAATCTGACTGTTGGAAATGTTGTGTAAATACATAATGTCGGGAACGGTTGTACGGATCGTTGAGAGTCGCCATCTTCTGCAACGATACAATTGGTTCGCAATTGCGATTGTCAATTAAATCGTATTGACACGTGTTCACAGGGTAAAGAATACAAAGAAATTTAATTAGGAAAAGTTCAACTAAATATCCAAATAAAAAATACCCACGCGAGATACGAAAATCAGATGACCGACGAATAATTTGAGTAACGACGAGTGGTTTGCGCATTTATCGGACTTTAAGCCCGTTAGAAATCGATAGACCGTTTACCGTATAGGCGCATTCCGGCAGGAAAAGAGCCGCGTTCTGTGCAAGGTTCAATGTCTCTATAAATTGATGCACAGGGACGGGAAATATATGTACATCCGACTATATATATTTGAGCTATATATAGATGGGTTGGCACTCAGTCGGGTACATACACAGTTATGCATTACGTTTCATTATCTCCGGCGTCGACTGGCGTCGTTCCTTTATGCAATACGTTACGCTCGCGTATCGCGTGTTTGCGCATTCTTCGCGAACGAGGGCTGCCACGTAAATTTTGTGAATTATATTGCACGCTCGAGTCTACGTGTAAACATTGCTCGCTAATCTGCTTTGGTCCATCCGCGCGTCGAGCAAACTCTGCTTTATCGATTCTTCGTCGATCGGGAATGAATAAATCCCCGACTGTTCGATGCTAATGGACATGACATCGGGATTAACTGTACGCGCGGCTTAATCGTACTTTGGCGAAGGATGCTCGTGCCATCCACTCGTCGATAGAGAAAAAGTACTCGCGTTGTTTATGAGACCAAGATTCGATTTCGAATGCTTCGTTCCGTTAAATCGGATCGTTTTAGCCATGCAGATCGTCGAACCTAATACGTGCTTGAAAACGGTCGCTACTTACGCGGAGCTTGATCGACTCGCCAGATACCGACATAACGCGGGAAACGGAGCGTAAAGTCGCGAGAACGTTCGCTGCTTTTTAAAACCAATATCGATTTAACGGCACGAGACATTCGCGGATCAAATAAAAGAAAAAGTTATAGAAGTTCACCCTTACACGCTATTCGATATCTAACCGTGAATGGCAAGAATGATTTTAGAATTATATACAGCTTAGGCTCGTAGACGTATTAATTTTAATCTCGTTCATCGGTTGCCTGTTCCCCGTCTTCCCGTTGTTCGCTTCTTTATCTTGATCATTGTTCTCGGTTGAAACGCACCACTAGTACAGAGGAAAAGGATCGACGATCCACGGTTTACCGTGCCAGGATTCGAACTCGGGGTCTTTCGTTTACCGAACTATTGCTCCGACCACTCGAGCTAGCCAGACATCCTCAGATTCTTTCATTCAATTCCAAGGAAAGGGCACGACATGGTCTGGAGTGCTCGATCCTTCGTTATCCCTCCGTTGGACCGTGCAAGGGTTGCTTGCGTTCGAGGAAGAAGCAAAACACTTGACGCGAAATAACGCTCCGCCGGACGAGTACGTAGCATTTAATTCCTGTGTGCCCATTTGTAGGTCCCAGGCTTTGCAAGTATTCAAAAGAATACGATCCCTAGCACTAACTTAATTCACTTACAGTCTGCGATAATTTATAACGCGTTTCAAAGCTCTTATCCGCGATAGAAATTATATTTTCGAACCTTTCTTGATAGTTAAATTCAAATGTCGCCGCGGTTGATGCTGAGCGAAGCAGCGTCTCTATTTTTACGAATATCTTCACGAATTTCAACTTCGTCGATCCATCCCTAAACTACCCCATTACCTTCCTGTTCAGTTATAGACA
Source organism: Colletes latitarsis (assembly GCF_051014445.1). Taxonomy (NCBI): domain Eukaryota; kingdom Metazoa; phylum Arthropoda; class Insecta; order Hymenoptera; family Colletidae; genus Colletes; species Colletes latitarsis. The sequence continues at coordinate 38,961,154 of NC_135137.1, read as the reverse complement.
GTCGAAACGTACCTGAACTCGAGGCTCGTCTTCCCTCCGGTCTGCTTCTCGCAACACCTTCGCTTTCGAGTTAAACCTTCCTCGAGGGCGTCAGTTGCGCCGTCACAATCAGTCGAATCATCGCAATTAAAGGAGCAATTAGTAGCGCGACGAGCAACGCGTGAAATTTTCAACCGTTTAAACAACTGGCGAACGTTTATGAACACATAATCGTAGCAACCATCCGCGGTAAAAGAGGTCGTCGCGCGCTCGTTGCCTTTGCAAACGCCAGGATAATGCACGGTATATACTGACGAGCCCAATTACAAGCCGGCTTGTATTTCGCAAAGGTGTGCATTAATTAACACAAAGTTTCCCTTTTTCTCCTGTTCGTTTCGCTTACCGTCCGACGTCTATTGCCCTCGCGGCTAAACATTTTTCGCCGAGATTGTTTCGTTTTCGGGAAACCTGCACACGCTAGCCTGCACGTGTTTGCGCGTTCCCTGTGCTCGGTTTCGTACGAACAAACGTAGTTGTTGTTGCCTCGGTATTTGCTCCGGCAAGTGAAACGTTCGCAACTAACAAACGTTCGTTTATTTTCCGTGAAACATGCGAGACCGCGCGTGTCCGATCGTCGGGGAAACGCCGAGGGAACTTGGAGTCGCTCCGCGGAATTGTTTGGTCCTTTTTGCAGGGACGTACGTATAATAAAACGAAAGATAAGTTGCCTCGTGGTTCTGATTTCACGGCAAAACATCGCGTCCGTGCACGAAACCCTGCTCAAACTCAAACAAGTTCGACCGATTAAGATACATCGCCAGACCGTACTTTTTCCACCTGAGAAACTCGATGTAAAATCATACTTCGTCATTTATCGTTGCGAAATCGTTGGGTTCGTTTGTGAAATTCTACTAAGGACTAACGATAATACTTAGTATTCCACGTTCCTATCGTCAATCTCGTCGATGTTCGTTCGAACGATCATCGTTCACGGTTACGGAGCGAACGTTAATTTTCCTTTCGCGAGACGGTCGATGTTCGTCTATTTGTAAAATTGTTAATTGTCTTGGCTAATGAAATCCCCAGGGCGAGAATAGACTACCTTAATAATGGCTGCCGCGGAACTTTCGAACGGCGCACGGGGGCCGTCCAACTTTCGCGGAGTTCTCGGATTCGATGGTATTCGGGTTCCGTGATGTGTAATTTAAAAATTAAATAACTCCCTCGTGCCGGTGGAAACTCTTTCGAAGCGAAAGTAACGCTGAAATTTTAGGGCTTTCCTCGAGGATCCTATCCGGAAGCGTTTCCCGCTTTGAGCGCCGAACCGCCCGGAAAACGCGCTTCAAGTTTGCGTTCCAAACGCTCGGGGAACGGGGAAAGAGTACAACGTACCCCTTTATGCGTATCAAACGAGCGGTTCGCGACGACGGCCGATACCGAAGGGGTTGTTTAACGCGAAATTAAAAGCGTTGCTCGAACGTTGCTTTTTCGTTGCGCGAAACACGTTAACCGTAGATTTCACGGCGATAACGAGACGACGCAGCTGCGTGTTCGCCTACCCGGTAACGCTGACCGTGATTTGTAATTAAATCGATCGGTGGACAACGTCGAAGAGCGACTGAGAGGAAAGGGTGACAAAAAATGTTCGTTGGACGCGATTGTGCGTCGGAAATTTGCAAAGAAACGGTCTCACAGAGGAACGGGACCGAAGGGGCGACGAACGTCGAATATAATTGCGAGCAAATATCGCTGGTATTTCTGGCCGGTGATCGATTTCCGATCTTTGATTTGGGATTCGCCTGAGAGCATCCCACGGGAGATTGCTCTACAGCAAATACTCGACGCTCGATCGCGCGATGCGTACACACATCGGCGTCGGGATATTGCCGTCGACCGATCGACTACGAAACCCGTACGATCTGTACGCTCAAAAACTCGAGAGAGCTGCGATCTTTCCGAAGGTTCGCGCGATAACCTTGATCCGGATCTATTTACCTTGCGTAAACGAAATAATCTTTGCTCGTCTCGAGTAACTTGAGGGTTCTCTCTAATTTTCTACGAAACCCTAATCACGTTTTACGGACCATTTGGAGAACACAGTTTGCTATATTTAATATCTGCAAAATGTTTCCACGATGGCAGGCAGAAAATCGCGATAATTCAAACGACGCGTTTGTACAATTTCCTCGAGCAGGAATTTAGAAAGACATTTATTAAATGGTAAATACCACATTCCATACAATATTGCATAACCTCTTCAAGAGTACTGACGCACATAGTGCGAAATATTCCAGACAACCGCTTGTCAAGCTCTGTTTTAAAGAGAGGAAACGCACATGTAATTTTAAATAACATAGAATCAACGTGTAACGAGGTAGAGTAGAATAAAATGAGCTAGAAGGCTGAACCATATAATACAAACATTCGTTTCACTGTTCTCTCTACGAAATGGATAAAAAAGTAATTTTTGTACACATAATAATATTTCATGGGTCCATATCAGTTAGAATTTTACTTTACTGCACAGAAAATAATTCTCTAGTCTGCAAAGGTAAAATGATAAAAGCAAAGTTTATTTCAGTCGAACTCCGATAATTTGTTACTATAAGTAGATGTTCAATCCATGTTTCTCAGTAGTGAAAACACTGGTATTAAGAGTAATTCTGGAAACTGGGACGAGCCGTAGCTGTATTCCAGCGTAAGTGTAAAAAATTGACAAAGAAACGAGTCAAATCCCGCAACGAGGAGTGTCTTTTGATGATATAATTTTTCTGGTGCAACCGTGCAACATGCACTTCCACTTCTTTTCTTTTTAATGCAACCACGCATTTTCTCTACACGAATCTATTCCTTTCATCATTCTGCAATACATACGAAGGTACTGACTATTAAAACTTGATGTTTTACCGAGATGCTTTACACCGTTACATTTGTAGTTTACTACACAATTTTTAATCGCATACTTTGACATTCTCCATTACAAAAATTGCGTTAAAATATACCTTCCACTTCGAATAATTATACTTAGCTCTTCATTTTTCAAGAAACCGACGCGACAGAGGAATCTGGTTGCCAGATTCGGATTCAACGCATCACAGTTTATAAAACGCGTCGGAAGTTTCGCAAGGGGGCGAAAAAGAAAATGTTCTTCGTCTAGTGGCGCTATTAACGATCTCGGTTCGAAGGGAGAACGGGGGTGGAGAACGAAACGTGGCGAAAGAAAAATAAAGCGAACAAAGTGAACAGGAACATGACACACCGAGGAAACGAAGCCGCGGCGCTCTACAAAATATCGATTAGTCGGTTCAAGATGTTACACGGTACGCTGAGTTTAACTCGCGAGAAGTAAACTCCCTTTGAGAGCACGCATAAACGTATTGGCATCTGGAGCAGAAAAATTCTGGCGGATATTTGAATAACCCGATTACATGTACGTGTGCCGTGACCTTATTCCTCAGGGAGGTACACTCGAATATGCAGTTTCGTCGAAATACTCGAGAAACTTTGTCGATTGTTGCTTTTATCGCCTGTCTGGACTTTGTTACGTGTTTCGCGGAATCGTCCACCTTCTCTCTCTCTCTCTCCGGAAAATTAAATTATCGATAGTTGCTACGAGATTATCCGTTTGAGGTGGAACCTCGTCGAGTCTCTTATCTCGAAGAAGACGTAAACCCTTAAGAACCCTTGTCCAATTTTAGGATGTGCTTGCAGCAGGGCATAAAAGGAGCAGCTTGTAGCTCGACATTGTAGTTACTTCGATTAGTGGATAATAAAATGTTTATTGGATTATTCGGTAGAGACGGATCTCTTCCCGGTGTAAACAACGTTTCTTGAAATCTGATTTCAAATTCTATATCTCGAAATCTATTTGACGAACGAAGGAAGAAACGTGGTTCAGTTTACAATAGAACTGTGGAAGAATAATTGCTAAAAGACCCAGATAAACTTCCATAGACAAACGTTGTTGTGCTCTTCGGAAAATCTATGCACACCGTATCAGTTTATCGGCTGCGAGTACGGGGATCAACGTCGTTAAATGGAAAAGTAAATGGAATACGTACAACGTAGCAAAGAGGACTCATTTTACACGACGCTCGTATCAATTTTATTCCCCAGTCGATCGATCGACGTTGTTCGCGATCGTCTACGTTCACGCGCGCACCGAAGAAGCCTCGAAATCGAGGGACACGCTGCGAGCGAGGCATCGTTCCGGAAAAACGAGCAGAGAAAAGCTTCGGCTCCTTTCGCCCGGTAGCTTTATTGGATTTTTCGAGAGGCGTCGATCGACGAAGTCGCGATTTTAAAGGGCACCGAACGTCCCCATAACCAAAGCGAGGGGAATTAATTGCTCGATCCCGCCTAATTTCGAGGCCCCCGGTTTCGTTTTCGCGCGTTTCGAAACCCAATTTTCACGTTCGCCTCGGAGGAACAACGTATTTGCAACCCTTCGATCCCAGAACTGCCCTCGGGCCATCGATCCGTATCGCCCAAACCCAGCCCCGTCGTCTCCTCGATGCTGCAGGATCGAAATCTTCCTTCGTTGTTCGCGCACAGAGCCGCGTAATTGCCGTAGACGGTCCTTTGCCTCCGCCTTTTTATCCGGCCGTCTGATACTCGCAGTTGCTTTCCGTTAGCCACTCTTCGTTTTTATCCTCTTTCTTTTCTCATCGCGACAACTTGTTTCGCAGCTGTGCCGCCTTCAGCGACACAGCCGAGCGTCTTAATCGGACGCAGATATTGGGTCTGGATATTGCAACGATTGCCGACAGCCTCGGGGAATTTTTGCGGCCCGGTGTCCGTCGGTCGAAAAAATTTACTTTGCAATTTACCGCCGCGTACGACGAGCCGTCGACAGACTCCGCGCCGCTACCGGGAACGATATACAAACGCGCGATATTAAAGTTGCCCTGATGCGACGATCCTTGGCCCTGCTTCGTCTCCTGAATAATGCACCGGGTCGAGTAATAAGCTTCGAGACGGAGCGACGCGCGGGAAATTCATCGAATCCACGGCCAAAATCCGAAACCTCGCTTTGCATGGAAAATTCACACTTCCGAACGATACACAATCATTCTTTCCATTTACGTTATTATTACTTTCTGGACGGGGTCCAAAATAAAATAGACTCGACTCTTTGCAACGTCTCTAGTTAAAGCGTTTCGAAGCGTTTGCAGAGCACGAACGAAGACACCAGAAGGCGCGAAAATGCCTCACGCGATCGGTCGAGGGTTAAATCGCGGCAGTTGTTGGTTGTCCAGAAGGCAATTTCCCCGGAACAAAACCGTACCGGTTTGATTGAAATATTAACGCGTGAAGCACACGCGACCGCAAATTCGCCAAGTTTCGCGTGTCTGACGCGTGTACGTTCGCGCAACGAGCATACACCGGCGATAAACGCAACGGTTCGCGATCTCTTGACTTTCTCGAAATTATTCCATCGATCCCGATACGAGCGCGCGTTATAACGCGTCGGGACGCCCGGCAGGATCGACGCTACGGCGTGGCTCTTTGATTAAAATACAGGATCGACGCGTCGGTGGAGGTTTTCGCATTCAACGAAATTCGGAGTGCGCCCCGTTTCGAAGAGCAACCGGTGTAGCATAGTCGCGTTTATAAACACGATTTCGGTCGAATCGTTCCCGTTTAATTCCGCGATCGTGAATATTTAACGTCGACGAGAGTGCATTAAACGCCTGGGACGCATTATCAATTAGCTCGTAACGTTTTCGAACGCGTTTCGATTGTCTGGCCGTCCAAGAATCGGCGTCGTTTTCTGCTTTGTCGAGCATTGTTCAGTCGCTTGAAGGAGAATTGATCCGGCGCTGGTCAGACGTCGCTTTGATGCATTATTTAGCGCGCTCGTTCAATCGTTGATCGAAATTTTACGAATGCTTTTGAGAGCTATGCGGAGTGCTCGGCCACCCCTGGGAAAAATTTTAATGATAGATTCTAGAAACCAAAATAAGACAAAAATCGAGAATACCAATTTGTCGATTGAGTCTTCGTTGAAAAGTTATTAATAAAATTATTTTTTTTCGTCGAAAAATTTTCCGGTCGATATGGAACTTTCTAATAACTTGTTAACGAAACCTCAATCAACAAATTGGTAGTCTTGATTTTCGTCTCAGTTTGGCCTCTAGAATCATCCATTCAAATTTTTCCCAGAGGTGGTCGAACAACCTGTATATTTACTGTTGCGTCGCTGAACAAAAAGTCCCGAGCACTCTGTAATTTACATATTGGTCGAGTGGTCAATAGGAAATCATAGACCATTTGCATATATTCCTGTCTCGTATATCTTCTTCGCGAAAGTAGTATTCGACGACTCGTACGGGATTCTTTTTTCTTACTTTTTACACTCTGTGTTTTAAGAAGTTTGAAAGAGAGCACGATACATTTGAGTATACGATGTGCGTTCATTTGGTACACGGTGAAAAATCGAACGGCGGTTAGCGGTATTCGGTACGTGACTGAATTGTTGGCGCGAGCTTTCTATTTCCTGTAAATATTGATTCCGTTGCGAGGTACCAGCGGGCAAAAAGAAATATTTGCCGAACTTTCTCAGCCGTGCAGATCAGAAGAAATAATCTAAACTTCTATCAGAGGCATAGGAGTCCGGAGACGTTTCTGAAATATTACGCTGTCAACGAACCAAGTTTGGCAGAATTGTACGGCGAATATTTCCAAAAATGAGGGATCGAATATAAAGTGTCGGTTGCTTCTTTCTTCCTATACATATAGCCTCTCTTGCACTTTGAGTTTCCCCACGTTTGGATTCGAAATAAAATGTCTCCTTCGATATCGATAGCTTCAGAATGCCAAATGGCTGCAGTAGAGGTATCGGTCAGGATAATCGAAGAAGCGTGTAAATTTTGCAATTGCTAATTACGGGTGTCCGTGATCGATAGCGGTGGCGAATTCATCCGCGTCCCATACTCGGGGCTAATAACTTTTCCACTGTGATTTCCACAGCTGCGCGACCGCAAACTGGATTCTATTCTCGCGGCGATGGACAAAGGGATCGCGGCAAAGTGGAACAAAAGAGCAGACCTTTCGCGCGAAGGGACGCCGTTTCTCGTTTGGAGCTTCATCGTCGAAGACAATACGACGCGCGATTTAGAGAGACGCCCGGTAATTTGTAGTAATTTTTGAGCCGGTTGTACCGGGTTGGTTGGTAGGCCGAGAGCTGTACGTGGCAAAGAAGGAGAGCCCGCTCTCTGCCGTTGACGTTTGGCCAAGACACACGACTGGTCCGGTTGGTAATGCCTGGCGAGCGTCTGTCTAATTTAAATTGCATCCCGGTGGTTGCATACACACGGCCATTTTCTGTGCGGCCAGAGCCACGGTCGCTTGTGAAACCACCCCCTCGGATGCTTCATTTAATACGTAAGCCGCTGCATTCCAGTTCGCGTTTTGAGCTTCGCAGCGAAAGTCCCGATACGGTCGATCGGTTCCGGAATGTTGCGAATTAGCTTGATTTTCCCGAGGAAAACTTCTGCCGTGGAATCTTCGCCCGGAAGCGATTAAATTGCCGCTGGCTATCGATTGGCTCTTGCTCCCTCGATTTTTGGCTGCCGTGAAATTTCTGGAGCCGAGAGAATTTTCTACGTTTCGTAACTTTCAACATGTTTTGTCGGCGAATCTCGTATTTTGCGTACAGCATAGATATTAACGCGCCATTCTTTTAATAAGATATCGTTAATACCGTTTCTGAAATCTAAAAGTACGACTGTGTCGGAGAGCCGCGCGAGCAGTTACTTTGGTCACGTAACAATTTATTTCTCACTTTACCGTTAGTCATGGTTTCGCGTTCACAAAGACACGCTATCCGTTCTACTATACGGTATGGTCAGCAAAGTGTTCGGAACTGTGTTAATTGCATGACGTTGCTAACGATAACGAAGCCTTTCTGTCTGGGTTTCATTAGTCTTTTATTAGTCACGTATTAGTTTGCTCGCCCAATGGCCTTTGAGGGTTGACTTCGCTTCACTTGCCAAGTAACAACGTGTTTCTTGGACGCACAATATATCGCGACACTCGAGACGAGATTACGGTACTTTGCGATAAATTTCATTATGCAATGACAAAAAGCAATTCGTTGCGAACTCAATGAAATCGTGGAGAAACGAAACGAATTAATATTTGCTAAGTCTTCGATGGTCGTGCGAATTTCGTATCAAAATATTACGTGTGCTGAATATCATTGACCTGTATCCGCTAATAAAATATTTCTCCTTCAATATGTGACTATAAAACAAGGATCTGAATATCGTAATTCCGGGAAAAATAAAATTGAAAAAACCATTTCTCGGGATCCCGGTCTCGCTACGCGCGGGCATCGGATGATTAAATATATTTAAGCACGTTTCCCGGTATTGCTTTTCCTTTGTTCAACCCTGCGTTCCATATTTGTTTAATCATTACATTGAAATTATTTAGTATCGTACGATTCTCATATTTTCCGAGGATTCAATTTTTCATTGACCCGTCTGGTTGTTGTGTATTGAATTCCCGTGTGCGAAGAAATAATCGTTGGACAAAAGCAACGGTCCGAATGTTCGAATATCTGCAAACCAATTAATCATAACTAAATTTAAAATACGCAGTGCGTGGTGCACGCCGATATAATTGTACGATAAACTGCGGAATATTACAATACAATTCATATTTTGTCGTTTTGTATTAACGATCGTACGAGCACTGAACGTGTCGGTGGTTCGTCTCAATTTTTACGAAGAATATTCAAATATTCTTGGCGCGGGGAAAATGATGGAGAAAGCAACGATGTAATTACAATTTAAGGCAACCATCGGTACGAAAGTGGATCGATATTTCGAGCACTCTCTCGTTTGTATCGTACGTTAGGAGGACCGAACTAGGCAACCTCGTATCTCTAGTAGTTCATCATCAGTACGTAATTAACGCTCGCTATGTTCGCGTAGTTACTTACGTGCCAGAGAAAAGTTTCGCCTTATTGTTGATCATCGTTGCTCGTCGTTCGACCCGTGGAAATTAATCGGATCACGGGAAATTGCTGTGCCGCGGAACACGCGATTTTTTCGCGGGAACTCCAAAGCTTCGTCTCGCCCGACGAAATTTATAATAACATCCGACACTTTGTAAATTCCTTCAGAAGCAGCCAGAATAAAGTTCGTATAACGTAACATTTATTCAATAACTTTTAACGAATTGCAACCTGTTGGTTAGAAAAATCAAACACGAATTACGAATCGTTACGACCACATTAAATATTATGGCTGGAGATATTAAGTCGTTTATAAAAGCAACTCTCGATCGCCGTGTCGCGAATCGGCGGAAACAGGGCGAATCAATCGTCGAGTGTAAACGATATTGTTTGACCAGCCGCGAATTAGACGGAACATTTGCGATCTCGTTGCAATGTTTGCCCGAATCGACGGGGATGAACTGCAAACCCCAGAAACGAATAAACACGATTAATAGCGTATTCTCGTTGACACTCGTCGTTGAAATCTGCCCCGGGATGTGGGGAAGAAGTTCACGCGCCCATACCGACCAACGAACCGACACGGGACACGTACGCGCCATCTTGAACTTGTCCCTGCAGAGTTATCCGCTAGACAAGCACGAAAATCTGCCGTTTTCCCGTGAAATCGCTTCTCGTGTCTTTTAAATCTCACATGATCGTACGATTTTATTCTACGCGGAGTCCTGTGGGACGACTAACGAAATCATGCACTGAATTTTGGCAAATTTTGGATATCGCGTTATTTAAGAATATAATTTTTAATTTCGATTTCTGGAGCCTACGGTAGATTAAATATTTAAAGCACTGGATCAAAGTTATTCAATTTTAGTCAAGTCAAGGTAGTTTAGAAGCATGTAACCACGGGTTAGGATTAAACTGGATTAACTAACATAGCGAGTATTAATTCAATTAAGTCGAAGAGTCATTAACGCGAAGTAATGAGGTTTCGCTTAGGAAAAGTTAACACTTTAACAAGTTTGAAACCCTGTGATTTTTAAATTACGAACACTCATTTTAAATAATCGAAATTGGTGGAGCTTTTCCGAAGGAAAATATTCAACTTTGAACAGAATTGTACGCATCATTAAGCTATAACTACAGGAGTCTTCAACATATAACAATAATTCCAGTTTAAATTTTAATTTTTCTGCTTACAGTGTTAGAGCGTACGACTCTGTTCAGAGTCCTATAATTTGTCAATTTTTCCAATTACGATGAATCCTTGGCCGATTTGTATTCTCTGCAATAGTTAAAGAAAATGCAGTGTTCTGGATCGAACTACCCCTTTAATCGGGTGAAAAATCAGCGACAAATTTAAGGACCCCGCTCTGGTTAAATATGATTCTGCGAGTGAAATGAATCGAATGGGAGCACATCGTATCGTTCGGATTTTGCCTATCGAAGAGGAACAGATCAAATCTCCCGCTGGAGAAAATGTATTCCCTATTACGGAATCAGCGACATCGCGCATTATCGGCACTGTATCGGATTTATTGAATCATCGGGGAACTGTGATTTCTATCGGAGACCTTAATTATCCGTGACTGAATTTCGTCTTTCGGATATTACCGGATACTTGCACCTAATGTACCGACTAATACCTTGTCGAGGGATCAACCCCTTCGAGAAAAGCAAAGAGAAGAATAGAAGTGAAGCGAAGAGAATTCTTCACAGAGGAACCATACTCAGGGCCTTAATTTCTGAATTGTTCGATCGCGATTACATATTCTCGACAGACATTGCTCCGATCGTTCTGCACTACGCACTCTGTGTTTTCAATGTCTTAACGCGAATTAAACATTCATTTCCAGTGAATTTATCGTGGTTATAAATTAGCGTAGAAACCGCTTCTTCGAACTTCTGACGAGAGCAGCTGGTAGCGTGTAACCGATGCGGCTTATACCAGGAAGTCTCTGACAACTTTTCCTTTGAATAGAAAGGTAATACTACTTTACAAATAAAGTATCGTGCGATACACGTTTACGCCGATCCATACATACCAGGGTTACATATTGCAACACGCGATGGGCTATAGATCATACAAGGAATCGGCTTGCATTCTTCGCAGTGCTCTGAGTCACGTGATGCATATCAATCTGTCATTCGGTTTACAACTAATAGGATTTTAAATTCAATTAGCCAGCCAGAGAATTCTTTCGATTATAGTCAAATGATCCTGGAACCTGATTGGGGCCCACGTTACCCACATATTTTTACAGTATCGTGTTTTAATTAAGTAGATTCTGGCAAATAAATATAAACGACGAACTGCGACGTAACGACGGAAAATTTATGATACAACGTATCATGAATATTATTTAAATATCGAGCACACTTTCAGTTTTATTCACGAGCCACTAAAATTTATGCTAGAGGTGGTAACTGGCATATTCCCTAGGTTCAAAAATGTTCAAACACGGTATTTACTTGTTGACAGATTGGCATATTAAATCCACATCGTTAGACAGATATGTAAATCACCGTTCAAACTGTCCCGCTATGCAAACCTCGTGCACTGTTTATAATTCGGTGGATGAAATAATTTCACTCTCCGATCGGTCGGGCGACGATAAAAATATTTGCATTAGTAATGGGTTTCTCGGTAAAAACGACTTTCCTGTACGCGTTATAGAATACCGTGTAATTTTTTGTTCACCCTCGCTTAGCATTAGTCTACGTCCAATAAAATATAAGGGAATGATTAGACCCCGGAATTACCCCCTGAAAACTTATTATTATCGAGGAAAGTTGCTCGAATTACATCTTATTGACTCGAACTACTCTCTCACTCTCTCTCGGGACTTTTCTTTCCAGTTCGAGTCTATATTACGAGGGTTAGACTCGAACATTTCTTAATACAGCGACGTCAGGGACACGATAGACTAAGAATTTCCGCATCGACGCGGAGCACTTTAACGTTCCTCGCTCGAATGCCACGGATCGTGAATTTCATGACATTCGCCGTATTAAAGGAGCGGTTCTCGCATTTCGAGATCCGGCTGACACCCTCTGGTTCTCTCGGTCTCAATGTATGCGCTACGGTAAAGCGAAGTGGTTTCCACTACAACGTCGTCTCTCATCCGTCTGTCTCTCTTTCGCCGCGTCCTTCAGTGTTCTTAACCCGAATAGAGTCGCACACGCTCGCCAGCTCCATTGTGAAGATCTCACCCTCCTCTGTGCGTCCGCCCACGCGAACAACCGATGAAAAACTGTCGCGGTTCTTTGCGTCGACGTTAAACTCGTAACAAGCATCCCCCTCGTGTTTTTGTCCACGCTCGGATCCGTCGAGCGCGAAAATTGACCCGAGTACGCGCCGGAACACGCACGCCGGAGCCAGCTTCCGGCGAACGGTGTTTATCTCGAGAAACGAAACACAACAACGCGTTAAAGATTACGTCGTTGTAACTTTACGCGCCAGATAACGAAACGAACTTCCTTTCATGGGTCGTGTATCGTGAAAAACATAATATTTTTTAATTGAACGCGCTGTCGGGCTGTAAAACCGAGGGTGCGCTGTAAATTTAACGAGCAAGTTAACAGCGACAATGGTGCATCGATATTAATAATATTAATATGCAGATGCACCGTAGGAGGATTTGTCAACGAAATGAAGAATCTAATATCAGTAGGGCGAAGTTCGATTTAAATCCCGGTTCTAAAGTTGCGGAGATAATCCTAATTTAAATCACGGGTAGCCCGTGTAACGCGACGGGGATTATTACAGAAGGTGCTTACGGAAAATCGGAGACTGTACGTACAGGGTAGACGAGAGCGAATGGCTGCGCCGAAATTTCGGTAATTCCTCGTGCAGAAATAAACTTCAAACGCGGGATAACGTTTTTCGACGCGAATTTGGTTCCCAAAAGTGTTAGGAAAACTCGTCCAGCACGCGCGAGCAAACGCGTCTGTCGATTTTTTTTTTTTTTTACCGTGGCCAAAATTACAATTTTCAAATTCACATCGGGGACTCAAATTAAAATTTTACGTTCCTTTTTTCCATCGATTCTTCAAAATAAAACGGTAAAGTGACTCTATTGGGGTTAAACTCTCAAATAAATATCGTCGGTGGTTTCGAGTAGAAGCGATTGGCCCGCGTCGAAGCGTCGCGACGTCTAATCGGCCGGCACGCCGATGCACCTCCGTTGCCCCGTGCAAGAAAAAGCGAGACTCCGTATCGCTCACCGAGAACGACACTATTCGCAGCTGTTCGGCTCGTTAGATCTGCCTCTCCTCGAGATCGCTGGTTGCGTTTAATGTATGCACGAGCGTAGAACGTGTCGCAACAGTGCTCCCTCCGGGCTTCTATTACCCTCTCTTTCTCGCGATTCACAACACGAACAGGGTCGCATACCTGTACGGCGAGCACGCGACCAATAAGCTCGACCAACAAAACATGTACGCGTTGCTAAAAGGAGTCTCTACAAGAGCTCGACGGAGGTCGCGAGGGGGGGTGTGGAGAAACGAGGGTGGGTTTGTTCGTGGAAGAAGGAGGTGTCTCACGCGTTAGTGGAATACGTACGTGCATTGCACGTGGGAGCAGTGGGAGCACCGCCACATTGAATATAAATAAGCTGAATTTGTTGAATTACAAAGCCGGAACGGCGTCGTCGTCGTCGACTGCGACGGTGGCTACAGAGTAGGAAGAGTGTGCCAGAAAAGGGTGAAACGGAGGTCGGAAGAAAGAACCCGAATGGTTGCCTCGAGCCTTTCGGGCTTTGTATACTTTCGACGCTTTGTACGTGTCGCAAAGTGGGTGGGACTGATCGCTTTAAACTGAGAAGGGTTCGTCGCGACGCGTTCCCGCGTCTCTATAGGGCGACACGGCCCTACGAATAGGAGGATATTGCGGGTGGGAGACGGTCCGCGAGCACCGATGATGCATCCTCTACGCGATCGTCTTCGGGGTTGCACGCGCACGATCGTTCCATCTTGCTCCTTCGTATGCTTCTTTTATGCGCGAAAGCAGCGGACGCGGGAGGCGCCGATCCCTCTGCTCGGCGGATCGGTGAGAATCGCGAGTTCACGGATCCGCTGAAAGGATGGAAAGAAGCTGGTACTTTGGAAAGCTTTCAGGGAAACATGAGGGGATATTCTGGAGCCCGCTCGAGGACACGACGCGCCGTGTTCGAACACGCGGGACCCGATCTGCGCCCCGTCTGATCTACACGCGATATCCGGAGATTTGGCTTGCGATACAAACAAGAATACGGCGGAAGGATCGCTTCTCGACGCCGCAGACGCCCAGAAAATTAGCTACGAGTTCTAGAATTATCGCGACACGTTTCACTTTGACGATGCGTGCCCCAAAAAATGGGAGGATTAAATGTTTTTATCGTTCAATCGGTTAAAATAACTGGAACCATTGTCAGTCTATTTAGAAAAATTATTTTAGCTTAGTCTGAGGACTAAATTCACAGACACGGTCAAGCGCAACCTGGTTTGTTTTAATATTGGAAAGTGCAATAACAACGTTTGCACCAGCTCTGGTGAACATTTTGTGTTAGCGTAAACAAATGAAGTGTAAATTCTAATGCAACGCATTATTCGGGATATTAAGTTTTGCACATTTAATGCGCACGTGCAGCGAAACATCGATTATCGGAATACCGATTAATGGAATAATCGGTTATCGAAACACCAATTAACGGAACGTTCGATTATCCAAATAGTGGTCTCCGACGAGGACGGAAGGGAAATACAATGTTTCCATCTTTTATCGTGCACGATGCCTTCGCGGCATTATTTAACATTTATAGGTCAGATTTTATGAGTGATGTCTGTGCTTCTTACATCAACCTGTTCGTGAAAATAAAACAGACGGTCGTAACGTTGGAAAAGAATAGATCGAATTCCAACGAAGTTATACTTCACGTTTGCGTGAGAGTTGATTTTTAAACATATGTTAGAATATGAAAAATCGACTGACGGGTCTGACTAGTTATGGGTATATTCTCCTTTCTATAAATCGAACAGTCTCTATGATTCTTTAAAACTATCAATTACTTGTACTGGTACACTCTTGACTTATTTACTAGTCCTCGTGATAAGACCGTAATGAATCCAGCCGTAATGAAAGACTTTGGGAGCTTCCTTTGCGAGCACTCGTGCAGAACTCTTCACTGAAAAATTCGAAACGCGTCAAAGTAGTCGCGATAAAAGGTGTCCAGATGGGTCCGCGTTCCCCAACGCAAAACGAGCGAAGCGGTGAAATTTCACCGTTGCGTGTCTCATCCGATTAAAGAAGCCTCGCGACAGGCCAACTGAAAAATGTCGCGCGCGCAGGGAGTTGCCAGGGAACGAACAAAGCCTAACAATCAGCTGTGCCCGGTATAAACAGGCAGCCAACTCTCGTCGAAGGGTCCAGGACAAGGCGGATCCAGAGGGCTAAGAGAAATCATATAGAATCGGGGTCCCTCGGGTATCCGGTGATATAAAAGGAGACAAAATACACAGAGGCCGCGGGCACACGAGAGATATGGGTCTCGTGGAAGAATGAAAACGAGATTTCCCTCCGCGACGTGGAATCGCTCGAGCTTCCTCTTATTTTTCTTCGGAATGTTTCAGCTTCCTCTCGCGGTCCAAGGAATGACCCTCTCTCCGGCCAATCGCGGTCTTTCAACGTCGAACATGCTTCGAATGACAAGAACAATGGGCTTTTACCCTTATTAACGAGATATGACAACATGGAGAAAGTTGCGAGAGTAGAGGGACGATTCATAGACGTTTCGAGAGATCCTTGGGTATATTTTTCGCTTCGATGCCGTCGTTGCAGTTGCATATTTCATTCGACGGTTAATTAAATTCGTTCTGCTCGAGCCGGAGCGTCATTAAGCGAATGTGAAATTAATGACTGCGTTGAGCACCGACGGACGGGGCAAGAGAGGGTAGGGGCTTTTGTTCGCTGCTGTATCGTTTAGCCGGGGCCCTTTATTCGATGGACCGACGAAACGCGGGATCAAGCGGATACGGATCTTTCACAAAATGCGACAACGTGGTTTCTAATAATTTATGCCGGGGAATTTCGGTATGGTCGCGACGATGCATCGATCCCTTCAAAAATGCAACCGCGCGTTTACGATGCGATTGATCTCGAGATGCATCGCCAGCTTTTGCTCGAATATGAATGGACGATGTTTCTGGATCGTTTCGTTCGGCTTTCGAGTCGAAACGGTGGGAAATAATTCATCAAAATGCGGCTGAAGTGGTCACGTTTGTGAAAAATGCGAGCCTCGCGGCGCAACCACGCGGATTTGTCAACGCGTTCTAGCAATCTTACATCTCCGGGGACGATGATTTAGTTTATTCTCCAAGGTAAAAAGAAAATTAAGAAGCAAAGTGGAAGCGGTTGGGAGACGTAAAATTTGTTTTATGCGTTATTTACTGTAGCGTATCGCGCGTATAACATTCGTTTCCATTGTGGTCGAGCCTAGTTCGGTCAAAATTTAATAGACCACGCTATTATAACTAATCGGGTTTGCATAGATGAGCAAATAAGAGTAGTTATTATTGCATATTCCGTTAAATTTTGACTAGGGTCAGCTTCAATGGAAATGAAGAATGGCTTGCTGGAACGCCAGATAGATTACGATTAAACGCAACGTACGAGATTTGTAACCAAATAACGCGTAGATAACGGTGATGTTAATTTTATCGGTAGATTTCAAAGTGCGTTCTGTTCTGTGTAGTCTGGACACTATTATGGTTGCAATTCCGAGCGGATGTTCTTCTAATGAAATGTAATCTAGCAATCCCGTTAATATTGTTGGAATATCGATTATCTCTTAACGAGTCAGTGATATCTAACGGGAATTTATTGTTCCATGGAAGAACTGTTCTGTGTCTACTCAAATTATTCTATCTTACGATATTTTAATGTTTCACAACATTTCATGAAAATCGAAACGCGAACGTAAAGATATATTTTCTCAAATGAATGCGCAGTTTTATGCAGCAATATTTCCGTACGGGTCCATGACGTTTTAAAGGGACGCAGTTAGTAAAAAAATAAGCTGCCATAAAAGGGGCGGATAGCAAACCGTTTTAGAAGGGAACTTCGTTCTTCTAATCTTTTTACGCAGCCCTGCGCGACATGAATTTTTCAGCCGAACGGTGCGTTCTCGTTTCATCGCGCGTAACGTTGAAACAGGGGAACAATCGCCGCCACGATCTAACCCGACGAGTAACAGGAGCAACTTTCCCGATAAAAAGTCCATCGAGGGGTTTACTAGCCGCGCGAGCTTTTAAGGGTTAATTTTTACAGCGGGTCGCGGAACCGGCCGAATCAACGGGTGCCATACGTTGTAACTGTTTTACAGTGATTTCATGGCCGCCGCGCAACATCCGAAGACCTTTAATCGATTATAGTTATCACGATTGAAACCTGTGCTCGACTGGGTGCCCGTAGTCCCTGCACGGACTGTATCGAGCCGGAGAATTCGATCAAAATTCAGGGAAAAACGGCAGCGTATGAATAAAAAATGAATTCCTGAAAGAACAACACACGTGTTCCCGGTGAACGTTCTGCAGACCTTTATCGTATTTCACAGTCATGCGCGATCGACATACCGACGATATAGCGGGCATAACGTCGTTGGCAAACATGAAATAAAAATTCAAATCAAACTCAATGGTTTGCGATCGAATAACAAAACGATCGAGAGTCTTCATGCTCGCGCGAGCAAATTTATAAATTCAATTTGAACGTTTCGTTTCTTTCTCGATAGCGCAAACAAAGACGTTTCTATTTGT
This sequence comes from Colletes latitarsis, assembly GCF_051014445.1. Taxonomy (NCBI): domain Eukaryota; kingdom Metazoa; phylum Arthropoda; class Insecta; order Hymenoptera; family Colletidae; genus Colletes; species Colletes latitarsis. Next base: position 38,943,420 of record NC_135137.1, on the reverse strand, counting down.
TATAGACGTAAAATATAGTAATTTGTACGAGGGATATATTAAACTAAAACGAAGTTAATTTACCGAAATAAAATTTCTTGCTCGACTGGAAATACGGAACGATGCTCGAGAGAAGTACAATTAGGTTTTGCGTACTTCTCAATGCTTTCTGAGAAAATTTCGCGTAATTCCTGCGAACAGAACATAAAGAATCGGCGAATTTAAGGGTTCTCGGGCCAATAGTCTCGTCGGTCGATATTCTCGCTAATATAGGAAGTGGTATTGATGTAAACGTTGCGTAATTTTCCAGGGGGAAATTCGAGATTATTCAGTCCAGGCGAGATCGGGACCTGGTTTGCAACAGGGTTCGATAATAAGTGCATCGATATCCAATACGACTGATTACGCAGTTCACTGAACACCGTGACTGACGTCGCTGAGATAATCGAATGCAAAGGAGTTCGGTGCAAGGAATCGGGATAAAGGACCTCTCTCTTTCTCTCTGAAACAGTACTCATCCGGATGCCAACATTTTCCATGCCGATACATTCCCGACGAGCTTCGCGCGGATTGTCTCATCGAGTTTCCGTGTAATTATAACGTCTCATTAACTGTCAAATAAAACAGGAAACGCGCGAGATATATCGTCCTCTATAAATTGAAATAACTACCAATAACGTCTGTCCGCGTATTACTAATGTTAGGTGCCTGATCGATCAGACTCACTGTTAATACGTCGGCGGTACTTTGCACTTTAAGGTGTTTCCACTAATTTCGGGGAAAACGTTAGCAATTTATTTTGTAATTTCTACGATGAACCGTCGAGTTAATCAGCATCGTTGAATGAGAAATTCTAGGCCAAGGAAAGACCTGGAATAAAATAAACGCTAGAAGACACACACGGGCGAATTGAACTCCGCGGCAGCGAGCCCTTGTGTAGCTCTCGACCCATATCGCCGATTTCTATTCAATTTAATTTCCCCGGCTTGTAATTCATAACGGCGAAGGGAACAACGGCGTCGGATGCAAATTCATCGGGCGAGTCCGCTCGAAATCTTGCGTGAAAACTTGGCCGCGAGCTCTCGAAGCCATCGAGCGAACGAGAGGCGAGCAACCGCGGTTCTTTCCCTTGCAAATAGACCCCGCTCGGTCGCGGACCCTTAAAAAGAAAAGCACGGAACGAGAGACAGAGAGAAGGAACGATTGAAAGCGGCGAAGCTTTTCATCCCCCCGGCTACTCGAGCCGATGAGTTCGGGATACCACCCTCGTTGAGATGCATCGTAGAGTGCGTCGATGACACAGCGTGACGTCGGCTAGCGTGTACGTGGGCCACGTAGGTACGTACGCAGCCTTCGTACACACTCGACGATACTCGACGATACTCTCGAGCGCACGTGTGCGGAGCGTCGGCGTCGGTGGTGGGTTGGGGTCGATCGGTGGATGTCCGTGTACCTGTACGGGTTGCTGGTCCACGTTGCGAAGGCCCTAGACTCGCAGCTAGGCAGAGTATATCGTTTGGGACGTGCCTGGATTAACGAATGAGTAATAACCGGAATGGTTGCTCCGCTGGTATTCGTATCCACCGGTAAGAGAGACGACGAGAGGCTACAACCGGAGAAGGGAAACGTGCAAGGGGCCAAGAGACCATCGTTGGAAACTTTACTACCAAACTCCTAGACCGAGCAGATATCGTCGCGGAAACCTCGACCGCCATGTCCTGACAATTAATATGCGGATTATGAGGTATCCTTTAAACGGGTAGCCGGAGACGCGCGTAAACGCTCGACCTCTGATCTATCTTGGTCCGTTCGCGCAGCCTCCGAGAACCGGATAGTGCGGTTGTTACCGGACCGGGGAGGCTACGTGGCCACCATTTTACGCGCCTCTGCATTATACTGAGTGCTCCTGGATTGCACGTAACTCGATGCACGACCTCGGGGGCTTCCAAGCGGAAGGATTTTCCAAACAATTGTTACGTAGACATTGAGAAACGTCAGTTAATATTTACGTTAGGAAGATGTCAACTACCCCCAATTATAATTTCGACCGAGACTGATTTTCACGGAGGATTTAGGCAAGTTTGCTCCGGGGGACTTTTGATTTCGACAAAAATTTGTTAGCTCATGGCAGAAGTTGGAACGTAACGAGTACGAAGTCGTATCTGGCTGGATCTGACCGTGATCCTTCTCAGCTTGATCCTTCCACCCACGAAGTTCGTTTCCAACGACGCTGGCGTTGTCGTGGGCGCGTGGATTTTCGTTTAAGCTGAAATTTCCATGCGCCCGGGAATTTACGGGTGTAGTTTACGGTCGTTACGAGCCGCACGGGCGTTAATACGCGGAATGTAACGCCGCGAACGAACTGTTTATAAAATCTGGAACATCCAGGGGCGGGCGAGACTTTGGAGATTAACGGTAACGTGGGCTGTCACGGCTCGTTGATCTTGCTTTCCCATCGTGGCTCGTGATTCTCGTTGGAAGTAAATGCATTTCGAGTCATTCTTTCGGCCCTCCGAAGAAATCTTTTTGATCGGAGCCGTCGAGTTTGTAAAACACGCTAATAAAAATCTGGAAATGTTAACTCTGAAATCACGCCCGATATATTTAGTTGAATCGAATTAAAACATATTTGGCGAACCCGATGTTGAGGTATATTATATTTCATAATGGATAGAATCTAATTTGCTGCCTCTGGTGCCCGAAATAAAGCCTTAGACGAGGTTCTAAATTTAGCGAGACATTTTATTCGTACCGAAAAAAACGGCGGAAGGACGTAATTCCAGCTGACGGAAATAAATGCAGCATCCTTCATTTAGACGGATATACCGCGATGGACCGTAAACGAAGCACGGAACTAAACGAGGCGACCTTACGACGCAATCTTAAGCGCGCCAGAGAAAACGTTTGTCTTGTTTTGATTACGTTTCTCATCGAGGAGCATCTACGTAAACCTCGAAAGAGCTCTAATAAAAAACGATGTTTCCTCTCGAAGGCGGGGTAAAAATTGATCGTAAAGGACAATTACCGAACTTTCCCCTGGAGACTTGAATCTCGATCGTCGAGGATCCTCGCGAGCCTAAATTCAACGACGCGGTAACCGGGGGCCGCGGTTGCTCGATAAGCGGTTCGCGGACGCTAAACGGGCGGAGGAAAAAAGCTGTGGAAAGTTTGAACCTCGAAGATGGGGTGGTGGGAGGGGATCAAAAGAACACAAAGTTTTGGCCCGCTTAATAGTTTCCGGACGAGATGCTCGATAGCGGATAATAATAAATAGCGGCAACGAGGCGGAGGACGGACAGAGGTGGGGGTGGCAGTGCGAGGCGAACGAGCGAGGACAATGGGCGGCCGCAAATAATTTCCAAACTCGAGAAGAGCAGCAGCCAGGTTCGGTTAAGTTCTCTCTGTCGTGGGGCCGGATAAAAGGGAAAAGGCGAGAGGAGATAGGGCGTACGGCGAGCAAAGACGGGCGGACGATGGTAGCCTGAAGGGGGTGGACATAAATTCAAGCATTTTTCGCGAAGTTTTGGCCCCCGGGACACAGTAATGGCGTGCAGCGAGGCGAGCGCGATCGTTTACGTCGCAATATGAGGGAGGGCCTTCGGCAGGTGGGGAGTGCTCGAACGGGCCACGGTCGGATAGATGGCCAGAAACGAACGGAACGTCTATCTAGGCCGTGGTTAGGATCCGTTCTTTGTCCCTGGCGGTATTACGAAAATCCCTCGCGGCATTCGAATCTGGTTTCATCCCCCTTTTCACGGCGCACGTGGCGCGGATTTATTTAATCGGTACGCGTCGCGAGCTCCTTCCCGTCTACGACGCCTGACATCGATACAGGGTCCTCGGTGACCTGTGAAGGGATTGCGTCGCTCGAACAGGGTCGCACGGATCATGGAACTTCACGCAGGTTATACGCGCGCGTGCTGCAACTTCGTCGCAACGATAAACAACGCGAATATAAATAGCTCGGACGGGCACCGTTTAATGGACGCTTTTCGATCGTCGGCTGTGGTCCTCGCTAAACGCGAACTTTAGATATAAATATTATTTGGGACTTAAATTATTCCACTTGCCAAGTAAACTCGACGCGCACGAAGGTATCCGATAAAAAAAAATTGAACTCGTACCGTTCGATGAACGAGAATTAAATTAATTTTAAGGTGTGCGATATTTTCGTCCTTCAAAGTGCTTTCATGACTCACTCCGGGGGCAGAGGGTCAGGCGACGCTTAGGCGACAGAACGGCCTTAGCGTTGCACGTGCGTAGAGCCGTCATTGCGTTTATTCCGCCTGACAGCCAATAATTGACGGTGTAACGTCGACGTTACCGAGAGAACGTCGCCGCCTCGACCAGCAATGAATAATAGATCCGCGGACGTCGCAAGGTAACGCCTGGACGATCGGGGGTGTTCCCCGGCGACGTAGACAAACGTGTCGTAAAAGCAGCTGGCTAAAGTTTCGCTTTAATGCCGCGGTGGTCGTCGTTAAACGAGAGGAAACCGGTAGCACACCCCGGGTATACTCTGTTATGGAAAATAATACGTCCATCCGGACGGACCGGGATTCCCCCGGAAATAGCGTCTCGGACAAAAGTAATCTGCGCGCTAAACACGGGGATAAAAGTTGTAATGAGATCGAGTCACTGATTTTTCCCGGAACTAACGGAAGAACAAGAGGTTATTACGGAAGTTTACGAGCGATACGGAAATCTGCCGGCGGAATGTACTCGACACCGGGTAACGGGGATTCGAAACTGTAATGTACCCGCTCCCCAACGTCTGGTTCAATATTTTCCTTTAATTCTGTACTGCTTGAACGGGGTCAAACGAGCCCCGGTGTTCTTTTACGCAATGTCGTCTCTTCGGTTATAGCAGCTCGCGCGATATTGCCTCGTACCATCGGTCTCTTGTTGAACTTTGACTCGTTAAAAATAATGCGTGGAATTCCACGATCGCTGGGAAACTACTCGCGTCGACTTCGATGTTTTTTTAGGCTTCCGAGACCAAGTTTCCAACCCAAACGTAACAACTTAACTAAAAATTTTACTATCAAAATCGCAGTCAGACCTATTTCGCGTTCCTCGAGAGCAACGAACGAAAAGTACGTCGTTTCGAGACATCGTATTCCGCGGAGCTGGTGATGTATCGTTTTCTTGCGTTTTCCGATGAAAATGTACGAGTACACGGAAGTCGAATCCTTCGCGATCCAACGGCGTCGTTACTAATGTTGCAGGCGACTGTACGCGCGAGCTTTACGATCTCCTACGAGCCGATAAATATTTGGCGCGGAATAAACCTGGTAGCAGCTGTTCGCGCGCGTTTATAAAGAATCGCGAAGCTGGCTCATTCATCGACTTGCGGCGTGGAAACCGTGCACGGCTGACGCTGCGGTCCTTCGAGTTTAATTAAAGAGATCTTCCGTTTTAGAACGCTGAAAAGGGACGCTTTGTAACGTATTTATTTTGTCACCGTCGACGAGAGCTTTTTAAACTTTTGCCCATTTCTTCGTACACATTTCAAGAAGACTAACTTTTTTTTATGGAAGGGATGTAGGTTTGTTACATTTAACGTGTCTCTTTTAATCTGGTTTAAGCATCGCTTTATTTGGTACGTAAAATACGAAACGAATTATTTTCGTTACACGTCACCGCATACGTTTTGCAATCTGTCGCGGTTGCTTTCAATCAATACGGATTCGACGACTGCTCGATGCTACCAAGCAATATCAAATAAATTTCTATATATGGATATAAATAGTCGTTTTGGATTCACGTTCGATCGATCTTGTATTGCAGGGATTTTCGATAGTACTCTCCTCTCGCGATCAAACCGGAATCGCTATATTTTATACGGAGAATTTTCAACAAGATTTTGTTTATGGAACTGGAAGGAACTGAACTGTATCCATAAATTGTCATATTGGAAACGTACTAGAAAGCCTTCTCATAGCTGTAAAAATTTTATGTAGACGCTTGCGAGAATGTCTCACCAGTGTGGTCAGATCGGGCATAATTGAGTGCATCGGAATCGACAATAGTGACGACGAACTTTCTTAGCGTCTAACAGAGTGGTGAGGATAGCAAGCATATGCTACCGCACGGAAGTTCGTCGTCACTATTGTCGATTTCGGTGCACTCAATTATGCCCGATCTGACCACACTGTGTCTTACAATATTCTCCACTGTCGATATCTCTTCTGTTTTTGAAGGAACAGTAAATAAAAATGATAATAATTTGGTTCGCAGGGGGTAAACTTCGACACCGATCTTGTCTCAAATATTTCATATCGTTCGCACGATAATAGATTCGTTTCATTTATTTACTAGGATCAATTCAGCTTATGATTCATGCCGCGGCGCACGCACTGTTCGCACAAAGTCCATTTTAAATCCCTGAGAACGCTGCACGCGATCCCGCGAGGAAACGACGTTCCCATCGCGCAACCCCCGTCCGGAAGAAGTGGAAACAATGGCGGCGCAAAGTATCCCCCATTGAAAAATGTCCGGTGGCTCGGGGCGCACAGTTTTCCGTTATATACGTAGATCTATTACTTTAAATAACGACGTCCATAAAGTACCTTGTCGGCTGAGCCACGATAATTTCCCTCGCTCGGAGTGGTTCTATGCCGCTGGCAAAAAGAAATCACAGGACCCTTCGGGATGTTAAATAATATTAAGCAGGTTAGAATTAGCCTCGAAACGCTGTCTCACCGTCGTTCGCTGTACGGTAAATTTTATTCGTTATAAGATCGTCGCTATTCCAGCGAACAAATCTTATTGTACGTTATCGATTTATTTTTTTTTTGCGAAATCGGTGTGTATAGGATTCTAGCCGGTCCCGAGTGGCGACCTTATAACGGAGATTTATTATACCGAGGAATTCGTCTACCTCGTCACCTGGAGGAGAATCGAACGCGGGAGGAGTTCGACGACAAAGCAAAGAGAAAATAAGAGGTCAAAATTGGAGGGTTGTCCCTTGTAAAAGGACCGACGACCGGCGCGTCCCGTCTTTGTCTGTATCGTATCCGGTCCCGTTTTTCGTTCCCCGGCGCACTGATTCCTTCGACATCCAGCTCGTGACACGAATTCGGGATCCGAGGACGAGAGAGACTCCGTGGAAAGTAGGTAGTGGAACGCTGGAACGAATGGTTCCGTTTCTGGTTAGACAAACGACTTCGTTCAACGTCGATGCATCCTTAATCTTAGAGTACACCGTTGGGGCATGACAAATCCCAACCGACAAATATTCCTTCGCGTGTGGTAAACTTATTATTCACAAACGAAACAACTCGTCGATCTTTCAACCGTTGTGTAACAATTTTATATTAACATCCTCGGTCGTGTTTGGCAAACGATAGAAAATACTTTCGCCGCAGTACCAACGCAGGGCGAAAGTTTCTTTTTACATTTCCACAATAACTGTGCTTTCTGTTATTTTAAAAAATTGCGTCGCCCGCTTGTCATGCATAGTCGAAAAGGACAGAAGCGTCGCGCGTCCGATTTTCGAACGTTTTTCCCTCGGATATGAATCCCCCGATTTTCGCCAATGTTTGCATGAAATTTTTCGATGTTTTCCGTAAATAAACACGAGAAAATTAATTGCCCGGTCGTTGGAAATCGGTCGCAGTCCCGGATGGGATTCTGTTTTCCTTTTGATTTTTATGGAAACGCGCGACATATCGCGGTAAACGCGAGAATATTTCCAACTCGTTTTTTTCCATAGAATATATTCAGCCTCCCGGCAGGATATTTGGACACGAATGTAGCAATTTTTTTAAAAATCTCGATTCTACATTACGCGATGACCGAGCTTCGGAACGTCATATTCAGATTAATGGAATAGGAACTTAATCGAATGGATAAAAAACGTTTACGAATACGCGGGTTTCGTGCTAGGCAATAGAAACACGATTTAATGCAACGCATTGCAATATCGTTTACTCATTAACTGCCAATCTTTTACCAGAAATTTTTGCAAAATTCTATAAAGTTGTCGATGAAATTAATCAAAATACCAACGTTCGCAAATTCGATAGACTACCATTTATAAAAGCCCAGTATCTCGTTAGGAATTTCGATGGCGGACATGTTAACGAGAAAGTCGAGATAGTTTGGTGGAATTATATCTTCTCTAGATTCTGAGCTTTATTTCCCGTAATCTGAGAAAGAAAGGTAAGCTCGAGTCGCGAAAATGGCGAATTCGAATTATACGATTTGGTGGAAATGGGAATTTGGAATTGGAAGAAATGTGTAACGATTGTATATTTGATAGCAGAGCGGTTGGTACCGAAAGAGGGGAGGGAGTTAGTTTCTAACGGTGGCTCGGATTGGAACTCTGAGTAGTGAGTTATTGGTTATTGGAATTTCCCAGGTTTTAAGGTATCTACAATGAAAGAAATTGCAACCAATACCGCGCCGTTCAACTGTGTCTGCTATTTCACATACAACAGCTAAATGAATGTCGTAAGGCGACTGCAGCGGCTCTTAACAATCGTATCGAGTCGCAATCTGGTAGATCTGGACAGCTGAGCTTCGTTTCTAAGGCTGCTAAAGTCCTCCTAAGCTTTCTGCCGTTGAATAAAATACGATATCCACGATCAAAGTCAATCTCGTATAAATACTCGCGATTCTATGCGAATGAATGCGATCAAAACATAGATTGTACGCAAATTATCAGACATGAATAAGCTGCAATATTCTTTGTTTCGCAAAATTTAATTAATTTCGTTAATATTTATACCGACCGTTGCGAGAACATTATTGAAATTTAATTCAGTTTTATAATTACCTCCTGTTGAACGCAACGAAGGCACTTGTTCGGTTGCCCGTAAACAAATTTTAATGATTAAAATTGGATATTCGTAGCTCAGAGGGCACAATTGCTCCCTTGTGCTCCTTTGTGCGCGTCTCTGGATGCATCGTTTCGACTCGCGTGCTTTGCCATTGGCGCACGTTCGCGAATTTCAATTGCGCGGGGTTTGGACCTTTTTCGTTTCGTTGTTTGCAGTCGCGTGGATTAAACGATGCTTTCATCCAAATCGCACGCCCGTGGACGGCTTAACGAGCAAACGACTTAATGAAAACTGATTTTCGTCGCGCGAGCTTGGCCACCGGTGTTCCTCCTTCTGTTTTCACGGGAAATTATACGCTCGGCGGGACGCGCGCTGGCCGTGGAAACGACCGAAGGAAAAACGAATATCCACGAGAAGCCATCGCGAAATAAGCTTTCTTGGATGTTCTTACTTCGTCGACGCGAACGATTACACCGAGCACTATTAGGCGTACAAAAAAATTTCCTTCTTTTTCGTCGATCAGATGCACGTTAAAAACTCCACTAGACTGTTTATCAAAATATTACATCCAGCAAGTAAATTATTCGTTTCGACGAAGAGAAACTGGGTAGAATGCAGGCCAGTATCGTTGGTAGCGGGATCAAGTTCCAAAATGGAAGGATATTCCCTGCCAGAAGAATTTCCGGGAACGCATAAGCAAATTACTCGACCGAGTGCGCCGGTGCAGACTTTAAGCTCGGTCGTCACGGTGAGCTACGTCTCCAACGCCGATTTCTTCCCCGTCCTTCCGGTCTAAGCGGCTTCTTACGCGCCGGAACACGAACTCACAAAGGACGTCGCCCACCTCTCGACTTTTTTCCCCCTCCTCTGCTGCGCTTCGAAGTCATTCTTACGGGTCGTGCTCCCTTGACCCGTTGAGCGATTTTAATTAATTCGGCAGGAAAAAGGAGTTCAACAAGAAGCTTTCTATTCCGGCTCACAAAATTGTCTCACGTCAAGCGTTCCTTTCATATTTTTTCGATAAGATCCCCCGCCCCCTCCATTCGTCTCGCCGTAGATCCTATCTCCTTTTCGTATCCTCTTTTCTTATACCTTCTACCCATTTCTTCTTTATTCCGTTACACTCTGGCCTGTCTGTAACTAATTGAATTGCAATCGCGAGTTTGGTAGAAGTGACTCCTTTCGTTTATTACTTTAATAACTCGAGGCAATCGGTTCAGGTTATGAATTAAATTCTCTTAAATTATTTACAAATTTGTATACTCTATATATTGGACACGATTCGTTGGCAATTTTTTGAACCTCAGCGAAGTCGGTGCTCGGTAATAATAACGTTCAATTATGTCGGTGCATCGGGCAGTTCGGCGACAAAGCTGCGTGGAGCAGCGGCCTCTTTGTCGCGGCGCAAAACGGGTAGTTACTCGGGGAGCTCGCGAGGAAAGGCGTGCCCCCTGAATAGCGAAAGGAAAACGTCTGAATTATTCTTTTCATTCGGTTCAAGACCACTTCTCGGTGTTGCCACTCGCGGCGAATTCGAGGCGCGACAAGGCGAAACGACCAGTCGCGCGAAACAAACAGGCGCCGCGTGAGTTACGACCGGTACGATTGTCTTTCGACGATCGTCTTCGTCGCTAATTCGCCCGAATGCGTTGGCTCGCATTACGTATGCACATTAATATGTTATGCTTTCTCCGGGCCCTTCGAGTTATTCAAGTTATTCTCCCCCGGCAACTTCCTAATTCCACGCAACGCTCGGGAGCCCCGCGGCTCGCGATAATTGATTTTCATGCAGCGTTGAAACTTATCAATTTTAGCAGTCGCGAGAGCGTTACCGCCTTAAGTAGTTGCGCGCGTTAATTCCGCCCGTCTAAATTTCGAGGCACGGGGAAGAATACCCGCTACGTGTACTTTATTACGATGATTATGCAAACGTCAGGGGGAGGGAGGGAGGGAAAAAAAACGACGCCCCGTTATACAGCAACTTGATGCTTCTGTTCCCGAAATTGTTGTGCATTATCCGCCAATTTTCGTGGAACGACGTTTCCCCAAAGTTTCCGCGGAATTCCCCGACGAAGGAATATTGTACACAGAGCGTAACTGTAATTTTATTCGAATCTAAACGGTATCGTATTTTTCAATTTAAATCGGGGTCTAGTTCAACAGCGAGTTCTTCGTGTAAATAATAGAAAGGGATAATCGAGCAGCTACGATAACCCGCAGAGTTTGAATGGCGGTGTAATTGAGAGTGACAAGTAATTTTCGTACGACTGCGTGTCGTACGATAGAATTCTCCGAGCGATGCAGCAGAGACGAAGTACTTAATGCTGTTAGGTATTTAACCGAGTAAGAGGATGTGTTTGAACTTACAGACGCCATAAGATAAACGAGGACGATTGTTTAGAGTGCGTGGTGTACGCGAAGATACGGCGACGCGTCGCGAACCTAATCCGCTATAAGTGTCAGCTCCGGCAGATAAATTAAACGCCAGAAGTAACTCGAAGACAAATGCGTGACGCGTGCGGAGCAGGGTGGACCGTATTTGTAGCCCGGAGAAAATTCTGGTCGTGCGACCTCCGCAAGTTTCGCCATTTCGTGATGAATTATTATCTGCGAAAGGGAAAACTCATCGAACGATCGGAACACGTGCCGCGAGCGACTCTGGCTTACGAACGAGTCCACCGAAAATGGAAAAACACGCGGTAGATATTGATAAAACAAGAATCCCAAGACTTTGAGGACAGACTTATCGTTGTTTTGGCGGTAAAATAAACAGTGATGGGTCAGAAAACTTTTAGAGACACTGGAGAAGCGGTTCTCTTAGGATCGTCGAGAAGGTCCTTAGGCGACGGGTTAACTCCAAAGCTCGAGCAGTGACCGGAGTCAACCGACACTCATGAATACCATTCGAGCGTTCTCGTTCCTTTCTCGACGCCTCTGACGAATTACGGTTACGCTCACGTGGCGTGACGGCGTCGCTTAAAGGGACAACGCTAAACAAGTTTACGTTGACGGCGCTTTGAGCAAATTAAAACGCGGTTGTCGAAGGTTTCTGGCCCCCGTGATTCGGTTGGCGTTTCGTTCGTCTTCCGCCGGGGTGTAAAAAAGGGAATACGAGAGGCGAAGAAACAAAACGGACGGCGCGGAGAAATGGAGCGAACCGGGCACGCTGTTGCGTTCGCACACACGCTCGGTGTAAACAGCGCTAAAAAGAATTTAGTGGCGCGAGCGAACCGTGCCGTTAACGGTCCGCCGAACGCCATATTCCGAGTTGCACTGTTCTATTTTTTTTTTGTTTTTTCTTTTTAACCGATTCCTTCCATTTTCCCCGCTGTTTTCCCTCGCTGCGAGAAACTCTGGGCAGCGCCGAAACGATTCCCGCGGACGCTCGACGCCGCGAATTGTTCTCGTCGTTCGCGTTCCCCGCGGACGGATGAAAAGGCACCAGCCCCATCGTTCCGGTTATTTGTCAGTCGGATGACTCGAGTTTACGTACCGACGCCCGGGGAATTGAAGACACTCGCGTCGGGGAATGTGTCGCGCGTTGATGGGTATTTAAACGCGTTGTTCGTTTCGCGCGGCGGCGTCGCCTCGATGCGCCATTGTCGTTTATTTGAAACGGATAGAGGAAGAGTTTTAAACGAGCGGCGTTACAATTGCAATCGATACAGGCACGGGAAATATCGTTTCGCCGATGAGAAGTCCGTTCTTACCACTAAACCTACCGCAACCGATCAAATAACCGGTTGAATGCTTTATATTCGAACTAGACAAAATTTGGTATCAAATTCTGATTAACTTCCGATGCAAATAGGAAATATATGTATAGAAAAAATGAAAGAAGAGAATCTTCAGTTTCCACTGTCTTAGACAAGTCTACAACGCGTATTAAAAGTAGTGAAACTTTAGACGCGTGCAGTTCCGAAATTACTAGTGCTTTATCCATTATTGAGCCACTGTTAGCGGCGGCAAGGTCTCCCCTTTAAAATGGCTTTTGGTTTTTGTCGATACGACTTCTCGTCTTCGAGATATCGTAATTTATGTAAAAGGTAGTTTTTTAAATTTCACAGTCCACACGCTCTTCGCCTTACGAGAGCTCATTAACGCGTATTAAAAATAGTAAAACTTTAGACGCGTGCAGTTCCGAAACTACTAGTGGTTTAATAATTATTGAGCCACTGTTAGCGGCGGCAAGGCCTCCCCTTTAAAATGGCTTTTGGTTTTTGTCGATCCGACTTTTCGTTTTCGAGATATCGTAATTTATGTAAAAGGTAATTTTTCTTAATCCGACCGTCTCACTGTCCGTCGCATGTACAATAGCCTATTCACGCGTATTAAAAATACCAAAACTTTAGACGCGTGCAGTTCCGAAACTACTAGTGTTTTGTTAATTATTAAGGCATTGTTAGCGGCGGCAAACCTTCCTCTTTAAAATGGCTTTTGGTTTTTGTCGATCCGACTTTTCGTTTTCGAGATATCGTAATTTATGTAAAAGGTAATTTTTCTTAATTCGACTATCGCTGTCTTCGTCTAGCGCGTCGGACCTCTCGCTCGCTCGTGCGTCGCGCTGACCTACCTCGCGTACGTGACTGTCGTGACCTAGTTCCGAGTAGTGTTTCCAAGAATTTACTACGCGCTACTACTTACGCGCGCGCGGTCATTCATCACGCGTCAATGAAACGTAAACAAACGCTCGGACGCTCGTATCTCCGTAACTAGCCACCGCATCGACTTGAAACTAAAATCCTCATATCTCGGGAACTAATTACGCTATCGGCTCGTACAAACGCTCATTTTAAAGGGCATTTCATCCTCTATCCGATGACTATAACAACTGTTTTTAATTATGCTGTCTACTTTATTTATTTTAACATTTACTTTGACGTTACATACCCAAAGTAGTTTTAGCACTTCCTACTGATCGTACGACTATTGTACGGTAAAACTGGATCATAAATTGTTTATTTAATTGAAAATTAATTAAAATTTGTATACAGTGTGTTTGCATAATTACTATGCCATTTTTCGGAACAAAATTCGTTTTCAAGGGTGTTCTATTTTTTATCCGATGAAAATTAAAAAATTTTTTTGACATAAAAGAGAATGATGTCTTATGAATAAACATCGAAACAACTTTTTATATATATAATGCAAAAATGATAAGTACGATGCCTCGTAAAAGAGAAAAAGAAAGATTGGTCGCTTGACCGGTTATGGTAGGAATGGGTATACATGGAGTGTCGGTAGGCTTAGTGTAAAGGATCGATTGATACAGCGATCACGCGCTTTGAATTTATATTTATTCGCAACTGCCGTGGATGGTTTTACGCTGGTTTTTTACAGCATTACTCACCCGGGCATTTAGAATCGGCAATAATGACTTTTACACCAGCCGTGGCGTGTTTTCAAAGTCGTAAAACGTAATTGCTCTATAAAATTCCCCAACCTAATAAGAAAATATAAGCAACATCGCCTTCACCCTATTATTCACACCATTATATACACGATACTAAAACGAGGATCTAAAGCTTCGGGAACTTATAGTACTCAGCGAGGGGAGTAAAATATATGTTAAAATTAATTCTGTCCGTGTAAAACATGAACACTTTTTTTTACGTTCGAGTATACAGGGTGTTCGGCCACCCCTGGGAGAAATTTTAATGAGGGATTCTAGAGGCCAAAATAAGACGAAAATCAAGAATACCAATTTGTTGATTGAGGCTTTGTTAAACAGTTATTAAAGTTTGAAGTTCCGACCGTACTGAATTTTTTTCTCGAAAATGCGCTAGATTTCGAGGGTATGTCTATTCACCAAAAATGATTGTAATTGAGCCCCACAGCTAACAATATTTTTTTCAGAACGATTTGAAATATTTTAATTTCGTCGAAAAATTTCACACCTATTCGAATTTTTTTCTAGGAAGTAGGTAGGATTTCGGGGGTATGTCTATTGACCAAAAATGCTTGCAATTGACCCCTGCAACTAAAAATAATTTTTTGAGAACGATTTGAAATATTTTAATTTCGTCGAAAAATTTCACACCTATTCGAATTTTTTTCTAGGAAGTAGGTAGGATTTCGGGGGTATGTCTATTGACCAAAAATGCTTGCAATTGACCCCTGCAACTAAAAATAATTTTTCCAGAACGATTTGAAATTTTTGAATTTCGTCGAAAAATTTCACACCTATTCGAATTTTTTTCTCGAAACTGAGTAGGATTTCGGGGGTATGTCTGTTGACCAAAAATGCTTGCAATTGACCACTGCAACTAAAAATAATTTTTTCAAAACGATTTGAAATTTTTGAATTTAATTGTTAATAACTTTTTAACGAAGCCTCAGTCAAGAAATTTATATTCTTGATTTTCGTCTTATTTTGGCCTCTAGTATCTCCCATTAAAATTTTTCCCAGTGGTGGCCGAACAACACCCTGTATAGAAGAAGAAATTAAAGGTCAGAAACAAAATTAGCCTTTCCAATACCAGAATTGTGCAACTCCGTTGAATCATAGATGCGCCAGTCTACCAGAGTGCATTCGATACCGATAAAAGGCTGGATCCTTGCAGCTATAACTGCTCGGTACTCGGCGATTTCAAGGAATAATCTGTCTAAACTACCAGAGGGAATACCCCAACCAATTACGTCTCAAAAGTGGTGAACGTTGATGGCATCCTCTCCATATCTGGATACAACTTAGTTGTGAAGTAGTTACTCTTCTGATCATCGAAGTTGAAGTACGGCTGGGCACGGTTAGCACCTGAACGAGTGATCAGATGGTATCCCTCGTGTGCCGTTAGCGAATCAGAAGTTTGAATCTATCTAAAACTATAGGTCCCATGCTAATGATAAATATTGATGTCGGTCTGGAGCCAAATAGAAATGGCAACTTGCTGCGTGTCCAGCGTTGTACCCAGTTAGCAAACCTTAACGATAGTTAACGATCGCTAATAACCGCATCGGCGGTGTCTAAATCCACCGACGTACTGTTTGGAACACTCTGTCGACTCTTCTTCCGTGGCAGTGTCGCGTCGATAGTTCTTGTTGCTCGAAAAGTCTCGAAGTTTAGCAACGATCGAAGCTGCTAGGTCTATTAATCGGCCCTCTGCATCCCTGTTTCCTATCCCGAAGCCCTGGAACGGTTCTCGCCCTATTTCCATGATCGTCAGAACTTCGATATCCCTCGGTGAGTTGTTCCTGACAAAGACCGAATTGACGCACATATGGGAAGATGACGAGGCCCGTGAGACGCAGACGCGAACGCTCCGCCTCTGAGGCGCACCGAGCGATCTGTCGTCGATCCTTTGTACTCAAAGAGATCGTTCCATTATCTGGCCAGAAACATCGTCGCAAGGCGGAAGTAATTGCAGATGTTTGAGGCTCCCACGGCTAAGGTTCTTACAGCTGATACTGCTCGAGGCTCTGCCGGATATAAGCCATATGTAAAGACGACCTCAAGAATGTATTAATTACGCGCGATATTAATCCAATGAGCTCTGGAACTGGTTCCATTTAGATTATTGTGATTTCAAACGTCCCAGGCTCTTTTTAGACGAAATTAATTCCGTGATACCGGTTTTAATTTTTATTCGGCGAATTAGTTGTTTATCTTCCGTTTGATATTCGAAATTTTCGCGTACGGCGCGTCGCTGTCACTAACAAATACATTTCATTCCGCGCTGCATTTTCCACGGTTCCTTACGCATTTAGCAGCGATAGACAAAAACTACGCGCAACGCTGACGGACATCGGGGGTTTCTTTTTAAACCAATGCCGAAATTATATCCGGGAAGTCAGAAGCAGTTTCAACTGGAATTAGTTGCAGCTCGATGATTCTTGACAACCCGTTTCGTGTTTTTTTCGGCTTTTTCAATGTCCACGTCACTTCAACTTCGTTGCATGTTTGGAAAGCCACTTCCTATCCAATCCAATCTAGTAGCCCTTTGAAACTCGAGATTCGTGACTGTCAAAAAAAAAAAAGGGAGTGCTGTCACCCAATACTGATGCACCTTCTAACGCAATATCGCTGGATGGAACAATCAACGTAATGACTGCGAGCTCTGTCATTGATTCTTGGTCGGACCCTTCTCTGGGTCGGTTAATTCCTTTAAACGCGCTGTTCAGGAAGCCATTTCATTTATTACATTAACTTGTATATTTGTTTACATTTGAAACTATATTTTGTCTCTGAATTTCTAGTTTTTTAAAGCCTCAACTTATCGATCATTTTAATAATGGATATTGAAGATACTTTCCATTGAAACTCGTACAAGAATTTTCCTAAACACTCGACGTTCACAAAATTTTTTTATTTAAAAATTTTTTCATTTTCCCCGTTCGATGGAAGAAAAAATCCAATTGAAACTGAAAATCACGACTCCCATTGTTGCTACCTCGACGATGAAAATAGATGTTTGTAATTCTAGGAAAAATTGCTTCCCTTTCTTTTTTTTTCGATCAAACTAACATTTTGTTCATATTTAGATTGACAGTTTTTACGTTTTATTGACATTTATTACGCCCATATTGCTTCCGCGCGAGTCTCGGAACAGCTCTATTATCCCACCCACGACGTTCTCCATCAGCTCCCAAGGCGTTATTCGGAAACGACCTCGACGCTGGATGGCAACCTCGTAATTTTTACGATAATGTTTCGCGTTTACTTTACTGATCTAAAAGCCGTAAGAGGAACTATTAGCCGGTCAAGACGTACAACCAGTTCGGTTCCTTCTCGGCGTGCTCGTTCGTGTCGTCGTTACGCTCATCGTCGTCGCCATCTCTTCGTGGACGACGGAACAGGAAATAGGAGCATTTTGGTTCGCGAGCGTGGTCGTAAGTGGAACTCGCGAAACAGTTAGGTCCGAATGGGCCATTCAGCCCGTCGAAGGGACATAGAGTCAACCGAAAAAGCCTCGATCGTTCGCACGTTCGTGGTTAGTTTTTATTTTGCAGCCTCCTCCCTTCCAACTTTTCGTTTCCTTTCGATAGGGCCTTCGTATCTCTATAATTTTAGAGTTTTAATATCGACTCGTGAATCTGGGCCCTGTCTGAACGTGGTTCTGTTCCATTAATTTACAATAGATAATTTCTATTCGATACACGCGTACACGAACAACGTCGGAATTCGCAACTTCGATGAATGAGATTGATGAAGATTGATACTCGCGGTACAGTTTAATTACATATTTTAAATCGTCGAGTCACGGGTAGCATTTTGCGTACACCCAGGAGGTGTAATCTACCATGCAGTGAAAATACGTTAAAATCGAAAGCAGACGATTTCCGCTTTTCCCTCGGCGAGAGTGAAATAAGGGGAGGCGAAACGGATCGATGCGTCTTCGTCGAGCGTAATCGGCGAACGCACCGTATGGCCGGCTGGCTACGTGACCGAGGGCTTCGATGCTGATAGAAAGTAATCGAGTTAGCCGTTACTCATACTTTACGGGCCCTCCTGACAAATTGAAAACGGAAGACCGACGCTTGTGTCGCAAGAGTCGTCATTCTCGCCTCTGGCCAGCTAGGAGGACGTCGAGATTAATTCCGGGCGACGATACGCGTTTGGAGATCTTCGTCGATAAAGGGGCGAAAGTATTAGCTCGAACGGAAGATGAGAAAGTCAGTTATTAGTATCTGTCATTTACGAGCGTTTCGAGAAATTCTCAAAACTTCCAGACGGAATTTAACCTAGACTAAACTTTCATCCGACGCCCACGCACACCTGTAGCTTTTAATCGGTTATTGAAGAGGAGGCAGGGAAAATCCTCCCTCGACCTTCCCATACACAATTGCTTCATTTCCTGCGGGGGTGGATGGTCGATTAATTATCCACAGTTGAATTTCTCCTATCGAATATTACAGGGTTCTCGAGAACCGTGGCAGAAATCAAGTCGTTTTCTATTCTGTGCAATACAATTCCCAATTTTAATTCTCAGCTCTGAAAGTAAGTTTAAAAATAGTTTCGGCAATTTTTAACCACCGTCGAGTACCAAACCCTGTACAGTGATTGACCATCAACGTTTTGATTCGGTCCACGCTTTCGTTGTTTTTTTCTTTCGCGTTGGCTGCGAGTGTCATTTGTTTAGCAGCCGTCGAAACGGTATCGAAGCGCCCGTACGGAGCATCGCGTTGCCTTCGAGACAATAATGGGGTTATCGATAGTTATTGGAGTGCACTCTCGGGTTGCGCGCAGGGTGGATACGTGGCTGCCATTGCTCGCCTCTTTTCGGGGCATTCTCGCGGAATAAGTCCGCCATTTGTCAAAGCTCCACTTTGGAAGCTTTCGGTGGCGAGTAAGCTCGCCTGATTGAGTAAATCACAGCCGTTTCCACCCTCTCTCTGGCTCTTTTTCTTCCCCCCGTTCGCCTCGTTCCCTCTCTGTTTCTTGTTCGAGAGTCTCTCGCTCGGTGTACGCGTCTCCATTCGAAAATTCTTTCCCTCGCTTTTCCTCTGCCCGCGTCGGACCAACGTCGTCTTTTTTCCGCCCTCGGGCTTACCCTTCCCGTTCTCGCCGCTGATTGAAATTCAGCATACGTTTTCGCAGGTAGCCAGGACGTCGATCCGAATCCAGGCGCCACGGATTCTCGCGAAACTGACCAAATCGCCCGTATATACGGCGAGCTTCACGATTCTCGCACGAACGGCAGCTGGAAATAGGCTCTGACGATTTCTTCCAGCGCTTTTCGTCGAGCACGTGACGAGGTATACGTGTACCTTTTCCGAATGACCGGCGAGAAACTGCCTGCGCTCGGGATCCATTGTCTTCCTAAATCGGTTCACACTTTGGTGCAAGGTTTCTCAAACATCACGCTCCCGCGGACCCTCCTAATACAAAATACATTATCGACAGACTTCGTAGAATTAGATTTTTATTCTAATTACAAGCTGGGTTTAAATATATCGGTAAAACTACTGGAAATGAAATCAGAAGGTTTTAACGAACAGAAGCAGAGTGGAATTGTTTTGCCTCGGAGGTTGTAAATAGCCTTAAACGAAGCTCGAATTCGGACCGCTGTCTCTTATATTCTCGATGGCGACCAAATGTCGCTTGGACGTATCGGCCACCAAATGTTGGAAAAACATTTTTCAGAGGGACCCGCAGTCCGTGTATCGAATCGCGCTTCAACGGACACGCGGACCATTTTTTAGTTTTTATCAGCAGACTGACTGCCGTGCTAAAGCGAACGAGAGAGACGAGCGACGAATGAAATTAATGCGGAAGGTTATTCACGTTTCCGGGCGCTCTCAACAAGTATCGCGTTTGGAGGGTAGCCAATAGCTTAATCAAACAAACGATGCCCAGAAAATTCAATAAATGAAGTAACTGCGCGAAATAGGGAATCGTTTGTTCGAGATTGATTTACATAGCGAGAATAACAGCTTCCAGTGGATTTACCGTGACAACTATTGCGTCATGATTAATTCCCGTGACATCGAAGATCAATCGTATCGTCACTTCGGGACGACCGTTGGGGACGCAGAATTATTTATTTCGAACGTACGAGAATTCGACGTACGTCGGTACAATATTGCTTTTATCGTTACTATAAATAATTCGTAGCATCGCTTTGTCGCGTTAATTGGATAGCCGTACGAAAGGAGTAAATTTATGCATCGTTTGCGTTATTGATTAGACCCGAAGAAATAGACTTATCGATATAAATCTTCGCTCGCGTGTTTCTACAATTGTTGTCCACTTTATCGAGCACGAACCATCGATCATTTTTCAGATAGATAGGTACCATTGTGTCGAAGCACGTGAAAGAGTTTGATGGCGTCCATGACTCAAGAAATTGTCATTCGAACAAAACCGAAATCATGCAAAAACTTATACAGGGTATTCGGCCACCCCCGGAGAAAATTTTAACGGGAGATTCTAGCGGCCAGAATAAGACAAAAATCAAGATTATCAATTTGTTGATATTTCAATTGTCTCGTCCATAGACTATTAATTTTTTCAAAGTAAAAATTTTAATGGAACGTTCTCCAATTCTGATGGAGGTTTAAGTTTCCTCCTCCGGCGCGTTTAAATTATATATCGCCGTCCGTTCGCGAGCAGTCTTGATTGGCAAAGGGTCGGTTAGGTGGAAGACCAGCGGAAAACGGTTTCGCGGATTTCTTCGCGGGTCTCTGGACGGAAGAAGTTGCCGCTGCGATCCCGAATGACTTTTTACAAATGTAAATTCCTTATCAAACTCCAAGTCGGATTACAAATTCGGAACGGGGCAAAGTTTTCCCTCCGTCGGCCGCGGGTGTCGTTTCACTCTTAAGAGGGCTGCTTTACGAATGCTGGAAGAACGACCTGCTGGTGGAGGGGGCGAGAGGGGGTCAATCGGAGAGCGAAGATGGTCTAACCGAGAAACTTATGAGAGGAAAATTACGACCGTGGCTACCTAATATGCATAATAACATCTGATTTGGAATTTGCATTCATACCTGGCTACGGAATCGCGACACTCGCCAACGTCGGGCGTATCGAATGCGTGTAAAACAACCCCTCGCGGCCAAAAAACATTCCCTGGACAGCGTGGGAATTAATTCCCTCTTCGAAAGACGTTTACGGGTCTTCGTACGATTATTTAAAACGGTTCTATCGCGACGGGAAGAAATCTAATTAAAAATTTAAAAGATCCAGAGTCCTGGGACAATTAGCAATATCTAGGATGGTCCGACGGTTTCCTGGTTTCGTTGGACGCGCGCGGAACGTTCTACGTAATTCCAGTTTTCGAAATTGCGTTTCCTTGCCTTCTCGCCTGGCTCGCCTAAATTCTATTTAATAAGGGACAAAGATCGCCGGGTCTGTGCGCACATTTTAACCGGTTTACGCGATTCTGCGACGATCCACGCAGCGGCTGGCCATTTCGGCAACTTTCCACCTTCGCGGACACACGGACGCGCCGGAGGTTCGGTGCAGCAATTATGCAGCGGCTGGATAAAGGGATGCACTCATATCTGGTTATAGAACGAAATGGTGGCGAGTCCAGTACCGGAGTTTCTGACGCAAATTCTGGCGTCGTTGCCATTTCCCGCCCTCTTCCGCCGTTGGTCTGCCTTTCGGTCTTGCCCCACATACACTGGGTGATACTCCAAACCTAAGCAAAATCTTCTTCAAGACCCGTTCACAGGCATCCTTCACAGATCCTTCTGTCTGGAAAAAATTGGGTATTTCTAACGCGCGATAGAGATCGTATCTTGTTTTGATGAAGAGAAAATAAAGAAAAGATCTATATTTGGTAAACCAACGTATTTCGAAGCGACGTTTGCTCGATTCTGTTAGCGTGGAATCGTGACGTTACGCGAGGACCACCCTGTACATCCGTTTCTGCTTCGGTTTCTCCTGGTTTCCCCCTTTCCCTAGTTCTCGTCCGTTCGCCATCCTATCTTCGCTGGCCTCGAGCACAGGACGACGTTTGTGGTCGCGACACTCACACGCTCGGCTCAAGTTGACAACAAGCAGTCGCTCGCCGACAGTTAAGCCACTTCGTCTGATAACGAAGCGGGACCGCCTGCCTCGTTATTTATTGAAATGCATGCGTGCGAGCAAAGTGGCGCAATTGCATTCTCGCATAGGGCAGACCGGGCTGAGAGACCGCGCGACGATGTCGTATACCGACGGGACGATTTATTCGAGGGCACCGGTTAATGGCGACCGGTCGCGTGCTTTTGATTACACGTTAAACTCGCCGCCCGGTAATTGAGATACGCGGACGCTTCAGATATTGAATAAATAAACAAATGGACGATCGCGTGGCGTCCCACCTCCACGGAGACAGGCGTTATGGACGGCTCTAGCGATTCCTGACGCCCTATAGTCAACGTCCTCCCTCATCCCCATTTTGACATAGTTAAATAATCGCAAAAATTTCGCAAGGTTATCGAATTATCTCGACGCTTAAGATTACAAAATTTTCCTAAAGCTAAGGGAAAGAGTATATTTAAATTATCCGTTTTGTCAAGCGATTTGCGTGGCAATCAGGGCGTTAAATATTCCCGTGGTCGAATGGTCTTTGCAGAGCGATTGTCGCGCAACAGTCCCGTGGCGGTCGAGCCGTTTGCCCGAATCTCTTCCCGCGCATCGGTCCGCGGCGCATAAAGGACCCGGTACGTCGAAAGTTAAGCGCCCCGGTTATAGAAATTACAATATATCGAGTACAATGTATGCCGGTGACACGTGTCGCGTATTCCGTACTGTTGACAAACGTACACGCGAAATTCTATTACGAGCTGCTTGTAGCTTTCACGTCGGCTACATGGCCGCGCAAACAAAACGAATGTCGTGCCAGGTTGGAAAGACAAAGGATTAGCGAGGACCGTAATTCACGAAACCGTCGCTGCCCCGTAAAGCCCCCGGAAAGCCCGGGAAAAGTGTGCTTTACTTTTCCCCGGCTATTGTGCCCGTTTCACGAGCGATCCAGACGTTTCCTTTATTCGGACCGTGTGTCCCGGTTCAATTAGTTTTCCTCGAAATCGCGACCTAGCTGTAATAACGCCGTCGGGGTCGAGCTATCCGGCGGCAATCAAAACGCCAATGGGAATCGACTACGGTCTTCCCCGAAGCCCCGGAGTTGGTCATTGCGTGGCCATTGTTCCTGGGAATAATTTCTCGTATTGAAACCAAGCCGTGTCCCACATGTCGCCGCGGTGCTAGTCGATACGTCGCGTCGACGCCGACTTCGTAATTTTCTTCGCCGTCGTTTCGCGCGGTTTCCGGGAAGTCGACGTATCAGGCGCGAACGTACGCAAAAACGTCGTCGAGGAAGCGCGACACACTAGCTAGACGGTACTGCGTACAGCTATGCATGTTTAATACTCGAAGAGCCGGGTTCGACCGATGCAACGTGCTCGTTACACGTGTACGATCCTTAATGCAAACGGAGTGCATCGATTCCCACCCACGTTGACGCTTTGTGTGTCGTACGAGTCCGGGTTTCTATTTCTGACGACTTTTAGGAATTTATAGGGAGACCCTAGAGTTTACGGAACAGTGACAGCGATTATTAAATCGTTCGTTCGATCGAACGCGCGCGAGAACTGTTTGGACGTTTCGTTCAGTAGTGTCGGTCGAGTTGGGTCAGACACACGAGAGATTCTTCGACGGCGAATGAAACGAATACCACTCGATATAAAAATTTCATTAATATATTAATAATTTCAATGTATTTTTTATAAAATTTTAGAGTCGATATTAAGTTAGAATTTAAATTAACTTGTATACATTTGATTCTATTAATCCGACAAAGTAGAAGCCTCCTTAAATGCATGTGGGTGTCTGATCAATATTTGAGTCGTGCATTATGGAAGTGGCGCGAACCTATTAATCTCTGTTTCGTAATGCAGTATGTTTTGCATTTTAATCGGCAGAAAAATATTCATAAGTGTTAATTGGTTGGCTGTATGCTTCTGGTGACAATCGATAACTAAATTAACAGATACGAAAATATAATACACATTACCCGACGAATTATATGCATTATTTCCGGAATTATCTAATTCCAGTAGCCTCTCCCTAGCGTCAGATGCTTAACTAGTTATGTCCTTCGAGTGGAATATTTTTTTTTAACAAAAGTAACATTTTTATATAAATAGAATGACGTTTTTATCACGTGAAAAATAGTACTAACAAAACTGTGAAATGGAACTCGAGAGGGCAAATAAAAGGTTTGGAATATAATAGTCGCTGCACACCCACGCAATTGCGCAGCCTAGAAGTCATATTGACCAAGAGAACTTACTTATAATTTACAATTTTCCGGTGAGATAACCATGACAGTACATTTTATCGATATTTCTCGTTGCATACTTTGCAGTTTCAACCACAAAGTTGAAAACTATTAGCAGTTCGCAGCCCGCGTGCATGCACTATGGTTCGTTACAGTGAAGAACGACCGTGCAATCATTATGCACTACGTTTGACCGTATAGTGGATACATTCGGTCGCGAGACACCAACTTCAACGTTTCCATTGAAAGACATTAAAATTAAATTACCAGGCATTAAATACACGTGCGGTGGAATGACCGAATGCAGTCGACGTTTCACTAAATTATATATACGGGGACGTTAAGAAAATCATGTCACGATGGAATTGTTCCATTGTTTAGTAATCTCTATTTTATTAATAGAAAAGGAAAGGATAATTAAACAACGCAAGGCTCGAAAGCATTGTGCTCGCGCTTTAACATCGATATCGATATTAAAGTTCTTTACACATTCGTCCGTGTGTATTAGATCGACACATAGTTTACACGCGAATCTAGCGTGGTAGGGAACGCGTTAAGGAACAAAGTGATGGAGAAACTTTTTACCGTCTCCGGAATATCGTCCATAACGTAGGTTATTAATCCGTGCCAAGGATACTGATAAAAATTGACCATTACGTCGCGACGTGCCGCGGTGGCAATATAGTTGTCCAGGATTACTTAGGAACCTTTTAAATACCATATGCCCGTCCTTTTATGTATCGTAAAAAGGAGTCGTAAAGAACGTACTATGTTTTTGTTGCAGGTAAGCGTCCCATAAACGAGACTCGCTGCAAGACGATGATTCAATTTCGTCTTGGCGTGCGGTAATGCGTAAGTTTCAATGCACGCGATTATGTAGCTCTAAGAAATTGCTGCGTTAATACTTTGCCTCCATTTGGTTCAATTGCAATTGCCCGTAACGATTCTATCGTAAAGCCTACCGGGTGGGAGCAGAACGGAATCGTTAAAGGTAAGATACATTCGCAGAATCGGATGATGTTCTCTCATACGAGTCTCGATAACGAGACGGATATTGCTTTTAAGAGCTTCGTCTCTTCTTCGAGAATAATCGACTTGCCAACGCTCTAATTAACGTTTATTAAGAACCACGTTTGTCCGCGATATTCTCTCATTCAACTTGCAAAGTTTTATTCCGAACTCTTAGAGCTACATACTTTATTTGTGCTGTACAAAAGACGAGTCAATATTTTTTTTAGAAGTTTTTGTGGCAAAGGGGATAGAAGGTTCTGCCTTTTTAAAATTAGCGCAAACCTGGTATATTTGTTGTAGAGTCCTCTTCTCCGCCCACGTTGCACGATACAAATATTTAAATCAATAAACTTTTGCAAGTATTGTGAATTTATTCGGTTCGGTTTACGAAAAAAAAAAAGAAAACACGATGCATGAACCGGCCAAATATATACGCAACAGAATCGAATCCAACAGAAAACAAAAAATATTTCAATCCGACAAATCAAAATCTATCGAACGTAGTTTCGTTTAGAAAAATATTTCTCAGTAGTCCCATTTTCCCCCGTATCATCTTTTCTATCGAAAATAACTACTTTCCTTGTATCTTGCGATATTCTCGTAAGGTGAATAGAAAGGATCGAATCCTTCCGGAGAATATTCAAGATGAATACGGTTCCCTTCTTTTCGGTTGATAAAATTTTTGGCGGAACTTCTTAACGATCTCCGGTCGGGAAGAATATGTTCCTCGATACCGAACGCGTTCAGCAAAATACCGAAAACGGAAAAGGGATCGTCGACGGGACTTTTTCTCGAGGAGATCCGGAGCCGAAGTTTCGATCCGCGGTAAACAAAAATCCTTTCGCTGCAGGGAGAAATGGGTGACCCAAAATCGGAAGTTGTTAGCCCATGTTCGGGGAGCTCGAGCCGGCCAATAACTCGGCGAACAATCACGACTGATTCTGCATCTCGATGAAGTTGGCCAAGACCGCGTTCGTAGTCGTTGTCCCGCAGGAAGAAAGGAGAAAGACTAAGGGGGGGGAAGGAAAGAGGGAACACGGAGTAACAGGGATTCATTCGGAGATGAGGGGACGACGGGTGTGTACTTCGGGGACGACCACTGGTTGAGTTTCCTCAGACGGCTCAAACGAAACTTACTTGGCAAGTTTCCATGGCGCGGCCCGCGGAATAACAATCAATTAAATTTCCGGAAATTCGCTAGACGAGGACGCGTCCCGACGGATCTTCGTCGCTTTCGTCGACTTCGATTCGCGAACCAGACAAATCTCTTTCTATTTTTCAACCGTACGTAAAAATAACGTTAACAGATACGTCACTCCGATTTTTTGATAAATACTCTAGGTTTCGAAAACTATCGGTGAAAATTCTGGTGTAAAAATATAGATTTAGAACGAGATTACAATCGGTATCTGGGAAGCGTCTGTTCCGAGTTCGGAACTGGGTTATCTGTAATAAAAAGTTGCAGAAAATTTAGTTATCAGATTAGTTTTCTCAGCTTTCGACGCTTTCCCGTTACACGAAATTTATTTGCGACCGTACGACAGTCGCTTACGGCGAAGTTAAGAAGAGCCTGAACGATTTGAAATTACAACGTTGCTTTCTTTTTCGAAATACTTCTTCCTTCGAATTGTAAAGAATTTAAAATAGCATTTGAAATATTTAAATTGTATCCAGCTCTGTGCACAGCTCGACGTGAACTTCTCTCCGAGTTTCGTTAGCTCGAAAGTCCTTTGAATATCCTCCTACACAGTTGCACGAGATCTTTCGTATATACCTTATCAAGATTCAATAGAGTACTTACGAGCAGGTAGAAAAAAAACCCTGCGTCGTATATTTAAAGTTGCGCACCTCCAACAAATTGAAAATAATTCCAAAATCTTCTATCCTTGATATTTTGATTCCTTTTTAAATCAAGAGCTTGAGAATCTATAACCTTTCGAAGTAAATTATATAGAAGAAAGCTACGATAAACACATTCTTTTCAAACTCCGTGTAGAGCAATCGTTTACATATTCAATCTCTACGCCTCAAGTGGAAAAATTGCTCTGTTACTCTACGTGAAATTTATGCGTATTGCGCGATAGATTACGATCGATTTGTTACTCGGTTAATTCACACCGTGGAAAAAGCTGTGGAAGTTCGATATTTTATATTTCATATAGCCAGGCATTCTTCAACGCTTCGCTGTTCGGTTTTCTCTGCGATAAATGAGAATCCGATTGTTCGGCAATCTGGAGTATTTATTGGCTCGAAACTTCTATTGTACAGACCACTTCTAACTTCAGCTTTTTTCGGAATAAAAAGTGAATTCTTCGATTAATCTCTCGTTTCGTTTGGAAGCCATTAAAAGACAATCGCAGCTTTTTACGTAACTAAAGAATACAGACGATTTTGTATTAATTTTCTACGTGGTTGATAATTGCATCAAGTTTTCATTCGATCCAAAAAATTGTAAATTGGGTTTTACGCGGTAGTGGCTGGTTATTCTTGCGCGATAAACTCTCGCGTGAACATCGCCGAGGGGCAATTTTTGCAGCCCCGTGCCAATACAAACCTCCAAGGAACATTCGATTTTTCATAACGCCGAGTAGAGTGGAATTTGGAAAAGCGACAACTCCCCCTTTTCCCTCAGTAGCGGAAGAACATAAGTGTGCCGTCCGGGCAATTTATATTAGAGTAGTCAGTACTCCGATATCGAAGAAGCAAAGCAAATAAGAACAGACGAGAAGGAAAAGAGCGAACTCCTTCGCAGCCTCCCACCTTTTACCCCCTGTCAGGCCCTTTTCCGTTTCCGACCCGAAGAATGGTAAGTCTTCCAGTAATATAACATTAACCCCTATCGACGATCCGTGACCTGAATCGGACTTCTTCGGAATCGTCTTCCTTTCAACGAGTGTAACTTTCTTACGAACATCATCGATCGAACGAATATGCCAGCTGTCGTTCAGCGATATTCCGGAGAAACGATAATTTCTCAGCGATGGACGCTGCTCGCAGAGTTAAATAAAATGTGATTGAAATCGAAAATTAAATTCTACAGTTGCTGGAAATAAATTGCAGGTAGCAATCGACGATCAACCGACAAGAAAACTTTGAACAAATGTTCGTTAGACCTACCTGAGAATTATACCGTAATTGGTTCGAGTCACTATTTTAGTTTAAGGGAGATATCAACCCTGTCGTCGATAAAATAAAAGTTGTACGTTATTTTCTTTCCCTTACAATCGCAAGAAAAGCTTCAGAAACAATTTTTTAAGGCGTCACCAATTTTTCCTATTTTTTATTTTGCAAATGTTTTATAGCGTTTTCGACCTATGTGCGCACGGATGAGACCCAAATACTTGCTATCGTTCAACCTTTTTAGATATTGGAACTCCAAACACGATGTTATTAGGATCTGAAATTTGTTTTTGGCTCTGAAACCACCCTCCTTATTGTTGATTCGTCCTACTTTTTAGGTAGACCGCCTCTAGTTTTTCTTTCCATAAATTTTCATACCATCCATCCAGCTTCAACGACTTGGACTCTGTCTCGACTCTACATGGAGTTTCCATTTCCATCATTTTTCGAGTACTACATTTTCGAGATATACCATCTACATACGACCACGTATCTTCTATTCTTCCCATAGACACATATTTTTCCTCCCACTCGGAAACTCTAGCTCTCGTTATATTCTTAATGGATTATCGTGACGTCGTATATAGTTCTTGCCTCTCTCAGATCCTGGTTTATAATGACCCTATGTTTTCTGTTTCTTCGTACACATATTTCTGAAATAAGCTTTGGAAACAATATTTAGCTGCATCTTGCCTCTGTGCAAACTTTATTCTTCTTGCGTTTCATCTCTTGCGGCAAATGGATGTTTACTTTACATGCATGATGCCGCTATACACGTTAGTAACGTGGACAATAACGACGGTACGCGGAAGGACCGATGGAAAGGGTGGTTTTTTTTTGCAAAACGAACGCAATCGTGTCAATTCGTTTCGATTTACATCGATCGCGAGACACGTAACGACATTCCAGCCGCGTTGTCCGCGATCTAATTACACGCTTTTGCTTTAATTGGACGCACCTGCACTTGATCGCGTTCAAACATACCGGACCAATCGATTCCAGCTCTTTTTCCTGCGTCTACGTCCAGCTCGGCGTCCCTATCGCCGGAAACGACGCAAAACACCGAATAATCAAACCGAACAAACCGAAATTCCAGCGTTCCCTTCGTTATTGTTTCTTGCGTTCGAATTATACGTTTGTTGGTTCTGTAGAATTTTTACATCGATGCAATTTCCATTCGTCGTTAAAGAATTTATTTCTTATCTCTTGCGCAAAAATGTTTGATAAAATTAATCGGATTTGTAGTTTAATGCACGCAGTTCCGGAAATAAAATTTCTGAAATGAGATAAAGTTCAAATTGACCATGAATCATTTTCGAGCTGTTCGAAATTTTTCACCCGATCGTTTCGCATTCTACACCCTTCGAATTCCAAACGTTCCTGTCGATTCAAGAGACATACAAGTGTCTAGGTCGACACCGTCTTCGTGAAGTCTCTTGACAACGCCATTCTTGTCTACGTCGATTCGAGCGACGCTGACGGTGGCACGAATCGACGAAACTATTTACGCGCGAGTACTGCTCGCCGAGAATTCCGCATCGATCGTCCACCGTCTATAATTTCATTAAATCCATCTGCCGCGTTAATCCAGTTCTTGATCTTTTTCTCGTCGCCGTGGACGAAAGAATTTCACCTAGGTAGGAGAATCGGGGACTAATAATTCTTAATTATTCGCCGATGGAGCTTCATTAATACTGACGTACCCGTGAAACGAAACGACCCTCCCAGCCTACGGATCGGTTCCATTTTTCCCGCGGAACGGAAACTCCCGCCATGAATTCTGTAACTAGCAAATAAGCATTTCAATATTCGCTTATTCTGAATTTTAAGTCGTCAACTGATGTTATGCATATTAACTTTCGATCGATAGGTTCCATCGCGTTTATATTAATTCCATTACGGATATGGATTCGTGAATTTATTATATACTTCGTCTGTTGGGATTTCTGCTTCCAGTTTGCTATTAAATATGATGTGTCTGTTTTATTTACACATATGGCCGTAAGATCTTTCGAGAAAGTGTTTCTGTTGCGATAGTCCAATATACTTGTAATGGAACCTACGGCAGGAAGGGTATATATATCATCGAAACGACGCCGACGAAGGGGTTTTACGATCGCATTTTCGCAACGACGATCACTCGAAGGGATTCCGAAAAGCGTTCGAGGCCGGAAAAGACTTCTTCGTTCAGTTCTACAAGCTGGGAGTGGTCCTACAAGCCGGAAAAGAGGATGAAGGGCGAAACCGAGAACGGTGGACGGACGAGGGGATGCGTTGCTGGAGAACGGATTACTTAAATTGTAGAAGGCTCGAAAGAAGAAACCAGCTTCGTGCTGCTGGACCCCGGCTACGAGATGATGGATGAAGGTATCACTCCAGGAAGTAACAAACATCTTTATTGAGAAATCTGCTAGTAATGGGTTGGGTTCAACGAGACCATCGTGGAATTGATTCAGAAACGTCCAACAGTATATCGTCCAGCTCCTCGAAACCTTTGACTGTGTCCGTTGCTGTGGTACGTCTTCTCGACCTCCGTTTTCCTTGGAATTGTAGAAAGTCCCGTATTCTTCCGAATCGGGCACACTTCGGTCCACGGTGATTCTGTTCAAGCATAGAATTTAATAAAGGAATATCAAGAATTAACAAATTGTGAAATTAACAATTCCAATTTTGTCGCTCATCAGTCGTATAATCAATAGGAATTGCTGAAACTTCTTTGGGTATATAACGTCAAAGTAAATGACAAAATAAACGTAGAAGGAAACATAATTAATTATAGTTGATATGTTCATTGGATAGAGGATGAAATGCCCTTTAAAATGAGCGTTTGTGAGAGTCGATAGCGTTATTAGTTCCGGAGATATGAGGATTTTAGTTTCGAGTCGATCGGATGGGACCGAAGCGCTTGTTTACGTCACGAGATGAATGAACTTTCTTACTACGGCCTAGCAAGGTCGTTGACCGCGCGCGCGTGTAGTAAATAGTAAACGTGACGTCACTCGGTCACTCGGTTAGTGGGTCAACGTGCGACAAGGAGGTCCGACGCGTCAGACGGAGACAGAGAGAGTCGAATTAAGAAAAATTACCTTTTACATAACTTACGATATCTCCGAAACGGGAAGTCCGATCGACAAAAACCAAAAGCCATTTTAAAGAGGAAGCTTCACCGCCGCCAACAATGGTCCAATTATTAATAAAACACTAGTAGTTTCGGAACTGCACGCGTCTAAAGTTTTAGTATTTTTAACGCGCGTTAATAGCCTTCTCTAAGGCGGAACGCGGAATTTAAAAAATTACTTTTTACATAAATTACGATATCTCCGAAACGGAAAGTCCGATCGACAAAAACCAATAGCCATTTTAAAGGGGAAGGTTTACCGCTTCTAACAATGCCTCGATAATTAATAAAACACTAGTAATTTCGGAACTGCACGCGTCTAAAGTTTTACTATTTTTAATACGCGTCAGTAGACTTTTCTAAGACGGAGAGAGCGTGGATAATTTATGTCGACGATGAAGAAAGTTTCATACGTCCAATAAAATAAAATATAATAGAATATTCTCGTTCGAATGAAAGAGTTTCTGGGTTTTCAATCGGTAGTACATTGCCCTGGGGATTTCTTGAAATCAGTCTGCGACACTTTGTTCGAGCGACCCATTATCGGATCCACGAGACGTACAGCTGTTCAGGAATCCTGCGTTATGTTGTCGCCATTGGTAAAGTAATTTCAAAGACGAGAAGGTCTCCCACTTGGCAGCAAATACGCGTCGCTTGCCTTGTCCTGGGCGCTTCTTGGTTCTCCTTTGTCTGTTCTTTCATCTTCAACGTCCTCTATCTATTGTACAGATCTTGCACGATAGACGGAAGCGTGAAATGGACAATACCACTGTGCATGTTGGGTCCGCGATCAATTGTCGCGTTCAATTTCCTAGACGACGGGAGGGTCTCGGGGAGTATTGTTCCTATCGCTGAAGCGAGTTGCCTCGAAAGCGATGTACAGACAGGGAAAGAATTTCTAAGAAATACATGCAAAAGATAGATGTTTTTTAAACGATCAAAACAATACTCGGTCTATTTAACTATCTCTAAAGTTTGGGAACGGACGATCGAGGATGTTTAAACGAAGAGAGATTCCCCACGCGTGCCTCCGCGTTCGATTTAATGAGAAAAATTTTCGTGACTGTCGCGGAAATCAAGACGCTGGAACTTTGGTTGTCCGTGGTCTTTCTTTCCTCGATCTTTCTAGTCGTCTTTGCTCAATTCGTTGGCGAGTTTCGGGCTCTGTCCTTTCCCGTCTTCGACGCGATATCGTACGCTCCTCGAAACCATTCCCCGACTCGGGCTCTCGATCCATTAAAACTCGGCGCTGAGTGGACGACGGGGCATTCAATATTTTCACGATGCTTCCCGAGGAACTCGATTTAACAGGAACGAAGTAAGAAGTCCAGGCGCTCGCTTCTTCCACGGAGTTTCGCATTATTTCGGCGGCCAGCTGCCTTTCTTGTCGTTAACGAGCTGTTTTTAGTTCGAATTATCTGTTAGACAGAGTTCGAACTTAATTCCCCCCACCCTATCCCCGTTCAATTCTTGCCGCTTCGAGTTTCAAGAGGATCGTTATACCGGCGTCGACGGATTACGCCCGGTGAAATTCAATCGACGCACGATCTCCTGCAAATCTTCCGACTCTTTTATCGTTCGTCGCCACTTGACGCGTTTTCCATCGCGGAAAAAATCAAACCGCTTTCGAGTATTCGAGAATTGAACGTTGCAAAACAGGCCCCTCACGATTGAAAATCCGTGATGGTGATTCACACTCGACAACTTTCTCCTGCAATAACGGCGGTAGGCAGTGATACAGCGACTGAGCAAAGATATAGAAACGAAGAGGTAATGATACAGCGAAGTTCGTAGAAATTATTTGGATTTTAAGGATCCCCGTAGTGGAGCCGAGGGTGAAACTAGAGCGAAGTTTAGAGTACATAAGCAAAGTTTGAGTTCGAAAGAAAATATTTAGTTTGAAGGCTTCGTACGTTACAATCCCCGGGTAGCGAGAACGTTTCCAATTAAAACGATCCTAAAGTGGTACCATCCTAGAAATCAAAACAAGGGGAACATTCTCAGCCAGAAAGATGTCTCTGTCGAGAGGTGTTCGGTGTTATCAATTCTCCCCGATGTTTGGAACTGTACTCTATACAGAGTGTCTCGTTTGATCCAAAGTGAATTTTCAACGCTTTTGGGGTAACGTAAAATTCGCGGGAAAAGTGGTAAGCACGGTCATGCGAGTAAATAGTAACGCGAGTTGTAAAGGGGTGTTCGCTGATAAGCCGAACGACGGTCGATGGCCGATTCCGCTGATTAGCATTTTTAATTTAGTCCGGTCGGTGTTCCTGGCGGAGAATAGGCGAGTCGTAAACGAGCCAGCGAAAAAACAGCGGGGTGTGGGAACGTCCCGGGCGGAAACGTACGTCCGGAAAGTTGCTCGAGGCGCGGCTCGTTCGTTTCCCGTTATCCGGGCCGAGCCTCTTTCGCGTAATTGTTTTGAAAAGTTGCGTGTTAATCGCCGCGGCTAATATTACACGTACAAGATTTCGCGTAATTCTTCGCTTGTGCACGGTCGGTATCCGCCTCGGAAAGCCCCCGGGCGCATTTGCATGCTCGTAACTTGGCCCGCGCGCCGGCGATAACGTACTTAGACGGCGATGTCGGGGCGCCCAGCGTCCCCGCGCGATGATAATAGTTATAAACGCTGCCCGACCAGCGGAAAATAAAGCGACCGTCCGATCGGATCGTTCAGAATTGCAAAGTGGAAGATCGACCTCTCGCGGAGCCGATAACGCGCTTGGAAAGTCGTCCGCCGCGTCGGTTGATTAGTTCTCAGGTATCACAAGTACTCTTCCAACCTTTCCTTTCGTTGCTCATTTATTCGTGCAAGCTACCACGCGTTATTAAGGATAACAGTTCTGCTTATGACATGGAATTAAAATTGTTTCGAGTGGTAATTTTGCATATTTGCGTCAGGGTGCTCGAAATGCCAAACGTAACGTTTGGAGGTCGCAGAGAGGGTCCCAGAGCTGGATAGAGAAGGACGGATGGCAAAATGACAAGTTAGTTTCGGTGTATGGCGACGCTCTACTTACGGTGAACCGTAAATGATGTAGTCCAGGTAGGCGGGATCAATTTCATGCTCAGGCGCACATACTGATTTCATCGAATTATTCGCCGCGTGAATCACACAGATAATTCCCTTGCAATCTCTTCTTCGCGAATCCTCGGTTTTGCTGACAGACCTACACGCGTCTCGCGACTGCTCGGTGATCAACCGCTGCTGGTAAATAGGCGGTATCCATCGCACGAAACGTCTCTGAGCTGTCTTTAAAACACTGCTAAACACGGTACGCATCGATTCGAATTTATCGATTTTGCTGGAAGTAATAACCCTGAAGAATATACTGTAGGAGGAAAGGTTTTTCTCTCGTATTATCCCACGATTATTAACGTTTGTTCTTAAATGAATACAACGACCGCGGAGCATAGGAATGAAATTACATTTTGGCCATTGAAATTGTTTAATGTTTGGTAATTAGGTATCCATTAATACCACTAATTTCGAGAGCGGAACTTTGTCGCAAGACCTGTTTACGTCGTATATTTGTACGACATTAAACTCCTACGCTCGGATAGGCAGCATAATCTGTCTCAGACGACATCAGCATTGTTTACACGTGACGCGTCGGAGTCTCGAAATATAAACAGCTTTAGCTATACATCAGCCGAGTTATACGCCCCCGAAGTGAAGTATTAACGCACTCGAGTGAAACGCCCACAATTTTTGGTCAAATTAAAGGTAAAACTAAACTCTTTCTTTAGAAACACTTCAGTTTGTAGTACTCAAGAAGAGCCAATCTTTTCTTAATTTTAAACAGTATCAAATGACACTCGATAGCTACGGGACGTCAAGTCTCATCATCCAGTCTCATCCCCGTCGCGCTGAGGCCAGTCCCTCAGGGATCTTTTCTAAGTTGTTGAGCTATATACGTTCATAGAAGGTCCTCGGGATCTGCTTCGCCGTGTCTCGTCTTTTCTTCGCTCCATTTTCGTCCCTCTCTCTCTGCTCTCTCTGTGGGCCGAATTCTCACTGGTTCCTTTCTACCTCGCTAGTTCCTCTTTTATACGATCTTGTGAAAACTTCTGCACTATCACGTCTTGTATCTCGCCTTCCCTCCAGAGAGCTTTCCTTCGTCATCTGTCTTCTGGTAGTCGCGTTCAACGGTGCTCCGCGTTTGCGGCTCGAAGAAGTCTGCCCCGTTGAACTTCGACTCCCGGCGACAATAAAAGGAATTCGACGCGAGTCCGAAGTTTCGATGAAAACCGACCTGGATTACCGCAGACTTTAATTTTACACGCTACGCGACATCCAAACGTCTCGAATAACCGTGTATGATCGATTTCAAAGCTCAGGTGAGAAGCTATAAAATTCGAGTGGGACTTAGGAAGCATCCCCCGTCGTTTCTGGGCCCGAAAAAATTCATTTCAACGCGTCAGAATATACTTTATAATTGTGTTCGATGGCTTCTCTGGTTTCAGCGATCGATCGAAACAACGGTCGAAAAGGGCGTTCCGTTTTGCACGGAGATTCTACAATTTCTTGGCAAGCTTGTCAGCCGCTCGTTACCCGTCCACCACCGCGTTATCAATAGCCGTTAGCAGTTTTGGCTTACGTTGGCCGACCCTTTCTTTGCTTTTGTTATTCCTCCCGAAGGTGTCGCGCGCGGCTACCTGGTTAAACACTGCGGACGGGGACGGTAACGACGTAACGAGCCGCTGGACGGAAAATCGTTATCGGATGCTTCGATCAGGAATGCCAGGGAAAGCGAGAAAGTGTTCGAAAATATGAGGGAAAGCGAGCGTCGAGTCGACACGTCGGCGAATCGGAAATCAATTTGCCGTGCTCCGGCACCGCGGACCCGGATCCTTGTCCAAGTTTCGCCGCGAGAACTATTCCCCGAAACGGACAATTAAAACCTGCCTCCGGTATAAATACCATACGCACACCTGGACACGCTCCTACGCTCCAATAGAATACAATATACGCGCCTCTATATCGCCCTGAATCGATAGCAAAGTAAAAACAGATCCAGAGGTATAAAGTTAAACATTTTTCCAGGCAAATTGAACACGTTCTTTTCTAATTCGTTAAAAAGAAATGGCCTTTACGAATACAAATTCTTTATATCATTTCGTAACTTCGTTGTTCGACTTTGCTCTGAATATAATAAAACTCACTTACGAATGAAAGCTATCCAGACGCCATGTCTGGTTTCTTAGGCAGAACCCATGAATTTCATCGACGATATAAAGCGTTCGTTATGGCGCCGCGGCGAGAAATTGAATGAATAAAAGAAATGGCTGTTACACCACGGTACATCGTACAGATGAAATCGAGTATTATTTGGACGCTTACCGGGGCCCCAATGATCCACGCGAATATTACACGATCTACCTTCTCGATCGAGGTGGTCGAGGCAGAAGCGTACTGTAACTTTGTTTTCGGATAATTGCTGGACTTCTTTGACATTTCGTTTTCGGAATCAGTTCATTTAGTCCTGTTAGCCACATTTGGGCGACGTAGGAACGTATTAAAACGTCAGGACCAGACTATATCTTCTTCCCCTTTGTATTTTGATTTCTCGATGGGCGAATATGTCGAGGTCGACGCGTTCTGTCGTTCCGGCATCCCAGGGTTATTCTCCTTTAGCGGGCAGCGGAGGAAAACGGCGGGGGGAACTCGTAGTCACGAAAATGGAAAATCAACCAGCCGCGGTGTAATCGGACTCCGCCTTTTCACCGCGCTCAAAGCCCGTGACATCGCAATAATGAGAACTTCGCCGTTCCGCGAAAACCAAAGGCGACGATACAACGAGCTAGCTAGCCGGCTAACGGCCGCGTCAAAGCGACGACGACAACGGGAAATTGTTTTATCCGTTTTCTGCCGACGATATTAAAACAAAAATGAGCGGACGCGTCATCGCGTTAACGTTTCCCGGGCGAGTTTGGAATTAGAACTGGGACAACGTACGGAAAGGCTTGAAAGCGTCGTATTCGGGGACGATTCTTTGACGAGCATCCCGATTTCGGGACGAAAATAAAAGTACCGTGGGAATGGCACCGAAGGGACGTTTCACTTTGGGGTTTTGATTCTGGGAAATGCTGAAAATAAATCAGTTTTAATTTCCAAAAGTACTTTAGTGGGAATACAATTTTTTTGTGCTACAGTAATCAGAATTCGAAAATCGTGCATATTTGCAATAAAGTACGACTTGGACGAGGATGCAAGTAGAAATAGTGAATATTGGTCAGACACACGCAAGGTCTTGCGTTAAAAATTTGTATTTATATGAGGAATGCGTTTGTTGTGAAGGCACGAAACACAAGAAATACCGCTGGTCGTCGGTATATTGTTAGCGCGAATACGTGCAACAGCGACGTGCTTCCCACGCATTAATTAATTAGCTTCGAAACGTGAAAGCACGAGGCTGCGAAGATAACACTGAGAACGCGCGGAAGAAATTCCAAAAATACTTTGACGATGTTGATGAAATATGTTCCGTTTCACCGAGGAAAATTAACGTTCCTCTAATGGACGGTGTGTAATCGTAAATAAATGAACGGAAGCATTCCGTTATTATTTATCTAAAAAATTAAAAATTAGAAACGGTGAAATGGAATTGAAAGCGGTTACGTGTTCCGTCATCTTTCGATTTAAGGACCACGGTACAAAATATAAACGGTTGCGTGTAATTTAATAAAAAATGAATCGTCCCTCGTTCTGGTTCGCGAACGATTCGAGAAAAATGGCTCGTGCGCGGTTTTGTCCTCGCCTCTTTGTGTATTTTCAAAGTTTTTCCTTTCCGTCCAGATTTCGGAGTGACCTAAACAAATAGTACCCCGGAGCAAATTCACGTTGAAGTTCTTTCGCCGTTCTATCAAGATAGCGCTCGCTTTTTCGTTGCAACGGGGGCACCGCGGAAACGGGAAGAATCGCAACACGGGCTCCGAGCGTACCGTGTAAGAGTTCATCGATGGAAAAAACCAAAAAATTAACGTAAAACTTTTTCTCGTTCGATAGACGTCGGTACGAAAGAAGCTTCCATCCGACGAAGAGGAAAATGGAATGCAAAGATCGATGAAAGGTCGGGGACAATACTGCATAAAATATCCGTTACAGATCTTTCTGGCATATTTTGATTAACTCGATCTTTGGAAATATATTTCGTGTCTTATTTTTAGGCCAAGAATTCTGATTTATTTTCAATCTCAAGATTATTTGAGACGTTAATCGAAATTCAACGTGTCACTAATTTTGCACCTGTTCTTCTTCTTTGACGTATCGTTGTTTCGCGAACGAAAATATCTCGTTCGGGAACATTATTTTTACGTTACGTGAATTTATATGCGAAAGCTGTGTTGACTTACAAGCGGATTACTTAAGATAGGATTAAAGTTCAAACATACTGGACGTTTGTGCACGCATGCACGACGGATGTCCGGTGGAAAAAGTTGTTTTGCATTTCTAGGAAAAATACTCGATTCCCGTCACGTTTCGAACAAATGCGTGCATTTTATTTTGTAATGTGTCGGACGTTACAAAATAATCAGACGCTATTTACATTCAAATTACCGGTTGCCAAGTTTATTGGAAGCTTCTCCTCCCTTTCGAAAAGAATTAAAATTTCTATTCGTATGATATACAAAACTATGAGCCTGTAACCAATGAACGGTTCGACAAGGGGCTTGATTTACGAGTTTACGATTTCAAGGACCAAGTTCAGAGACACTATTCTGTATTTACGTGAGAGTTAATTAGGTAAACCGAGCGCGTTTCAGTATTACAGTAACTGATGATCGTCGCCCTATTCGACCCAACGGTATTTATCCCCGTTCTCGGTAAATAACATTCCCTCGTCATCGTAGAGGTCTTAAATTTTCATACCAAAGTCAGTCGTACGTAAGACGTAGAATCGGTACGAGCGCGTTTACATTCGCGACAGAGATTCCGTAAGAATCCAAGTGTTTCGTAATTTTTATATTTATATTCGCGTGTTGGAATCTTCTATCATCAAATTTCCTGTGTCTGGCTATTTTCAACGTGTGATTGGACGTAACCTAACAGCTGGAGTGTGAACACAGAGAGCAGAGACAGGTAGAATATAAAATTTTGATAAATTTTCCGACTTCAGAGTGATCTACGAAATATTCTGTACAGTATATCAATAAAATAGGAATAAAACGTGGAGATCACGCAGCGAATTCCAGCGTGTCGCCTCGATGGCGTGACATTTGCCAGAGATTCGGTCGGGTAGAGACGCGACAAAGGGCGAGGATGGCGATAACGCGGAATAAATTGAAAGTTCACCGGGAATATCAGCGACGATGGGCGAAAATGTCGACGATAACGTTTCACCGTAATTTTCCCCGAACAAGTCCGTTCTTTGTTCCGCGGTCGACTTCCGGTATTATCAGTTTCGCAGTTTGCAACATTTCGGCCGATTCTCTGGCATCCAGCGAGCAATGGGATTTTAACGAACGTTTCGTCGCTCCTCTTCCCGCTTTCGCGAAGACGCGACGGAGTGCATTAAAATATTTTCCGTTCCTCCTGTTTCCACGTCGCGTTTCCGAATTTTTTCCCGACTTTTTGCGACGTCTGTCGACCGGGACGACGCGTCGAAACGCGACCCAAGATCCCGATCGATCGTCGTCGCGATCAGCCTGTCCTTGCATATCCTAGCGCGAAAGAAATCACATTTCCCGTGTACGTATAACTCCGTGTACGTCGGAGCCGTCGAAATATTAGAAAAAGGACGAGGGAGACTGCGATATAACGAAAACCGTGTTTCGTCGTAAAATCGAAACGAGCCGGCAAGACGGAGTCCACTTTGCGGAAGGTCGCAAAAAAACCCCACCGAACGTTTTTATCGGCTCGAATTTTCGTTCGATTCCCCTCCCGTCGAGTTTCCACTAGCGACAACAGCGTATAGGTATCGCTCGACGCGGAAAGAGTAGACAAGCTGTTTGCAGGTATTGTCTCTTTTACTTTTCCCGTTTAAGCAATTTCTCGATCGCGAACGCTTATGGGCCGGGGGATGAAAACGAAACGGGTTTGATATTTCGTTCCAGGCTGGATTATAGCTTTTGCGGTTTATATCCAACACGAAGGCTTGCAAAGTCATTCGTTGCTTTCTTGAAGAATTGTAAAAAAATAACTTTCGACTTTGTTCCCATACACCAGAGGAATGAATACGTTTGAAAGAGGGGGTGGAATTAAGAAAGCGAGGGTTTGGTCGCAGTCGGGGGAAACGATCGCGTTGCAGGTGCGCCGAAACTCTTGACCGATAGCGTGGCGCGTCTGTGTTTGCGATTGGTGGGCGCAGGTGACACACAGGATACACCCGGGGGTGGGCCACAAATCATCGTGCATTTCAAGTCGTCGGATAGAGCACCGAACTTCGTACGTCACGGGGTACGGCGGTACACGTAGCCGCGGACGTCAACTGAAATATTATGAGATTACGTATAACGAATACGCTTGGCCTGCAATCCACTCGAGAGGCTCTCTCGCGCCCTTTCTAGCAGACGACGCCCACACAACGGACGCGTGCACACGACGGGCACGCCACGGTTACGAAACACCACCGTTCACGGGCGCACGCATCGCACGCGAGATTTACGAGGGCCGATCTTTCTTTGGCCGCCGGAATTAAAACGACGCCCGGGTTTATGATTTTCAATTTACCGGATGGTGGACACGCTTTTAAGCTGCCACTGGGAAATTGAATACCGAGCCGTTTTTTGCTACCCCTTACAGCTTACCGGGCCCGGGACGTTAAAAACATCCGACGGATTAAATACGCTGGCCCCCCCCCGGAGGAGAGAGAAAAATTAACCGAAAGAACATCCATGCACGGTCGAGCTTCGATCCGGATTCTTAAATATCTTCAAAGACCGATATTAGTTCCGAGAACCGCCATGGTAGATTCGTTGTTAGGATTCTCCGACAGTCCCCATTTTATCGAGCTTAGAAATCTGGACTGGTTAGTTCCAATTTAAACCTCTATGGGCCCCTGTAACTTTCAGGTC
Organism: Colletes latitarsis; assembly: GCF_051014445.1. Classification (NCBI taxonomy): domain Eukaryota; kingdom Metazoa; phylum Arthropoda; class Insecta; order Hymenoptera; family Colletidae; genus Colletes; species Colletes latitarsis. Next base: position 38,901,679 of record NC_135137.1, on the reverse strand, counting down.
ACATGTTAATATGTCGACATTTTACTAAATAATTTTAGTTTTCTCACGAGATGACATGTACGTATTAATTATTTAATGTTTCTGAGATAACTAATAACTAGACTGCGGATATTTATGCATTTGTGGGAAATGTAAATTTTCAAAAAACTACAGAATGCATTTAATATGCTAAAATATAAGAGATGTTTCAAGTAAGATACGAATTATTATATTTAGGGGTTGAGACAACCCTCTGTAAAGTTTCCATTTCATTAATTCTATTAATAAAAATACGAATTTGCATAAAGATCCGCAGTCTACTAATAACAATATTGATGACGGTTGTTTATATTCAAGAAACAAATTCGGTCCGTAGAGGGTTGACGAAATTGCAAATTTCCATAAATCAAGAGTTCTCCAACGAGCAGCGGGATAGATTGCAGATAATTCGAAGACTGAAAGCATCGATTCCTTGTTCGCGAGCACGGGTAATATTCGCGAATTCGTGGTCGCGATGTGTTTCCTCGCCTCGTCGTTCGCGGCGATTTGTCACTCTCCCGTATTGGCAAGTTGACCATTTTTCATTCGCCCGGACCGCAGGGGGGGTGACTTTTGCGCGTTAAAGTATTTACGTCACCGGGAAGGAAACGGCGGGCCGCGAAGTCAATCCGAGGCCGCGACAACGTAAATTCGGCGAAATTTATTCCGCGCTGACGCACTGCATTTTTCACGCTCGCCGGGAATAAATTCTCCCAGCCGGCCAACCTCGGTCCCCCGATCGGTTTAGATTCCGCGAGACCCGTACGCGGGAACAACGAGCACGGAGGCAACGAACCGTGGCAGGGAACGCTCGAAGAGGCGATAAGGGAATAAGGGACCCTCCACCCCCTCTTTAATTCATTCCTTTCCGAACAAGCGGCGAACTGCGCGCGAGTAAACATCGCGATGAGTGGTCCCGCGGGTGAAAAAGGAATTTTAACCGGCGCGCGATGCATTTTCCCGCCGTTTCCACCCATCCGGTGGTTCCCGGCGCCGTTCTAAACTGGTTTTCAACCTGTCGGAAAATATTTCCTCGAGGTACCCCGCTCTCTCTCTTCGTCGTGGTCGCTGGACTCTCGTGAAAACGAATTTTTATGAATCAAACGCCTTCCCTGGCTTTGTTTACCCTGCGCGGGGACCGACGCGAAATTACTTTACGCGCGAATTCCGCGACGGAGTAATTACGTGCGTAATTAACCCTTTTGTGTTACAATCTGTTGCTTCTTCCGCGCCCAGGCTGGAAACTGAACGAACGGCTGTCGTTTCTGTACCGTGCTTGGGGGAAATTGAAAATCCTCCTCGACGATAATTTTTGAATGAAAACTTTTAAACGGACTGAGATCAAAGTTTTCGCTCGTCAATGCGTTGGGCAGTAGTCCGTAAAGAAAATCGAAGCTTTGCGATTCTGAAATAAACGGTTTCCATAAATCAAAGCGAACCCTGGTGCGAGGGTTAAATTTCAAATCGTATTCATTCGAACCCGAGACGATCGATGGCGTAAGAATGTTCTCGCCCCCACTGTTCGGTGGCGTAAGTGCGAGGGCACGAGAGGTTAGGAGAACCAGCAGGAGGACGAGTGCGAGATAGCTTCGGAATGATTTATACGGGCCATGATAATCCATCACGCCCGCCCAGTGGTGACCAGGCTTCTTCGTTCCCCGGGATCGGGATGGAATCATCCCTGCGATTTAGCAAACTGCGTAGCGATACGTTTGCTCCTTTATGGGCAATATCGTAGGTATTCCGAGGAAAGGGGGGGTTTGAATCGATGTCAAGGAACCTGCGTAAATTTTGCGCGAACGCGATCCTACACGCCGTTCCACGGCGGCTCGCGACCGCAAATTTATTTGTAGATAAATCATCCGGAATCCTCAGACGGAGGGAACAACGACGATCCGTCCGCCCGGAGAATTATCGCGCGACAAGAGGGAAGGATTTCTAATAGAAAAGTTAAAAACACGATAATGTCGTCGTTGACATTATTACGCGCCTTCCAGTGTTTACGTTCGCTTGGTTCCTTTCGATTTAAAAGAGATTTGCGTTCGAGGAATGTGCAGCCCGTGGACGAAAATATTAAGTTTAGGGAAACCGCGAGTGCTCGTGTTCGGAACTGCGTATTAATATCGGGGACAAATGAGCGAGTACTGTTTCGAAAGTAAGACGAGGATGGGGAGTACCGTGTCGTGTTCAGGATGATTTTACATAGACAGGACGCGGCCGTGTCTCGTAATTCGCCCTCGAACAAGGAACGTCGGTGTATGCATTTTTAGCCCTTCCGCAGAGACTCGTTGAACATGTCGGACGGTTCGCATAGAATGTTTACCTACAACTTCTGAAACTGAAAGTTACGGTAACAGTGATCCGGAATTAGCATTCTCCGTGTTCGTAAGCCGGCTTGCGAAGTTGCGCTTCTGAATATTCCTTGCAATACTGGCTGAGTCGCGATAAAGTATCGGATTAGCGAACTTCCGTATCCTTGATTAAGCGAGAAAGGGAAACGTTATAATTTTAATCGTATTTAGACGGCTCGAAACGTTCGAGGAATCAACCGTACGCGTGGGAACTAGCTTATCCATCGTTCGAGGAATAAATCTGCCGTTTAGTGGGCGATAACCTTGAAAGGGAGCTCAATAATATTCGTAACGAAAAACTTGGCCAACATTTTGCGGAACGTACGAAGATTGCTTTCTTCTCTATTGTCTATCTCATAGGCAATAATTTTGAGGGGAAAAAGCAAAGACTGACGCAAACTCCCCTGCTCGGAGCTGAGGAATACAAAAATAGGGCGTCGATATATTTTTTTGTCCTGGTAGATACAGAGGTCGCGTAGAACATTATCCAACCTATTGTCACGTGCGTTTGAATAATGTATGGTCTTGTACATTTTTGGGATTTCTTCAGGAACGTTTGATCAGTGAAACAACCGCATAAAATGATAGACGCAAGTATGGTTGTCAAATTGTAAAATTGTCAGGACGTTATCGTCAGTTGCAGGGAAAATCGATTTGCCTCGATACCTTGAAGAGCAACTGTCGTGGCAGTTTTTAATCCCGAGAAGTAAAGAAACTGTCCGAGAAGTTGCAGCGTAAGTAGTATATAGAGTCCACTCGCGTGGCATCGACACTGACCAAGGCACAACTGGGACTAATCCCTCGAAAACTGGGGCTCGACGTGCTAGCGAGCGAACGCTTCTTGCGTTTGAAAACAGGTCTCTCGCGTTTAAACGTGTCAGCCAAGTGGAGCACTGGGATCTCGTAGTTTCAGAACGGAAGAAAACGACTGGTATACAGGGTGTCGTGCTACAAACCCTTTTCTTTATTTCAAACAACACGGAACAGTATTTTAGACAGTATAAATAAAATAAATTTAACATTCTTCGTGACTTTAGTCACCACCAACTTCGGAACAATTATTACGCGAAGTTTATTATATACAGGGTATTCAGCCACCCCTGGGAAAAATTTTAATGGGAGATTCTAGAGGCCAAAATAAGACGAAAATCAAGAATACCAATTTGTTGATGGAGATTTCCTTAAAAAGTTATTAACGTTTAATGTTCCACCCATACTGAATTTTTTTCTAACATGTGGATAGGATTTCGAGGGTATGTCTATTAACCAAAAATGGTTGTAATTAACCTCTGCAACAGAAAATAATTTTTTTAGAACGATTTGAAACTTTTCAATTTCGCCGAAAAATTTAAGCACCTACCTCCTGTCGATTTTCCTTAAAAATTCGTTTTAGATTGTTAGTAATTTTATTTGACACCCTATAGAAAAGTTGTCTAATACTTTTTTGTGGATACCCATGAGCTCTACTTCAGAAAAAAGTTTCATTGAAATATATTCACTATTGTAGGAGCTATGGCCGCTTGAAAATTGGACCATTTTTATGGGGGTTTTCTCATTTTGTAGGGTGAAAAACCAACTTTTCGAATATTTTTGCGATTTGTACATATTCTCCATTAAAATACGCGTAGTTTGCTTTTTTAAACATTAAAATCGTCCAATCCGTTCAGAAGTTATGATGTTTTAAAGATACGCATGAAATTTCAGTGAAACATGTCGACGCTATGGTCAGACATAAAATTTTCGGTGATGAATTTTTTTCTCGAAACTGAGTAGGATTTCGGAGGTATGTCTAATGACCAAAAATGATTGCAATTAACTCCTGCAACTAAAAATAATTTTTTCAGAACGATGTGAAAAATTTTTTTTTTGCCAACAAATTTCAGCACCTATCCGAATTTTTTTCTCGAAAGTGGGTAGGATTTTAGGGATATGTCTATTCACCAAAAATGCTTATAATTGACCCTTGCAATCAAAAATAATTTTTCCAGAACTATTTGAAATTTTTTAATAACTTTTTAATGAAGCCTCAGTCAAGAAATTGATATTCTTGATTTTCGCCTTATTTTGGCCTCCAGAATTTCCCATTAAAATTTTTTCCAGGGGTGGCCGAATACCCTGTATACAGGGAAAAATTTCAATGTGAGATTTAATAACTGGAAATGTTTCCATAACTTTTTAATGAAGTCTCAATCTACAAATTAGTATCCTTGATTTTCGTTTTATTTTGGAGAATAAAACTCCAGAATCTCTCATTAAAAGTTTTTCCAGGGTTGGTCGAACACCCTGTACATAAAGGTAGATTGCATGGAAAACTATTTAAAAAATAGAACCGGTAGCCTGTTTTATCGCGAAGAGAAAGTATCATCTATCCCAGAACCGAATGTTTCTAAAATATCGTGCAAGTTTTGTTTCGTCCCGTTCGAAACAGAGAAGATATTTAGGTTTGTTTCCAGATAGCGTGTATTTGTTGGGGAACACGTACACACGGACCGTGCATTTTTTACTCGACCGCGATAGTGCTAAGGAGATCACGTAGCATCGTGGATCGTCGTACTTACATTTCATTACGACTCCTGTTCGACCCTTTTTCTTTATCCCCAACGGTTGGAATACTTCGGGGTGCTGTTACAGTCGCACGAACGAAGGGCTGTACGAACGTTTCGCCGGCATTACGAGTACCCCGTTTGAATTTATTCAAACTAGCCGCGTTTCTATGCACATATGTTCACATAAACATCGCGCGATACGCGTTGCTTCGTTTAATCGAGTAAATCCTCGGGGCAGAGAGATGCTTCTCGATTTTCGGGGGAGGATTCGAAGGACTTTCAAGAAGCATCCAGTGTTCTCAATTTTAAATACAACGGGACATTCGTCTCCACTGCGCTTCGATTCCTTAGAATCAAATCAATTTCAATGTTCGTACAATTTTGCACGAATTTAAATTTCGATCGTGCAACGTACGAAACTTGCATTATTTTTCGAATCCCGTGCGTTTCGCGATCCGTCGGGTTTCGAGGTCCGGCCAAAAGCGGCACTTGGCTGGAAAATCGTTAAGGTTTCGCTCGACACCAATTTTAGTCGGCAATCAGGCCAGCCCTTATTGCGGCAGGGAAAAAGCTTCTTTCCCCGGCGAGAGCTTTCTCCTCGGCGTCCCGTGGCGAAATTAAATATTCTCGAAGCTATTTGCGGTGGCGCGCTCCGTAATCGATGATGGCACTTAGTGCCTTTTATCGATACATGGGAGAAATTAGGGGTGGAAATAGGCTCTTTATATTCGTATTAACCTCGCCGATGGCCAAAGAGGATCCCCGTGGCGCCAGTAAGTACATTCAATTTGACTGATCGCATCTGTGGAGCGGAAAGAGAGGGATGCCAACCTTTAGAGTGTTTACTCGCGGCTCCGGGAGTGGGTGGTGGCTCTCGATACTCGTAATTAAAAAGATATCGTCGCTGCGTTTGCCCCGGGGCAGACGGTAAACATCCATAGAGAAAGAAGTTTGCGTTTCCGCGGGGGAACGAACCAAGTCTGAACTTTGTTACCCTTCTCGAGGGTATTAGCCACGATCCTCCCAGGAATCAAATGCTCCTTGTAGATGTCCTCGAGTTTGTCGTTACGTTAAACGACTTATTATTTACCTACCCCTTCAGGGAAGAACGAATTGCCGTCGTAAATGCTACAATGCGCAATGGTCGAACAGAACAACGCACAGTTTTGATCGTACCTCTGTAAACGTTAAACAGTTTCGTGTAACGCTAAAACTTACTTGCGTAACTGAAATCGCGTTTAGAGAAAAACTTCTTTAATTGGAATTTACACTATTTTTCATCCTTGTATGAAATTCGAATGTAAAATTTAACGAAGGATGGTTTTTCCAGGTTTCAAAAATTTACCTTGCTCCAATCAATATTCATATTTCACGAGCGAACTACAAATGTTGATTTATGCAGTTTTGTTTAAAATGGTATCGTTCGATTTTTCGCTCTTCGGTTATTAAACTTTTTATTGAAGCTTTTCAACGGCCTCGACCGTTGTCCATTTATTTTTAACAACTTTCGTTACTTTCGTACGAGGATTCCCAACCGTTCCCCCGTACATTTCATTTCACCTCGGTTAACCGTAACGGACCGGTAACGTTGAGGTTCTAATTCCGGAATTGGATCCAAGATCATTTGTCGTAACAAACCGACGATCGTCCAGAGAAGTTTCCAGCCTCGACAGGCGACAAGTCGCCGCGAATAATTTTACAAATCGTAGTAACGAGGCTTTCCTTGTCTCGCCTCCGTCGGGATGGCGTTAAAGCCGTCGCAAATGAAGGATCACGCCGGTGCCGCGGCGCAGCTAAAAAGAAAAGAAGTCCCTCTCGGTCTCCGGAGTCGGAGTTGAAAAATTCTCCGTCTTAGACGTGGAATGAGTGACCTTTGAAAATGAGCTTCATTAGCGCCCGCTGTTCCCGTCTTCTGTTCTATCCTTTATCCCGTTCCTTAACGCTTCGATTTTGATAGGCTAATTAACTGCGCTGTACCCGACTTTCGTCCTAGGTCAAGAGTCATTACCGAGGAGTGCTTACGTAATACAACAGAGCGTTAAAAAAAAAAGAAAAATTCTAGGATGTACGTGTCAAGTGCACAGAAACTTTGCTACGGGATGCCTGAAAACACTTGGTTAACGAAACTCTGAGGAAACGGAGGTTCCTCTAAAATTCAAGCATTTTCTTGACTTTGGTAAAATTCCGTCGAGACAGATCGAGCGATTTTTAGCCCTCCCGAGCATTTGTATTCAGAGATGAAAGTTCGTTTCGTAACGTAATTTCCTGACGGTGGTTCTTTGTTAATCGAGCCGTGTTTGACGAATTTCACCGAGCACCCTCTGTCAAGCTCCTCAACCCGTTTTTTCAATTTCGTGTGTATAAATATTGCCCGCGAGGGGGGGTTGGCCACGCACGACACAGATTACAGAGGCAGAAAATAAAGTGCACGGAGACGTTTCAGGGTCTCGTTTAAACTGTCGCGAACCCGAGACTGAAGTGGATCTACTCAACAATCCCTCGGTATCGTCTTCTTTATTTCTTTTTTTTTTTTTCTCTCACTCTTCGTCTCTTCTTTCGCGTTCGCTACACTTACGGCGGCCTGGCCAATTACCGAGGCACCGGAACAACCAGACACTGCAAATTGTGATTAATTGCAACGGCGTGGCCGCGAGCCTTCGTAATTAATAAAGGGCGGTAATGTCGAGTCACGTCCACGGCTACGTGGACGATGTACATTCCAGACGATGGCTCCGATCTCTATTTAAGCGGCTCGATAAGGTGACATAGGCGGTAGAAGATAGGGAAAGAGTGTTGGTCACGACGTAGTCTCCGAAATAAATTAACGACACCTGCACAGAGCTGGTGAACCCTTTACCCACGTTGTTTAATCGTGTGTTCGATTCAGAGAGGGAAATAACAATTTGCGCCGGTATATAAAATAAAAATCTATTTCATAATTAAAACGAAATATCGCGCCGCGTTTTTACTCTCTGAGAGGGAAATAACAATTGGCACCGGTGTACAAAATAAATATCTATTCCCTAATTAAAGCGAAATATTGTACCGTGTTTTTACGAGGAAATTGATTAATAAATACTCCGCTAAATGAAGTATTTTTTTAAAGCGATATCGACTAGCCTGGAGGATTCGAGATTAGAAATCTGTTCCCGCTGAAATTTTTCCCACGTGGAATCTAGTCGTCCAGCTTCGATCGCAAGAAGATAGCAGGCAGGATAGAATGCAATGATCAGCTTAGGGAGAACCGTACGAGCCTATTCCGCTCTCTAAACTTGTGCATTCATTAACCGACTATGCTTTTGATTCCAACCGAATACCAAATGGGAGTCAGAGCGATGCTGACAGTTCTCCCTGATCAACTGCTGATTTCGAATCGAGAGTCTGAGTGCTTCTGTGATCTCTCGCTGACGACTGATAACCAACTGACTGACAACTTGATGCTAACAAGTATCTTCGTAAGGTACTATGAACTCCCTTCCGTTATGCGCTCGATGCGCTATCCCTCGAGAGGGTACGCGATACACGAAGCATCCTGATGGACAAAACTTTGCCAATGACGCGGAATTTCATACTCCGAGGCTCGCGTCTGCTTCCCGCGGTGTGCAAGCAACAATTCTATAACGTAACCTAAAATTCTCTAGTTCGGTTCCGCTAACCGTGCGGCGATAAAGTTTCTATAGACGATTCGGCGAAACGGTCGCGGCTTGGCGGTACAAGTTCCGCGAATCGAAAGCCACCGCTCTTTTATTCCTCCAGTATCGGACGCTCGAGCTAAAGTATTCAACAGATTTTACGATTTCATAGTCCTCAAACATCGTGGCCATCGATTCTCTCGGACATCTTATTAATAATAATTTAAACCGTTTTCTCTTGGTTTCCTATGCGTATTTATACACTCCAACGAAAACGTTAAGTTCGCTTTATCCGTTGTGGATTCTCGATTCGATAAATTTGTTTCGCTTATCTCGTTAATCGACAGGTCGTAGCTCTATTCTGCCTGCGACTGGCAACGAATAGCGAACACGACACGAGTTCTATCTAATCGATCCTCTCGTTCGACGTGTGTAATAGAATCCTCGATCTCGAAAATAGCAAAATATTCGCGACCCGTCACGGGTCCTGTCAGCGTCCTGTTCCTCGGTTTCCGGCCCAGGAGAAGCGATCGAGCACACGCGAGACTTCGACATGATTCCCGACGTTCGAAGGAGAAAAACGTGTCAGTCGCGGATAATCAATGGCGGTGATTCCGAATGGCGGCCCGTTATCGGATGCATCGAGCCGTCCTCCGTCGAGATGACGGGCGTAACGACGCTCTTTGTTGCCATTGTCAATTTTTATCGGGACAGAACGAAACTGTCGCGCGTACCGCGCCCCTTCGCGGACCCGAATTTATCGAAATAACGTTCCGAAGGCTTTCGTGCCGGGTCGCTGAAAGCGGGAGTCGGGTCTTTGTAAGCGACACGTGACTTTGCAATCGGTCGCCGATGTCAGTATTAAATCGAACCACAGGGCGGAAAGGGGGAGGGCGGGTGGGAGGGACAGGTCAATTAGCGACGTAGAGCTGCGAAGCGCCTTGATTTTTTCCCAGAGGGTCACACCGGGGCTCCCCTGTCAACCGACTTTGTGCACGTTGCCATAAAATATTAATATCCCCTCCCTGCGGAACTTAAAAGGCTCAAAGGATCGCCTAGCGTTGAAAGGTAGAACCGCGAAAAATCGCTCGCGATCACGGGACGCGTCTCTTTGAACGGCATTATTCCGCTGAAGGTTTCGCGACCGGATGAGAAACGGGAAAAAGGAAAATTGTTTGGAAAAACGGTGTAAAAAATGGAACGGATACGTTAATATGCGCGATAGCTGCCAAACGGTTCGCCTGACGTCTTTGCCACCTGAATCGAACCGTGTCGCGCGTTTGAACGGAGATTTAATCACGGATTAATTAATACGTCACGGAAAACTGCTCGTTTCGATCGCACGAACTACTTTTGGGAAAGATCAAAGGCAACGATCGCGGGTTTACAAATGAAAACGAATCAAAAGCTACGTTCTAATATTATTCCATCGACTTCGAACGGAAACGGCTCGCCGATTTTTCGCGAAAGGCTCCGAATGTTATGCAAATCTATGCTGACTGGAGTCCCCGAAGAGAAAGAGTTCCCCTCGATCTGTAACTTTTTTTTTTTTCTTCCTCCGATCCGATCGCAGGGTATCGCGGGTAACGGGACAAAGAGGAGGCAGTCAAAGGCGCGAAACGAAACGCAAAGGGTCGCGAAGGAAGGAAAAAGCAGTTTCTCGGTGTATCCCGGTTCTTCGTACGGAAACTTAGAAAGGTTTCGTCTTAGTTGTCTGACGTGATCCAGGGTGTCTGAGGAAAATCGAGGCGGTAGTGAAAATCTTGAGTCGGTTCCGAACGACCGGCTTGGGACTCGTATCGAGCATCGCTGTCCGACATTTGATCGTAACGAGGTCATCCTTCAAAGAGAACGAATTCCTTTGATATTGTATTCTGTAATGCATTCCCGTCGAACGAGAAAAGTTGCATGGGAGACGTCTACTTCCGTGCACCGTCGCTTATTATTTTTGTAAATGTTTGTGCACGTTGGTTACGAGACAAGTCGATACCGTGAAATGGAATTTATTATCCTTTCGTACAATTCCTCTACTATGATTATTTAAGAAAACAAGGCGCATCGTACGTTTCCCTTAATTCGATCCTCGAGTGGATTTTTACAGGCAATTGTATCGACGATGGTAAAGTTTGGCGATTCGAAAACCCTATACGTGGCCATTTACGTAATGGAGCAGCGTTCCATTAAACGTTTACAATTATTTCTAAGCGTTCGGTAACGAAGTATTGTCTTACGTAATACGATTAAACCGAGCGATTGCATCGGTGACCGTTGGAGCGCGAAAATTCATTCCATCGATTACAACGAGAATTTATAGAACGGGCGAAACCCGGGGCGAATGCCTGTTTTAAAATAGAAAAATATCCGATCGAAGCGTCGGGAACGAGTACGATGAATTTCGTTACGAAGACGCGGGGATGCACTTTGACTCGTCCGGGCGTTAGAGCCGAATACCTCGTCGATTTCCAAATACGCGCGATAATTAATGGCCTAATAGAGGATTACGTTCGGTTAATTTACAGTGAAAGTCACGGCCGGTGAGCCGCTGATCTATGGGAAAAGTTCGGCCGCGAAATTTCTCCGCGCGGAAGCAACAGCCGCCGTTGCAAGACGCGTTAAATCAACCCGCGAAAATTATTACCGAAGGAAAAAAGCGCGGGGGGGCCGGACTCGCGGCCGTTTCTCATTAACGCGTCATTAACTCTGAAAGGCCAGTGGGCCGGGAAACAAAGAGAGAAACAACCTGAGCCCGAAACCGGGCGTGAATTATCGTAAATTGGCAAAGACACGAGTAATCGCGCGAATTGCGCTCACCGTATTCGCGGTGTAATCTGCGTTCCCCGAGAGCCGGGCCAATTTTTAGGAATTCCAGCCCCGTGACACCGTGGAAACATTTTCCCCCCCCGTAGACGGCAAAAGAAATTACGATGTTTGGTTTCCACGATTCTTTCGAGACCATCGATCCGACTGGAGTATTCCCGACGAATCGTTGGCGGTTTCGAAAGATAAAATGCACGTCTTTCGATAATATTCCCAACGCAGGTTCTCAATGTAATTACCGTGCTTCCTGGTTGTTTCCACCGAACGTCGAGAGTCTATTAAATCTGCAAGCATTTCCGATCGACCTCGATATCCTGCGTGCTTTTCCGTATTGTGCTCGTGTTTCTATGGTTCGTTGTACGTTTCGACGTTGAATGCCGATACAAAAACGGATCGCGTCAACAAGAAGAGCAATTTCATTGCGGCCGTTCTTTGGAAAGCGAAACGATAAATGTCGCGCAACGTAGATTCGACCCCGTTTATTAATTCATTTGTCATTCCGCCGATGAAGCAATTGTGTGTCGGGTTTACGAAGACAACTTAATTAGTAGGGAATTAATTAGTTTCCATATATTCGGCCGGGATAATGCGAATTTCATATACATCGCCCCGTTGGTTCTCCCGGCGTTTTGTGCGGTTCTTTGACGGAATGTATTAATCGCATCCGCATAGAATGGAACGACGAGTAAATGTCGGTGCACCGGTGCACGGGAAGATGAGAAGACTATAATTTCATCGCGTGATCATCCACCGTGAGTCACATTATCAGAAACGCATTCCTCTCTGTTATTATACGTCTGCTCGAAACAACAAACGCAGATCTTCGAACAATTAAGTACCCTTCAAAAAGGTTTTCAATGGTTCCGACGTTGAATTCTTGAATACAGAAGGACGCTTGTATACCGTACAATTGACAAACGTTAATATTTCTCTGGAAATTTTGACGATTGTTCCGTCGAAAAAGCGACGTAGCCATCCAGTCACAGAGAATCAAACGTAATAGCGTTTAATTCAAGGGTCCGCGTTTCCAAGTCTGTGTACGGACCATGTCGAGTGTTATTTCTAACATTAGGAAAAGCAATTATTCTCCGAAGTTCTCATCGCGTCGAGCTCGTTGTTCTGCATGCCCCAGAGCTTCATTGATCGCGATTACAGAGAAACACGGGTGCTTCATTCACCACGTACCTCATCGTAAATTCATTCGCGTTCTAGTTCGTAGTAGATCCATCGCCCAAAACACCCTTCCTCGAACCGACGCACAAGAACCGAGCTTTACATTCGAACGCCGACGGAGATAGGGACTTCTTGGTAGCTCTAAACGTGCTGTTAAACCTCGCTTCGAATATTAACATTCATCCCAGGGGCGTTGAGTTAGATATTACAAAATAAACGTGGCTAGATCTTGTTTAAAAAAGCTTCCAAAATTCTATATTTACTCTTGGACTAATTCGCGTTAAAAGTTTACGATTAAAATTCGCTCAAGTCTGACCGCTGGAGGCAATAATTGGTATCGCGTCGTTTGAAGATCGTCGCCAGAATGGATCGCTGGTTGAGCATGATTTCGTTCGTCGCGTTTGAATTACGCGATAACGAGGTAAAATCGCGGCAACGCGCAGTGCCCTCGTGCAAGCGACCGAAAAGAAAGAGTAGAGACACAACCAAACATCCGCAGTAGGTGGATTACGGAAATACGAGTATTTCAGCGACGAAGGAACAAGCATTCCCTGCTCACCCTTGTTAACGAATCCGTTCGAGCAATAGAACGTCCTTTATCGCGGCTTTGATCTTGCACGATATTTGCGAATAATATCGGCCGCCTTTTCTCCAGCCGGGAAAGAAAATTCTATTCTTTGTGGCGCTGCCTTTCTTTCCGCTTTGTGCTCGCGCTCGTGTACCCGCGAACGAGCAACCCCATGAATAAAGGGGTTGTTGCACGATGACACAACGTTCTGAAGTAAGAGTCCATTTTGTGCTTCGATTTTCGCAACGATCGAAACCTCCGCGATTCCTCGTATCCAGAGTATCCCAAGATAAACGTAGTTCGATGGAATTATTAAATTCTATAATAATTCGCTTGAGCGAGCTCTTTGACTTTACAATTACAAGCTCGAGGGATGTCGAGGGTAGATTATTATTCAACGATCGACCAGCGAATCCGTGGCTGGTTCACGACTTGGGGCGTAAACCCGGAACTTCCCTCTTCTCTAGCACACTTTTTGACCCAGTTGACAACTTTCGAAAGACTCCGCGCGGCTGTTTAAACCTGTAAACAGCCACGTACGCTCTTTAAGCCAGAGTATGATGGTCGTTCGTAGCACAGGCTGGGTTCCGTTGTCGTAAAATGGCGCGTGCACCGAGCCAACGGATACCATTCGCCTTCTGACAGGAGCTGTTGCATCACGTTTTGCATACGGCTTTGTGTACAGGCTGCACCAAGCAACTAGGTCAGGCCACAACTCTCTTCTTACTAATAATACAAGAAGACCCGAGAGGAAAATTTCGCTGAGCCCAATCACACTGTTTTCTTAAATCGTACGCGCTAATCTTTTTACAGGGAATTCTTTGGGAAGTATCGCTATTCCAAGGTTACTCGAATTAGTCGTGTATTTATTCTTGTCGCGCTAATTAATGTTATTATTGCGCGTTAAATAAAACTCATAGCGACGTCTAGGAACGCATCGGGCTGCAGAGGGTGGACGAGACCCATTCTTGTTTCGCTCGTCGGAGGCCAGGGCGGGTTTTTGTTCCTCGACAGCGACGAGTCCGACCTTTTCTCGCGATTATATCCTCCGCGCGTGTTTTAATAACGCAGACGAGACGGCTTATTATGTAACACGACGCCGTAAAGTTTTAATATTTCGCGTCTTTATCCACCATCGGGCGGTTCCCCTGCCCCCCGCCGCCGCGCGTCGTTGCTTTAATCCTCCGGGGCCCGTTAACTATCGAATCGACGAGAGTTTTTAATTTCATCGTCGTCCCGCAATTTCGTCGGTAATGATCGAAATTTCCACGCACCGGTTCGACGGTTCGAGGACCGCGCGCGAAGGGGCAATTACGCCGCGCGATTGGCCGCGGAGCGAGAAGGCGTAATGGAGTTTCCTGGGAAACCGATTTAAACTTATTTCGCGGCATGAAATTTTGAGGCGAACGCCGGTGAAACGCCCGGAGATTTACGACAAAGACGCCAGCGCGACACGGAGTCTCGAGAATTTGAAAAAAGCAGCCACCGCGGCGGTAATTAATAATTCAAAAGTATTCTAGGAAGATTACGACTTACATAAAAGAAGTTTTTAATTTATCTTTGGACCATCCTTCTCGAAGTAGGAAAAATCGAATCTACGAAAGCGTTGTTTTAGGATTAAGAATTTTCCCGCGCGGGCCAAATAACGTACAAAGTGATTTTTTTATCATTTCTCGGGGATTGGTAGCTGTGCACGGAAGAGGGCGAATTATCGAGCCGATTTCCCGTAGAGTTGTACGATTCTAGAACCGGCAGATAAAACGCCGACATATCTCGTCTTCCCTTCTGGGCGGGCACGCGTTAAGTTCGCCTTTTTCGCAGCCATTTTCTTCCCGACCGCCTGCAGCCCTCTCGTCCATCTTCCAGCACCATTCCGTGCGCTTAGCCACGGTTTCTTTCCTCCGTCTTACACCCTCCCGCGCCGAGTACCGAACCCGACTGGCTTTCCTACGAAAACGCTCGCTTTATCCGCGAAGTGGCCGCCATTTCGGACCCGCGTTCCTCGCCTGTTTCTCAAAACGTTGACGACTCTTACGAGCCCCGTTTCCCCCGGCATTCGTCTTTCTTTTCGCGCCGTCGAAAGAAGTCCTGACGACCTACGTGTTCCCACGTACCTCCGCAGCCACTCTTGCCGTTCAGCTTCATTGCTGTTGCAGCTGAGAAGCTCGAGCTGGCGAACGAGGCTCTCGACAAGAAATTGAGAAACAGGGGGAGGGGAGGGGCGTACACGAGAATTGGCTTGTGCCTAAAGGGACGCTCGAAGTAACTGTTCTCGACTTTCGTCTGGAAGAAATCTTGTAATGGGAGGAGGAATCATCGTTGTTGTTTCTTTGCTCTTCAAAGTTCGCGAATGAATATCTCGGGGATACTTAAGAGCGAAAGAATAGATGGGAGTAATAATAAAATACATAGTACTTCAAAATTAAATGTAATAAAAAATTTGGAGCCAGACTTAAACGGTTGGAACGAAACTAACGACGACACTGGCGGTAAAGGATAGACAAGTTAATCTTTCACTTAATCGAAACTGACGTTCCCGTATGTTCCCTCGAAGTAATGTCTGACGACTCTTCCGGGGAACGATGCAGCGACCGATACTGAATTTGAAAGGAAAAAGATCGCGTTGTGTAGTAAAGTGTTCCGTACGTCTCCGAACTTTTCGACTTCGCCAGTCTCTAACTTCTTTCGTGAAATACGACGTGTCCATCTTGCGATTGTGTTTCTAGACGTTCCATTGGCTGCCGTGTGTCGGCCAAGAGTGGCAGTTTCTACGACTGTACTTACCGTGGTTCGAAACGATCTATCCTTCGTGCCTCTTCCATCGAGTTACTAAATATCCTTGATCAAAATAGTATTTGTAAAAATAGTTTATCGAATATTACAGTTTCGACACCGTGAAATTGTGGATTCAACAGAATGGTCGAGCCTCCTAATTTATGGATCCTTTGATCCTCCCTCCAAGACTCCAATTAGTGTACACTGGCCTACAAATCGAAACCTCGTTTTCCCCAAGTGAGAGCTTGCACTATTTCCCACAGAAAGATATAATCGAGTCATAATTTTGTTTAACTTTGACAGGAATCGATATAGTATAAGGGTTGGTTGAACTCGAAGAAAGTCGAATTGCGTTCGTGGAATAAATGTGGAGAAACGATGGTACTGGCGAGCGTGGTTAAATTTTTCAGGGAATCGTGTCCAACGACAAAGGATTTCGAATGCGTCCTCGAGGAACGGGTCGAGCGTGGGTGGAAGCTGTTGTAGCGATCGCGTGGGTTAGCCGCGCGACTTAATAGAGTGGCGGGGTAAAAATAAATTGCCCCTCTACGGGAAAAAGATTTCCCCCGCGGCGAGAAGCGGTTCCGTAGACTGCCAGCAGACAGGGGTTCGAAGCGTATCGGGGTCGAAGGGGGTCTCTTTCACCGTAAGGATCCCGGAGAAAGGGAAATTGTTTGCACTTTTAAGAGGTTGCGATGTTTCAGCGTCGCTGGTATCGTTTGAACGGAATTTCAGCCAAAGCGACCGCCCGCTCTATCGATCTCACTTTCTCGTTCCCGTTTTATTTCGCCCTCTCGGGGAATCGAGCGCGCGAAACGGAGCCGAAATTCGCAACCCTTCCGCGCCGAAGGACTAGCCGAAGTTCGGCGTTGAATAAACACGACGATGTCGGAGGAACTCGGAGTTCTCGTAGTAAGAAACGGGACCGAGGGACGGTAATGAAAATATTAGTGTTCGCCGTTGTTCCCAAGAAAGATAAGTTGAGGAAAAAGGGCTTTAATGGTAAAGGAGATAAGTACGTGTTTGTCTTTCTGGCCATCCCTTAAACTCCCCGGGAGTTAAAGGTTCTGAGTGGCAGGCCTCGTTGCCCGGTAGGAGGATCGTTTGCTCGCGCCGTACATAAATCAAAAGTGTAAAGTCTTTAATTATTATTTCTTCTTGTCTCTTTATTCGTAACGGTAGTCAAATATTAGCGTTCGTCGTTGCTTCGAGAAAAGTACGAGGAATAAAATTTGTTCGAGGACTCGCAGGGTCGGCGTTTTAGTAGCGCGTCCGACCATCGGTCGATATTACTACTTGATTCTTTGTTCCCGGACGTAAGAGGATTATCTGTGCGTTTACGTGGAATAAAATCACATACACGTCAAGAGTAGCACCAAATCTCACGCGTTCCCAAAGAATTTTCAAACTAATTTTCGTGGAAAACGGGAAATACTTGGTCGTAAGGCTCTCGGAGCGTCCAGCAAATTATTTAGTTGTCCTTTTAAGCACGTCCGCCGGTTCTCCGCGTTCTCGATGCGCCGTATAAGCGCGTTTACGGTGATTCGGACGGTAGAAAGATTAACGCAGCTCCAGTTGTCATTCGCAGAAGCCTCCTCGGTCGTCTTTCGCAATCTCTTTCTCGGCGGGATCCACCCTCTGAAGATTCAGCTCGGTGAGCACGACTCTATCTTCTCTGTAATTACTTTCTGACTCGTTCGCGCTTTTCAGGATCCCGGCGCTCGCGCCGTCTTTTTTCTCCTCGAATGATCATTCTGTGCTCCGCAACGAACAAAGCCGCGTACCCCGTCGCCCAGGGAACTGAATTCGGTTTTCCTCGCGACGGACGAATTCAGTATCCAGTTTGCCCTCCCGACGCGTTTCTTTTCCTACCCGGTTACAATCGAGCCACCGTCGCTGCACTTCGCTTATCGCCCCTCTCCCCCTGTGTCCGTCTTAATTGAATCGTTTAAACACAAAGGCGTTTAATGCGTCCGTCCAATCTTGAAAATATGATAGCGCGAATCCACCTTTCGCCCGGGCCTGGCGAGAACAGATTGAAGGTTCGTAACTCCATTAGCGCTTCGTAGACGCTATTTTCTGTCTTTAGCCATCCTGGAATTAAATCGGGAATTCTTTTCGTTGTTTCGAGCAAATATGGATTGGCTTTTCCTGCTCGACGTCCAACAAAGCTGTAACATTTGTCAGGCTGTTGGTAATGGACGTGGTCGTCCGGTAACTTTGTATTGTTAAACGACGACCGTGGTGAAATGTGTAGTCGCTTTCTATATTGGCCGGGCAAAGGGAACGTAGCCAGAAACAACGAGGACGCTAACGGATCTCATTATACGGTTAATAATGGCAAACGTTGGTTTTCATTAACGCGCCTTTCATAACGCTGTATCTTAGCGCCGTGCTCTGTTCGTTTCTCCGCTCCGTCGGTGCTCGTTCCCCCGTTTGTTCCGACATATTTATTTGTTTGGGAAAACCGACGGCGAGTTCGCCGCTGCACTCGTTTCCATAATTAATTGTGAAACTGACACGAACCCGTCCCTGTCGACGTTCATTTCCCAGCCATCGAACGAAATATCCCCCCTCCCCCGATCGCTGGATGAAACGCGTGTAATTATTGAGTCGAGTTGCAGGGAATGTAAGGGGGCGTTTTACGGTTCACGGTACGGTGGTTCTGAAAAGAGGACTAGTCGCCGGAATAATGCCAAACAAGCTTTTAATTGTGGGCTAAATTGTTTTCCGTGTTCGTATGAATCCGACGGTCGCGCACGAAAATTCCATCGGGGCGAACAATTATGCCCGATTTCGAGGATCAAACGGCATTAATCGAGCGTACCTGTAACGACAGCTATTTCGACTTGAAAGCGAAACAAAGTCGCGAAAAGCATTGTCCGTCGACTGCGCCGTGACAGCAATTTTCAAGGAATTTTTACGTCGAAATTTAAATTACGAAAATCGAATCGTTCGTTCGCAAATATCGCCGCGAACGCGCGTTTAATTTGGTCCGGTTGCATTCCGATAATTTGGTTATTTAAATCCTGAAATCCGTAGACGTCCGCGGAGGCTCGGTTCTTTTGACGCGTTTTTTTTTTATTTTATCGGATTTTATTAATTAAAATTTTACAGGACGGGAAAGCTGGTATAAATCCCAGCTTCGTAACTGTAATCACTAACCACGCAGAATTTTAAGCGTACCAACGGTGTAATCTATTCCGATGATGAAGTTCGTCCAAATATTTTCGTAATTCATTATCCGTGGTCGATGGTTCGGCGGATATTATTACTCCTTTTGTCTGGCGATGCTGCGGTTCGAGTTTTCTACGTGTAACTTATTTTCATCGTATCATTTTCCAACGGTCAACCTATTCGTTACCGTAACAGGATATTTAATTAAAGTTAACTTCTAATGTCGCGGCGTTCCGTGCATTTCCAACGACGACGGATATTCCTGTAGCGAGCTTTACGACTGTGTAATATACGATCGATTAAAATAGTTAACATTTAAAAAAACATAGGAACACCGACTGGACTTTTATTCTAAAGTTAGCGAGGGTTGGAGCATTTAAAATGCAACGATCGATATTCTGCACGCGCGGCGATCGTTTTAAAGGATCGATCCGGTCGGCAGAATGTGCGTAGAGTGCGTGTACGTCCGTGTGGAAGGAATATGGTAATCTCTCGGTAGCCAGTTACGCCGCGGGCCACCGGTACGGGAAGATTCTCCTCGAGTATCTAAATAGAGCCATCAAATATAGATCACGAACACGATACGTGCGAAAGCATTATCTATACGGCCGATATCCGTGGTTCGGTGTGGTTCATGCGACCTTAGACGGCCTCCCTGCCATATTGCGCGCAGGAAAATTATGGCCAGATCAGGATTCTACGCTTCCGTTCCCGTTTACCCTGAATCCTTCCGCCCGCAGCGTGATCCTCGCGGCTGTTGTTACGGCGTCAAATTAAGCGCCAGGTTGGGAAGACCTCGGTACATCAGAAATTGCTTTATTTTACGACGGAGACCGGGGCCAACTGCATTCGATGGTAAAATGTTAACCAAACTGTACGTATTTTACAAAAGGTTAACCCGTGGGTTTGGTCTTCGAAGAGTCGAAAAGAGTCGTAAATTTATTCTGTCATCGATCGAATAAAAAATTAACCTCGTTGGATTAAAACCAGCAATTTGAAAGAGCCTTCAGGCCCATAAAGTTATCGCGATCACTTTCGTATCGTTATATTCTGTATCGCATAAACGAAGAGTATAAATCTAGGCGGATATTGGAAGCCCCCTAGGGAACGAATCATCCACGATCGAAAAGCGCAACCGGACGGTCAAACGTTTTACAATCGCGTTAAGCTCGCTTAATTTCCAGTTTGGAACTATTCGTGATCGATTGCATTCGCAGCTAATGAGATAAATGTTTCAATTATCGACGCGTTTTGGAACAATCGGAACGTAGCCGTTGTACCGTGGCGCAGGATCACGTATAGCTCTTATATTGACAATTAAGTTGATGCGGCGTTGAATAGTTTTCGACGAGCGTCGGCGTTACCTAGATTAAATCATATAAATATTGAAACACTGACCGTCCGCTGATCCACTTGTGGATCCAAACAGTTTTCATCCGGGAGCCATTCGAATTCAAAACATACGTGTATACGCGATACGAACGAAATATCGAGTGTTTCGTAATCGTCATTGAATATCGATAACTTATAAAAATGACAGAATCGTACACGTCTGAGGAAAGAACTCCAGTTTTTTATTTTCTTTTTAACGACACTCTTCGATAACTTTGTGATTTTCTATCTCAGCCCTCCGCAGAACTTTCAGTCGATATCGTTGGTCCTCGAGCTCCCTTTAAAGGGCTAATAAAATGCAAGACTTTGTGGAACGACGGGAAATACCTTCGTTGTACGAGAACAATCTTATCGCGTCGTTTCAATTGAAAACGACGAGAAGGTAGGATACGTGGCCTACCTCTGCTGGCTGAAGCAATTTTCATACGTTTCTCCGAGAATTTTACGATCCGAATTTCGGTCAAACTCCGGGCGACGAACGGCTACGAAGCAGCAGAAATTTGTTTGTTCTCGATCCTCCGATTTCACGACTTTTATTACACCCCAACGAGAAAGGAATTATTTACTTATTGCTCGAACCGAAGAAAAATTTAACCGTGCTCGTTTGCGATATTTAAACAAACGCCTTGAGCTATTTCTGATTTTACATTCTTGGCGATATTTTTGCTCGCGACCAAAGTTCTTCCCCGCCACGTTCCGTGGCGCATAGCGGATCTTTGCTAACTTTATCCCTTCCGAAAATCTCTCGTGAACCGCTACGGGCGATTCTTATTCCACGAATTGTCTTTCCACCCTCTCGAGAAACGACGATACGTGCGTCGTTTTCCCCCAGATAAATGGCCCCTATAATAATGGCCGATTCGAAAGTTCCGTGTGGTCTCCATTCTCGCTCGACGAGGGCGATTTTTCGCGCCAGTTTCCCCCGAATCGGAATTCTCCACTTATTTCAGCGTATAAATTCACCCTTTGAATCGCTCCGCAAACGAGAATGACGGGGTAAAAGTATTTCCTTCTCGCCACAGATTAAACGGTTTAGTCGACGAATCGAGACTCCGCGGGGGCGTAGGTGCCTCGAAAGATGAGCGACGATGGCCGCTGGGAACGTTCAAGGCCACTCCGGGCCAAGCAACGATGAAAAAGTACCCGTCTTCGTTATGCATTCGTTATGGGCGCGGGCTTTATTCGCTTTACGGAAGTGGCGCGATGAAACAAGCACTCCATCGCAAATGAAGTGGATTCCGCGCGCGAATAAGGCCGCCGGATGTGTTTATAGAATTCATTTCTGCGCCGCGGGCGCTCGGGAACGTAAAGTGGCGTGCTTTAGATACGAGTCGTTCGCAAACGTTACACGTACCATGTAATTTTCTACTTTCATTTCCTTCTCTTTTTTCTATTCTTGCCGCCACTCTTAACCGGCGTATCGTAGCTACTTCCACGCCCCTCCCGTCAACCCTCCGCGCGTTTGGACCGAGCACAAGCGAGCCAAATATTACGTTTCTCATACGACGAATTAACCTTTAATATTTCTTTGCAATGGCTATTTTTAAACTGTATCGAACCCCAAGCGCGATAGAACCGCTATGATTACGGTATTTTCGTTCGTCGACGAAATACCGGGAAGAAGCTTTTATAAATCAGAGGCAGGATCGAGTCTATCATACGTTTACCAGAGCTTTTATTGCTTTTGACGCTGACTGTGCTCCCCAAGTTCCGGGCAATAAAGAAAAATGCTGTATAAACTGGTGGAAGCAATCTCCTCGGAGCGAAGCTAAACATAAAACGTTCTCGCAGACAAAATACCGTTGCCGCGACGGTCACGCGGGAATTCAGTCATTTCAAGACGTCGACAACGAGATTTCGTCGTGTTATTGGGAAAACTGGATTTCGCGGGGTCCGGGCGAGTCGTATTTCACGTCGACTAAGCGGTCCGCCCGCGCACAACAGATAAATTCGTAGAACAGCGGCACCTCGATGGGGAACAATAAATGGCCACTAGGCTCGAATAAACAACGACAGGTTGGAGGGCTTATTTACATTCTATATGAGCTTTCGGATAATCGATACTCTACCGGCCAAGCGGCGCCGTGATAATTCAAACGCATGGTGTTTCGATAATCTCGGCGCTCTGGTGTAATTGACGTTTCAATCTTTCGGGCGGGTCACGATCTCGCCGATTTCCCCCATTTACGCTGCTACTTTGACCCTCGTCGACCCATAATTTACACGCGATAGTCCGTAACGCGTCGGAATATAATACCAAGCGCGAACGTTCGTCGATATCGAGCTGCCCTTTCGCGAAATATTATCTGTCGGACAGAACGATAAAAATGCGATATCGCCCAGCCGCGCGAGATTCGTTCGATGGTCTTAAAAATTCCTTACTTTGAGCACGGATAAGTACCACGGGGTGGGCTTGAATACTGTCTGGGGGTTGACCGCTTTTAACCAGTCGGATTTCCCCCGGATGAAAACGGGAACAGGAAGGAAACGCCGTGGCAGAGAGACGTCGGAGGGTGACAGGGAAAACGAGCTGACGTTCGGGGCGAGACGGTATCCGAATCCTTTAAAAGAAACCGGCGTATTTTCATCACGATCTTAATCTTTTCAAAGACCCCGAGTTTCCGGGAAACGCAATTTCGCGAGGCCGGGGCAACGATCGGTCGATTCGGGGTCGTAAGGTCGCGCCCGTTACTCGAGGTTATGCACGCATAACGCGAAAGTTTTAACATCGTCCCCCGGATAGACGAGGGAAAAGAGTTACGGGGCTGCCTTTTCAGCCTTTCGATGAAGCTGTTCTCAGCGTACGCCGGCACTGCGGTTAATAATTTGCGGAAGCCGCAATGATAAGTATAACGCCGCGACGCGCGATCCGGCACGTTCAGGCATCGCGTGAGGCGCCTTAGAAATGAATTAAGTTCCAAACTTTGCATATCTTCCGCTCCACTCATCGTCGTGCAGCGTGAACCCCGACGGTACCTGTCCACCCCTATTACTACGTGTACGGACGAGTAATGCGCCATTACCGTACACCGATTTTCATTTTCTTCGCTACGTTTCAATCCGCGACACTCAGAGGACGAGACAATTGAGTCTGATAACGATCGTTTCGAAATTTTTATTGTTTATCGAATTACAAGTCGAAGGACTTGGAGATTTCAGTTTAGAAAAGGGTGGAAGTTCGATGAGGCACTGTTGGATATAGAAAAATAATTCATATACAATTTTGTATTGGCCAGTTCTTTATTTTAGTTTTACACATATTTATACTGATATTTCCGCTGCCAATAAATGCGACTAGTAGAAGTTCGATTGAGGACATTTTTAAGTAGAGCATCTTCGTTTTGAGTGGACTTTGTAGCGTGTGTAGGCGATTGTTTCAAGCGATGATGTCCTCAGAAAGTGGAGACTGGACATTTTGAAAACTGAGCTAGTGAAATGCTCAGTTTGTGAGTAGTAGCGTTTGGTATCCTAAAAGGAGGTCGGTTTTCGAACGTAGTGTCTTCATCTTGGAACCAACAGGACACGTTGGAATAGTGGACGACGTTATTAAATGCAGTACACATATTGGTTGTGGCAAACCTTGCTGAGAGGAACTAATAACCTGTAGATACACTTGGTCCATGGAAACTCTGATTGCTCGAATTCGTAGAAGCTTTAGGAACATTCTACCATACTCTAAGGTAGAAGCCATGCAGAAGAATTGAAATTAAGTCCATTATAAATCACGAGAAATAGTGAAATTTGTTTGTTCTTTAGTGTTGACCATACTCTAAGGTAGAAGCCATGCAGAAGAATTGAAATTAAATCCATTATAAATCACGAGAAATAGTGAAATTTGTTTGTTCTTTAGTGTTGACCATACTCTAAGGTAGAAGCCATGCAGAAGAATTGAAATTAAATCCATTATAAATCACGAGAAATAGTGAAATTTGTTTGTTCTTTAGTGTCGATTTATCTTCCTATTAATATTCTCTTGCAACAAATTACAGTGAAACTAGTTACTTTTTCATACGATTCACGTTCAGTAAATTAAGCTTGCTGAAACGGAAGCAATACTTTCTCACTTAACAGCCTCGATTGTCAGGTGGTCCCTCGGTTCTCTCCAGATTTCTGTTTTTACTTCACGGTGTCCGTTTTCTTTCCAATTTTCTTTCTTCCTCGTTTACCTTCTATTTTCCTAGTTTAATTTTCTCCAGCTGTTTTTGCGCCACCAGCGGTGCCTCGAACGTTTCGCGTAGCCTCGTTCGAGCGACCTTATCTTTAAAATATTCCAGCATTGTGCAGGCACAAAGTTGGCCAAAGAACGTCAACGCTCGTTCCTCTCTGACACGTTATTAAAACGGACGTTACGCTCGCCAGTCCGCCAGGAGACCTTCGACCCCGAGGATGCCAGGATGCTCCCGGTTCGAGGAAACGACGCGACCTGGAGATCCTCGAAACGTTACATTCCGAACGGTTTATTTGGAACCGGCCACGAAACTCGACGCTTTTACGAGCTCTCTGCCTTTGCAACTCCCTCGTCAGGGCCTCTCGAACGAAACTGACCAGCTGACGGATGACGGTGCTACACGTAAATTCAAAGACATTCCTCGGAAAAAGACAGTTACAAATGGCCACGTTTAAGAATCGTTTAGGTAGAGCCCAACTAAATTCCATCGATTCTTGGAACGAACCATCTTCGAAATTTTTCTATTATAAATATAATATTCTACGGTTACGATACTCGGGAATTAAAAATTTTGCAACCTAACGCTGCGTGGTACGACGCAAGAAATTGTTTCGCTCCAACGGGGGACCAAAAAATTGGCCATTTTCGTGCATCGTCCTTTTCGCGTTAAGCGAGAACGATGACGTGTTTACGGATCGTCGGGAAACGCAAGAACCAGTGCCATTCTCCGGGATCTAAGAGAGACGTGCGTTAACGTTCCCACGGAACGAAAGTAGATTTATCGCAAAGTGTATGGTAATGATGCGGGGATCGCTGAAGTGTGTTTGCGGCGGTTATGGATCGCGTGAACCGGGAGTGGTCTTTTGGTGAAAAGTTGCTGGAAGCGGCGTCGAAATTTGAGCGACGCCTGCACGCGTTTGCGTGCTCGCTCGGTTTGCGGGGATCGTAAAAAGATTGAAAAGCAAGAGTCGCAGTCAAAGCGCCCGCGAAGAGGATCAACGTTAAAGGGTTGCATCGAGATAGGGGTAAATCAGCGGAGAACCGGAATCGGGGAACGAAATTTTCGGCCAGCAATCAGGCAGAGCGTGTTCGCAACAACTCGTAACCGATTTGTAAACGGTCTATTGTCATTCTTTCGTCCAGATTGACGCCTCTTTGAAAATGTACTTTGAAAGTGTCTGAACGCGATTGCGAGCGCGTTAAAAATCGAAATGTCAAACGACTATGCCGGGAAACGTCATCGATTTTTCGTCGTTCGGCTCTCGAACGGCATTCAGCGCGCTGTCGCGGCCAGAACGATTGGGCGGCACGGTTTATGAAGCTTTCGGAGGGGAGAATTTTCCATAATTTCTGCTGCAAAATTGCGCCGCGATTCGCGACGATGCCGCAAAAACTCATTAACCGAATCAACGGCCGAATAACATCGGTACGTTTCGAAACGGTTAACGTTCCTCGCGACAAAACGACCGGTCGTTTCTCCAACGGTGTCGAAACAATTGACTCGTCGTTTCGATACCCCGATAAAGCGGAGCTTTCCATAGATAAAAACCGTCCGATCGCTGTTTCGACGGAACGTGAGAGCACCGGGAACAGAGGCGCGCTTGATCGGTTCAAAGTAAGTGCAGTTTCAGCCGATTCAAAATAATGAACGATATTTTAACGAGAGATTCTAGAAGCCAAAATAAGACGAAAATCAAGATTACAGATTTTTTGATGGAGGCTTCGTTAAAAAGTTATTGATAATTAAATTCAAAAATTTCAAATCGTTCTGGAAAAATTATTTTTAGTTGTAAGGGTCAATTACAATCATTTTTGGTCATTATACATACCCTCGAAATCCTACCCACTTTCGAGAAAAAAATTCGAATAGGTGCTGAAATTTTTTGGCAAAAAAAAAAATTTTCAAATCGTTCTGAAAAAATTATTTTTAGTTGCAGGGGTCAATTGCAAGCATTTTTGGTCAACAGACATACCCCCGAAATCCTACTCAGTTTCGAGAAAAAAATTCATCACCGAAAATTTCATGTCTGACCATAGCGTCGATATGTTTCACTGAAATTTTATGTGTATCTTTAAAACATCATAACTTCTGAACGGATTGGACGATTTTAATGTTTAAAAAAGCAAACGACGCGTATTTTAGTGTAGAATATGTACAAATTGCAAAAATATTCGAAAAGTTGGTTCTTGACCCCGCAAAATGAGAAAAACCCCATAAAAATGATCCAAGTTTCAAACAGTCATAACTCCAACAATTGTGAATATATTTCAATGAAACTTTTCTCTGAAGTAGAGCTCATGGGTACCTACAAAAACGTACTAAACAACTTTTCTGTAGGGCGTCAAACAAAACTACTAAAACTGAAAAAGTAATTTTTAAGAAAAATCGACAGGGGTGCTAAATTTCTCGGCGAAAAAAAAAAATTTCAAATCGCTCTGAAAAAATTATTTCTATATTCTGGGGTCAATTGCAATCATTTTTGGTGAATAGACATACCCCCGAAATCCTACCCACTTTCTAGAAAAAAATTCGGTACGGGCGAAACTTCAAACGTTAATAACTTTTTAACGAAGCCTCCATCAACGAATTAGTATACTTGATTTTCGTCTTATTTTAGCCTCTAGAATCCGCCATTAAAATTTTTAGAACCGCCGTAAACGTTAATAGAGAATAATTATTAGAAAAATCTTCCCGTAAGAAAGTTGCTCTGTTTAAAGGAGCGCACGAAGACCGCTCGTACCGTTAGTTTACCATGCTGCGTAACGATCAAACAAATAAAAATGGAGAAGTACGTGCCGAAGAGGTTAACGAGGCTCGTCAGTCGGCTCCCTCCAATTTGTTTCATCGCGTATTCCGAAATTGGACGCTCGAGATACCGCTTGTCCCCGATCGCGAGACGAAAGAGAGGAACAAAGGACGGATGATATTTCGCTATCCGGTGGAATCGCGGGTATCTGTGGTTGCGCGTGTCTTCTCGTGGCTGCTCCGTATCAACCCGCGCCACCCTTCGCCGCGCTTAAGACGCCGATAAGCCGTTCGGGTTCTCCCACAAAGGTCAATCATTCGTTAAAGGGACGTAGCCTCCCTAGGAATCGGTTCTCGATCACCAAAGGCGGATTTACGAGGAGCAGGAGTGGCAAGACGGGATCCAGGGCTCTCGGGGAGCGTCGAGTGAATAACTAAAAACGTTTAACATAATATCTGATCTCGCGTAAAGGCCCCGGGGGCGCCCTTTTGCGCTACGCCGTATCTTACTCGGAGCCCAAAGGCTGTCGGGGACAAATGCAATTTTTCCACCGGCGTGGAATCAAATGAAAGATCCGACCGCCATTGGTAACTACCCTCATTTTTATTCCAGTTTCTGTCTTCCCCTCCGACCCGCTTCTCTTTTTCTCTATCGTCGTTTTTATTCCCCTTTTTCTCCCCCCGTCGCCCTGTTCCCTCCTTCTCGGCTGCTGTTTTCCCCGTCGTTCCTTTTTCCCTCGACGATCCCTCGCACTCGATATCTCCTTGGACGTATCAGTGCTCGTTATTTAAGCCAGTGAACTCGCACGTGACACAGTGCAGATTACCTGGCCCATGACCCGGGATCGCGCCACTGGCCGCACTCTGCGGTTTTCGGCTACGTACTCAGCTTTCCTTAACCGTTAAGTAGACTCTCGACGGTTTATTAAGTACGTACGAGGCGTTCGGTAATTGTCGCTACGGTGATTCCGCGCGAGAAAGTAAATTAGAGAACGGGGGGAGGGCGTCCAGGTAAATCAACTTTATTTTAATACTCTGATGGCAACTATCTGGGACTGGACTCGACTTCGCTCGATTTTTATCTACGGAGTTGCATTTAATTAATCGTGTACCTTGTAGAAATTACGAGTGTCGAGCAATGGAAAGAAAATAATTAATTATGAGAAGAAATTTAATTAAGAGATAAGAATTGTGTGTTTGGCGGGACGGACAACATTGTTAAGATTCAACGAAAATAATAAAATTTACCGTTTTATCGTGTACTCTTCATTACTCGGTACAATAAATACCAGGATGGCAATTTGCTTTTCTCGTAACTCGAACCTCGAATCTTATTCTACGTGAACGTTTGGAAAACTGAACGCAGACTGATAAATACATATTGGACCGACGAGTTCGTGGGAATCTGGAAACGCCATTTTGTTAAATAGCAATCTCCCGTGAAATCGAACGGTATTCGTGGCTCGTTTGTTGCGCGCGGCGTTAAAAAACGCGAAGTCGACGGTTCCCGTTTCGACCGAGCTTAGTATCGCGGAGTACCCGTTGTGCCGATTACGTTACTGAACGCGAAAAAATGAAACCCACGGCGCGTAATTATCCGGTCGCTTCGCATCCGATCGAAAACGTTCCATACATACAATTTCCTCGGAAGCGTAGTACTTTTAAAGCAACGATGCGCCGTAACAGTGGGAGGACGCGAAACGATAGAGAGAGAGAGAGAGAAAAAATAACGCCAGCACTTTTGCCGCGATTAAAGCACGGCCGATGCTTTTCTGGGACGAGCGCGATTTAACGCTGAATCCGAAGGTACACGAAGGGTTGCGCGAGATGCATTTACGATATAGTTCCCGTGTATTTGTCTCCCGGAGCGTTCGCGCGGCCATGAGATTTGTTTGTTCCACTTTACTGATATTTCCTGCCGGATCAGCTGTCCCGGAAATGCGCCGGATTTATAGCCTTTCGTGTGATTTAACGTTGGCCCCCGGTGTAAAATGCGAGGCAGAAAAAAGGCGGCGAATAGAGGTAAACTGGGGTGTCTCGGGAAAGGAGATCGGAAAAAGCTTCGTGGAGGCCGAAAGGCGAGCGGTGAAGTCGGGATCGGGAGGTCGGGAATAAACAAAAATAGAAAGTCCACGTCGATGGCGCCGTGGGTTGTCGATTTTTCAGGATCTACCTCCAAATTTGTACCGCGCGGGAACGACGCCTACGAACGGAGACAAAATAGCGGATGCCCGGGGAACGGGAACGAAATGGATACACGGGCGTACCGAATCCGTGGAAAGGAAGATCGAGGAGAAGCGTGATAGCCGGGCGCAAAGTAAATGGAACGGGACGCGTGGAGACGCGGAAGAATCGAACCCTACAGGACGTTTCATAACGCTTGGCACTCTCACCAGTCGCGAACAATGCGGGGGAAAAATTCATA
Organism: Colletes latitarsis; assembly: GCF_051014445.1. NCBI lineage: Eukaryota > Metazoa > Arthropoda > Insecta > Hymenoptera > Colletidae > Colletes > Colletes latitarsis. The sequence continues at coordinate 38,871,891 of NC_135137.1, read as the reverse complement.
GAAACTGTAAACGTTTTCTTAATTAGAGGAAAATCTTGGCATTTTGAATTTGGACGTAGAACTAGGTTCGCTTCTGTGAATGTGAAAACAATATTTGTTTGTTGGAAAGATTCTGCGTCGAAGCAAGCCTCGTTTATATTTATTATCTTTCACAGTGGTGGTTCCTCTATAAACAACTTCGTAACTCTGTGAATTTGTCAAATAACAAATATGCAGCAGATACGACTCGAGTCTTTCGTAAGTGTGAATTAAAATAAATACGAGTACGGTAATTTTCGGTAGCATTGATCGAAATAAATTCTGTCTCGATACCGGGTGTAGAATATCCCGTTTTACGAATTCTCGTTCCGCGAATCCCCAACTTTACGCATTTTAAGTCCCAGCTTTGCGAATTTTGTCGCGCCTAGCTGTATTTCTGCGCGCCCGCGTTTATGCAGATTCCAATTTACGTTACGCAGTTAGTCGGTACGTCGACGCTGTTGAGAGTAACTGCGTAACAGCGTTATACAATATTTCAAATTTACAGGTACTTCCTTTCCCGCGAGTTTCCGCTCGTATTGGTTCGTTATTTACTCAATTTTTCGAAAAATCATTAACTATAAACCGTACAGCTCGCGATTCGTTCCTATAGTCTTTTATAAAATTTCCCTTCGAGGTCCTTCGTTCGAATTTCACGTTTGGCCATTCGATCTACGTGAAAACACGTTATGGGCCAGTCTTGTAGATCGCGAGAAGAGAAATCGAGAGGGGAAAGGGGGAATACGGGGCAACGGATACGCGGGGAACGTGGAAAAAGGGATTTCTATGACAAGTTGGTATCGAGTATCGCGCGGAAAAAGGATCAAAGGGAAAAGGAGGAAGTTGCTTGGTAGGGAAGTTTATTTAAATGCAGTTCTTTCACTGTGCAGACGCGTTGGGCGTCGTGTGGCGAGGCCTGCTAGAGTGGCGAGACCGTCACGGGCAAAGTCCAAAGGATTAACAGGATACGGATTCAGGTTGTCGCAATGATAGTCCGGGAGCCAGCGTTCGTGTACGTTACCGTGAAACCTATGCAAATTGCCTTTCCAAGCCCGCATTAACGGATTTAAAAGCGATATACGCTTAACGTTTTGGTTTCACCCTACGACATACCATTAGTCGCGCCATCGTTCAACTTACGACGCGACCGGATTTCCCAATAAAATGCGACCGTTGATGGAAAATCGGCCAAACGATGGCGGGGGGATCAGCCCACCGGGAATATTTCGTTCGATAGTGCCAATCCAGACTCGTTCGTTTAACGTTTCGTTGTTCGAATATCGTTCGTTCCGCTTCGATTGAAATACACGTTCCTTTAGAGGCAGTAAACAGATAATTAAATCGACGAGGTTTTTAGCATACTCGTACGCGAATATTATTCCCGCGAATAAAGGGATAGTAGACAAGTGATCTCAACATTCCGGCTCCCATTCGATCCTGATTATAAATAATCCTCCTCGCCAATTTGTCGGAGATGGTATAACGAGTGCGCACAAAGTGGGTATTATACGCGTATATTGTTGAAATATTCCCGGGCATCGTACTTTCGATCCAGCGATAGAATAAAACGGGTTGTTGCTACTGTTTCGTTACGAAGGCTGGGATTGAATTATTAAAAATTCGTCGTTCTCCAGACGCTAGAAAATACTTTTTAAATATGATAAGCTCTTTAGACGTTCGATCGTTAAGTATACGATTTTAATTGCAATTTCATCGAACACTTCGTATTCGGGATTAGACTGTTGCGGGAGAAAGCCGCTCAATTAGCGAATTTCCGTTTGACGTTGATACGAACCGAGAAAATCGACGGGGCTCAGACGAAGGTGCGGTATTGAATCTGGTTGGAAACAGTCTACGCGTAACAAAATAATTAAATGTCGGTATGCACGAGCGCGACCCACATTGTTGAATTTCGAGAGCTAAACATTTCGCGTGCTAATAAGCATTAGAGAGACCGGCGCATGCAGCTATGCATCGTTACGGATTCTATGGTATTAGCGGAATCGTCTTTATCAAGATTTTCCAGTCCCGAGGATTGCTTAGTCGCGTTAATTGCGATCTAATAATAGCTAATCGCGTCTCGGGGTTCTTGGTATCTTTAACAATGCCGGTCCACATATGCGCGGATTATTCTGAGAATCGTGGCGTTTCCGCGCCGTATGCGATCAATTTCTGACCGATTAAGGCTAACGGGACTCATCCACGGCATTGCTCTCGTTTATACAGCCAATACTATGCGCAGAATTTAACGTAAACGAATGGGAATCTTTCACAAAAGTGATAATTTCCCTCATCCGATTTGGTGACCAGAAACGTCGACTAAATCTCGTTACAACGGATGTTCCGTATTTTAAAAGAAAATTCCCACCGGTCGCGTTAAAATATTCCGTACGCTTGTAATTGCATTTTCACGGGAGTGTTAACGATGGACTCGCGAGGATTAGCCAATGAAAATGAGCCGGGCGCGTCGTTGTTTGCGCTCCTTTTGATAATGCACAGTTGGAATTTTTTCCCCTCCCCCCCCGGAATTAAAACAACGTGCAATTAAAAGTAATCCGAACGAGCTCGCGTTCGGACTTACTTTTGTCGGGAGAGCCTTGTCTATTCATTAGTATCGCTCCGACGTGGAAATAACGAACGGTTTCCGTACGGATGAGAGTTCTGCTCGATCACATTTCCTCCCCCCCAGAAAGGTATTCACGAACTCCGGAGCAAGTCGCGGGCGTAACCGAGCAAACAAATAAAAAGGTACTTGTTTTCGTTCGATATCGAAATTGATTTACGGTAGAGAAATTCGACGAAAAATGGAGTTCATCGCGGGATTTTAGGGAGGCGATCCGGAGTTTGCTCACCCTTTGGAAACCCCGTAGGTCTCGGTTCTCCGGTTAAACTATTTCGTCGAACGATAGAGTTACGCGCGTAACGTACCGGGACCCTCTCGCGATCGTTAGTTTTCATTAACGCGATATATCGCTAATAGGGGCAGCCCGGCGCGAGGCACGGGGACGCTGCGGAACGGTATAATTAAGGATACGTGATCGAGGCGATGGGGGGGGGGGGAGTGTGTTTAAGTGGCGGTCGCGTACCACGAAGCCCGAGCGTTTGTGTGTTTTAAGGTGAACGGAATTAGGAAGCCACAATGACGTGCCCGAAATTCTGTTGACCTCGCGGCGCTCAGCGCAGAAATTGGATTATTCGTGTTTACCTGGGGACCCCTTAACTGGCTCTGCCACTTGCCCTTTCCTCTCGTCGAACGTCGTTGGTTATTCCAAGATGAGGTGTTCGATGGAGATCGACCTTTCCGCAGTCAGTAGGGTGGCAATCGCGGGAAGAGCGACGTTGGGGGGGCGAGAACGGTTTGCTAGTTTGATTAATTCGACCCAACCGAATTAAGATTTGTCTGTCGGTGTGCGCGGGGCAAACGTTAAGGTGCTCGTGACCGTGGATGGAAAGAGAAATTCGAGCGAAACGCGGCGACCACCTTCCAGCGTTCGTCGGTTGGACGGACCGTTTCCTTGGACGATACTTTCGGTGTCTGGCGGTGATAAATGCGCGGCCGTTCCCAAGAAACGAACGAAGAAAGCACTCTTAAAAGTTGGCAATCGAGGCCGGGGCTTATTGTTCGTTTTAATTACGTCGCCGTGCAACGTCGTTCGTCGATTCGAAAGCGCCGCGGAATTAGCTAAGCCATTGTTTACTCGCGTTAAAGTTACCTTTACGATATAATTAGACACTCGATCGAGATCTAGTTTAGCGTTCGACGAGGGAAATTTCTCGAGGGATCGGCTATTTAACCCTCTATGGGCCAGTGTAACTTTCAGGTCACATGTTAATATGTCGACATTTTACTAAATAATTTTAGTTTTCTCACGAGATGACGTGTACGTATTAATTATTTAATGTTTCTGAGATAATTAATAACTAGACTGCGGATATTTATGCATTTATGGGAAATTTAAATTTTCAAAAAACTACAGAATGCATTTACTATGCTAAAATATAAGAAATGTTTCAAGTAAGATACGAATTATTATATTTAGGGGTTGAGACAACCCTCTACAAAGTTCCCATTTCATTAATTCTATTAATAAAAATACGAATTTGCATAAAGATCCGCAGTCTATTAATAACAATATTGATGACGGTTGGCAGCATCAAATATCAAAGTGGTTCGTAAGTTTATATTCAAGAAAAAAATTCGGCCCATAGAGGGTTAACGTAATCTGTTAAATGCACTGGCATGAACGAATTAAGTATTGTTTTAGAGTTTCGATAGGAGGAACCGTGAACCGGAGATGTATTTAAAGGTCGATTCTATAGTTGAGCACGTCAAATGTTCTAAGTTTTATTCGCTGGGATTGCCACCACACAAATACGTGTCAGTCGTTCTCTGGTAATTTTCTCGTTGTAAATCGGTTCTAGTTCCTCCGTAATCAAATTATCCGCGAATAATCTTTGAATCTTTGCGAATAATACTGTTTTGCTCGTTGCAGTCAGTCAAATACTAATTAATTTTCTTCAGATTCGCGGATTGAAACTTGATAATTGACGTCAGACTGCTCCATAGTTTCGTCCGACAATCTGCCGTTGGTTTTCGCGCGGGAGACCGCTCGAGCCTTTAATCCACTCACGCGTTAATTCGAAATGAATGATTTATTAATGCGGGAATCTGGATTAATTTGCGTTTTTAATCGGTTACACAGATGTCGCAATAACGCCTGCGGTCCGCGTGTGCTCATAAATCGCACTGGATTCAATAAAATCGCATGAATTTAACAATTCGATAAATCGCGCCGACTGAATCAAGCGCGCACCGGTAATAGGATTGCAAATAACATTTTAGCGCGATTCAACGACGCTCCTTGAATTATTTCCTCCGGCATTTATTCCGTGCGCTGGATCAGCGTTTCTCAAATTATGGCCCACGGTCCCCTGGAGGACCAACGAGTTCGCCAATGGAGCTCTGCAGGCTCTCTCAAGAACGTCTTCGTACTTTTTAGAACAAAAAGTAGTAATAATAAGGTCGCGAATCTCGTTAAAATTAAATCTGTTCGATACTTTGTATAGAATTTTTTGCCTCTCGTTTCTCCACTGTTAAAAGTAACACAGTATTTTAACGAAAGCTTTAAATAAATTAAAATGTTTTATATTTCGAAAACACAGAGTGACTGCAGTGGAACAACAAGAATTAATATTAAATAAACTTCAACGCACCGCGCGAACCTTCTAGCTTAGTAAACGGTAGAAAAAAGAAGATCGCTCAAGTTAAATTAAAATTCTTTTAAGGTAAACGTTTGATTATCGGAGAATTTAATTTTACTTCGGACGGTTTGTTAAAAAGTTCGAGTAACGCTGCTCGAATACCGTTTCGTGTTTTCAAAAAATCGATCATACCCCCGCTAACCAGCGAGCAATCGATGCTATTTCGACGCAGTAATTGCTTCGTAAGCGATACTCGCAGAGGAAGTCGGTCCGTCGCTACAATTCCGTGGCTAATTTTCCATCGATAAGCCAGTCGACGACGAAACACGGAAATTTGACTTCAGGACGCGTTACCAGCCGCGGAATTAATGGTATCGATAAATTTGTAAATTATATCCGTTCCCCTTTCCCGCCCACCGTGTCTCAGGGGGCGCATTTCCTTTCGTTACATCCCCCTCGCGACGCTCGATTAACTGGTCTTAATAGCCTCGCGAATCCCCGAGGATCTCGACGCGGCATTTTTTTGCGCGCCAGCATTTCGAAATCAGTTTATTAAAGAGTTCTTCTCGGATAGCCGCGTCGCATCGTGGGAGGATAGCGTTAGGTAGCACCTAGGCGGCTCTTGTTCTCGGGCCCTCGTCCCTGGGAGGGTTGTAAAACATAAAAAATAGAGTCTATTCGGAAGAGGAAGACCCAAGAGGAAGGCGTCGTTGCAATCAAGTGTACTCGGAGTCAAGCAGAGACGTTTAAGTATCTTTCTTCTGTGATTCGAAAGGATGAGACGGCCGGTCGTTCTGAGTCACTGCCCCCTGGAGGTGGTCGTCGCCAGGGGGTAGGAAAATTTCTCGGCGAAAAAAAAATTTCAAATCGTTCTGGAAAAAATATTTTCAGCTGCAAGAGGCATTTACGAACATTTTCGGTCGAGAGACGTACCCACGAATTCCTACGCACTTTCGAGAAAAAAATTCGAGTAGGTGCCTAAATTTTTCGCCGAAATTGAAAAGTCTCAAATCGTTTTAAAAAAATTATTATTAGTTGCAAGGGTCAATTGCAACCATTTTTGGTGAATAGATATACCCTCGAAATCCTAACCATTTTCGAGAAAAAAATTCATTACTGGAAATGTCACGTCTGACCATAGCGTCGATATATTTCACTGAAATTTCATGCGTATGTTTAAAACGTCATAACTTCTGAACGGATTGGACGATTTTAATGTTTAAAAAGGCAAACGACGCGTATTTTAGTATAGAATATGTAGCAATTATAAAAATATTCAAAAAGTTGTTCCCTAACCTTGTAATGTTGAAAAAAACCCCATAAAAGTGGTTTAATTTTCAAATGGCCATAACTCCTATAATAGTGAATATATTTCAATGAAACTTTTTTCTGAAGTAGAGCTCATGGGTATTCACAAAAAAGTATTAGACAACTTTTCTATAGGGTGTCAAATAAAATTACTAACAATCTAAAACGAATTTATAAGAAAATTCGACAAGGTATAGGTGCCTAAATTTTTCGACGAAAAAAAAAATTTCAAATCGTTCTGGAAAAATTATTTTTAGGTTCTGGGGTGAAATATAACCACTTTTGGTGAATACACATACCCCCGAAATCCTACACGCTTTCGAGAAAAAAATTCATGTAGGTGGACAAATTTGATTAATAATTTTTGTTAATAACTTTTCAACGAATACTCAATCAACAAATTGATATTCTTGATTATCGTCTTATTTTGGTCTCTAGAATCTCTCATTAAGATTTTTCCCAGATATCCATTAAAACATTCTTTAGAATTTAGATCCTTTGCGTTCCTCCTCTAAGCGCTCTCGTCTCTAGATGTATTCTGAACTTTCCATTGATTCGATCGTGGACGCTGTCTTTCGTTGTTGATAAAAGTTTATAATCAGATAAACCGAATGTGTTAGTCCCCGCGATTGACCCGAGTATCGATTCGCGTGCCCGAGTGCGTCGCGTCGCGACGCAGGATGGGAAAGCATCGAGCTTCTGTCAGCTGCGAACCCGTAAGAAGTTTGCGAATTCTCGCTGAAGTTTAACCTCAATCACTTATGTAACAGAGTTACCGTCGGTACATACGTTCTCCTATCCGGACAAGCTTTGATTCTCCCCCTCGTTGCAGCGTCTGAATCCGCCATGTTTCTTCGCCCCATGCTTTCCGACGTTCTTGTCTGCTCTGCCCCAGGCGATCACTTCCTCCGTCGCGCGAGTCCTTCGGCTCCATAAAACGACGGAATTACAATAATCGCTCTGCGCTCGTTTTTCCTCCCCTTCGACGTTTATACTTAACAATTACGAATCTCGAGGCGCTCGTGCAGACATTCTGAAGCCAACCTGAGACGGAACTGCGAAAAGGAAAAGTGTTCGGAGGCAAAGTAGGTCGGGAAATGAAGGATTTTTTTAATGAAGGGAATCGTAATGAGGAAATATGGCGAGGTTGAGTGGGAGCAGATAACTGTGAGCTGGAGGATCGTGTAAGACGGTAGATCGGTGTTAAGGGTCTCGTAGATGTGGCAACAGAGGCCGAAGATTCATTCGTGGTTCGTGTGGAGGCAGCCAGAGTTCTCGAAGATGGCCGAGATGAGCTTGTCTCATACTGATGCGGGCGGCGCGTGAAAAACTTAGGGTCCGCACGAGATAAGAATGTGGTCGTCGCGGGATTAACCGAACGTTCGATATTCCTGTCGTCCTGTATCGCGTGTTTCCGAAATTTTCGATTCGAAACGCGATGCTGTTTCTGCCATTCCCTTTCCTCGCTTTCAGCCTCCACTTTTACGTTGCCGCTAAACACTAAACCGAATTGGGGGATCCTTGAATATTTAACGTAATGCGCGACGATAACTTTGACAAATAACTTCGTTCACGATTAAAAGAGACTGTCGGATGCAAATGGGAAAACATCGTTTGTCGTTACAGGATTTGCTCGAATGAAATTAACAGGTTCCCCCGAGTAATATGCAAAACAGGAGGAACGAAATTTTTAATAGAATTTCAGCTGCCTCTGTAAATTACTGCGTATTTTTGGTAGAGTTCAATTAAAATGACATTCATCAAAAATTGATCGGGAGGTATCAAGTGGACGTCGCCCAAATTTTCTATTCAGTTCTAATTCCCCTGACGAATTCGTGTCGGAGTTTCCGCGGTACCCTCGCACGCGACGTTCGCCTTTGTGAAACCTGTAAAAAGCCTACTTAAAAGCTGAAAGACGGAAGAGCTAATTATTTTTGAGTGCGTTCGCTGCTTCAACCGAGTTTCACGCTTCTCCGCTCGCGAACATATCGAATCGTCGACGCCCTCGTTCGTGTGTTTTCATTGTCGACGACGACCTAATGAAAAATGCACAGATGACGTACTCGACCGACACTTTCGTTTCCTCGTCCCCCGTGTGCTTAATTCTCGATGCACATCGGTAACCGCCTCCCACGCGAATCGATCGTTCGAGAAACGGGGAGACGTCTCGCTCGAAACGTTTAATAGTGTCATTCGTCGATTTCGTCTGCTACTTCTCTATGTAAATCGAGCCACTTCGACACCGGTTATTTTCACTTATTCCTCCCTCAGGGGGGGAAAACACGAAAAATACCGCTACTCTGTGTACAACCGATACTTTCGGACGCGAAAGTGGCATATAAATCCATTAGAGCGGGCGTGTGTCAACGAACAGACGAAAAAAAGAGGGGAAAACACGCGTTTCCCGTGCGCGTATCGTTTTTCAGGCGGCTGCGAGCAGAATACGAACAATCGTCGGTCGAGCCCCGTCATCAGAGGGGATGGAAATCTCGATAAACGACGGAACTTCCTGGATGATTCGTTTTGACGCAATCGAAAAACGGGATCAGCGAGTCGTTATCGGGGTGGCGTTGAAACGATGCTTTCTGTGCTCGTCGCGGGGCCAGCGATCGTCCCAGCTCGCACGGTCTGTTGACACGAGATTCGCCGTGCTCGGAACGTCAAATAATTACGACTGCGACTGTTTCCCAGCTGACTAGAAAAAAAAAATCGTACCTCCCGTAGTACACCGTGTACATATCGAGCTTCAATTTTACTTGCATCGCATTTCGTTGTCATTAATCGTCCACAGCCTGAAATACAAAAATTTAGGGAAATAGATACCGTGGATATTCGCAGAGAACATGTTAGAATTAATTGTTCTTTTGATATTGTTCCCCCGTCACGCGTCGCGCAAGAGGGAAAATTTATTTCTGTATAATTTTATGCAAATCCGTTTCCCGTGCTTTTTCCGACCCGGAACACGTTTCATAAACGTACGTGGAACTCTCGAAATCAGCAGCTTTGTTGTCCACGCGTGCACTTCCGATGCGATGAGCGATTAAAGATTGCAACAGACCCTATGAAAAGTTAGTCTTCCGTCTTGTAGATTATAGTGATTTAATGGATTCTCGTGTGAACTTATCGGGGAGAATAGTCGAAGAGACTCGTGTCATTATAATCGCTAAAATATTCAAATTATCCGGAGAACACGGGATATGAAATTTTCCTGGCGCATTTATTCAACCAGCTTGAAACGCGGTGGTTTATAATAATATACAGGGTGTTCGGCCACCCCTGTGAAAAATTTTAATAGAGGATTCTAGAGGCCAAAATAAGACGAAAATCAAGAATACCAATTTGTTGGTGGAGGCTTCGATAAAAAGTGATTAACAATTAAATTTAAAAATTTCAAATCCTTCTGGAAAAATTATTTTCGGTTGCGGGGGTCAATTACAATCATTTTTGGTGAATACACATACCCCCGAAATCCTAACCAGTTTCGAGAAAAAAATTCGAGTAAGTGCTGAAAGTTTTGGGTGAAAAAAAAGAATTTCGAATCGTCTTGGAAAAATTATTTTTAGTTGCGGGGGTTAATTGCAATCATTTTTGGTCACTAGACATACCCTCGAAATCCTAACCAGTTTCGAGAAAAAAATTCGAGGTGTAAAATTTTTCGACAAAATTAAAAAATTTCAAATCGTTCTAAAAAAATTATTCTTGGCTAGGGGAGTCAATTCCAATCATTTTCGGTGAATACACATACCCCTGAAATCCTATCCACTTTCGAGAAAAAAATTCTAGTAAGTGCTGAAAGTTTTGGGTGAAAAAAAAGAATTTCGAATCGTCTTGGAAAAATTATTTTTAGTTGCGGGGGTTAATTGCAATCATTTTTGGTCATTAGACATACCCTCGAAATCCTAACCAGTTTCGAGAAAAAAATTCGAGGTGTAAAATTTTTCGAGAAAATTAAAAAATTTCAAATCGTTCTAAAAAAATTATTCTTAGCTAGGGGAGTCAATTCCAATCATTTTCGGTGAATACACATACCCCCGAAATCCTATCCACTTTCGAGAAAAAAATTCTAGTAAGTGCTGAAAGTTTTGGGAGAAAAAAAAGACTTTCGAATCGTCTTGGAAAAATTATTCTTAGTTGCGGGGGTTAATTGCAATCATTGTTGGTCACTAGACATACCCTCGAAATCCTAACCAGTTTCGAGAAAAAAATTCGAGATGTAAAATTTTTCGACAAAATTAAAAAATTTCAAATCGTTCCAAAAAAATTATTCTTAGCTAGGGGAGTCAATTCCAATCATTTTTGGTGAATACACATACCCCCAAAATTCTACGCATTTCGGAGAAAAAAATTCATAACTGAAAATATAATGTCTGACCATACCATTGATTGATTCCCCTGAAGTTTCATAAAACTTTCAAATCGTTTTGAAAAAATTATTTTCGGGTGCGGGGGTCAATTACAATAATTTTCGGTGAATAGACGTACCCCCAAAATCCTGCGCATTTTCGAGAAAAAAATTCAGTAGTGTCGGAACTTTAAACGTTAATAACTGTTTAACGAAGCCTTCATCGTCAAATTGGTATTCTTGATTTTCGTCTTATTTTGGCCTCTAGAATTTAAAATTTTTCTCAGGCGTGGCCGAACACCCTGTATAATATACAACGCTCCGCGAACTTGTATTTGTAATGTTGAAAAAGTTGTCCTCCCTCGCCAAAGACGATTACAGTTACCCGAAACAACCTTGAACGCTAGCAGCGTCCTGCCAGTGACTGTAGTTACCCAACAAAGTTCGCATTAGTTCGCAACTCCTGTTAAGCGTGGTATAACTTGATGTTTCAATTGCATATTTCCGCGTTGGGTTAATCGGTGAAATTCCGAGGACGCGTTACCAAAGAAAATGACGGTTTTTTACGAAACATCGAACGACCAGGAGGGTCGAGGTGGGCGCCGCGAATGCTCGAGGATCAGAGGTCACGGGGAACGAGAAAATCATGGAGAACAGGACGTTTCTATGACAAAAGACGGACGAAAACGATATTAGTCGGACTACCGGGGGCCGTTTGCGGGCGTGATTCATGTGGCAATTTCCTAAGTCGGGGTAATAGTTTCGCGTAAAATTGCCCGGTGAAAGCCGCGTGCCCGGTTCCCAAGACAAATCTAGGAGATGGTTAGACACGAAGGCATCGGTGCAACCTCCATTTGTACGAAACGAAGAGGGTGGTTCCATTTGTTTTGTCTCTACCGAATGATCCATTAGCGAGGAGCGTCGGCTATCGGTATCTCGCGCCGTTACGCGGCCGTCTACCGATTTTAGTTTCGTTTTTCACCGGCACCGACGAGTCCGAGGAGATACGGGACCGAACGTTGGCCCCCTGCGGTAATTTCTTGATTATCATCGGGCGATAATGCCTGTCAACGCCTTCCATTTACGGAGATGAACGAGCCCCGGATGACGCGTGATAATACAAAACGTTAGCGACGATGAGTCGAAGGTTCCCGCCAAATATTAGTCATCGAGACAGTGGCCATTGTCTTTTTCCCGCGTTTCATCCTTGGAGTGCGAACGAAAAACGTCCTTTGTATCGGCGTAAAACGATTTTTCGGTGCAACCGTGTCTCTCGAAACTCCGCGCAACACGGATCACGCCCTTTTCGTTGTACACCGGTCGTTCTCGAGTACTTTTCATGTTCGCGTCTACTCGTTCACTTGGCCGCTGACAGCTATTTGCCTTGTTTCTAAATATCTCAACGACACTCTGGAACAGTTTCCCGCAGTAGCTTAATATAAACCCATATTGGTAGGTTTGCATTTGTAGTATCAACCCTCCGACATTCGCAGAACGAAAGTTTGCAAATTTAATCATTTTACATTGAAACGCGCGTTGGAGAGAACGAATAGTGGCTGTTTAACTTGACTTTTATTTGACAGAATATTATTTCGTATGATTTCGTTTGACAAATTATATTATATAAATGTATAACCAGATAGACGCCAGTATTAAAAACGTAAATTGTATTAAACGTAATAAAGGTACGTGGAAATAAAACTGTGGGAAATTTAATTAGTGGAAATGAGGGTTCGTTGCGTATGTCTGCTGTCGTTATAAGTAAAATCTAACGTTTATTCTTCAGTTTCGAAAAATCCTTTCGTGAGAGTGGATTCTTAATCCAGGAAATGTAGAAGTTGCAACGTACGTTTTAAAGGGAGACTTAATACTTGCGGAACGATATTACAACGAAACATAATGTAATTAATTACCTGAAATGAAAGTTGAGACCATTCGCTAATGAAACTCCGAGCTCTCTTGCGAAGACCACTGTGCGTGCAAACGTTAACTAGTTTCAAAAAATCGCGTTTCAAAAGCAAATCAAGAATACCTGATTCTTGCGCATCGCGGAGCCCGCGTCCCCTTAAGCTGAAATAGACTAGAGAATCTCGGGAGTTTCGAAAGTTTAAAAACTCTCTTGAGATTCCCAGAATAATACTGTTTGTCGTTATCGTTAAGGTACCAGAGAATTCTCTTGCGTTCGTCTTCCGCAAGTACCGTTGTTTCCCTATTCCGTGTTTACTTGCATAATCGCGAGCAACTTCGTAAATATTTTGTACTTCCGTTTACCTCGCCACCGAGACCATTCAGATTGTTCGGAGATCTCGCGGAAAAAACCTCGCGGAACGTGCAATGCGTACAAGGTTGTTCGCGATTTTCAAAAAATTCCACCCTCCGCCAGGAATGTTTTTGCTCGACAACATCTTCCGACCGCGAAACCCCACGTAAACGTGAATCGTTTCGAAATAAATATTTCTCGAGTTTTTCACTCGCAATTGCGCGAGGATAAATGGAAAAATTTGCTTGAAAATCAGCCGCGATGGTCGACGGAATGAAACAACGTTTCTCGAGTTAGTCTCTGGCGGAGTTACTCGCGGACTTCCGGGAAAATATACGTGCTCGAGCTGGAGGAACATAGTAATCCGCCCCGTTCCGTCTGGTTCCTCGAGAGGAGCCCAGAGACGGAAGCGTATCGAATCGCTGGAGCATCCAAAGTCAGTGATTTACATCGCGCGCGAGCGTGGCTCCAGCTACGCTTTAAGAGCTAATTAAATGGGACGTAATTAACGAGGCAGCCTGACCGAGCGGCCAATTAAACCGGGTGAACTTTACGTATTGCCGTGCACGGACGAATCGAGAATCGCTCATAGACCCAACTCGTGCCTGGAAACTCCTAGGAACTTGGGCACGGATATGGATCATTTTTACGATCGATTAGAACGTTCGGTTGGGGCTGATCGCTGGTTCTGAGAGTCTTCGCAATTTTAGGGGCATTTTATTTATAATAGAATTTCGTCCCGTTCTTTCTTGCGACAGTCAAAAAGCTGATGATCCGTTTCAAACGAAGGAGCGTCGTGGCGAAGGACAGTGACTGAGTAAAGGTGGGAGGCACTTAGGTAATAAGATGGGTAAGCAGGGGAAGATAGATCATTTATTGCGTGCTCTGGAACAGAGCCTTCTTAAGAGAACATTATTCAAAACACCATTCGGCGTTAATTTGGCCGAAGGGGACCGATAAAAATTGTTAGCGATCCGTGGCGCGACAATGGCGAATCGCGAGCAGTCGGCCACGGAGAAAGGGCAGATGCGACGGGGGGATGGTCGAGAGAGAAAAGAAAAGGTTCTGCCCAATTTTGCGGTCGTCTAGTTGGAGATAGCGACCGAAGGAATATAACGAGGAGAGCTCCGGGGGGGGATGAAAGGAGGAAAAAAAGGAAATTCTGGTTTCTCGGAGTGTCACGGGTCGCGACAGCTTTAACGAATTTCGTGGGGCGGGGAATTTTTAAAAAATCATTCCTTCGGAAAGGTGAGTCGGTGCAACGATAGTCGGATACCCTCGTTCCCGGAGTTTCGAGTGTAAACACTTCGGCGTGAAGAAGTCGGGGGCCTCGAGTCGCGAGTAACAAACGCTTTTCCTGAAATAATGACATTCTGGAAACTGCCGCGAGAGCGTGGCACACTCGGTTGAACCGACGAGATCGCTTTAGGCACAAAACCGAGCACCGTCGAATGCGACCGAAGGCAAAGAAGGGGTAAAAAGAAGCACGAAAATCTTGCTCTCGTTGCTCTCTTTTTTTTTTTCGCCGCGCGAACGCGAGCCCCCCTTTCTCGTTGCTCGGGTTTTTCGAGGTCACCCGGTGTTCGAGAAGCCCTCCGGTTCGACGTATCGCGGAACCGCTAAATCCGCGATAGCTTGACCCATATTAGCTTTGAATGAAATTTCCTATAAGTCTGTCTGGGAACGTCGGAAATAGGCAGGGGATGGGTTATCGATTTGTGGTCGTGGCAGCGGAACATTTATCGATTCGCGGGTTAAGCGGTATTCCTGTATTTCCGTCGCGAAAATAGCAGATACAGGCGACATTTTTTTTTAAGAAACTACGAGGTCATTTTGTTCGTAAATACTCGTTCATCCTCGAAGAATCTAGGTACGCAAACAAGCGAATTATATATGACGCGGAGCTGACTTTAATTTCGAGAAAACCATGGACCAAGAAGTTCTAAAACTAGAGCATCCCGTTTTCCTCTCACATTTTTAGAAATTCGAGTAATTTTATGCCACGTATAATTTAGATCGTGTTTTACTACAACACCATTAACATAATTCTGTTCCGCGTTATGGTGAATTAAATTTAAATTACACTGCAAATAATATTTATTTTCGAACGAATATTTCATCAACGGATCTTACTTCGTTGCAAGATATAAAATTGTAAAGGATTTCGTCGATCCTCCTACTGAAAAAATTTTCAAAGAACACCTTCCTTTTGCCGTTTTTCGACCCACGGGACAAAGCTCGCGATTACAATGCCCTTTCGGTCCCGGGCAGCTCGTATCTCTGGCAATTACCGATCCCTGGTTAACCCTCGCGCGTCGTGCTGGCCCTCATTCAGCGGATTTTTCTAAGCGGAATAATGAGGAACCTAACAGCGTGAAAATTGGCGGAACGGGGCCCGTTTCGTTCGAAACTCCCTCGGGATGATCGTCGCGCAGCCGCGTGACGCGAACGATCCGGCGTGTTATCGTCGGCGAGAAACGGTCGTGTAATCGTGGCACGGGTGAACGTGGACAAAGCAAAAAGTGTATGGGGCGAGAAGGGGGTGGCGAGAAAAAATCGCGGACGAACGGGTTTAAACGAAGTCGCGACCCGTGAAAAGGATAAACAACGATAGCTGGGGGAAGCAGGACGACGGGACGCGGTAGACAAAACGAGGAGAATCCAGAAGCGAGGTCGGAGTGTTAGAACCGTATCCAGAGCCAGAAAAGCGAAAGCAATTAAGATAGTTACTTGGTTATGAGACAAAAAGGCTGGGCAGAACGAAGGTAGGAAGGTAATTACCGTGGTAACGGCTTGCCACGGCCGTGCGACTGTATCCCGTGGAGCGTGCTGGCTTCTGGGGAAATTAGTGCTGGAAAAATTCATGCCCGCGGAAGATTTGCGTAAATTAATTTACGGCGCCAAGCCGGTCGCCAGCGCGACGAGAGGAGGACGAAATTCAATTTCTAGGCGAGGGATGGACCTCGTCGCGGTCGAGAGCGACTCGAGGGGGTGGAAATCGTCGTTCAAAGTATCGCGAGGATCTAGCGAACGGAGTTAATTCGCGAAGGAATTTCGTCGCCTTTGCGCCGCCGCGGGGAGGGAATAAAAACAGAAAAACATAAAACTACCCTCGACGGGTTCTACGGGGGGTCTTTCGTCGAGGCTGCCGTGAAATCGAGCGAATAATCGTCGCGAGACATCGATATCGGGCCACTTTCCAGATGCAATTACAGCGGGGACCGGATTAATCGTAACGACAGCTCGAAAGGAAAACACGAACAACTCTTTTCCGCTGTTTCGTTGGGGCTTCTCGGTCGCCTGTTTATTCGCGGTCGAAGATCCCTGATCCCGTGCAAGGGAACAGGCGATACACGGTATTATGGAGAGTGTCCTGCGCGGTATAATTCACGCGACCAGATGGCGATTCTTTATGAAATAGCAAATTGAAAATGTGGAATAAATTTTTTTGCGCGACGCCTCGTTTCCGGGGAAATTGGTTTTCAAAATTGATGGCGTCGATTGGGTTCGATTACGGCTCGCTTGTCCGACCATCGCGCGGTGTTTCTACTTGCGTTTCTAAATATCGAGGCTTCCCCCGTTACAAATTAAACAATAAAATAGGGATTTTTCCCCTGCTATTATAAAAAGTTAAGTCTTTCGACTTCGAAGGAGTACAGGAACGATTAACGTCGGCTATTTTTCGGAACGCGTTCATAAATTACAAGCTCCCGAGCAACAAATTAAGGAGAATCGAAAAAAGACTCGTTAAAGCGACCCTCCGTTGTATCGCGTACGTTCGCTTCGAGGAGCCGTGGTGAGTTCGTTAGTCTGTCTAGCGACGGAAGGGAACGCGTTGTTGTTTTTCTATCGAGGCTATTAGCCGCGCAAGTAACTTTATCGCGGCCGCAGCCCCGCGAGCGACGAATTACGCCCCGAGACGCGTTAACTTCGGAACAACAATTTTAATTGCGTTTAATTACACACCGCGCGTACCAGCGTTCGTTTCCCGTCGAAACGTGCAATCCGAGCGCTCCTCGTTTCATCGCGGTTGAATTTCAATCTAAGCCGCCGTGGGGCCCGTGGTCTAAAAATGCCGGTTTCATCTATTCAATTAAACCACCGAGCTTGTTAAGGGGCTGACGTTTCCTTGGCGTGCATTTGCATAACGTCGTGCCTCCGTTGGCCCGAGATTATACGAATTGCCGTGGTCAGGCGGCTCCGCGAAACGGTACGTTTTGCAGACACGGTCTAATTAGCTGGTACAGATCGCGCCGCGACAATGAAACCGTCTCGAACTCTCTCGTTCGAGATCTCCAGGCTGTTCCTTCGTCTTCCCTTTCTTGTTCTTTCGCCGATATCCGCCACGATTCGCCCTCGTTTCGCGTCCCGTTTCAGAAACAGAAGCCAAGATAATGGCGAATCCTTTTCCTGGACTACGGACCGAAAGGGCCAACTCGTCCGTAGTTCCTGTTTCCGGGAGCTCCGAGTCCTAATAATATTCTATAAGAATCCCACTACCGTGTAGAAGCGCTTACTTTCGAACGATTTCGTCTAATTTTTCTTCGAAATCGACTCTGGAATACTTTTTTTAAATTTCTACGATCGACGAATAAAAAATAGTGAACGCGATGGGGTTTATGGATTCTAGTTTTCGGGAAAACCCCACTTCGAAAATTAATCGCGCGGTAGAGTTGCAAGTGGAAACATCGATTAATGGTCAGACGCTCCAGGCAAATCAATTACCTCGAAAACGGAGCATTACACGAAAAAGTTTATTCTACATTTTCCGTCTGTTTTTGCGTATACAATCGCCCCTTGTGCCACTTATCCTTGGAAAATTACAATTTAGCGATAGCGAGTAGAAAGAAGTAATATTAGTCGGACTCGATGCATGTTACTGGAGCGTCAGTGTAGAAATAACGTAGAAAATGTAAAATGATACGTAATGGCAGTAAAGTGAAAAATAAATCAACGATTCTAACATATTTTCTAACAGAGGAAAATATGAAAATACGAGCGAACAATTTACGCAACTTTTTCTTCCCGTTCGTCCACTGGTTTCGCGCCATTGCTCGACGGCGACGCGAAACTATTTTTGCGAGCGTTTTACAGCGCCGCGGCGAAGTTCAAAGAGTAATGAGCCGCGTTAACGCTCGAGCTGCTCGCGGGGGAAGTTCATAAAGCGTTTCTTTGCCGTGGCTGGTATCGTGTATAGAATCCCGAACGTTCGAACGATCGAGGATCACGCTGACGGACGCGCGTGTTTCGCAGTTAAGGCTGAGAGTCGCGCGTTATCAACTACCGGGGACGAAACTTTTTACATTATGTTAACTTGCGCGCGAAATGGCCTCCTACCGACCGTGAAGTGGATGAGCGCGACGGTGACAGAAACTTTGCCCGCCCGCTTCCGAAGAAGCTGCTCCACTCCAGTGACGCGTCGATCATTCGCTGGGCCCAGGACCGGAGAAAATTTTCGGAGCCCAATAAAAAATATTTACACTCGACTATGGGTTAATTTAGGGGATCATTTACTCTGTGCTAATTCGCTAGTAGCGAGTTACAGTGGTTAACACGAGTAACGTAAGGTTTAAATATGTAAAAAGTTTTGGAAACGCTGGGCTATGACACGCCACTGGGTCCTTATTTATTCCACGGCGTTCCAGCCCCGTTCCATCTTCACAGTTGAAATACGTCTCGTGGAGCAAGGTGCTCGACTCTCCTGATAACGGAGGCACAGTCTCGATCCACTCGGAACGTTTAAATATATTTCTTTGTCGCTTGGTTATCGTCTCCATTCGTTTCAGCCGGGAGTGTTGCGACACAGACGTTCGAATCTTACAGATTTTATTCTCTCAAGGGGAGGAAGCTTCTTTACGCGTTGCAATTTTTTATGAAGTAAACAAGAGCGTCGAGGGGTTCGAGGATATCGCTGAAGAGAAATCCCCGGCTCTCTGCTTTCGTGGGTGATATTTTAATTGTTGCGTTGGCGTTAGTCGGCTCGAATGTCTTTCTCCTCGATGCTATAGTTTACGTTCTTTTGTTTAGATTGGTACCCATTTTTCTCCAGTCATGTGACGTTCGTGATATTGTCAGATCGAATTAGAGGTAGTTGTGAGCGAGAGAAAAACAAGGGGTGCTGTGTGCCTGGTCCTCGAAACAGGCTCCCGCTGGACGTTGGTATATTCCGCTCGTTTTACGATCAGCAGAACTGGCGAGCCGATGGTTGTACCGAAGTTATAATGCAGGCGATGAAATTATGGTAAGGTCCCTGGGAAATTTCCATCGTAACTTCCGTCCAGGGCTAGGGGAATCGATGCAGAATGTCGAATGATCAAAGTTCAACGCCGCAGAAGCGTGGATGGCCACTGATCGACGCTGCGCTGGCGAAAATCGGTCCGCGCCTCTGGGAAAGAGAATTGAACGGACGGTAACCGGGAGAGAGAGAGAGTAAGAGAGAGGATTTGAGAGGACGGACAGTAGCGAACTTGCACTTTATGCACGTATGAATACGTACGCGTGAACTGAATGCTCGGCGCAGTACACACGCGCGACGGAGTTTACCAGAGATTGGAGATCAAATCACTCGGTGAATCACGTCACGAGGACCTTTCGTTTCGAAGAACGCGATTTACCGAGGATCAAAACCGATCGCAGCTGCTCTATCAGACTCGAGCGTCTCTGCGTTGACCGGGACGCTCTATTTTTGTTTCTTCATTTTCTTTTTCGTGAAAAAGACCGCTGATCGACGGAGTTCGCGAAAAAATGTACAAACGTCGGTGAAAAATATGGACAACGCGTGCGTGGGCGACGCGAATGGCCGGAATTATGGGTCGCTATCGAGAGGAAAGGTTTTTAATGGCCGAGTAATAGGGAACGCAGACGTTACGACCGATCGTATAATAATTTCGTTACGCGAAAGACAATTATTTTATAACGGTCTGTGTTGTTATGCAATACGTTGTACGACGGGGCAGCGTCGACGGTCAAGTTTCGTTTCCAAATAAAGAACAAATATTTCGTTAAGTTCTCGACGTTTAGAGCTCCAAACTGGGTGAATCGCTTAATAATCTCCATAGCGGTGGCGATCAATGAAATTTGTTAGCAATGACCTCCGTGGCAGTCAAAGTGTTAATGATAGCCGGCGATTGGCGCTTCGAAACTCCAGAAATACGAGAACCGCCGTTAGAGCGCCGATAATCGCCAGTGCCTTAGCAGAAATCAAGCGTCCGCGGCCGGATAAACCGCAGACAGGAATAATAGACGCCCCGACGCTGTTACAGCGGTTAATTGAAGCGTACGCAGCCTCGGGCAGCTTATGTTTACTCAACCGGTAATCATGAACGAAAGCTAAGGCCAGCAGGATATTATTTGCGAGACAAGGAGCGTCGGAACCAAGTTCTCTCGACCAACTTATCCGGCTAAAGACCGATTCCAGCTATCGTTAACGCTGTAATCGAATCGTCAGCTCTTAAAAATACTTGGTATTCGCATAAGCAGAGTCATGTACAGCGCTTCTGAAACTTTTAAAAACTTTAAATACGAAGAGGAATCGTTCAAATATCCTCTGTAAAATTAGTAGATACTTGTCGTTACTTTAACGTTTCCTATAATGCAAAGTAGAATTAAAGCTGGTAATAATTAAACTCGTTGCTGTTTTATTTAGTCGTCAATTAGTTAACAAGGACCACCATGTACCTTGAATGCAGTTATTCCGAGGCTTCGTTCGAGTCGTGCAGTAACAACAGAATTCTCTATTTTACAGGTCGATCGTTGATACGATAGAAACGTATATCCTTTTATCGTCCTCGAGAAATGAAACTGCTCGAGCTTTCATTGCTGAAACGATAACGATCTCCATTGTCAGTTAACTCTCGGAACGCTGATAACGCTCGGGTTAACGATAATAACTTTACCGTTTATACTACCCGAATCTATGACGCGACGCAGTTGACACGAGAGTAACTGTAACCGCGCGAAAGACGAGAGATACATTTGCGAAATGTAAATAGCTGCCAAATTGATTTTATCTAGTATTTACCTTCGGCGCACTTAAAACAAGAGCTAAACTTGGAACAACGTTCGAAGTGTTATCGGGTTAATTGAAACTAATTGCGGAACCGAGACGTATTTTGATACTCTTGATACATTTATGGGAGAATGGAGACGATCATTTACCGAAAATTATTAAACTATCTACGTAGTTGTCTCGTTAAAGTCTGAACTATGCTCGGTATTTGGACTATATCGATTGTACAAGAGATGTCATCGACCTTAACGAGCGCAATAAGAGCCTCGAGGGCGGAGACTCGAGCGGCGATAAGTGAGTGATAAAGATGAGACGAAGCGATTAGGCTATCGCCGAGACCTATAGCCTAGAAGTAGCTACCTGGTACTATTAAAAACAAGTAAAACAGCGGAGAGTGGCGAGAACCGACGTCGAGTTTAGAAAACCCCCATCCAAAAGGAAGCGAATAAACATTAAATAGTGATTCTAACTCCATACGTCTCGGTACTAGTAATTACGTGATTGCATTGGTCACGGCATTAATTGTAATTCTGTATAATTCTTCTTGCGTGGGTGTCATATAATTTGACCCATATACGTCTCCCCTTTCATGATCTCGATAAGTAATGGCCGTTCGATATCCGCGTTCCGTCTTCTTCTCTCAGACAATGGGTCTCGGGACTCCTAGGGTTAACTCCTTCGTAAACGAAAGTCTCTCGGAGTTCGTTTTTTATTCAGAAGCATTAATCCGCCCCACAGAGTCGGTACCGACGATTCGATTGGTTCGCCGACCCTTGGACCCTTTTCTCAAGAGTTTGATTCAGAATTGTCCCGTAACGCGAGGCTGCGAGCGGAAGTGCACTTTGCTCCTCCGAGCAGCTTCATGGTACTGGAGTCGTTGGATTCGTCCCATTGCATTTAATCGCCACCAGTGTCCCCGGTTACGCATCGCCGCTAACGAACGGTCAGCAAATCGCCCGAGAGCTCAGAATTCTTCCAACGATGCTGGAAATTCGTCCTCTTTATACGTAAACTGCTTACTTAGTGCGTTGCCGGTGTTCGCGGTTCAATGTCTTCGTTACGACTTCGTGAGAATATGCACGTGAGTTATAAACTAATTTGCCTCTCCAAGTACTATTCCTTCCGGAAACTAACATATAACAGTTGATTTAACCCTTATATCAATACCGGAGTACTTAGATACCCCTCTCAGCTTTGCTTCCAAAATTTCGGTAGCTTCTCGTTCGTGCTTCGTTAAACGATGTGCATTACAAAGAGATGAGATGATGTAAATCTGCCTTCTTGTAACTTTAGTACTAAAAACGAACAGCACAGGTTATCGGATTAACAAATCTATCTTATAAACGTCTCTTAAAAATAGGTGAACTTTGGACGCGTGCAGTTCCGAAACTACTAGTGTTTTATTAATAATTGGACCATTGTTGGCGGCGGTGAAGCTTCCTCTTTAAAATGGCGTTTGGTTTTTGACGATCGGACTTCCCGTTTCGGAGATATCGTAATTTATGTAAAAGGTAATTTTTAAAATTTCGCGTTCCGCCTTAGAAAAGGCTATTAGCGCGCATTGAAAATACTAAAACTTTAGACGCGTGCAGTTCCGAAACTACTAGTGTTTTATTAATAATTGGACCATTGTTGGCGGCGGTGAAGCTTCCTCTTTAAAATGGCTTTTGGTTTTTGACGATCCGACTTCCCGTTTCGGAGATATCGTAATTTATGTAAAAGGTAATTTTTAAAATTTCGCGTTCCGCCTTAGAAAAGGCTATTAGCGCGCATTGAAAATACTAAAACTTTAGACGCGTGCAGTTCCGAAGCTACTAGTGTTTTATTAATAATTGGACCACTGTTGGCGGCGGTGAAGCTTCCTCTTTAAAATGGCTTTTGGTTTTTGATGATCGGACTTCCCGTTTCGGAGATATCGTAATTTATGTAAAAGGTAATTTTTAAAATTTCGCGTTCCGCCTTAGAAAAGGCTATTAGCGCGCATTGAAAATACTAAAACTTTAGACGCGTGCAGTTCCGAAACTACTAGTGTTTTATTAATAATTGGACCATTGTTGGCGGCGGTGAAGCTTCCTCTTTAAAATGGCTTTTGGTTTTTGATGATCGGACTTCCCGTTTCGGAGATATCGTAAGTTATGTAAAAGGTAATTTTTCTTAATTCGACTATCTCTGTCTCCGTCTGACGCGTCGGACCTCCTTGTCGCACGTTGACCCACTAACCGAGTGACCGAGTGACGTCACGTTTACTATTTACTACACGCGCGCGCGGTCAACGACCTTGCTAGGCCGTAGTAAGAAAGTTCATTCATCTCGCGACGTAAAAAAAGCGCTTCGGTCTCATCCGATCGACTCGAAATTAAAATCCTCATATCTCCGGAACTAATAAAGCTATCGACACTCACAAACGCTCATTTTAAAGGGCATTTCATCCTCTATCCAATGAACATATCAACTATAATTATTTATGCTATCTTCCATGTTTATTGTGAAGTTTTCCTTAACCCTATCCACCCAACGAAGTTTCAGCGATTCCGTTTATCTACAAGCCCAACATAGAGGCTTGTAAAATTATTTTCTTAGTTTCAAATACTTAATAAACTTGAATATGGACTGATCCCACCGGACCAGTTGGATTACCATTTGCGTTTTTGTTTTTTCGTTGGGCGTAAAAGAAGGATATTTTGTTTTCCGTGGGACCGACGCGCGAGTGTAGGAAGATTAACATCGCGAAATGTAACGCATCAGGGTCGTAAGAATGAGTGGTTTCGGTTGAAAATCGTGGAGCTGGTTTTATCTGGCCTGGAGCGAAATGGTCCTGACGCAGGCAGATCGTGCGGATCTCCGTGTCCAACGCGAGAGCCCGTTCGGTTTTTTATTCGCGCGATAACGGCCCCGACGTGACGAATGTAACGACGAACGATCTCTCTCTCTGTTTCCAGACACCGTGGTGGACGAGATGGTGGTTGAGGCAGGCAAGAACGTGACGCTCAATTGTCCCGGTGTGACGGAGAACTCGCTGATACTGATGCTGGAATGGCGGGCCAACGGCAGGCAGCTGTTGCAGTATACCGGAAGTACCACCACCGTTTGGAATCCCCAGAACAGGATATCCCTGTCCCGGGATAAATACGCCCTACAGTTTAATCCCGTCATCGCGAAGGACAGTGGAGTCTACACGTGTTTGGTGAACAGTCGCAGCAAGCCGGAAACTGATATTCAGCTGGTAGTGCAAGGTCAGTGTCCTCTATTCTTCCATGGTTCTTCCAAGTTTCCGATTTCGACACAATTATGCAATACAGTACGAACAGTTTTGTATCACGCGAAATTATTCGTGTAATATTATTATAATTTTCAACTCTTTCGTACGTGGAATTTAAACGAGGCTCGATAATAATTATCGAAGCAGATAACAAATTAACATTAACGCTGCGTTGTTATCGAGGCAGAATACGATGGATGCAACTTCATCGATAGCGGTACGTTTTAAATTCTGGCGAGCGACTCGAGCCAGTGGAAGTAATGTTCATCCTGTTTCTGATAGTCGCAATGACTGTCACCCAACTTCCAGTATTTGTGTTTAATTCAGTGTGCACTGATATATTCTGTTATTTTGGTTACTTACCAAGGTTGGTTAATTGCTTCTGGAAGTTTGCCACATTCTGATTACTCGCTGAGATGTGTATCTCGAGGAGGGTTGTGCGTGGGAGGAGCAGTATAACGTCTTCCGATTTTTTATAGCCGGGGCTGCTAATGGCTTAGAACTTTACCGGAGGATTAATAGTAAGAAATTGCTGCACAGAGTGTTCTAGTGATCATTGTATCGCGGGGGTGACGCTTTGCACAAAAAAAGAAAAAACAAAAGATACAATAATATTATAAAAGAAAGATATATTTTTGAGGACACGAGTGAAGTCCTTAATATTCTAGCGAGTGCATCTCATTCAAACGACGGTCTGTTTTCGAGTTACTTATTTAATAAATCATTCAGAAAGCTTTTGGAGAGTTAGTTAAACACAGAAATCATAAAACTGTTTACACGGCGGGGCAGAAGCCAAGAAACTGTTCATCAAGGATACATCCGCGCGCGCAGTGGTGGAAAATGACTGCTACAGGTACTCTTCCTGAAAGTAAACTTGTTATGAGATGCATTGGTTGTTGGTTCTCTGTAACAGCAGCGTTGCTATTTCTCCTTTCGTAGATTTTTCAAGCTACTTCCAGAATAATTAAATGACTCTTGAGCGTGCTCGTAGAAACTTCCGGTTTTAATTTGGTTTTGGAGGTAACAGATTTGTGCGCGATTGCAAGAAAACGCGTCAGTATTTAACAACCCAAGATACGAACGGTATTAAATCCGATTTGCCTCGAGAAGGTGCATTCATTTATTCAGAGCTAGTCATTCGGCTCGGTACACTCGATAACAGAAGAATCCATTTATGTTATTCATTAAGTAGAAGTCATTCAACGAGTGGAGCAAGAAATAATATTCCAAGCTGGCTGTACACAGGAATAATTAATTAAATTACTGTGAAACTTACGAGAGGCCGTAAGCGTCGATCACAGGTTTTTACGAAACGTGTATTTTTTACAAACTACTAAAATATATATAAAATATGAACTTCTAAAATAAAATTCAAATAAGGAAAAGGATTGACGCGAATATATTTGCAATTATCTGCGCTCGTGTTCACGATCGTATGAATAATATAGAAAATTGAATCTGACGAGACTCCATCGGGATCGCGAAAAGCACGTAGCTTTCGTTCGACGCGACGATCGGAGCGATTCAAATGTAAATTATCGATAATTGGCCGAATCGGTACGTCGTAAAAATAATTACAGCCAATCCGGGCAAGGTCGTATGATTTCTCGTCGGGATGGTCCGACTCGAGGGTGAATTAAAAATTAACCCCGGCCCGGTTGGCGCCGCTCCAATGGACCAAAGGGGTCAGGTGTATTTGCGTTTTAACCTTGGCGATCCATAATTCTTCGAACTCGCTTAAAACGCGGCGAATACATTCGACGAACGTTAACGAACTCTTAATTAAGGCCGATCGCGAAATCTCGTCGGCGAAAAAACACGCAATTTTTTCACCCGCGTTCTCGCGCGAACGTAACACGGTCGAACGCGTTGTAAAGCTCCCGGAGTCGCTTCGGGAAATGAACGGTGTCGTTTATTAGGTAGCAAGAAACGCATCGATGATTTTAATCGCGTCGATCCGCTGCTCTCGCGATAACTTAACGTCGGGAGGACTAGTTGGCGAGCTGATGAGAAAAATGAACGACCCACTGGCTTCGAAATAACAACACGGTGTACTTTTCGATTTAAACAAAATTTCTGATCGATTCTCCACCGTAAAATGGGGGTGAACAGATGGAACGAAGTACTCCGTCATCCCTTTGCCTTACAAGCACGTGTGAGACAGGTGTTCGTGGTCAGGCGTTCGAACCAAATGTAAATAAACACCACGTGCCGCCGTAGAATGGGCAGGGGGTTAATTGTAATTACGAATATATTCCCCTATGCCTCGAGAACATTTGTCTGAAGCGGGAGCAAACGAGTTCTCACCACGCTCGACGCAAAACATGTTATGCAACGGGGCCAATCCTGGCGGGCCACGCGCCTCGGAGCATTTTGCTGGTCTTATTATTTTAAAGAGGCCTTCGAAGGGTGCCTTCCCAACTAACGAAGGCAATTTCCGTGTTTCGTCGAAGCGGCTCAAACATACGAGCTTAAAGCAACTCACTATTCGCCGCATCGCGAGTTCCGCTGGATCAAACTTTATTTCTCGTCAGCGATTCGAATCGGTGATTCGCGCCTCCGCTGCGAGGCAAACGCAACTTCCGTCTGGTCGGTCTGGGAATCGCTGTAGAGACGCTCAAGTTCGAATGCGCTTCTTCTGTTCGCCGTGTTGTTAAAAATGAAGCAAACTTCTCCGCGTGCACCTGCATCGCTTTTAGCCGGTGGCTATGTACGGAGGAGTCTCCGTACCTATGGGAATTCGTTACGCGTTAGGCGACCTGTTCTCCGTTTCAATCCGTGGAAAAATCTTTGTAGTTAGGTAGAGTGTGTTGTAAGTTCACTCTCGAAAGGCTGCCCGTAAAATTCGCCTATTTTCCAGTGCTTCGAGCGGATCGTTTCAAAAAAACGCAGAAGCGTAATGCTAATTTTTTGGTGAGATTTTTAAAATTCTATCCCCTTTTAGGGGTAGTTTAATACCGCATGTAACTTTCTTTTCAATATTTAATTCTTAATATCGCTTCACGACAGTCCAGAACCCATCCTGTCGTAACTACGAGGCACACCGGTATTACATTGTCGATAAAAGGTTAAAACCACTATTGGAAGTTTGGTTCTTATTAATTTTATCGTCACAGACGACCACAGCCACGTCAGCGTTCTTTGAAATATTTTATCTCGACGAGTCTCCATCCGAATATTCAAATATTGTTTTAATATCGTTTGAATATTTATCTATTCGTCCGAGCGTGCGAGTTCGATGCCCCAATAAAAATTAGTCGTTCCGTTTGCATCGAAATGTGGCTAACGGGCATTCTTTCGCCCCCCTCCCTCCCTCCGTTCATCGAGCAAGCGTAATTTGTGTTCGTTGAACCGTTTGGCGACAAAAGTTGCTCGAGTTCGCGCAGAGTTCGCCGACGGGAAGTTCGCGTCGCCGACAAAGGAGAGGAACGAAGCGACTAGGATGGCACGACTCGACGCCCTTCCTAACTACCTCGTTGTCCGCCAGCCTTCTAATGCTTTATTTTACGGTGGAGTTTCTCCGCGTGCTCGTCGGAGTGTTTGCTCGAGGTATTTACGGCTGATTTGAATTCGTCACGTGCAACCCGCCGCGTCAAAAGCCAACTTTTCCGAGCCGTCCCATAGGCGCCGGAATCGCGGGAGTTCTCGTTAAAACTTCACCTCGCATAACTTGGCCCCCGGAAGTTTGGGGTAGGGGGGGGCGCGTTCACGCGAACACCGGCTACACGTTCGCGGCGAAGAGAGAAAAAGGGAAATCGAAACCCCCTATCGCGTTATGTCGCCGGTCATTTGCATTCAATGCACGCACCGCGACTCGATTTGAATAAGAAGTTTCCGCGCGGCTGAGACGAACCCGGCCCGCAAAAATAAATTTAATATATTCACCGGGAGATTCCTTCTTTCCTTCCAAGAGACGGCGAGAAACAAACGACGGTTTCGTGGACGATTAAGAGGGAAACGAATGGTCTTTCGCGTCGATTTACTCGCCAGGGCATTTTAATTCCCATTTATCTGCGCAACAGCACGTCCCGCACTTCGAGACCTTGCTAATTCATATTTTCATCAATATTGATTACCTCCTAATGGATGGCCGCGAAACCCAGCGTAATTCCAACTGTTAGCGACGCCGTTAACGTTGCGGGAGCTATTAAAATAACGAGACATTAGTACCACCCTGGTAATCGTGCCCCCAAAAAGAAACGAAGACTAAATCACAGGCGTTGATGGTTTTTTAAAATATTCCGTGGCCCGTGAAACGGATGGCGGACGAGTACCGAGGGGGTCAATCGCTCCAAAGGTGAACGTAACCGAGCGGGAAGTTGAGTTCCCCGTGTTCGCGAGGTTTCGAATAACGAATCTCTCGTCCTCTCGTATTGTATATTCCGCGTGGCGCGTGATGGCATCCGGTATTCGGGACACGTAGCGTTTCAGCGGTAACCAATACCCGCGTTATATCAACCATTAAAATGAATATTTCTCGAGTCTGAGGCGAGATTTCACGCGTCGCGGGGGCTGCTGCGTCTTTCAACGAAAAAAAACTTCCGTTCCTCCCTGATTTCTTCGACGGAAGTTCGTGTTCTCGCGACGACGCGGATTTCAATTCGACGTATCCTCGCGAGGGTTTTTAAAAATAAATTTCACGAGTCACGGCTGAACGATTAAGTCGAACGCGCCTTCCCCCGGATCGATAATCCGTTTCCATTAGTCGGACAATCATTTGGACTGCGTAAGCGACAGATCAGCCCCTTTGAGGCGTCGCGAGACGGAACGGTTTTCTGTGATTTTTCAAGCAGATTTCCACAAGGCTGAATCAAATTCGTCAAAGCGAGGCAGCGCGCGGCAGAGATGATTTCAGGGCTTTAGAAAATTTCTCGCGCGAAACGTCTCGTCCTCGTTTTTTCAGTTTTTCCTTTTCCGAGGACGCTCGCTATTCGTCTGTCTGCACTCTTTTTTTCCGCGACGGTGACTTCCCGTCGCGGCATACTGGGTGTTCCTCTTGACTTGACCACCTTAAACGTCTCGGTTTCGATGAAACATCGAAATCGTAAACGTTCCGAGCGATATACGCCTCGCATCTCGCGGAATGAAAATATTTTCTTTTTTTTTTTGAATTTACGACTTCGCCTGTTCCGTAAATGTCACCGGTTCTTTATACTCTTCTTCGTTGCGCTTATCTCTTCTTTCAAGACGTTTTACAACCGAAGAGGAAAATCCATTCGAAGCATTCCATTTTATCTTGCTACGTTTTCCAACTAGGAATTTATCTTATTAATATTGAAATGGAATTCCCGGATTGCAAGGGAATAATACGGACATTTTCGACACGCTCGATATTTCCGACTTTCTACAACTTCTCGAACGGTGTTCTCTGTATGACAAAGACTAGGCTCGTTCATCTTTGAGGTTCGTTTCCCAGAAGAAATTAACGAAGGGAATGGCGCGTCAAAGGAAAGAAGAAAAAAAAAAAAGCGATCGACGCAAGAACGAGGGGGAGCAAAGACGTCCGTTCGATAACGATCGCCGCTTTTGTTTCCCCCGTTTCGACCCCTTTTATTTCCCTGAATAGCAAGCACCCTTCATCGGCGCGCGAAACCCACCGGGGATAACTACGTTTTCCAGGAAAATGGCTCGCGTTCGGTCGGATGTGGTCTCGAAGCGCGAACAGTGGGAAAGAAAGGAGTCCGATTGAATATGGAAGGGGCCACTGGGTCGGTCTCGTTAATCTTCAAAGGGTCACGCTCGCATGGCCAACGTCGAAATTGAATAAATGTTTTCGCCTTTTGTCAATGGCCGCGGGCCACGCACGAAGGAAGCTGCTGACGAGGAGCCCTCGCCCTACAAAGGGCGAAAGTTCATCCGATTCGGCCACAGCGAACGAAACTAAGCCACTTTCGCTCGGTTTTGCTACTCGAATTGCGATCGTAAATAAAATTGCTCCGCGTCGGTTTCCTCAACCGATACTGGAAACAATTGTCTTCGTTCTAAGACACATTTGCAAATAATTTCAGTCTCATTCAAATGCTTCGTATCAATGTTTAATAGTTGCTCTTTCTCTCACTCTAAACGTTTGGAACGTTCAGACTAATTTCACAATTATTTGATTATAGAGTATCCCTGATTAGAATGTTAAATCCTTCTCGAGCCATGATAGAACAATAATAAGAATCACTCTGATATTTTGAACATTATTACCAGGCCTGCCTTTCTATACTATAATTTTGTAGCAATTGGTATCAACGTTATTAGAGGCCAAGGATTTGCAAAGAATAGTTTTTCATCACAAAGCCAGTTTCGAAGGACTCGAAACGGAAAGAAATCATTCTCGAGACTTAAGGATTAAGACGATCGTTCGACGTTCGCTGGAAATGACAAGAGTGAACGGATGTCCCGAAAGTACCGTAGCGAATAACCGACGGTGAAACTTCGCCGAAAGTGGCGAGCCCGTTCCCGCCTATTTATCGCTTTTTACGAGACCGCGTGTGCGCGACCCGATTCCGATGCACTTTGTTTCTGCGTTTACGACTCCCCAGCAGCGATAGCAACGACGCTCGACAATGGAAGAAAAACGGCCGCCGGGTCGAAAAAGGAAGCGTCGTCTGTCGTGCAGCGTCGCGGTTCGAAACTCGACTTCTCTTTTCCCGTTGGACGTTTTTCGGTTGCCGCGACGATGAGACTTCCATTAAATCAACCGGAACGACGATATCGATGCCCGTCGCTCGTAAATCACGCCCGCTCGAGAATCGCGCCCGTGATTGAGAGAGCCTCGATAAAGGAGCGAGGCTTCGCGGGAATATCGAATTTGATGGCTGAAACGTCGCCGTAATGAAGTTACCGCGCCCGGGAGTTCTTCGACCAGCGAAGCGTGATTTCCCCGACTTCTCCACGGAGAAGTTGAAAAAGTGGAATCTCCATTCTAACCATTCGTCGACGATCGTATCCAGCTGTCTCCTCGGAACGTGCACCCCGCGACCAGAAACCCGACAAAATTTTATCAAATAATAGAAATGCAGATTACGCGTAGTTCTTTTTACCGTTCGAGCTAGTCGAGATCTTCTTGTCGATACCTGCAATTTTATAACGCGTCTATAGATTGTAAATGAATTCCAATCATTTCTCTATACATTCTCGTACGTGTATCGTATACCTATCGTCTATTGTTTGCGCGTCCCCTTTCTCTCTTTTCAAATTTCTCCATCCACAGTTTCGGTGTATAAAACACACCGAAATTGATTGAAAAATGTTTAAATTAAACGCAATTCAATTTCAGCAATCAAGCCCGGGCGCTCCATAAAACAGCTTGACCCGTCGCAGAATTTTCCCCCGTGAAACTTATTGTCTTCTCGACCCGAACTCCCATCGGAGGCTATCGACAAACTCGAACGATCTGATTCCGCTTTTGAACTGGGTGTTCTAGTATCCACCCTCGCGAGTCCTCGATTCCAAAATTACCAAACGTTTCTTTGACACGATAATCCAAGTATCATTTACGAAAACCGCTGCCGGATGAGAAATTAATTGGAAAGGTGGGACACTCGGGGAATCCGCGTTCCTTGGGTCTTGTAGCGGCCGCGTAAAGGAAACGGTCGAGGCGGGGGAGGTGGAGGAATTATCGCGGAGGGTGGTTTACAGCGTCGGAATCTGGCGTTCGCCGTCCCGGGGGCCATGAATAAGCGCGGAGTCGTTTAACAGCGCGCCGGTTTTTTCGACTCGCGGCGAAATCATTTCATTCATATGCATGACAGAATATGCAAGGAGCACGGGAGAGGAGAGTAATAGAGACAGACGGACCGAGCCCGGCTCGGAACACAGGACAAAAGGAGAAGCAGGGAGAAACGGGGGAAAGAAACCACCGCGAAATCTCGGTGCCGCCTAACGAGCCACGATTATTCTTCGGATAACGACCACCGCCAGCAGCGGACGATCCCTGCATGCTGAACGGTGCCTACGGTATTGTTTGTGTCAATTCCTCCCCCGTCCCCCGACAATCTACTACTCTTTCGATCCGAGCGATTCCTTGGGGTGCGTTGCAACGAGAATCCCACCGACGCAACGACAAATAACAATCCCCGATAACTGTTTAGAATTTTCACTATCCGTTCATCCCCAATTTTTGCATTATTATAGACAGGCGTTTGTGCTAGATATAACCACCCTCAAGTGACTGAAAATGAGCACAATTCTTTTTTTCACAAGGTGATATTCGTTTGGGACTCTGGGGAGAATCGAATCGTCAGAAATTTACTTTAACAATGATAGAACACTAATCGTAGTACCACGAACGAGCGAACGTGTTTTCTCGAAGCTCTCAAACCCCGTAATCGGTATCTCCATTAGTTCCGCGAGTTCCGGGGAAGTCTGGTTTCGAGGAAAACGGTTTCAAAGTTTCCTATCGCCGGTTTTTTCGTTGCAACGGTCCGTCTTCGTCAAAGTCGCCCGTAACTTTATCAATTCGTCAAATTTCAGCGCGGGCAGGCTCTCGCGACTAGGAGAAAAAGAATTCGAAAATAAATCGCTGCCCTTAGAAATCGTATCGCAATTTTTGTGTCACATTCTACGAAGCACCAGATCGCACGACCGTTTAAACGAGATCTGACACGTATCGATTGACCGCGTTCCTTAATCGCGATAAACCGACTATGTTCGAGGGACGCGAACGAAATACTTAACTCGCAGAAGGCACAATAGGGAGCTGTAATTCCGGAACATAATCGTAGAAAATATTGCGAAGTTCCACGTACGTGAATACAGTTCTAAAGAGTCGCGGATGACAATGCTTGAAATTATTTTTCAACTCTGCTTGTTACGAGTTACGTCTACTTCGAAACTCTTCGTAGCCACGCGATCAGCGAATATGATAATGTTGGCAGTTCTGCGTCCAAAGATTTTAACCGAGGATGGTTACTTACGATGCGGAAGCGTGTACTGCAAGGAGGTCCCGGTTGAGAAACTTTCTAGGAAAGAACGTCTACGGTAAAAAGTAACGCCTCGTTCGCGGATGTTGCGCCAGAGGTTGGACGTCGATACGGTAACCTAAGCGGAAACGAAGGATTTAGAGATTGCGGTGGCGGCTTGAAACACCACTGAACGCGGCTGAGTACCTTGTCAGACACGGTGATGAGCCAGACTGGAACACACTTTATGAATTTTCTAAACGCGATAGCGTAGAAAGAGTCGAGAGGAAAATCGTAGTCGCATTAAATAGAGATTTCGTTATTTGAAGCACTCTTTCAATAAAACCTCGCTAAACCGCTTCGAGAGGATTGAACATAATTATTTGGCCATTAATGGCCTTAGAACGTGCGGCAATATTTTTCGAGACATCTTATCAGCACTACTTTAAACCAATTCTATTTTAATTCTTAAAAATTTGAACAAATAACAAACGTACAGGGACGATCTTGGTAGAGGGTGATTCTATGTATAAATACAAGTAAAAAA
The DNA here is from genome assembly GCF_051014445.1 of Colletes latitarsis. Classification (NCBI taxonomy): domain Eukaryota; kingdom Metazoa; phylum Arthropoda; class Insecta; order Hymenoptera; family Colletidae; genus Colletes; species Colletes latitarsis. The sequence goes on along the minus strand of NC_135137.1, from coordinate 38,838,056 downwards.
TGAAGAGTAAATGTTTTTCGTTCGAGGCTTCGTTTTCGAGAAAATCGAAAATACATTTCGAACTCCAATTTAAGTAGAACGTATCGAGAACTGATCAGACGCGTCCGACATGTCGTACTGATTTTCCCTTGTTTCCAAAATATCTTCATACCATCTCGAAAACGAAGAAATTTTCGTCGATGACGATACTTTTCATCTACGTTTGCCCAAAAATAAGAGGACTTTTGCTTTCAATACCACATTTATTCGCCGGAGCCACGCTCTCCATTAATCTTCCGCAATAATCAGGGTCTGACTTTATTCCATTCTTCCTTAACTCTGTTCTAAAGGTTATTGATGGATGTCGGTAGAACGTGATACTCGCAATGCAACTTTTTCCTCCGATCCATAAATTTTCAATGGAGTTTAAGTCAGGGCTTTGCGCGGGTTTGGAAACGCAACCAATGTTTAATTGATATTTCCGTCTTCCGGTAAATAATTCAAGGGAACAATATTGTTCTTCGCAGCTACGAGCTTAAAGCAAGATTTATTCATGGCATTTTTGTCCATAGTCAAAAGTAAACGAGTCGTTGGGGGACCTCGCCCTGTGTAATTACAGTAAATGATAAAATCTGCGAGGAATATTCTCGAGTTGGTGGTAGACCCAGACAGGGAGGAATCTCGTCGTTGTAAACTGAAGGGGGAGGGGCAAAGCGACGAAAGAAATCCTTCTCGTCCGTCGCGAAGTAAGTGGAACAGTCGCGGTCGAGGAGGAGAGGAAGAAGCAGTTGGAAGAGGCACCCGTTGGAACGAATACCACCATGACGAGGAAGAGGGATTGCGTCCTTCCGCGGCGGGCCAAATAAAATGTCTCTTTGTATCTTGCCAGAAAAGCCCTTCCATCGTTCCGTACGACCATCTTTTTCCATCCGCGACGTCCCGACGTCTTTGTAGTCATCGGCTAGGGAATCGAGTTGCACTCGACACGATTCCTAGCCGTGTCGGACGGAAATTGCACGGTGAGTCTGTAATCAAAGCGGTCGGGCTTTAGCGATCGAGTTAATGACATGTACGCTGCGATTGAGTTAATGACATGCACGCTCCGTGTCGGCGGTTTAAGGGAACGGGGGAAGGTGCTTATCGTTGATTTCATCTGCTGTCGCGCTTTGATAGGCGACTCCCATTACGCGGCCGGTTATTTAGCTAACTATCGAAACTTTCTTTAACGCGACGCTTTAGAAATGTGCGCGTGTTAATCCCCCCAAACGCGTTTACTCGATTGCAAATGAAATACTTGAGCAGCTTTTAATAAAATTCAATCGAATCAGGGCTATTTCTGCGTCGATCTATTTCTCGTGCAAAATTTTGTTTCCCCAACAAGGGAAAATCATATTTATCGCGGAAATAAATTGCTCCGGAATAATTGATGGCTCGTAAATTAAATTTAACCTCGTCGTTACAAGCAATGGCGTTAATTGACACTGAATGCATTCTACAGGCATTGATTAAGGACTCTGTTATTTTAGGAGAAGACGCTGCTAATAAAATTGATTTTTATTAGTTGTAATTCGAAATGTTTGTACCCTGAGCGCGCTACGGGGTGCGAATAATGAAACGCGTTCGTGTAAGTGGATCGGTCAGGCGAGTCGAGCGACGAGTTCGTGAGGAATAAAGCAGAAAAGGGGCAGAGTCTCCCAGAGGGGTAAATAAAATTTCTCTTCCTCGAGATTACTTTGTTACTTGTCTGTCGAGGGTTATTGTCAGCTCGGGGAGACGTCTTCGATCCCTTTTCTTCGCATACCTTTATCAACGAATCGTGGAATTAATCGCGACTCGAACGACCGAAACATCGTCAGCTTCCAACCTCCGCTTTGGATCTTAACCTCTGAATAGCACATTTCTGTCGGCACTTCTCCTCAGTAGTTAGAGCACAATAGAGGAAACCGTCGTGCTGCTTGGAGAATCGCTTGTAATGTAATAGAGCCTGCCGTCTGGAGAGAGAACCGAACAAACAATGACGACGTCATCATTGTTGGCGTTCAGGGGAATGCTTGACACCGGGGCCTCGTCGTTGTGACGAGAATTGAGCATGAGAGGTCAAGCATGCCTCGACGCATCGGGAATCATCGTGAATTGGGACGTGTTTGCCTGGCTTCGACCTAAGATCTTGTAATCTTTCCCTCCCTGTGGGTTAACTGTCGACAATTTGACGAGCTAATTGAGCGTACAAACAGGTACACTCTATCTTAAGATTAAATAAGCTTTCCGTTTTCTAATTATTCGTAGATATTTATCTATAGAACGAAGTATAGAAAATGACCTTTTTCGAAACATCGCGTTAATGCTACTTTAATTTAATTTAATTTTAATTTCTCAATATTTGAACAAACAACAAACGCAGAGGGTGGTTCCGGATAGGGGATGATTCTATGCGTAAATACAAGTAAAAAACGAAGAGTAAAAGTTTTTCGTTCGAGGCTTCGTTTTCGAGAGAACCGAAAATACAATTCAAGTAGAACATATCGAAAACTAGTCAGACGCGTCCGACATATCGTACTGATTTCCACTTGTTTTCAACATATCTTCATATTATCTCGAAAACGAAGAGATCTTCGTCGATGACAGTACTTTCCTTCTGCGTTTGTACAAAAATAGAAAGTCCAACACTGTCGAGTTGATCGATTAGGCCAATCGAAGTCTCGGTCTCGCGAAATTCTCTTTCGTAATATCTGCCTTGGGAGCTCCATTGTGGGTTTGGTTGTACAGGCTATGGGTCCATCTTATTGCCATCGAGGGACAAACATAATTTTCCCGGGATTTTTCAATATCAATCCCCCTCGACTACGGATTACTCCGACGAACATGTTCGATGTTTTCGTATGTACCTATCAGACATGTGCATTCGAACTCTTTCTTCGATACTGATACATAGTCCAGTGTCCCGCAGTTCGTGCATGAGTAATTAGCCCAACGTTGCTCGCCCGTGACGGAAAAGAAAAGGCCGGTTCGTATCGCAGCTCCTCGCATCGCAACAAATCTTACTGCCGCAGGATTGTGGCTATCGAATTTCGGTAATTCGAGCCGCGCGAGAATTCCCAGCCGCAGACCATAAAGATCAGCGGGGCTGCTTGTAAATTTCCTCGTGGAAATTCCATACCTCGCTGGTAGGCCGCGTCGCAACTTCGAAGATACGCTCGTACGAGCGAGTACTTGGAAAAAGTGTTAACTATCATATAGTATTCATATTTTAAGATATTTTCACGTTGGGAGTTGCTAATGCCTTCTTAAGAGACCACACATTCGAGATCTCATTTTCACAGGTTCACAGAAAGTTCCAATATTTTTTAAAATACAAACACGTTCAACCTAGCCCTGTCCTATGAAGTACTTCTCGAGCATTTATTTAAATCAGAGTAATCAAAATTGAGAAAAGTCACGGAATCGTAGAATTACCAACGGTGTGAAATTACACCAGCGGGTTGAAGCCAGAGTGTACACGCGAGTTCAGTGTCCAGAGTGTAGCCAATGGTTGTCGGGAAGAAAGTGGGGATCTAAAAGCTAGGTGAAATTTCAGCGTAGGTAAAAGTGGAGCTGCCCGAGGATCCCACTTCGACTGTACAACTGTCGCCTGCACGCTGGTGCTTGAATACACTTCGGGTACATCGGGAACGAAGTCGCCGAGATTCTCGTCTCCCTTATCGAGTTTCCACGAATAATAAAACGACGTTGACCGTGCCAATCGCGGCTCTATTTTCCCACTTCCCGAGCGACACACGGCTCGTTAGACTCGCGAAACGACGCATTCTGCGTTCGTCAGGCGAATCCTTGCCACGTTCAAACGGAAAAATTCACGGGAACAAGCAGGGGATCCGTCACTTCCCGTTGCGAGTTTGGAACGGGGCCAAACAGTTCGCCCTCCCCATCCCCGCGTGTCGTCTCGTCTCTCGTATTATTACGTCTGCGGAACGGACCGACGGTTGGAAGAATAAGAACACCGTGTATTACATCCTCCCGCGTAGTAGAATGTTTCCTACATCCCTCTAGCGGAAACCGGGGATTCGGTTTAGTCCTCGACCTTTCGTGGGAACGAAAGTTACTGGTACACCCCTTGCATCTTGCATCGATCCGCGTCGTCTCGATTACCAGCGGCCAGTGTTCCTGGGGGACGATCGTGAAGTAATTTTCATGACGCGAAACCGTTTCGTTTGTCGCGTTTCAGCCAGACAAAAATGCTGTTTCTGGAAAACCAATTACCCCTCTTTCTCTCGCGCGCGCGCTTTGTTTCGTATGCATAGGGCGTGTTCGCGATACCGTGATAATATCAAGAGCGTATCGAGGCCGTTGAATCTCTTCCTTCGTTTCGTTGGTTCCGAAAATCGGGTCGGAAAAATTTAAAACAACGTGGCTATTAATGTTACGAAATATTTTTCTCGTTCGCGATATTTGTTTATTAGATTAAAACGAATATTTTCGCGCGAAGTTGGAGCTAAAACGATGGCAGATAAAAACAAATTGTATTAAAAAGAAATTGATGGTTATTTTTTTAGCGATCTACATCCGTTGAATAACTTGTTCCGTTATTGAGAGGGGCTCTGGCAAATATTATGCATCGGATCTAGTAACAGTTTTGTAATAGACCGGTGTGCGCGGGCGATAGAATGTTTATAAAAACTGTGGACAGGATGAAAGGGCACCCAGAGTGTTGTCGAAGCGATAATAAACCATGGCCGTGTTCCATAATACAATATCGCGGATGAGGAATACGGCGAGCGAATCGAAAGAGAAAAAGCGACGGGTGGAATTTGCGCTAAATTTTTCTCGATCGTGTTACATCGGTATTCGCAAAAAGAAGATATTCGACAAAGGACTCTTGCAACCCGGTTTCGTGTAATCACCAGTCCGAATTGCGTTTCGACGTGCCTTCGATTTCCCGTGGAAAGCATGGCAGAGCGAAATTATCAGAGGGAACGACGCTCGGTTAAACGAAGAGAGGACGTGGCCCAGTTGTCGAGAGCGCGATAAGCTCGCAACGCTGACGCGAAATTAAAAGTGTCGCGAGCTGCTCGTTGGGAACAATCAACGGGCGAAATCGGATGATCAGCCGATATAGGATTTCGACTATTGACCGGGAGGAGTCGATGCATGTTGCATCGTAAGCCTCCGGTGGTGAGAATTCATTTATTTACACTCGAGAGAAAATACTTTCGAGCCACCTAATAATTCGACCGTTTAAACCGCGCTTTACACCTGTTAATTATATTGCAAGAAGCGTATATGTGTTTAGGTCTGAGGAGGCGTTATCGTGGGCGTCGATAGAAGTGTTTAGACTAAGATTAAGTGCGTGTCGATGACCCCATTTGTTTAGAATATGTAGATAGGAATCGAGAGGGTTCGACATCGACAGCAGAAAGTCACTCTGCATCGAACTCTGGTCGGGAGTAGTCACTTTTGATTTCTACGCTCACGTTTCATGTTAAATAGTTACAGTAGTATTAAATAATATAGTTTATACATAGAAAATTTTAATGCAAGATTCTAGAGGCCAAAATAAGATGAAAATCAAGAATACTAATTTGCTGATGGAGATTTCGTTAAAAAGTTACTAACGTTCAATGTTCCGCCCATACTGAATTTTTTTCTAGAAAGTGGATAGGATTTCGGGGGTAGGTCTATTCGTAAAAAATGATTATAATTGACCCCTACAGCTAACAATATTTTTTTCAGACCGATTTGAAATATTTTAATTTCGTCGAAAAATTTCACACCTTCTCGAATTTTTTTCTAGAAAGTGGGTAGGATTTCGGGGATAGGTCTATTCACCAAAAATTATTGTAATTGACCCCCGCACCCGAAAATAATTTTTTCAAAACGATTTGAAAGTTTTATGAAACTTCAGTGGAATCAATCGATGGTATGGTCAGACATTATATTTTCAGTTATGAATTTTTTTCTCGGAAATGCGTAGGATTTCGGGGGTATGTGTATTCACCAAAAATGATTGAAATTGACTCCCCTAGCTAAGAATAATTTTTTTAGAACGATTTGAAATTTTTTAATTTTCTCGAAAAATTTTACACCTTCTCGAATTTGTTTTTCGAAACTGGTTAGGATTTCGAGGGTATGTGTAATGACCAAAAATGATTGCGATCGACTCTAGCAACCGAAAATAATTTTTTCAAAACGATTTGAAAAATTTTTTTTCTGCCAAAAAATTTCAACACCTACCCGATTTTTTTTCTCGAAAGTGGGTAGAATTTCAGGGATATGTCTGTTCACCAAAAATGCTTATACTTGACCCCTGCAACCAAAAATAATTTTTCCAGAACGATTTGAAATTCTTTAATTTAACTGTTAATAACTTTCACTAACGGAGCCTCCATCAACAAATTGATATTCTTGATTTTCGTCTTATTTTGGCCCCCATAATCCCCCATTAAAATTTTTCCCAAGGGTGGCCGAACACCCTGTATAGTTACGTTTAAAATATTTGAATCCAGTTAACCATTCCTGACACCCTCGCAATATTGATAGACGTTTCACAGAGTAAACTCCTACATATCGTACGATTTTGCATGGGTCGCGCCTTCGTTGTCCAATGCATGCGAACGAACACGGAAAGGAATAGGAAGATCTGGTCGAACGACAGTCGGGATTAATGGCCGAGCGTCGGACCGCGCGAATAAGAAATAAATGCAGATGTTGCGTCAAAGACTGGCGGAAGCTCGATTCTCACGAAAGTCGATGGAACAGGGCCAGGAGGATCGCCTGCGTTTTTTCCTTCGCGCGGTTCGGTAGCTGGCCTTTTAATTGAGGCATTAACCAGGCAGCGGCAATTTATTCCAATCGATCAGCAATTAACTACCGTCCCGGAACCAGAGACGGCGTCGTGCAAACGCCTGCCACGTTGGATCGCGCCGCCTTACTTAACGTCCGTTCGGATCAACGTGACGTCGCAAACAAACTAATCAACCGCCACGTCCTTCGAAACGGGCGTTCATGTTCGTTATTGGCCAGGTTGATCGACGTTCACCTGTTACTCTCGTTCGACCGCCGCAACTTCCCGGCGCAGATCGTAATAAGTCATCGGTTACGCCGCGGCTTCAGGCTAATTTCTGAACTTCCACGGTATAATTTATACCGGGCAGCGCCGCACGTACGGCCGGTATAATTATTTTCTCAACTATTCCCATTACGCGTCACTGGCACGGCACACGGTGTAATTTAGTTTCGATTTTGCAAACTGGTCGGTCGAATGCTCGGATCCCCCGGTACCAGGGCGAAACCGGATGTAACGGGTTGTCGGATTTATCGTCGAAATGGCTCGTTTCGCGGGCAAACTTCCTCGCGCCAAGGTCCCCCTTTCGCGAAGCTTTTACATTTTATTTACCCCTTTTTCAGAAGATACGTACTACGATTCGATTTTTCAAACCTTCAATTCGAGGTTCAAAAACGTAGAAATAATTAGTCGATACACACCACTATAGTTTTGACTATTATAGTCCGTACTTCAGAAATGTAAACAAAGGGAACGAAAAGAGGTTTCACGTATGTTACTATGCAATGTGTTTAGAAATATTTGTTTACGATACGTGATTCTGTCAGTTTGGAATATAACGAGTATTACACGAATAATAAATTTCCACCTCCCACGAGTCCTCGTTCGAGTTCTGCCAGAATCGACTGGACGAGGTCAACGGAGACTGTTATTGCGAGGTGTATAAAATCGCTCGCGTAGATTAATCGTAGGAAGTTGGGAGTGTTAAACCGAAGGACAGATAACATTGAACGGGGTAAAAGTTGAACCTAGTGACCTAATTAAGGAGAGGGAGACAGAGTTAAATGGGAGTAGATCGAGACAATAGTCGCGGGTTTAGCAGTATGTGGAGGAGGGGATAAACAAGACACGGATTTAGTAATGGAGCGAACGCAGAAGAGGAGAGAACAATATGAATAACAACGATAGGAGCTTTGGAACGAGACAAAGACGCGAACGTAACCCGTGTGGCCTTAAATTAGAATCACAATAACCTGGCGCAGTCGTAGATCGATTTTTTAAACTCCAAATATGAAGAATCTCTATTCGTTTCATAATACAAAAATATCCAATCGAGGGAAATCTCATCGCAAAGCAACCAGGGGGTTCATTCCAAAGGATGTAGCGAGAATCAGTCTCCAGATTGCACGTTCGAAAGCAAATTGGTCAGCGTTCCTCAAAGCGTTCGAAAGCATCGACGTTGTAACCAATCAATCCGAGTCTCCCGCGAGGCATCGTCTTCGAATTCGGTGACAGCTTTATAATGGGGAATCTAATTCTGGAGAAGAGCTTGTTGCATGCTCGCTGAGAGACGCGACCGGAAGAATTACGGTATAATACCGAAAATTCAACCGGTACCGTGAAAGTGCAGCGCGGTTTAGCGGCTTATTTGAGGAAAGTCGCTATTTTTCAGCTGGCGATTCATTATCTTAGTAACCGGAGCACTTTCCGGCCACCGAGGGTGCATTTATATCGTGGCATGCTCGCCGCTCACATGTTAAATCGCTCCTTTTATTCAAACGGGCGGCACGTGAGTCGTCGTAGTTTGTCTCGTGGAATCGAGCGTCGGGGTTCTAGAGCCGCGCGGAATCCAGGCCGAGTTCGCCGCCGTAAGACGATTACTCGACTAATCGCGCTTTACTTTCAACGATCGTGCTTCCGATACAGTCCCGCTTCATACGTAGTCCGCGTGTTTCACTCGGATAATAAATACGGATAACGGCGTTCTTTCTTCCGCGCGACAGCTCGTTAAGGGCCCGGTTACACCCTCGAAACCCGTATCATAAAGGTTGCTAACGAGCCTTGGAATTTAAGGGACAACCACCTGTCTGGCGATCGAAATTTCGCATGGAACCTTCAGTACTATAATACTAAATTTTTTAAAGTTCCGGAGGCTTCGATAGGAAAGAGTTTATCAAAGTTTCAGAAACGCGAAAACTCGAAACACGTACGGTTTTAATCTGTAATAAATAAAACCCAATGCACATTCTGGCCATCGAATCTGGCTGTGGTTTAGTCGTGGATGGCGATCCAAGATATTAGACCGGCTCCGGAAACGTGTATCGTTCTATTTTAACGATACTTATCGAGGCATCAGTTTCCATTTGGGATCTGGAAATAATCCAAGCATCGTTCTCCGTAATCTGTACATAAACTGTTAGGAATCAATTTATTTACAGCGAGCCCCCGACTTGGGCGATTAAATCGAATTGCACATACAGGGTGTACGGCCACCCCTGGAAAAAATTTTAATAGGGGATTCTAGAGGCCAAAATAAGACGAAAATCAAAAATACTAATTTGTAGATGGAGGCTTCGTTAAAAAGTTATTAACAATTATATTAAAAAATTTCAAATCGTTCTGGAAAAATTATTTTTGGTTGCAGGGGTCAATTATAAGCATTTTTGATGAATAGACATACCTCCGAAATCCTATCCACTTTCGAGAAAAAAAATCGGGTAGATGCTGATATTTTTCGATGAAAAAAAAATTTTTCAAATCGTTCTAAAAAAATTATTTTCGATTGCGGGGGCCAATTACAATCGTTTTTGGTCATTACACATACCCCCGAAATCCTACTCAGTATCGAGAAAAAAATTCCTTACCGAAAACTTCATGTCTGATTATAGCGTTGATATGTTTCACTGAAATTTCATGCGTATCTTTAAAACATCATAACTTCTGAACGGATTGGACGATTTTAATGTTTAAAAAAGCAAACTACACGTATTTTGGTGGAGAATATGTACAAATCGCAAAAATATGCAAAAAGTTGATCCTTGACCCCGTAAACTGAGAAAAACCCCATAAAAATGGTCCAATTTTCAAACAGCCATAACTCCTACAATTGTGAATATATTTCAATGAAACTTTTTCTTGAAGTAGAGCTTATAGGTACCTATAAAAGAGTATTAGACAACTTTTCTGTAGGGCGTCAAATAAAATTACTAGAAATCAAAAACGAATTTTTAAGAAAAATCGACAGGGTGCCTAAATTTTTCGACGAAAATGAAAAGTTTCAAATCGTTCTAAAAAAAATATTTTTGGCTGTAGGGGTCAATTACAATAATTTTTGGTGAAGAGTCATATCCCCGAATTCTTACCCACTATCGAGAAAAAAATTCGAGAAGGTGTAAAATTTTTCGACAAAATTAAAAAATTTCAAATCGTTCTAAAAAAATTATTCTTAGCTAGGGGAGTCAATTTCAATCATTTTTGGTGAATACACATACCCCCAAAATTCTACGCATTTTCGAGAAAAAAATTCATTACGGTCGGAACTTTAAACGTTAATAACTGTTTAACGAAGCCTTTATCGACAAATTGGTATTCTTGATTTTCGTCTTATTTTGGCCTCTAGATTCCCCATTAAAATTTTTCCCAGTATATGACTCGAATATTCACTGTATTTTGATACGACTCGTTAATATTAGAGAAGTAAAATGAGTTATACGGAGAATTCTTCTTGCATCGTTTAAAAATTTATCGGAGGAATCCGTGGTCAGAGATCTGATGATCGACGAGGATCGAGAACATGGTACGTGGCTGGAAAGAACGACGGTCCCTGCGTCGGGGATTGTATTTCGGCGCGAATACCGACGAGTACGCATGCAAATGGACGCACGGATCCCCTGCTACAGGTATATCCATAAAACTCAGCTGGATATCGCGTTTTAAAAGATTCACTCTCCTTCGATAGCTGGGCGACCGTTTCTATTCTGTGGATTTTACGAGCACTCCGTGAGCTTTGCTTCCTGGCGTTCGCTTGGCATAATTTTATTCGCGCAACTGCCGGTTCGACTGCCTGATGGATTGTGCACCGCGGGTATATCCGGGATTTATGGTTTCAAGAGCAAACGTAATCGATGCTAACTCGTAAAATAAATACGCACGGATTCGCAAAGCGCATACCGCCTAATTTTACTGCCTTAAATACCTTACTTCCTCCTACAAATTGTTCCATGTCGTATAAACGAACCGTTCTCCGTCGTAATCGACTCCAACAACGGCGAATATTTCAGCAAATTGTGCGTTCGTTCTTTCAATTATAACCATGAATTCTTTTACATAAATCGATTCCTCCCGTCATTCCGCGTACGAACGTATTAAATTTGGCTATCGAAAGCGCGGCGCTTCCACCGAGGCAATTCATATTTTATGTTGGAAAATTATTTTGTTCCAACAGGTGTTCGGAACACGCGCCGGTCCTGAGCGTTTGAAAATTTTATTAAATCGCTTCCTTGCACTTTTTGCTATCGATCGACGCCGGCTATCGAAGGATTAAAACGTTACGGTTTATCTTCCATTTATAAATCGACGGTTCGAGTCGCTAAATTTGATTCTTTCGAAATTGAACGCACGAGTGTACTTTCCCGTGGAAGCCATCAGGAAAGATAGCAAAGCGAGAGTCTCTCGCTGCACTGATTACGAAGGATTTAAGTTGGTCGTCCGACGCTATAGAAACAGCGGAAACATTGCAAACTTGCTGTTTACCCACGTGACGAAAGTGTTTTGCCAGCCGTGTAATCCGATAAAATATGAAAGAGAATACCTTTTCTGAGCTTCCTCGATAATCCATTATTTACGCGCCCTTTTCTGGTCTACCGTAGACATCTGGCTCCAACCGCTTCTGGCATTCCAGCCGCTAAATATTCATGAAAGAGTACGCCCGTGTAAACGATACGCGATCCATCGTCCTTAACGTTGAGCACTCGCATAAGCAGTGACAATAACGAGGAATTAACTTTCAAGGGAATCCAGAATTCCCCGTCCAAAGAAAAAAAGACACCATCCGTGTTCAAGATTTACCGCCCTCCGCGCAGAGGGGATCAACTCTCAACATTTTCATTCCTAGATTATTGAAACAATCCTTAAATCGAATTTCCATACGTCGTATCAAGCATGCATTCGCGTATTTGCATTCTACATTATTCACAAAGTTGGGCTTCGACGTTAATCATTGAACAATATCACGCAGAGTTGGCAGTCGCGAAACCAACCGGTAAATACTTCAACAGTAAACGTTGACGTTGATCAATTCAACTGTGTTTGTATAATTAAACAAACTTCCGGTTCGTGAAACCCGGGGAGTTGTAAATCTAGGTAAAAATTTCCTTCCAACAATTCTGGAGGAACACGCGGTGAAGAAACGTATGTTGAAGCATTTTTTAAGCCCCTGTCGCAAAAAGATGGCCGAATATGTTTATCTGGTGTTCCCAGAAAGCGTGGCGCATCGTTTATTCGTATCATAAAGCTGAGCAGCGGCCATTCCCAGCGTCCCGTTCATTTAATCCCCCCCCGGGGGAGGGTGGAATAATTACAAAAGCAGCAGCGAATTTTAAGAGCAGATAACCGCTATCGGCCCTGCCTTTTCGTCGAGATAATGAAGCAGACGCTTTCGAAGCCGACGGTGACAGCCGGGAACTCGGTCGAACTCCGTCGGCGGGATTTCCTTCTTCTTCGGCCAAGAATCTGGCGTAAACTTTTCCCTCAGAAATTAATTTCCATCCGGATGTCGGACGAACCAAACTGGCTGACGGATCGCGCATTCTCGCGACGAAGCGTTTGCCAGCGTCAAAATGAACGTCAAAAAACCTGGTTGGATTAAAACGAATGTTGCGTTGTACCGAAGTCGTGTATTTCGCGGTGACTGATGGAATTTGATTTTCCGAGCTGTGTTTTACGCGAGCATTTAATTTTATTGCAAATACGTTCCATGAATTTGTCCGTAGTTGCTATTAAAGTTTTTTGTATATTACGTGCTAAAAATGCCCTTCATTGTAGAAACAGGGGAAGCGTAAAAGCGAGTGCAAAAATAGTACACTTATCAGAGAGGGAGAAATATTAAAATGCAGGGCATATTATTATGCGCGTAACTGATATTTATCATAAAAGCGGGGCACGCGTAAATAAGAGGAATACCTTGCGCATCGAATAAAACGGAGGTCCATTGTACGAGCATTGTTTTTTATTGCTTCCATTGGGAAGCAAAGTCGGTTGACATTTTCGAAAATTTCTCTTTCCTTGCAGAGTTCGGGCTGCATGCCGCGCATAAATATCGAACGACGCCGAATTTGCTTCCCAATGGAAGTAATAAAAAGCGAATGCTCGCGCAACGAACCTGCGCCCGTTCGAGGCGCAAGATATTCCTATTTATGCTTTCGCGATAAATATCGTTACTCGTAATGTGACTAGCCCTCTATTTCTATATTTCCTGTAGAACAAACAGGTTAGAAAACTAAGTCCTCCGTTATCCTAAACTTCCGAAATTGTCGCCGTTCCATATTAGTTCGCATATTGAAGGATCTACCGTGCTTCGCTTAGTTGACAGAACGGTGGAACAGTCGAACGGTGGAATCGTTGAATATTCAAGCAGTGGAGTTTCGTAGAACGGAGGTTCTACCGTAATCTTGAACATGATTGAGTAGCGCGTCACGCCTGCTTCACTGTTTCCTCGTTATCTTCAAACAGTGATCGTCAGCGTTCGATCGGAAACGGAAAACAGTCACGCGATTATTTTTATGTTTCGACGAGTAACGTTCTCGCGCGTCCAGCATAATTTTTATCGCCATCTTTATTCAATAGAAATTCATAGCGATCGTTGCTACGTTCGGGAGCTCGTTAATAACCGTATTTCCCCGACGGGAGGACCGGGAGTCCCCTGTCGGTTGGCTCGTTTAAATTTCGTTCGAAGACCAAACGGACGCGAAACTTTTCCGAGAGTCCCTTAATTGCATATCTTCTCATTTTTCTGTGTACTTTTCGAGTTCGATATCGCGGGGGAATTCTCGGCAGTTTGAGTTACGCGAGGAGACAGAAGTTAACTTCGACAAGATTCCCCGCGGAAGATCGTTCGAGGGAAAAAAAGAGACGGCTGGAGGGAAAACGCGGCTGTCGAAAACGTCGATGGGGGGAAATTCGATGGCGTTTTGCCTTCCTGCGCGCGGGCGGACGCAACTTTACGGGGCTGGGGCGGTTCGACGAGGAAATCGGGCGAATTGGACGATACCACCGGTACCGAGAGCTTTACATTGACACGCGTGTTCCATTTCCAAACGACGAGCCGCGTTCCACGACCTTTCAGCCAACTACGAGCCCTCCGCACGATTACGAATCGTACACCAATTCGATTCGGAGAAATTTATGGTCATCGAAGGTAGACTGTGGCACCACGAGACGAGTGATTGATACAGAGAAGGAATTAAATACAAGGGTATAAGATTTTAGTGGTTCACGTCTGACCATTATCGGTCTCTTCTACTTAATCTGAAATTCATACACGTTTATAGTAACATCTATCGAAAATGACACTAAGAATTTACAAGGCAACAAAACATAGAAAGAACAGATTATATTATTCCGTAGTCAACGTTCAAGCTCAATTTTAATCTTTCACGTCCAACCATTATCGGTCTCTTCCACTTAATCCGACATTTATACACGTTTATAGTAGTATCTCTTGCAATTGTCTCTGACAATTTACTAGATAGTAGAATATAAAAAAGAACAGATAGTATTATTCCATAGTCAACGTTCTAGAACGCCAGCGTAAGTGGAATCGATCAATATCGATCGGACGCGCCAGGCAAATCGTCTTCGTTGTCAGTCTCGCGCATTCTCCGGGAACATTGTAACATCACTCAACAAACACACATTACGAAGCCTCCTACAGAAATATTTCGTACTTTAAAGCAAGTATAATAATTGTCATCGCGCGGGTGAACGATTTGCAGGAAAGAAACAAGGTTCTAGACAGAGTTTCTATTATCAAAAGCAATTGTACGTTAATTTTTTCGTGAATACAATTTTCTAAGCGTATTAGATGTTCGAAACGACTGTTTGGCCTCACGTTGCTACGTAAACAGCAAAATTCTCCACGGAGATCGAGATTCGGAAATTTCTGGGTCCAATTTGACGAGCTTGCGAGACATCTGCTCCCTCGAGGTAAGCTCCGGGTCCAGCGTACACCTCGGGCAGTCGATTTCGTCGCGTGGCGTACGAGACACGCGTATAACCGTTCCAGAATCTCGCATATTTCCCTCGTACGTAGTTTCCCGGCACGGAGGAAGCATTCTTCATAATACGATCGCCGCGTGTTCCTGGATTCCCGTACGCGAACGACACGGGCCCCCGCGACCGACGAGCAAACAAGCTTATCCGTCGGAGAATTTTTGAAACGCAAAGAAACGGGTAAACCCAACGACGCTACGGTCGTCGTTGTGCAACCGCAGGGAAAGAAGACAGAACGCGCTGATAGTGAATGATATATACATCGCGATATCGCCGGGAACGGTTACGTCGTTTTCGCGGAGGCCGCGCGGCTGATAATTTATGAACTCGGCTTCGTGAGTTCGCGTTACGTCGCGATAAGCCGCTCCTAAAACTTATTTAATTTTAAACATTCCACGGGTAACGACCCACCGCGAGTCTCGAAATAATGTTTACAGAAAGAGGAGGAACGTCGGATAAATATTTCAGTCGCCGAAAATACTCCCGTTCGAACGAGAAACAATCGATCCCATTTTAATCCTATCGAACATTCATTCCCGCGATACCTTATTCATCGACGACCCGAATAACAAGCAATTATTCTCCGGTGTAAGTTTCCACCGCGATAAAAATTTTAGCACGATTACCGCTGGGCGAGCGTTTGCTCAAAATTATCGGAATAATTTCTGCGTTTGAACCGATGCGGAGGCAGGCGCGAGATTTAATGGTAGGATGCGTCACTCACGAAACCGCCGGAAGCATTTTTGCATCGTTCTCGTAATTACCGCCTCGGTTTCAGCGGAACAACGATTAGTCTGCATCAAGGCACCATATTACGGCCGGGACTCATGCGATGTCTACGCTGGCATAAATGAAAAGGGCATTCGCGTAATGACTTTTCCGTTCGCCGTGCGTGCCTCTTGCCAGGGAAACCCGTCGACTTTGATGTTCGGGAAACGCTCGACGCGTTACGATTTAAAATTTTTACGTTTACAGGGCTCTTCGTTTTAACAAATACGTTTCTACCTCGCGAGTATTTCCCGTGGTAGCGATTTATTGCCGGTTCGAGATCATTAATCGAGTCGCGGGCAAACGAACAAAAACTTTCGAGTTCCATTCGTGATTGAATTACGTGGGAGTGTTTCCTATCGCGGTTTGGAAGTATCTTCATCGAGGACGTTTACGATGTCAATTGACAAGAGTACCGTGGAACGGAAGCGACGTTTCCCCGCACACTGGCTCGCCTTGAACGCGTGGGTGTTCCCCGGTACCAGATAATATCCAACGATCTCGGGCCGCGCATAGGTATCTCTCTATCGCAAACCGCAGGTCTCGATGTTTTGATGAAACCGCTGCTCGACAAAGGGGACTTTCATTTCCTTTGTGTACGGGGAGCCCGAACCACGCCTACGCACGGTCCTTGCTAGGGCGGTCTGTTTGGTCCGCGGCTAATTGCGAATCGGCTATCGATCTAGGACCATCGAGATTCGCATTCATTTTACGGGGCACCTGGCAGGATCGATTAAGCGTGTCCGACCGCTGGGAAAATTCAGGTGTCCTCGAACGATCACGAAATTGCGTCGCGCGATGGCGTACACGAATCGGCTGTGTCCGATGGCCCCGGCCCTGGGTCCTCTTTGCGTGGGCGACGCCGTCGATGAAACGACCACGAAACAGAGTCGATGACTCTCGTTTCCTTTGTGCGTGGAAAGTCATCGCCACGCCCACCGAGTGTCGTGCTTATACCGATGAAAGAGCCGTGTTCTCGCGGCGTGCGCCGGAACAATCATCGAGAGGAGAGCCTGGTGGCTTCTGTTATACTCGATCCTACCGCTGGCGACCTAGGTTGTTTGCGGCACGTTTGTCGAGCTGCCGCCATTTAATCGCCGCTGGACGCGAACGGTACGGTCAGGTTTACGAAATGTGACGGGCAGCCGCGACAATTCCGGATCAAACGGAATTTACGAGCGGAATTGACCGCGAACGATCGCGTAGAAAAATTTAACGGAAAGTTTGAATTTATTTGCCTGGTATCGTCGCGGTTCCGACCGTCGTGCGAATTATTCTGGCTTTCCGGGGGGAAGCGATCGTGGAACCGTGGCGCCAGACACGCAACGCCACTGTCGCTCGTGGAGGACTAATTGCAGCCGACAACCGACCAACGGGGAGCTGGAACAGACGTTGTCCAGGATGGGTTCGCGGTATCGATACCGATTGGCTACCAAAACCTCTCACAGTTGATTCCGTGGGTTGCGGGCTGCGGCAGGGGCAGAAATGAATAATGCAACGCATCGCGTCGACCGAACCGCGCTGCAAATCTCACCCTTCGAACGATACAGGGAGCCAGTCCTCGGTGGACCGACCCAGAGAACTCGTCCGTTGTCCTCCGGGCTGCTCATTTTCCGCCTTCTTTTCTTGCCATCTCGCCATTTCCGGTAACCCCGTCATTTCCTTTCCGCCACTCTCGTCTTATATCTTTTCGTATTATCTTCTTTCGACCTCTGCTCGTACCATTCACGCCACGCTTCTTGTTGCCCTTCTTCCTCCCTCTTGACCTCCCTTCCGGTAACCAAACCACCCCCTCGATCGCCCCGGCGCTATTATCCTTCCAACTGCACCCCGGTTCCGCGCCCCTTCAGCCAGGACGTCCGTTAATTGGTTTACGATCGCACGACTATTAATGGGCTGTTCGTTATACGTCCGACTGTCCGTGCTAGCGAAGCCAACGACGAACAATGGCTACCCACCGATGTTTCAGGATCGACGATCGGACACAACTCGAGCCATTCCGGCGCGGAATGGTCTGTTCACGAGTCGAATCGCCCTGGCGGCTTGTAAAGGATGACGACTTAAATGCACCACCGTAAAATGGCACAAATTATCTCGTAGCCGACTGTTTCCTCGGTCTACCGCGCGCAATCGATCCTTCGACTGTCCTCAAGAAATTTCGGTCCTCCACTGGGGCGACTTCGAGCCTGACTTACGGATGTTTAAATTACTCAATTATATTCAGAAATATCTTTACCTCCGTCTGTACAATCCTCTTAGAAGTAATATAATCTCACAAGTGAATCGTAACTCGAAAGTTGCAACTCTGTTCCTGTCTTTTGAAGAATTGTGCAGAATCGGAAGCCACGGGCGTTTGCTTTTAATAAACAGAAAATTCTCTAGAAGATACCGGAATTTTGGAAGTCGAGTGAATATTTTATCGGCGCGATTGTTCCGCGTCGTACGACAGTACATCGTGGGAGATACGTAGCGCGTCGGTTTGTCGAGCGGCAATGAGAAATGCTAACTCGACGTCACATCACTCCTCTCCAGCTGGCATCGCATCTGATTTCGAATTCAATTATTCTCCTCGACTATGAGTAGTGCAAGTTGCAGCGACGGTCGGGCTTCCAGCGCGCGAAAATTTCTCGATAAGCTTCGAATTTCATAGTCGCCGCGAGAACACCACCGCGCGCTCGTCCTCGCCTCTGCACGATCGCGGAGCACACCTACGCCATTTTGCCGGCTTCAGGCGTAAACTCAACGACAAATACCGGGCCATCGCGCTTCAATTTTCGAACTGAGATACTTGCGGAGCTTCTGTTTCGTATTTGGAAACAGCGTTTGAACGATCGAAACCTTAAGTACACCAAACTAGACGGTTTCATATTTCCATCGAAACAAATTAATACGTAAATTTTCTATCTCAAAGAATTGCAAGTAGAAACTAGAATGCTCTTTCAGAATGGCTTCATATTTCCATCGAAACAATACGTAAATTTTCTATCTCAAAGAATTGCAAGTAGAAACTAGAACTAGAATGCTCTTTCAGAACGGTTTCATGTTTCCATCGAAGCAACTTAATACGTAAATTTTCTAAATATCTCAAAGAATTGCAAGTAGAAACTAGAATGCTCTTTCAGAATGGCTTCATATTTCCATCGAAGCAACTTAATACGTAAATTTTCTATCTCAAAGAATTGTAAATAGAAACTAGAACTAGAATGCTCTTTCAGAACGGTTTCATATTTCCATCGGAACAATACGTAAATTTTCTATCTCAAAGAATTGCAAGTAGAAACTAGAACTAGAATGCTCTTTCAGAACGGTTTCATATTTCCATAGAAGCAACTTAATACGTAAATTTTCTAAATATCTCAAAGAATTGCAAGTAGAAACTAGAATGCTCTTTCAGAATGGCTTCATATTTCCATCGAAACAACTTAATACGTAAATTTTCTATCTCAAAGAATTGCAAGTAGAAACTAAAACTAGAATGCTCCTTCAGAACGGTTTCATATTTCCATCGAAGCAACTTAATACGTAAATTTTCTATCTCAAAGAATTGTAGAAACTAGAACTAGAATGCTCTTTCAGAACGTTTTCATATTTCCATCGAAACAACTTAATACGTAAATTTTCTATCTCAAAGAATTGCAAGTAGAAACTAGAATGCTCTTTCAGAACGGTTTCATGTTTCCATCGAAGCAACTTAATACGTAAATTTTCTAAATATCTCAAAAAATTGCAAGTAAAAACTAGAATGCTCTTTCAGAACGTTTTCATATTTCCATCGAAGCAACTTAATACGTAAATTTTCTATCTCAAAGAATTGCAAGCAGAAACTAGAACTAGAATATTCTTTCAGAAGATATTCCAGAGTATATGAAATTAATTTCCACGGCAGAGGGTTTCGAATAGGGCGAGGTCGCACCTGCTCGGATGGGCCATCGTGCCGTATCTATTCGTAGGTGAAAGATCTTGGCGTGGTAATTCTTTGGTTCTCGATCTGACGAGGTCGGTGAAACGGCGGAGGAAAAGAGCTGTTTACCGGATCGTTCGTATACTGGCCTCTCGAGCGTTCTTCGCGCCTCCCCTCGCACTTCGCGGAGCTCCTCGAGTTCCATTGCTCCGCTTTGATACGCGCTTATAAGCACGCGCGTGCCTCGCTGTCAATGGGCCGATTCTTTCTGGCGCGCTTCTATTAACCGTGCACCTTTCAATACGAAGAATGGACGTCGGTGGCGTCTAGGCGTGCATCGTCGAATAACTCGCTCGTCGAGCTTAGGAACGACGGCTGAAAGGCGATTTCGCGCCTCGTGCCGCGCGTTTCTTCAAATCGCGGTGCATTTAAACGCATCCCGGACGGGCACAGATTGATTCTCAAACGAGAATTTCTCGACGGTTCCTTCGTTATCGCGAGACGGCGAGAAATGGCCCCGAACGGGTGCACGGAGACTCCTATAAACGAAAGGAAGTCGTATAAATTCTTGAAATAAGAATTTTAGATTCGACCTGTCGTTCGTCCCTCGAAAATTAAAACCGTACAAAATTCACGTCTAAAATCACATAGCTCGTTGCTCGCTTCCAACGAGACCAACGCCACGCGTTCCGCCTTGCTTCGCCAACAGTTTAAACGAAACGCAGAGCCGCGTTGAATTATTTAAATACGACCGTTATTTCGTTGTTTACATCGCCGGTCCGGTTGTTTGACAGGCTGTGTGTAATCGTCGAAATTAAGGGTCCCGGTACTTTTTATTTTCCAACGTGTTCCCGTTGGCCGCGAGATGTCTGCCCAAGAACGACCGGGCTCGAGGATAGGGCGAACGAAAGCTCTGAAGGGGACTGCAAATGGAAGCCAAGGAGGGTTGGTGGTAACATCCAGCGCTCCTGGAGAGCATATAATTTCTTAAAAAGCCATGGGCGAGTCTTACTTCGGTCAGCGGAGCCACGGAGAACCGCGAGACGTACCAACCTTTTCCATTATCAAATTACTGCGCCGCGAAAAAACAGTCTCCACCCTTCGTGCCGCAATCTGGACCGCGGAACACGCCCTTCGAGTGGCCGGTCGATTTGTCTTTCAACGATCAACGACGATGGGTATCTAATTCGCTAAATTAAATAATTTCGGTGTCGTATCCGTCCGGATATTGGTGAATTAATTTCTAACGGAATAGGTCCCGAGGGAGGCGAAGGTCGGCGTAAACCGCTTGGAAAAAGCGTCCAGGTACCGCGTAGCTCCGCGATACAGTTTAAAAATACAATTACACCGACCGCCGTCTACCTTATCGCGATAACGAAGCAAATGACCATCGTGTTAATGTTCGGGGCCGGAAGGGGTAGGAGTTAACGGGCGAACGGGTGAACGAGACGGCGGGAGGACGGACCGGGGGGTTGGGTTAATTTCACAGGCGGGAGACAAAAGTTCCGACGATGGTGAACTTTTAAAGCATTCGACATAAAGGGAGAAGATACGTCCTTCGTTCCTGACGAAGCGCCGGGCGCGAAAGTGGGAGGGGAGTGAATGGGACGAGTAGATTGCCCCGGGGGTAGTTCGGAACTTCTAAAAGAAAAATTGTACGAAGGGCCGCCGCGGGAAAAAGGAAATTTCCATATAATAATTAGATCCCCAAATTACTCTAATAAAAGAGTATGATTAACTCGGATATCTGGCTACCTTTCCTTTCTCGCTGGCGCTTCCTTCGCTTTACGTCTCGATGCGGTTTCGCCGGCTGGATTCCCTGGCAGTTTTTCTTACCGCCCTCGTAATATCCCTGGGTCCTGTTCGACGCGTAATTCTCCGACGTGAAATTTCATTTCGCGAATCGTGGACGGTTAATGCACGGAATCGATTCGTCGAGGAATTGACCGCTCAACCGTCGGAATAGGATCGACTGTCATTGTCGAAACAACGGAAAATAGAAATCATCGAAATAGAGAAGACTTTAAACATTGCAACGCGTTCCTCGGCGTCGTAAATTCCGGGCACGTGCATCAAAAAGGAAGCATAGGGTGTAATTGAAAAGTGTCGTAAGTACGGATCGTTGTAAGACGGATCGACTTAAAGCGTGGCACGCCTGTAATTACTTATACTATGAAACTTTAACTAATGTACTTAGAATAGTTGAGGACTCCTTATTGGTCGTAGCAAAACAGAAAGAAGATTAATTAGCTCTGTGTACGGCGGAGGCCTTCCTCAGGATTTTAATATTGTTAAAACAGTAATTTCTTGAAACATCGCGATAGTGTATAATAATAGTTTACCAGACGATGTTAAATATTATTGCTGAAATGACCACGAGGGCGTGTGCTGTTTAATTTTTCGCAGCAGCAATTTTGTAACCGTGGGCCGGAAATTCAATCGACGAACATTAATTAATCGATTGTTCCCGCGGCATTGTTCCCTGGCAGTATAAATCGCCCGATCCGCGAGAATCGAAATAAAGAACAACGAAAAAAAAAAAAAAATAACGAAAGGACAGGGGCTGGACACGTGTCGTTTGTAATTTATTTAACAGAGCCAACAGGGGGTAATGGGGAGCGATAAAAGGGACGATGCCATTACTGCACGGATCGTCAACATAATTCACCGGGCACGGTGCACATGAAAAAAGCACGGCGAAATTATTCGACGCTGATCGAGCTTGGAATGCTGGCTACATTTTCGTGTTTAATTGGCATACGTCAAGCGAATAATCACCTGGACGGATACAGTATATTTGAACGCTTTATGAGCAGACCTTCCATTCGTATGGACGCGTCGGAGTAATGAGAGACGAGCACCAAGAATGTACAGCGAAATAATGCGGGAAGTAAATTTTTAAAAAACACTGTGCCATGCAATTCGGTACACGCGGAAACGGGAATTAAAAATTTCGCTGCCCGTTGATTTGAAAATTGCAGCCGTATGAACGTAATTTTGGAACTGGACGTTTCCAAGGTATTAATTAAAATTTGCTAACGACTGCGCCCGTCGAATAAAAATGAAACGCAAAATGGACGGGGAGACTGTACCGAGTTTTGATTCCCAGACAACAGTCGGAATAATCATTTTATTAATAACATCGTTATCATCGGGGCAGTTTCGACTAAATCATTTGTTCTTTATCGCACATATTATTTTTGGCAAGGTAAATTCACGTACAGGGGGTTGAAATCGCCCTTCAAACTTGGGAATCGGGAATTATGGTCGAATAATTCGAACGCGACCGGGGCTAGCGAAAACCGCTAAACAGAAAAGTTTCATGGTTTTTTACAAAGACCGTTCCGACGAATAAGTTTCCACCCCACAACTTTGAAGGGTAATTTCGTGCCCACGAACGCGAATTTTCGCCGCCAAAAACAAAATAGATCGACGCTTTGTGCCAAGACCGTTGCCTTTTGCATTTTTGTCGGCGATTTTTTCAACGATCGGTGAACAAAACACGATCGACGTGCGTTTGACGTTTAACGCGACGACGACGGGCACTGTTTCGCGCGGGAAAGCGTAACACTTTCCATGCGACGCGTGTTTCCTCTCTGTTGGATTGTTTTTTCCATCCCGTGACTTCTCTCGTGGCTCGAGCTCCCGCTAATTGGCCGGTATTCTTGCGCAACGACCCGGATTATGCCAGTTAAAACGTACGTCCCGTTGCCGAAGTTAAAGCATCCCCGTGACGGGACACTAGAACTCTAATTAAGCGGCGTTCTCACGTGTGCAGACCGCAAACACTGTACATACTTGAAACGCCTTTTTGGCGACTTTTAAAAACGACCATTTTTGACACCGTCGACAAGTTTAACGCGTAGAAAGCACTAGTTTCGCACCTGTCACCGAACTTGTCTCGTTCGTTCCGCGTGTTTTCGAGCTGTCGCGTGCTCTGCCCATTTTAACGTCGATGCTGTTGCAAAAGTTATTATCACACTGCCTGTAACGCAATCATATACAAACTATGTTGTTACAAAGTTCGTGGGATGTTTATTACATTTTTATCTCGCGTAAACCTTTTCAGACAAGCTGAATTTAAACCAAACCCCTTTTATCTCTCTATTTTGCATTGTGTGGTATAATCAAAGAAAATGTTACTTTGATTTCTAACAAGAATGAAGCCATTATATTATTATCCAGTACGCCTCTACATACAGGTTTAGCCATCACACGTCACGTGCACTGAACCACCATTGACACAATAATCTATCGAGCATATAATAGACAAATGTATACACGCTAGATATCCAATTAATACACGACAATTATACATTTGAGGACGTTGAGATTTCAGAATTACTGTTCTCCTTCTAGGTAACACGTGCTTAAAACTCCGACATTATCGCTTCGATTATTACTAACATTTACCCTATCGCATATTACTTATCATATTCGAACTGAGTGACCGGATATTGCTCGCAGCGCGTGTAGTACGCGGGCCGTGTTAACTGGGATACATGAGCGAACGCGTTAAATTACGCTGGGCACAGACTGCGCTCGGATGGGTCCATCCAGAAGCTCTCGCGTGACGTGGATAAAATCGATGATACGTCCCTCGGTTAAAGCCATGTATCCTCCGCTAATGATACTAATCGATTACAATTCGGTGCAAGAACGAACCTGGGACCGTTGCTCGAGCACGATCTTTATTTTCAAAATTAACGCACGTATAACCTCCGCTATCCAAAAAGCTACGTATATTAATTTTTTAGATATTTCGAAAACAACGGTGCTGGCATTCACAGCCATACGAACGTCTACGAAATGACGCGGAACGACGTTCTCGAGAATTCGCGACAAAAGGAACACGATTCTTGTTGCATTCCTCGAATCGTCGGTCCCTTAAAGCGACGCGAAGAAACACGTCGACCTAGAGAAACTGGAACGCAGTCGGAGGCATAAGCGAAAGCGAAATAATAAATGCCAGTGGGTGGTTACGCAGCTGAATAATGCAACCGAGCGACGACGTTTCCATCCACTTCGTGCCATAAAGTTTTCACCTCAAACGTTCCCTCGCGTGTGCAATAGAACGACTAATGTGCTTTGTATCTGCGTAAAGCCACTTTGCTCGAGGAAAACGGTTTCGGGGGGGAAAAAGACGCGACGCTCGCGGACAAGTTTCTCCTCTTCCTCTTTGGCGGTCGAGTCGCGTTTGTCAAAGTTTGATGGATCCCCGAGCCGCGACGGAACTGCACGGAACCCGCGAAAACAACTGCAAAAGGTTACAACCGCGTCGCGTAGGTTCACGAAATCACGCGGGGGGTCGAGGCGATTCGAGCCGATATTTGCTCCCCCAGGAGTTCCTAAGAAACTGTCGCGCGTAATGGAGCCGAACGGGAGCAGATGCTTTCTCGGCCGTTTCCACGATCCCCGGGAACTTCGGTTTCGCGCGGCGCGTTCGCACGGTTCCGCGTCGCGGCGTTTCCTCTCGATTTACGACGAATGGGCCGCGCTGAGATATGAAGGGAATTATTCTTCGGCGGTATCTTGATAGGAGATTCCGCGGGGACCAGTATTTTTCGGGAAGTGCTTCCCCGACTGGTTGTTACAGGGAAAGAATAAGAGGGATCGCTCGAAACCTAAAAAATCTTCGTTCCATCTGTGCGAACGATCTTTCGTATTTCTGCTAATTCGAGGAACATAATTGTCCTGTTTGAATAGATGTATTACAGAAATACTGTGGCTACGCTCGACTATTCAATGCCCCAACATTTTAGGCACTCTTTTCCCCACAACAGTTGTCAGAATATGTAAGGATGTTAGGGATGATTACAGACGCGTGGACAAAAAAATTTTAAATCGATATAAAAAAATTATTTTCAGTTGCAGGGGTCAATTACAACCATTTTTGGTCGAGAGACATACCCTCGAAATCCTACGCACTTTCGAGAAAAAAATTCGAGTGGGTGTAAAATTTTTCGGCGAAAAAAAAATTTTAAATCGATATAAAAAAATTATTTTCAGTTGCAGGGGTCAATTATAACCAGTTTTGGTCAAGAGACATACCCTCGAAATCCTACGTAGTTTCGAGAAAAAAATTCATTACCGAAAACACGATGTCTGACCATATCTCTGGTCGTTTCCCTGAAATTTAATGCACATGTTCAAAACGTCATAACTTCTGAACGGATTGGAGGATTTCAATGTTTCGAAGTGCAAACTACGCGTATTTTAGTGTGGAATATATAGAAATTCTATACGCAATTGATCTTAGCCTAACTACTTCCATCATCGACACGAGCGATAATGTTTCCTTCTAATCTCAACGTTTCTCGGTTAAAACATTTGCTACAAATGTAAGTAGCGAAACGATCCCATCGTGTCTCCAGGTAGATTCCCCAACCGTAAGAACGTTTTCTCTCGAGTCTAAGTTTAGTTTTCATTATGCAACGCGTCTCGGAGACTCGCAGATCTGGCCTATCGGGCGATTCGTGTCCGTTCGAACGAAAATCGCTCGCCGATAAGACAAGCCTCGCCGCTTAAACTCCCGTGGCAATTGCTCCGCGAGCATTGATCCGAAGTTTAAGCCCGAGTTCTCCACGCGAACAGAGAAATCCAGAGTTCACGGCTGGGCTTTGGTCCCCCCTCGATTCGAACGGCGAAAGGGTCCAATGTAGGCGTCCTGGTTCGGAGAAGAGAGCTTTGTAGCCCCTGCCCCGTTCCCCTCCTCGCGACTCGACCGTTGCAAAACGATCGCGTGTGAATATCTGGACCGTTCCCGTCGGTTGGTCCTCTGGCAATCCTCCAGCCAGCCTCTCTTTGCTCTGCGTTCGTCGACCGATCGAAAATTCGAGCCAACTTGGAGCTTCTTCCAGATTGTGTTCACTCACCTCAAAAATGCCCTCGCGCCGCGGGCCAAATAATCGGCCTAACCCCGGGGGGCATATTCGTCCTCTGGCATTCTTCGTCCCACGGGAACTTTTCCTCGACCTTTCCCGAATCCCAGGACCTTCGTCAAGGTCCTTCGTTACGCACGCGACGCGTGGTTTCGTGAAAAGGGTTGGATATAACTGGATAATCTCGATTGGGAAAGTTCTTGGAATAGATTGGAATAGTTTGCGTGGACAACCGTCCTTTCTAAAAGAAGCTTGTTTGTTCACTGATCGATCAGCGCGTTGACCGTTAATGCAGAGAGACCATTTTAGCATAGCTCGGTTTCGTCGATCAGACTTTGCCTTCCAATATAATAGAAATCTTAATTTCTGTTTCCGTATATGTAAGAAAACGATCGTTTTTCAGCGCGAACTTCGAACGTCCCGTCCATTCACAGTGTTTCAAGCGGTTCCGCGCCTCCCGAGAGCCAAGTTTACATATCTAACGATGAGCCAATAGACCGTAACTAACGTTTAACTCGTCGGTTAAAATCAAGCCTGCAGCCGGCCGGCGCTTCGTTTCAGTAATTTCGAAAGATGAGGAGTCCTGAATATATCCCTCTAAACTCTCTTTAAGAACGAAGGGGGCGCGCAAATAATTGCACAAAGCATAATGCGAAACGGAGGAATAAAGGGCCCCCTCCCCTCTCCCGTTAAAAATGCAATTTGCAAGGCGAAAACTACTTGGCCGTCTCGCGGAGGCTGCATTAGGCCCTCCCCCTAGCCCCGGTAACTGCCAAACTAAATTTGCGACTGTATTTTAAGTTACAACGGGTCCCTCGAAGGGAGGGATAGGAGGTAATTGCAGCGGCGAAGTAGAGAACCGTGTAAGCAGAACTATTTCGTTATTTAAATCTATTCTTCTAATAGTCTGACGATAATGCGCTGAATTAATCATAAGGGCTCCACCCCCCCTCACTCTCTCGGTCGTTGCATCTCATTCTGACTTTCCTGGCCGGAAACGAAGCGGCGATTAAAGTTTTCGCCGTCTCCTCGAAGGACCTCGATGGGTCCTCCAGCTTTCAAACTCACGGACGGACGTCCGCCAACTTTTCAGATTCGCCGAGCAGCCAATAATAAGGGACACGTATCCTTTTCAGCTGCGGCGGCGAGGGTTTATTTCGCGAAAACTGTCGGTTGGATGCCAGCAACTTCTCCCAAAGAAACTTTCTCTGCTTTTTTCTCGAAGACGATACGCTGTAAACAGAGTTGCAGCAGTCACTCTCGCTATCTAGTCTAGAAATGGTCCGCGTGATTTTTCCAAATGTTCACCCCGATTTCGACACACAGTCCTTGGTCCCTCCGGGAGTTTATCCGTAGTTAGTCGATGACTCTTGGGAAGTTCGCGACGCAACGGCAGCTTTACGGAACTATAAGACCGCCGATCAAGTTCGCGAGCAGATTCCGCCTGATCCGATATGCTGTTCGAAGTTTTCCCGACTTCGCGAGGCCCGTCATGAATATTGGATGAATGCTATTCGTCGGTAGAAAAATAGCCGACGGACGTTATTCCCGGTTGCATCCAGGCGTTTCGTGCGTCGATTACAGCGCGATCGTTAAAAACGGGCGAAATAATTAACGATGGCTGGGTACTGGTACGGTGGATTACGATGCGTTTTTCCGATGGCGTTTCCCGTATCCGTTACGTTCGTGCGTTTCCAAAATAGCCGCATATATACTTCACAGTCCTATTACTCGGCTACCTCAGAAATATTCCGCGTTACCCCTTATTTCCATGTTCTCAAACATTCTACGTTCCCGTTTCTATAATATTATTCTACCGGGGCTCCGTGTTTCTCAAATATTCCCAGCGCCGGTTCCGTGTTTCCCCGGCCATTTATCCGACGGCTCCGTTTCCCGACGAGCTCTCGGATATCAAATAGTTGCTTAACAATCGTCGACGCCGTTACAACCAGATATTACCGGATAATCTTTTTAAGAACGCCGAGGGGCCCCGCGTCTAATATCCGCGATGCGTTTCCCTGTTGCAGGTACGTACGATCCGCGGCGAACTTTCACCCCCTATCGGCGACGATCCGCGCGTAAGTGGTCCCGGTCCGCGCTAATCGCGACCTAATTGAAGCCATTATCGCCGATTATGGGACGTAACGCGATTACAGGGCCAGGTCAGTTGGAAATATTCTAATTTCACGGCTCTTCGATTACGGTTCGACTCGATTAACACGCTTTTTAGATTTTTTTAATCCGCTGTTCGATATCCGTGGGCGGTAGAGACACCAGGTATTCACGAACCGCGATGGAGCCGGGGAAAAATTGAACAGATACTTTACGATACTTTGGAAACTATCGATTAAGAGAATATCCGCTCCCGTTACACGAGAAATTGTATTTATTACGAAGTTATAACGTGGAAGCTTTTATTGCGGAAGTTAAAATCTATTTTAATCGATTCGTTGCGTCGCGTCGTTTTCTGTCCACGCGTCTACTTCGAAGGAAGGGAATCGGGTACACGCCAAGAGCGATTTCGTACGGCAGCGGCGAAATGAAAATCAACCGGTGTCCTGTCGTCACGGAGTTCCTATGAATATCGATTTTCTATCCTTCGCGGAGTACTGGATATAACCGGGGACCGTGTCCTTGCCACCCGTTGTCGTCTAACCGTAGGACGAACGTAAATTTGCACGGATTACCAGGACTGCTCATTTTTCGAATGGCCTCTAATCTTCGGGATCGTTGCTCCCTGGCTTGCAGAGCCCCCCTGATAAGCCGAAGCTCCCTCGGAACACGGCCCCGTTTCGCGCGATGTTTATATCGTCCATTTCTCGACACTGTAAATAGATTTCCGGTCTCTCTTTTTAGGGCCACAAATTCCTCCCAGATTTCTCCGCGCGTGCACGGAATCCGCGAGCTCGATCGAGCCCCTCCTCGCTATAATAGAACCGAGGGCTCGTCGAATTTTTCTCGAATATTCGAATTAAAAGGGAAAAATGTTCGAATGATGGAATCTTTCTGATATTAAATTTCGTTTAAGAAACTACCTCTTCAAATGGCTAGTTCCTCGACGCAAGAAAGCACATCTTCGTCATCAATTTCGTTTGCTACCTTCGTCGCTATTATCGTTCTTATCGCGGTAACGTGATTCCATTACATTTCGTATAGAATCATTCGATTACTTCCACTTTTGCTCCTTCCTCGCTAATTCCTTCAACTTCGTTCGATAGAAATGTACCGCCACGTAACAATAACCTTTCTAATTTATTGTATAAAGAACTGATACCGAATTTCATTTAAACCTACTCTAAATTACCACGATTTGAAATTTTTCTTTTCGTCGAAAAATTTAGGTACCCTGTCGATTTTTCTTAAAAATTCGTTTTTGATTTTTAGTAATTTTATTTGACGCCCTACAGAAATGTTGTCTAATACTTTTTTGTAGGTACTCGTAAGCTCTACTTCAGAAAACAGTTTCACTGAAATATATTCACAATTGTAGGAGTTATGGTTGTTTGAAAATTGGACCATTTTTATGGGGTTTTTCTCATTTTGCGAGGTCAAGGACCAACTTTTCGAATATTTTTGCGATTTCTACATATTCTCCGTCAAAATACGCGTAGTTTGCTTTTTTAAACATTAAAATCGTCCAATCCGTTCAGAAGTTATGACGTTTCAAAGATTCGCACGAAATTTCAGTGAAACATATCAACGCTATAATCAGACATGAAGTTTTCGGTAAGGAATTTTTTTCTCGAAACTGAGTAGGATTTCGGGGGTATATGTAATGACCAAAAATGATTGAAATTACCCCCTGCAACTAAATATAATTTTTTTAGTATGATTTGGCATTTTTTAATTTCGTCTAAAAATTTCAGTATCTACTCGAATTTTTTTCTAGAAATTGGGTACGATTTCGGGGTTATGTCTATTTACCAAAAATGATTATAATTAACCCCCACACCCAAAAATAATTTTTCCAGAACGATTTGAAATTGGTATTCTTGATTTTCGTCTTATTTTGGCCTCTAGAATCCCCTATTAAATTTTTTCCCAGGGTTGGCCGAACACCCTGTATAATTTTACAAGCAATAAGCCGAGAACCATAAAACGAACGTTTCGTGCTTGGCAATCGACTCGACCAACGTACAGAACTATTTCGCCGACGAATGACATAATTCGTAGAAGGCGATGTGTAATTATTGTACCGTGATCAATATTTACTCAGTCCAGCGACGGATTAAATTTTTATTCCAGATAATTCCGT
Source organism: Colletes latitarsis (assembly GCF_051014445.1). Classification (NCBI taxonomy): domain Eukaryota; kingdom Metazoa; phylum Arthropoda; class Insecta; order Hymenoptera; family Colletidae; genus Colletes; species Colletes latitarsis. The sequence continues at coordinate 38,807,229 of NC_135137.1, read as the reverse complement.
TTCCGAGTTATTATTCACGAAGTTCCCCTAATGGCACTGAATAACAGAACGCTGTCTCCGTATATTAGCGGCTTAGGTCCGATCAATTTTCGCTTAATGTAATTTAATGTTCAATTAACTGAGCTTCGCCTTGGGAAACCGCAGACGTTCCAGGATCGCGCATTGTACGCGAAAATCGGACACGAATTTCTCGATAATATAACTACCGTTTAACTCGCGGTGTTTCAGTACTGCTGCAGCTAATTTAACGTGTTCATTGCCATAATTGCAATTGGTAATCAACGCTCTATACAGCTAATAGGAGACAATTAATCAAACTCTCAAATAGTCCGCGAAATCGAGATAGTACGTACGTTAACGAGACCAGCGTAAATTATCGTTAAAAATGCAAAATTAACGTAGAACGAGAAGCAACCGTCGTATTCGAGCGCGCGATTATGTGTTCCCGTGGCCATTCGTTACGTTCAGCCTCAGTATCGATGGCATTCGCGTCGAAGAACTCGTGTTCCGGCGTTCCATCGACATACGCGAAATTTCTTGCCGCAGGGGCAGGGAGGCGATGAATATTGTATGAATTGGAAAATCAGAATGCACCGCGTCGCATTTGCAGTAGCTATTTATGCCGTCGTATGTACGCGCTCGCTTTCAAAGCAATTATTTTGTCTACGTAAAAGCGACGAACGGTGTCCCAATTAATAGATCCAATCTTCGTTAATCTGCTTATGTCGAAATTGGCTTTAAGCGAAAATTAAATTCGAACAGGCCGTACGTAACGGGCGGAATAAAATTGCATTCAGGTCGGAGTCGTTAAAGTATCACGGGCTATTAGGATCTTCGTTCCTTAATCTTCCCAATCTCGGCGTTCTCCTTCTCCTCCCCCGCCAAGAAGCACGCGTGCAGCCGAGCTCCAAACATAATCGAAAATTGAAGTTTCCGCGTTATATTCGTCGTCACCATTAAACGTTCATCGATTACTACAGCGGAATAAATTTAACGTAAAGTAAAGAAACTTCGATTTTTCAACGTCGTGACAAAGTTGCTAGGTTCCTAAATACTAGATTATTTCTGAGCAGTACGAAAGTAGCAAAGAAAGGAGCCGTCTTGGAGCAATAGGAACTCGCAGAAGAGGACGGTTTGAAACCGTGAGAATAAAGTTCTTTGCTACGTGGCTTATATTATTTACAGGATGTGCTCGAAATTTCCGCCTCTTTTCCGTGACGTCTCTACTCTTTCGTGGCGCCAAGACGAAAATACAGGGTGTTAGGCCACCCCTGGGAAAAGTTTTAATAGAGGATTCTAGAGGCCAAAATAAGACGAAAATTAAGAATACCAATTTCTTGATGGAGTTTTCGTTAAAAAGTTATTAACGATTAAATTCAAAACTTTCAAATCGTTTTGACAAAATTATTTTCGGTTGCGAGGGTTAATTGCAGTCATTTTTGGTCATTAGACATACCCTCGAAATCCTAACCAGTTTCGAGAAAAAAATTCGAGAAGGTGTGAAATTTTTCGAGAAAATTAAAAAATTTCAAATCGTTCTAAAAAAATTATTCTTAGCTTGGGGAGTCAATTTCAATCATTTTTGGTGGATACACATACCCCCAAAATTCTACGCATTTCGGAGAAAAAAATTCATAACTGAAAATATAATGGCTGACCATACCATTGATCGATTCCCCTGAAGTTTCATAAAACTTTCAAATCGTTTTGAAAAATTTATTTTCGGTTGCGAGGGTTAATTGCAATCATTTTCGGTGAATAGACATACTCCCGAAATCTTGCGCATTTTCGAGAAAAAAATTCAGTACGGTCGGAACTTTAAACGTTAATAACTGTTTAACGAAGCCTCCATCGACAAATTGGTATTCTCGATTTTCGTCTTATTTTGGCCTCTAAAATCCTCCATTAAAATTTTTCCCAGGGGTGGCAGAACACCTTGTATATGTGAAGATATAAAGCTCTGTAATGACAATAGGCACTACAGATGTAGATTAATTTTTCACGCAAATAAATAAAGTTGAAGACGACGGTTCAATGTTCTGGAGTCTACTCATCTCTTATTTCTAGAGCAACAAGCCCTCTCAGAGTCACTGTTTACTTAATATATCGGAGAAGACTTCACCCAACTGACCGATCTCTAGAGTATGCTCTGACTGTACTCGGACACTTGCCTTTCTATAGTTGACAGTCTCGAAAGTGAAACAGTTATAGCTCGAAGCATACTAGAGGCGACCCCTTAGCCTTATCCCGATGCAGATAGGTGTTGCGACCGTGCCGAGATAATTCCTATCAGTCAAATTCCGAAGACAACCCGGCTCGTCGTGGATCTCGTAACAAATCGCGACCACGTTACTAAGCAATTTCTCGCGTGGAACGCGATGGTCTCCCCGGCAATCGCCCGAGATAGAAACAGACGTTCCAGATAATGCATTCGCACGGAAGGTGCGTGCACGCGAGGCGGGCTCACGCGACGACGCTTTTGTGCGCCCCGCTGCTCGCCGGAACAATGGACGGAAAAGCTTCTGATATCCACGCCTCGTAGACTTACGGGGATGACGACAAAGAGCGGGGCTTTCCAGACATAAAGGACACCACCGGGGGCCCCGGGTCTCCGTAGGATCGCGACGTAAATCATTGTTATACGGTGGTACTAGCCTTTAAAAGCTCGCCGGTGAGCCCACAATTAGAATGCGGGGGCGGGTGAATTTTGACGAGGCTGCCTGTTTCATGCTCCGGTCCGGCCGCGAGCGAATGCCAAGTAACGATCGGGACGGTGAAGGAAGCGAACCTGGGCGCAGCTCGCGCATCCAGCAGGTAATTCCGAGCGCAGCGCAAGGATTCTGTAAACGGTGACGTCTCACCGCAACCCCTTAGTCCTGGACAAGACCAAGTCACGGGGGCCAATTTGCACTTTGACGTCGCGTTAACAGACAACGATGCGTCATTATACGAGACGAAATTATAATCATAGACATACATAAAAGTAAGAGTACATTAGGCATCCGAGAAAAGCACGACAGTACCAAGGAACGTAAATAGAATGAGAATTTTTTAAATCCGTAACCGGTCAACCCTGGGAAAAATTTTAATGGGGGATTCTAGAGGCCAAAATAAGACGAAAATCAAGAATACCAATTTGTCGATGAAGGCTTCGTTAAGCAGTTATTAACGTTTAAAGTTCCGACCGTACTGAATTTTTTTCTCGAAACTGGTTAGGATTTCGAGGGTATGTCTAATGACCAAAAATGATTGCAATTAACCCTCGCAACCGAAAATAATTTTTTCAAAACGATTTGAAAGCTTTATGAAACTTCAGGGGAATCGATCAATGGTATGGTCAGACATTATATTTTCAGTATGAATTTTTTTCTCGGAAACGCGTAGAATTTTGGGGGTACGTGTATTCACCAAAAATGATTGAAATTGACTCCCCTAGCTAAGAATAATTTTTTTAGAACGATTTGAAATTTTTTAATTTTCTCGAAAAATTTCACACCTTCTCGAATTTTTTTCTCGAAACTGGTTAGGATTTCGAGGGTATGTCTAATGACCAAAAGTGATTGCAATTAACCCTCGCAACCGAAAATAATTTTTTTAAAACGATTTGAAAGCTTTATGAAACTTCAGGGGAATCGATCGATGGTATGGTCAGACATTATATTTTCAGTTATGAATTTTTTTCTCGGAAACGCGTAGAATTTTGGGGGTACGTGTATTCACCAAAAATGATTGAAATTGTCTCCCCTAGCTAAGAATAATTTTTTTAGAACGATTTGAAATTTTTTAATTTTCTCGAAAAATTTCACACCTTCTCGAATTTTTTTCTCGAAACTGGTTAGGATTTCGAGGGTATGTCTAATGACCAAAAATGATTGCAATTGACCCCCGTAACCGAAAATAATTTTTCCAGAACTTGTTAATGACCTTTTAACGCGGCCTCTATCATAAAATTAATATTCTAGATTTTCATCTTATTTTGGCTTCTAGAATCTCCCATTAAAATTTTCCCCAGGGGTGGCCGAACACCCTGTATATAACTTGAAAACCCAGACTGCGAGTTTCACCTTTCTACTTTGAATTAGAAACAGAGAGTCTATTACGTATGACGCAACGAAAGCAACACCGTTGATGGCGATATCACGCGCGGCGCACAATTTTTGTGTTAATCATAATTCAGGGTGAAAGCAGCCGGTTCGCCCGGCGTGCGTGTTCAGGTATCGCCGTCCCCCTGGCGCGATTAACACATCAGCCGCGACCGGGGGTCTGAAAACTCCCATTAAGTTCTTCGTGATCGTAATTACGCGGCGGATCGCGGCGTAAAGTTTACACACGGGATCACGACGGGGTTAGAATATTTCGTTTATCGTCGCAGCGTGCACGCGCCGCCGCGTCCATCGAAGAGTAATAGGCGTTTCTCGTGCTATAAGAGCACAGTTTGATGCGGAATTCGAGTAAATTGCCGCGATCAATCGCGCCCGGCTAAATTGCCGGGTAATTAATTGGCACGCGCGCGGGACACTTCGCAGCGAATCGATCAGTGCCGTCAAATTGGCCGGTCGTTGCAACGCGCTGATAATTCGCGTTCTTCTGGCCGCCATTAGAACGCTCCGGCTGGACAACGTTATTATATGAATCGATCAGCTCCGTTCTTCTACGTGTTGATTCACGTACAGGTCGATGGAACGTATGCTTTCAGGATACATTCTCTGGATGAACGTATTGTAAAACATACCAACCATCGTTTTCTCGTGAAAGAATTCACAGATTCTTTGTACGAAGCAACGAAGAGTGATGCGGAATAATTTAGGAAGCATACGTTTGGAAGCTCTAAAGTGATTGTAAATTAACGTAAAACGCGGGGGGTCGAAATACATGAAAGGAGCGATAGTCATCGCAATCGTGGTACAATTAATTAATTTATGATCTGCGTATCAATCTCCGAATCGTGCGTGGTAAGGCCACATTGAGTTCTGATGTAGCTCATGGAAATGCAAAAGAGGGTTTCACATGGTACTGAACACGGACTATGGCGTGACTATTAAATTCGGATGAACATAATATATGTAATCGGTTTACGTTACAGTAGAGCACAGTTCTTATTAATGAAGCAATTTTATCCTGTAGGAACGTGTCACTGAATATAGGAATAACTCGAAACAGTAAATGATTAAGGATGAGACAAATCGAGATACCGACAAATTTTTCAACAGGAATATAAGCACGCTTCTGACTTCTAAAATAAATCGTATACAACTGTCGCGTGCTCCCTGTAATTTAATATCAAGCGTCACTGTTAAATCGTTAAATATAAGCAATGCACGGTAGAATGAGACTGGTAACTAACAGTTTGCGTGTACGGAAGTCCAAGTTTTCTTTTATTGATCTTAAGCTGATAAAGGGTGTAATTAATCCTATTGCAGATATCGTTAATACAATCGTTGCAAGATAATATTTTACTCGATATAACACCGACACATTGTATAAGAATAAGAAGGTACTTATCTTCCAATGGAAAATTTATTTAAATTGTCAGAATCTTTTCCTATTATTATACGTTTTAAACGCGATTCAAGCATCCCAGAAGTCTCAATAGTTTTAGTCAAACGCTTCGTAGAAATCGAGTGTCACGAGTTGTTTATTATCACTTGCTTGTCCGCTATCATTCGCGATCTTTAAAAGAGCAGTTCGCGTGCTGCGGATCGACTAACACATTTGCATTCAGGTGTGAGACCAATTGATCGCAAGATAGATACAGGTTCGAAATTTCCAAGGAAAGGATCGTTCGGTTATCGCACGATATTCGTCGACGGCGTTATTCTCTCGGTGCGTTAAATAAATTCAGTCCGTTCCGCGGGACGATTATACTCGTCATTCCGTACTTTTAATTCCACGCAGGGGGCGATTCGATCAATAAATGACCCACTTAACCAGCTAACGAGATTTCCGCTGAATTCATTAGCAATTTTTACTAGGCGGCAATTCAAATTATTCGCGAGGCGTACGAAGTGCTCTTCAGCCGTATTATATCTTCGTTATAAACCTCTCGAAAAAATTTGTTGAATCGTTGTTTTGTTCGTACGCTTTTGTTGTTCCGTCCTTTGTTAATATTATTTTCAGATCCCCCCCCAAGGAAAGTTAATGTCCCGAGGCGTTTACTTGTCCAGAAGTGCTTTCCCTTGCAATACTCATCGTATTTCGAAGCAACTCCGAAAAAATTGCACCCGAAAATCGAGCACGTACGGTTCGAGGAGCCTTTCGTTACATTTTTCGGAGCGTTCTTGATTACGTAGTTCGATCGTGGCGTTCGCCAAGGAACATCGATTTTTGACATCAGGAGGGGTGGTTCGCAGTCTTGGAAGCCCTTTGATTTCCATTCATACGGTTTCAACGTTCGTTGGCACGTGTATTGGTCAAGAATTTCCGAGCGTAGCCGACCGCCGGGACGCTCGGCACGTTTTCCACGTTTGCAACTTCGTTACGGTTTATGTTGCGGCTTTTCCGCGACGCGACCGCAACACACACGGCCCACGGAATGGCTGGCAACTTTTATCGCGAATCTTTCGCGGCCAGCGAACGTCTCCGCAGAACGCGGCCCCGGCTTTATCGAATTGAAAACTCGAAAAGGGCGCAAAGTGGCCAGCAACCACGTTCCGCGATCTTTATTACGGTCTTTGCTTTCTCGATGTATCGGAATTCCCCGTATAACAAACCAACGCACAATTTACAAGCTATTCGCGACGGGAATATTAACATAATGGTAACTTAATTTTACTCCAAAGTGCTCGGCCAAAGTTTCTTCTCCGCGAAGTTCGCGGAGCACGGCGATTTAGCACTAACAAACGCGTCTGCTGAAGATTCGTCGACGCGGAAGTTACACCGAATCCGTCGCGGTGTTTTCGTTCCTCGGGCAATCCGTGTATCGCCGGAAAGAAATCCCGAGGAAAAGTCGAGAAAGTCGCGGACGGTAAATCATGAATATTAAGGGAAGCGCGAACGGATTTCCCCCGGCCAGTCCCGCTGATAAGATTATATTGAAAGGGAGAAAGGGCGCGGATCACTGAACGGGATTCGCCGTGCAGATAAATTAAAGCCCGTCCGCGCGAGTGGACGTCCCATAATTTAAATGCAAATCAGTTTTTAGTAAATCGACAAAGTGCCGTTCCGTTTAGCGAGCAAACGTTCCGCGAGCGATTCTTTCGACTATCGTCCATTTGCATACTGCAATTTCGATCGTGGTCGCGCGGTGGAAAAGTGCAATTAAGGGTGCTTGATGAGTCTCGAATCGACCGAGGAATGTTTATTATTTGGGAAAGGGTTCAAAGTGGAATCGAGCGTCGTTCGAGCAAAGAATTCGTCCATAAAGGGAGGGTCGCCGGGGTTTAACCGCCGGAGGGTTGATATCACGATCGATTCGAAGGTGGTTCGCAGCCCTTGAGAGTCCTGTTAACATCTTTTACGCGGTCTACGCCCAGGTCTGGTACTCCGGGTTCCTCGAAGGGCTGAACGCATCCGAAACACAGACGCTAAGCACGCCCATCGCGGACGTGGCTAGAGGCTCGCGTGGAATTGCTTATTTCACTCGAGCCTCCGTCCACGGGTCGTTTCATCTGCTAAGAGAGCACCGGACGTCGAGATTCACGGGAATCGATAAAGAAAGGGACGGTAAAGGGCTGAGGGACCTCGAGAGGAACCTCTCTCGGACGTCCATCGGATCTCCGAGGCTAGCAATCTTCCCGAGATACAGAATCCGGGGAATCAAAACGAGTCCTAGGAAAGCGGTTGGGCACGGATCCTCGCGATGGCCCTACGGAAATTCTGACGAGACGAGAAAAGGGTGGACGGGCGGATGGAGAAATGGTGCTGGCTGGGAAACGGGAATGGAAAATCGAATTGATTGCTGGGCGTGTGCAACCTGTCGCGGAACTTTTGCCCTCCGTTTTTCTCTCTTTCTTTCTTTCCTCTCTGTTTATCCTCGCTGTACCGTATTTGTTTCCCGCCCTACGTACGTAGCCATGACTCTCGGGGAGCTGTGCAGTTCAGTCGGCGGCGGGTAGGCACGATTAAGCAGAACGTCGGGCGTACACGCTAATAATTAAGTGACACACAGTGGGCCGTGGCTGGCCGATGGCACTGTTTATTCTTGCATGCGAAACGAGGAGGTTTGCTTGCCACGGCCCGGAGACGTCGCCCACGTTGTGTTTAAACGCGAAACATCCTCGACGGGTATCCAGGAGTCGCGAGCGTTTCTGCTTAATTAAATTCGAGCCGCGTCGCACGAAGAACGAGGGATCGGTTTCGACGTGGACCAGTTCCAATAAACGGAACAAATATTTTCTTAAAAATATCGCAAAGAGCTCGGTACCTGGTCGTTTGAACAGTCGTTTTACTTCAACGCGCGTACGTCGAGCGTATCTGCGTAGGTGGATATTCTTCTCTATTGCAAATTGTTACAATGGTAGTCGAGTAATGGAATTACGCCCCCGGGTGAGCCTTTGCAGCGGTTGGCAGGTGCTTCGTTCTTCGCTGGAGAATGTAAGGATCGAGGGGGGGGGGTGGTGTACTCTAGTCGCCGCTCGCTTTGAAACGTACGAATCTTAGCGCGAGATCTGGCCGTGTTTAAAACGGTTTAAAAATGAAAGCCAGCCGGGTTGGTAATGGCCGATAAAAAGCGGGGAATTTCGCGGGCGGGAGCAATGGTTGGTCGATTCCTTGCGGGGCCGGTGTCGAATCGCGTTTAAAAATAAATCCGCGCCGCGAGTCGCCAAACAGACCAGAACGAAAACATCGTATTATGAGATTGAAGCGCTAAAAACAGATCGATCCCGAAATCACCGTACGAATTCCAGCCGATCGGATCACGGCCCGCTTATAAAACGTTGCCCGCGGACGTTCAATTGATCGGCCGATTAAATGTCTGATCGGATATGCATCGATTATCAGTCGGAGCGTGACGGGACTCGACAATTTCGATACGTGTGCGTGTCGATTGCCTCACCGGTCTTGGCCGTTTCCAGGGCGCACGCGTGCGTGGAATAACGCCGCTTAAATCTGTACGCTTTTCAATATTTCCCCCTCCTACGAATCGAGAACAGACGCGCGCGCCAAAAGGGCTCCCGGTTCGTAAATTTAATTCCATCCCGCATAATAACCGGGCGGTGGACGCGACCACTCTGCTGCTGTCTGCAAGTTTTTCAATTCCACCCTCGCGGAAACGTGATGCTCTCCGCGTTAAACAATAAAGGGAAAGAGAAGACGGGGAAAGTTCGGCTGCAACCTGATAGTTAACTTTAATTCCTTTGACCCGAAACTTCCAAATGCTACCTTCTTTTTCAAGTGCGCGCTCTACCAATTTCTAAATAGATTTTTTCGCCCCCCTCGAGACCCAGTTCCAAGATCCCCGGACGTATTTTTAACGTTACCGTCCCGGACCAGGTCGAGCATTGTTATCGAATTTTCACGAGTTTCCCGGCAACGGAAAATCGAAGTACAGCCCCCGGAATATAATCTGCGTAGACGGATTTGATTAATATCGGATAGATACTGGGAAGGAATAGAATTCTTTTTTTTTAAACCTGTAGAAGAATGATACACCAGAGCCCACCGCGAGGAAATTGGATTTGTTAAAAACTTTATTCGCCCGTCGTCGCTAGCCTACGATCCTATTTATATTATGCGAACTATTTCGATGCTTTACGAAGGGAATATAAAGCGTACGGATTTAAAATTTCGCGACGGCGTATATTTTCGAAGACACTTGCGAAATTCTTCGCGGAAATTCGGGGGTTATTCGAGAGTTACGTGACCCGGCTATGGCCCGATGCAGCGTCTCGCTCTTCGGAAGAATCGAATCCGAATGAACCCGCCCTTCGTGGCTGTTTCATCCACCTGTCAGGGTTGAAACGTTATTTTCGGTCGCGACCAGAATTCAATATACTCTCGATCGTGATATTTTCGATCACGGTGCCGTGCGGTTTTTCTTTTTCGAGCGTGTTTCGACAATGGGACCCGCGCTGGAACCTCGGTTGATCGGTTCAAGTGAATCGCGTTGGAAGATTGTCGCGCTGGCCGGCAAAAATCGAATATTCCCGGAGTTAGGCACGAGTCTGCAGTTTCACGCGACTGCACACAGCACTGGACGCGCGTTTCGGGTCGCGCCGGTCGGATGGTCGTCCGGTTCGTTTGTATTTTTCGTATTCCTTTTTCCACCCCCTGACGCGTTACACGGCGCAAGAATGGACCTACCAAAGGTACTCGATTCGATAGACGTAACAGCGTCGAGCTAGAACCGTAAAAAGAGAACGAATTCGTTGCATCGCTCTTTCGCGTGCGCAACGAATCCTTCGGCTGTGTATTAGAACCAACAAAAATAAGCACGACGAATTTACTTAACACTGACCCTACCGCGACCGGTCAAATGACCGATTGAATGATTTCTATTTGTTTGTAAAAGACTGGACAAAATTTGGTACCAAATTCTGGTTAGCTTCCGACATAAATAGGAAATAAATGTATAGCAATGATGAAAGGAGAGAATCTTCAGTTTCCACTGTCTTAAAACAGCCTAGCAACGCGTATTAAAAATAGTTAAACTTCAGACGCGTGCAGTTCCGAAACTACTAGTGTTTTATTAATAATTGGACCACTATTGGCGGCGGTGAAGCTTCCTCTTTAAAATGGCGTTTGGTTTTTGTCGATCGGACTTCCCGTTCCGGAAATATCGTAATTTATGTAAAAGGTCATTTTTAAAATTTCACTGTCCACGCGTTCCCCGGCTTGCGAGAGCCCATTAACGCGTATTAAAAATAGTTAAACTTCAGACGCGTGCAGTTCCGAAACTACTAGTGTTTTATTAATAATTGGACCACTATTGGCGGCGGTGAAGCTTCCTCTTTAAAATGGCGTTTGGTTTCTGTCGATCGGACATCCCGTTCCGGAGATATCGTAATTTCTGTAAAAGGTCATTTTTAAAATTTCACTGTCCACGCGTTCCCCGGCTTGCGAGAGCCCATTAACGCGTATTAAAAATACTAAAAGTTTAGACGCGTGCAGTTCCGAAACTACTAGTGTTTTATTAATAATTGGACCACTGTTGGCGGCGGTGAAGCTTCCTCTTTAAAATGGCGTTTGGTTTTTGTCGATCGGACTTCCCGTTTCGGAGATATCGTAATTTATGTAAAAGGTAATTTTTCTTAATTCGACTATCGCTGTCTTCGTCTGACGCGTCGCGCCGGACCTCTCCTTCTCGTACGTGACTCGTGACCGTCTGGCCGAGTGACCTACTTTCAATGTGCGCGCGCGGTCAACGGCCTTGACAAGGCCGCAGTAAGAATGTAAACAAACGCTTCCGGTCCGTCGTATCTCCGGAACTAGCCACCGCATCGACTTGAAATTAAAATCGCTATAT